>NC_056536.1:17389790-17992290 GCF_910596095.1 Thunnus maccoyii
TATACTAAAAACAAAACTATGAGTGTGCACAGATGAAAGAGGAAAAAGGGTTGTTGAGTGACAGGAAGAGGAAACCCTGACACTTTGGATACACCTTGTTTAGTTTATCTTCGATTCACAATGTGGGTTTGACAGTAGAAGATTTGTTTCTGATGAATTTCCCATGAAAGGTTAATGACAAACGTAGCCTGTTTAATATTACAGATGTTAAAAGTTTGGTGTTGCCTGCTCGCAGTCCTCTTAGGTCGGAGGTTTGTTTACGCTTCTGGATACTAGATGGATAATGATATTCCTCTCGAGCCAAACAGCCATGAATTAATAAAAAGATGAATTATTTAATGGATAAATGGAGGAATAAATTAGAAATGTGGAATGCATACACAGTCTTAAGAAAGCCAGGGGATATTCTGCCCAGCTTTTTTTTCTCTCTCTCTCTCTCTCTCTGTTTTGTTGTTTTCCTTTGTCAGCTTCTCATTTTTCCTCTCCCTCCTTCCTCCTCTGACTTGAGACAACGCTCCGACTCTTAACAACAGGCCTGTCTCTGGACAGACAAAACTGGGGTCCATTTCCATACACTTCCAGGGGGCCGCTGCTGCTGTGAGAGAGCGTGTGAGAGTGGAAAAGGAGTGGGGGTGTGTATGCGTGGTATGGTGGGAGAAGTGTAGAGGGAGCCAAGCCAGATATGACAGTGGAAAAAACAATCATGAATACAAGAAAAGATGGAGCAGTTGGATAAACAGCTTAACTGTGTTCTTGGGTTTTGGGAGCTTTTTGAATTTGGTTCTGATATTTTTTTTTTTTTTTTTTTTTTGGTGTTTTCCTGTTTGTTCATTCTCCTGCTTTTTGTTCCTTTTTACTGCCTCTCGGGGGGAGTCATCTGTCTTCATTAATCGTGAAGACACCAGCATTTCAGTGGCTGTCATGCACACTGGCTGAGCTTTAATGAAGACAGATGCCCTGTCAGTAGAGGCCAAGCCAGGGGGGACTCCAGCCAGCCCAGCCTGCTCTGCTTAGCTAGGGGAGTCCTGATGATAACAAGATGAGATTTGTTTATTTAATCAATCAAGCCTCTATGGCCTCTCCTTTTAACCCATTCACACACATGCGCACATTTAAAAATTAGGCCTCCAGTTTCCAGAAGTACATTTTTCTTTTGGGTCTTTGTTCCAGAAAATCAAAGAGAAAAGTCCTGAGAAGCTGCCCCGAGGGTAAAGGAGTTGAGTCTAGCAGAGCAGAGCAAAGTGGAGGCTGCTGTGGTGTACTGTTTCAAGCCCTCTGTGCCCAATAACCTTTGTAAACAAGGCTGTCCTATCCCCACACGAGGAGCCATAATGCGTCTCTTTACCGAAGCAGTTGCCCCTCATTGTCCTCATCAATGAGGCTGATGAATTGATGTTTGAGTCTGATATCTCATTAAGCCAGCCCAGCTGCACAACAGAGGGACCTGTCTGGCTCCTTAATGCCACGCTCACACAAGCACGCACTCGACACACCAAAATAACCACTGGGTTTGTAAATAGAGTCACCTGGCACTGGCATGATACTCAACAATGAATCGCTGTGGTCAAAAGCTTTGAGGTGCATTTAATTAAAAAAACGTGGATCTTGTTAGAAATTTTTGATATCATGTAGAAAACACAATAAAGAAAATGTTAGTCCCACTAAATCTTTCACAAAATAAGTATATCCTATTGTCACTGCAGTAAATCTCCTGCGGTGATAAGTGTCACTGCTGTTGGCCGTTAGCCAGGGACAATCAGAGGACTTAAAAGTGTGTGGTCAGTTTTCCTGTTTTTTTGTTCACCAGTGGGAGACCTCAATGTCAGAGGTTAGTCAGAGGCTACAGCCTGGCCAATGTCAGATCTACACCATGTGTGGCGGCCTTGTCAGCTTGCAGAAAAGGAGACCCTTTCAACCAGCTCGGATTGTGTAATGCTCTTAAGTGCCTTATGCCACAGAGATGGTACTACATCTGAGCTACCCTGCATGTAAGGATAATGGACACTGATTTAGTCATACGTCAATGAGAACTGAATTAGTCAACTGCCAGGGAAGCCATTTGAGAGAGCCTATGCAGACCAATCCCCTCTCTGTCAATGTTCATTTGCTTAGAAGAATGAGGCAATTACGCTTAGCAGTTCTCCAGGGTCAGAAGAAGGGGAAGTGTGTTTTTCTCACCAAAACACACTCGTGGCTCCATCTTTTTTGAACACTGTTTGGATATTAATTGTGATCCTCACAAGCGATATATACAAGAGGGTGACATGGAGGTAACAGATCGCTGGAGTAATCCATCACTCTGTGTCCAATCACACACGCGCACACATACACACACACACAGGCACACACGCCTCTTTGTTTTCCCTTAATGTGCTGTTCAAATGTGAATTGAGGAGCTAATTGAAATGAGGGTAAATCTCAGCAGCAGTGGCAGAGAAATAAGAGCTTCCTGTGACCGCTGGCACATTCTGGCCCCGATCATTTTCTCCCTGATGGAAGTCCGCAGTTATTTCATTATAATTACAAAAGATTCAATTAAAAGATTAGAATGCCTGAGGGGGCAGGACTCGGAATAGATTGTGGTATCTTGGTTGGGGGGTTGGTGTGTGTGCATGTGTGTGTAGAGAGAGAATGAAGGAGACTTATAGTACCATGGTTGTAGTTCTAATGAGGACTTGTCAGTGCTGTTATATATACATAAACCCTGTTGATCCTCTCAAGATAATGTCAAATGAATGCGCTGAAGTTAAAAGGCTTAAGTAGTCAGCTGGTCCAAGGTCACTGAATCGTAATTGATATGACCGAGGGAAAAGCCTTTACTTGTCTCTATAAACAATTATGCCGAAATAACCAAATGGGCTGTTTGAAGTAGAATATTTCTACTATTCCGATCAAATTAGGATCAAAGTGAAATGTACAAAACACTGAAGCATGAAAGTAGTAACCCTTTCTTGCTCTGTAATTCCATGCTGAAGTCAAAAAGCACCTTGATTTTGTGTGCAGTTAGTGGATAGAGAGCCACTATTTTGCAGAGCCGCTCAATGTTGAAAGGTGCATTACTGTGTGTCCATAAGCGTATGCACACGTAGTTGTAGAAGCTACTACAAAACAGAACATTATACATTTGTACTATCACTGTGGAATGACATTAAACTAAATCTGAAGCTGTTATATTATATATAAATATTACATTAAAGTTAATTCTCACCACATAATAGCTTAATCCTTACTGTATTATATTACATTACAACATGGAAAACATTTCTGTAGCATGAAGCCTTCAGCAGTATAAGAACTACTTGTGTTGCAGTATCACACCACCTTGCTAACAGATCTGTCTCAGCCAGGCAGTAATAGCCAAGCCCATTAATAGGCAGCGCCGCCTATAAATAAACAGATTCAATCCTTGCAGTTGCTTTAAGTTTTTTTTTTTTTTTCCACAAGCCCCCTTTCATACGTGGTTTTGCTTATGCATGAATATGAGACTATAAACCTGCGCTTGCGTGTGTGGAGTCTGCATGCGAACTCCTATATGTCAACGTATGTAGTGTTTACGTGTCCGTTTGGCCGGTGTTGGGCACCCAGACTGCTGTGTCAAATCCAGAGACAGACAATGTGCCAGGCTGGATTCCACAGGCCTGTGTTGGAATCCAGCTCCGCTCTAATAGCAGTTTATAGCCCCTAGGCAGCGTCAGTCACACCACTGTAAATAAAACTCATCAGCCACCATGTGGAGACTGAATCTGTCACCTCGGACTGGCTGTTTGTCTCTTTCTGTCCGTCTTAGTGAAACCCTTTAGCAGTATTTCACAAGAGTGCTTACCCCCTGAAACATTAAGAAGAATCCTGTTTAGCTGAAAATTTGTGGAGCACAACATGATAGAACAGGCTGTTATGAGGCAACTGAGCCAACTGTTTGCTCCTGTGTATCAGCAGAGTATAAAATGTGGACTTTCGTAAGTTTCTTTCACAATAGTTTGCTGGTCACAGAGGTATTGTGGCTGCCCACCCTAACACCCATGTCTGGCTGCTGCTATTGTAGTTGTTTACTGAGAACAGCTCTTTGCCTGCCAGGCACATTTTCCCTTGTTCATAGGCGTGGGCAATTGGCAGTCTTTGTGTGTATGTGCGTGTGTGCACCCTGGCCTTTGTGTGTGTGCGTGCTTTGCTTGTGAGAGTTTATTTCACTGGTAAGCACGCGATGTACAGTACTGTCGTGCATGTGTGTTTATGTATAGCGTATATAGGAGGATGTGTATGTCAGCTCGGAGCCATGTGTGAGCAGAGTGTGAAGAGAGCAGTTCTGTTACCAACGTGTTATTGACTGACGGCTTGGCTCGAGCGTTGCTAGGGGGCTCACTGTTATGAGAAGCGCAGCGCTCGGACAGCCAGGCCTGGACTAGAAACCCAGACGAGCCCGACTGTCCTCCCTCTGTGTATGTGTGAATGGGCTGTGTTTACGCAGCCGACAGTGTTTGGCAGGGAGTGGTGGGCGGCTGGTGTAGTACAGCTATTATCTGGGCTCCGGGGTGGAGAGTGATGGAGGAGATGTTGGTAGAGGGAGGGAGGAAGGACCGCTGGTATTGTTTTCACCTCGACATTAGTCAAATTCTGCCAATGTGCGTATGTGCAACTGCCATGACCACTTTTTTGGAAATGAGTTGCATGAGTTCATTTGTATATTGTTGCATTAGTTCATTTGTTTGTGAGTATACCTGTCCATTTCAGTGTGTGAGTGTCTTTGTGTATATTTTGCCTGTTTGATCATTTGAGGGGGAACAGGTATGTGTAAGCTTGATATGTCTGTAACTGTGTGCTTAGCTGACAGTTTGGGACTTTTTACTGGGAGAATATGAATGTTAATGAAGGGTGTGTGTGTGTGTGTTTGTCTGTGTGACTATGTTTTGCACATGAAACCAGGTTATTGGGAGAAATCAGGTTAAGGCAGGAAACAGGAGAATGTGTTCACATCTTGAAAACTTTACAGCTGCTCCATAATCAGATTTGTCTCCAACCCACTGTCATAATTTTGATCGGGACTGTCAGACCACACAGTTTTTCCTTACTGTGCGCATGTGTTTGAATCATACAAATATTCTACTTCCCAGTTGTAGGAACTTATTTATCTTAATTTCAGTTTCAGTTTTAGTCTGAGTTTGGATTTATTTATTTTGGATACACGGATGCACTGCCACAGTACTTTCCTTTCATCCCACATCCACTGCTTTCACTGTCATACTTTCTCGGCTCTTTGTTGTGAACATGTTGACATGTAAAATCGCACTAATAAACCTAGTTTAAGTGTATATAAGAAATCAGGTTTCTCCAGTAGCAATGTAACTGTATAAATTTGCTTTTTCTTAATCTGTTTATCAGGAAGAACTCAGGTTACTGCAGAAAGCTGGCAATAACCAGGTTACTGAAGCGCATGTACATACACTCGCTGTTTCAGTGAGCCCCAGCAGTGTCATGTCTTACTCAGACTCTGACACAAAAAGTGCATTCTCACTTACACACATGACAGGCACTCACGAGCAGGCATGCATGGACACAGGAAATAAAGCACATGCTCTTCACTGGCTACAAACTAGCAGAGAATATGTCCATTTCCTCACTGTAGCATGACCTGTGATTGGATGAGAGCCGGCTGTAGTCATTCTATCAGTAGGCCTGGATTTATCAGCTTGTGCTCCACTGTTTGAGCACATTTGCCAGAAAACACTGAGAGAAAACCAGACAGGCAGCCAGTTAGACAGGAAGCGATCCAGCGAAGGAGTGAGGGGTTGCTTGGGATGATTTATGCTTTGTTCAAGAATGCTGAATGAGTTCAGGGTGCACTGCTATTATGGGAACTGACTGAATGGGCATTGCTTACTTTCTCTATCACATATTTTGATTCTCTGAATGATAATATTCAAAATGTCAAAATGGGTTTTTGTTTCCCCATATTATTATGACATGGAACTTCCAATACATCGAGACGCAGATAGAGAAGGAAATGAATCACTGTATGGCCCCAATCTGAATATCTTGTCTGCGCTCTGACAGCCTCCGCCCAGACACACAGTTGGGCAACATGTTGGCGGTTGGTTGCCAAGCAAAAGTGAAAAATTCTTATATGCATCATTGCTCCACTGAACCACTCAAAGCAGAAGTTTCTCAGACTTTTTTGTACATCTGATATGAGTAAAGTGTTTGTGCCAGTTTAAGGGGGAGTTTATGCCAGTTTTGCAGTGTTTCAAAAATCACTACATACGTGGACCACAAATCAGGAAGCCACAGTCATTTTCTGGCTGCTGTCTCACAGTTTCAATTTTCACTTTTGTCTTTCTCAAAGTGCTGCTTTTAAAGTCCTTCAAAGTGAATAGACAGAGGACTCTGAAAAATTTGAAGAGATATTAAATAGATGACTGTGACTTTTTAAAGCAGTCACTGAGCTGCGGCATATGTGAGGCCTAGCAGCAAAACATAGAAGAAACACTTAGTGTAGTGTGTGCACATGCCGGGCACAGACATTTACATGCTGAGTGAGAATGAACTGTGTGCTACTACTTGTGGGTGTGTTTGTTCCTTCCAATAAGAGGTTTGCGTTTGCACGCTTTGGTCTGCGGTGCTTCCCCAATGAGCAGGGGTGACTACTACTGTTGTTGTTTACGTTATCCTCCTTTCCCCTCACTTCCTCTGACAGAGCAAGGCTGCAGCCACGGCTGGGCTACTTCTACTTTTGTAGGTTTCTATTGTTGTGGAGAGGAAGCAATAGCAATTGAATGAGCACTAGTGGCCTTGCCAGAGACAGACAGGTGAGAGCCAGGGCTACAGATGGTGAGAGGAAGTCTGGGAGGACGAGAAACAACCCGGGGATCAAAGACTCAGGGTTTCCCTCGATGACTCTCCTCTCCTCTCTTCTCTCCTCACCTCGCCTGTCTGTCTGCCTGCCTGCCTGCCTGCCTGCCTCCACTCGCTGTCTGCTTCCTCGCCTGCCCGTGAGTTGTCCTGTCTTCTTGACATGATCAATGGCCCAGGCCTGCAGCGGATTGCCAGGTTTGGGTTCACTCTCCAGTCACCGGAGGAGAGCTCTGTTCCTCTATGTCTTCTGGTGGGCAGATGAAGAGTCAGCTGGAGCTCACCACAGGGATGAGGGGGCACATTTTTTCCACAGATCTGCACTTGACTGTCTGCTTTTTCCTGCACTAACCATAAAAGGCCAATGACTAAAATCCTTTCATTGAAATGATGTTTCCCTCTCTTTTTAATACCTCCTTCCTCAGGTTTAATTCAAGGACATTGGAAGGAAAGTTTTTTGCTGGGTTCATAGGGGACAGGCAGCTTGGTGGGCAGGTTTGTCTGTTTGAAGCCCACTTGTGTGTTTCTTGACAGGGTTGTGTGGTGCAGGAAAAGGGGGGTGCTTGCTGCCAAATGTTGGCTTGGCTGACTCCATCAAGAAAATATCAAAAGGCCCTTTATGAGGTGCTGTAAAGAAGAAAGGGTGTTTTGAGAGCACCAGCAGACTGCAAGGGTAATTCCACTTTTTAAAATGTGCCCTGAGGATACAGGCTTATCCCACCTGCTGCCTTTCCTGCTCTGCTCTGCTCTGCTTGTACGCTTTCTTTTGGGGGAGCGATAGATAAAGAAGTGTGAAGTGTGTGTGTGTGTTGGCAGGAGTTTGTGTGCCATGTCACATCGTGCCATTCTCAAAAGTCCAGAGTTTTGTCAGTAGCCGCCATGGCACCTATGAGCCAAAACGTTCTACTATACATGTACATCTGCTCTCAGATCATATGTGTGCATCATGTGCACTCACACATGTGTCTGTCTCTCTTTGTGTTTCATGACTTTCTGCTGATTCTGACATAAAGGTGTAAATTCCTGGAGGGGTGTGTGTGTGTGTGTGTGTGTGTGTGTGTGTGTGTTAATGTCTGGTTTCTCACTACTCCTGGCCAGCTTGGTTCGTTTTCACTGCTGAGCCATCTCCTGGTCGGCAGCCGAGTTTTATCATAGACCTTGTTTCAAAAGACAGCTTAGTGCGGCCTCTTTACGGGTGTGTGGGTGTATGTATGTGTGTGTGTCTGTAGGAGCCCAGGTAATGAGCTTTCTGACAGCTGTTGAAAGGCGTTGCAGCTCAGCACCTTTAATGAAAGCATCCCCCCTTCATGTCAACACACACACACATTCCTCCCTCCCTCCTCCCAGCTTTTGACTTCACCACCGTATAAACTATTTCTTTCTCGATTCTAGGCAGGTTTCATTGTGTGTGCTTGTGTAACTCACACAATAGAGACTCGATAGACCTCCCACTTGAAAGCTCGCAGGTGACTCAACTGTGTGCAACAGAGCTTGAACAGAGCAGCAGAATTATTCGACCTGTGGGGAATGAGAGCACATGTAACAAGGTGTAGCAGTAAGGGACACAGAGAAGTTACAAAAGCAGTGACGGAGATCCTCCGGAAAAACTGATACTGAAAAGAGGAAGGAAATGAATCTGTTGTGTGGGACCTTGTAGCAGAAGCCTCAGAGGGATGGCAGGAAGACGTGGGCAGAGAAACAGAGAGAAGGAGAGTGAAACTTGCTGGCACCACTGACAAGGGTGTGGTACTTTCTTTTCCTCTTTTATGAAGCCCAGTTCTTCATGAAACCCGTCGGTGCGTTGATGGTCACTCAGTGTGCACCCTGTCGTGCTGTAGCCTCTGCCATGAGGTAGAGGACCAAGGGCACCCTCGATGGCCCCACCTAGTGTGCCAGCAAGTCTTCCAGCCCACTGTTCACCATCCTCTCTCAATCTGCTCCCCTTCTGCCACTACTGTCTGCCCAATACCCACTCCCCTTTTCACTGTGAGCCCTACTGTGTGCCCCTCTCTCACACGCTGCCTCCAAGTCTCACACACTCTTTTACTGCTCAGTGCATTCGACAGAAACACGCAAGCTTTGTAGTCTGTTTAATGAAGGTAGAGATGGAGACAAAGGCCCCACATGCCCATGCTTGCAGTAACACGAACAGGGGGAAAAAAAACATGAACACAATGTGCCACACACAGGAGGATATCTTAATGGGGAACAGTAGAACTCACTGGCGCACTGTTACGAACAGTCCCGCATTTGCAAATCAAATAGAGGCAACAGTGAGTGGGCCTCGCTGCTGACACGCAAACGACATAAACACAGAGAGGAACACCTACAAATATGTGTGTGTGTCACTCACTCATGTACTGTACTGTATATACCCTGTCCTCTCACAGAAACAGCTTGTGCATTCGCTCTCACATGCCAAGACTAGACTTCTGGAACAGAGTCCCACCGAAGATTCAATCACACCAACAAGTCACGTAGTCAAAATGTGCAGGCCTATTGTGAAAGAATACTTGTTACCCTGCCAGAATGTCATATGCTGCTCAGTTAAAAGGAGTGTGTTGCAACACAAAACACAAGCCGCATAGTCAGGCCTTTGCTCACATACATCAGAAATACTCCCCTTTCCAGTTGGGTGAACAACAGGCACCTTTATTGTTGCCAGAAACTCCCTTGTTTCTCTATATTATGTCTTCCTGCTCTCTCCTATTGTATCTGTTGAACCTGAAGGGACGTTGATTGGCCCAGTTGACTTGACCTAGAATTTAATGTAATTGACCTAGTTGAAGTCACCTTCAGCTAAACAGCTATTTCTGTCATGTGCACTTACATTTCACTCCTAATGAGGTTGCGGAAGATGATGTACTACGCATCCCACACAGGCTGAATCACTTCAGTGTAATGTAGTGGTGGGCGGATTGTTGTGTGTGTTTGCTAGTTTGTAGCTTTTGAATATTATCCTCCTGTGTGCGTGTGTGTGTAGTTTGTAGGCATTGAATAGTATCTGTGTGTATATATGACCAGGGGATTAGGCCTGGTCAGTGCAGCTGGGCCACTTGAGCACAGAGAGCATTGAGAGAAGGGATTAGGGAGTAAACTGATACTTAGCAGGAAACGAACAGTGGCTACTGATAACTCAACTATCCCTCCTTCTTGCCTCTCCTACCCTCTTCTCCTCCCCCAACAACAGCAGCCACCCACCTATCCCACTCCTCTCATTTCATCCGTCCGTCATCGCCTCACAGGCCTCGGCCGGCGGATTGTCATGCAAATGGTGCCCCAGGCCTCGGAGCGCTGATAAGGAGGGCCTCTCATTTCACAGGGCTTTGTTTTCTAAACAGTGATGAGCTGAGTTGAGGAGACTGGGGAAAGGGGCTCAGGGCGGCTGCCTGAATGGGCCCTCTTACAGTGGCGCCCTGGGGTAAGTGGTGTGGGGGATTTGGATGGAGCGGGCTGAATGAGGCGAAGTCTGGGAGGCGGGCACAGGAGTCATGTTCTCTGGCAGGAACCAGGTTCAACGTGTTGACGGAGACTGATGTATTTTCTCTCTCCGCGCTGTCTGAGTTTTCTTCAGGATGGCCTTTCTCTCTTTGGCTCGCTTTCTTTCTCCATTTAGATGGTGTCAGTCAGTGTTCGTTACTTGACGCCACATATGGTTTGTCCTTTTCTAAGGGGTTGTCAGCGCTCAGTCTGGAGCCTCATTTGCTGCTGTTATTATTGCATAAACACAGAGGTTCATGGCACGTTCAGAGGGTTTCTGCTCTCCCACTGACCCTGCTGCTTTGTTACATTCTGGCCAAGGAGATATGAGAACTGCTGTAGGAACATTCAGCGGGCGTAAACTTCAGGTTTTAGATTGATTTGCACATTTGGCTTTGGGATTGCTCTTAAAACTAATGGAAAACATCTTTGCCTCCAGCAAAGTAAGGCTTTCAAAGGAGGAATTTGAATGCAGATTGTGAATAGTCAAATATAAAAAATACATATGAAAAACAGATGTTTGAGCAGCAGGCAACAAATGAAAAATGTCTGACATATTTCTGTTACTATCATTAATGAGGTAGTAGCTGGCCAGTCACAGCAGCTGTAGCCAAAGTGGTAGTAATGGTCAGCTTGGTCTTGAACAAGACTTGCCCTTAGGAGCAACTGTGTCCTCTCCTCCCCCTTTCCCCCCTCTGCCCCTTTCTCTGTTTTTTATCAAATTCCTCTTTTTATGCCCCCTTTTTTTTCTTCTTTTTGAAGTCTCCCCTCTCTTGTAAAAAGCCAAGCTGGTGGTTTTTGCCTCAGCCTTGGGTGTGAGAGAGGGGAGGAGGGGGGTTGTAGGTTAAGTTTAGGCTAGTGCTCTGTGCTTTCCATTGAAGGTGCTGGGGGGGAGGTGGGGGCAGTAAAAGTTAGAATTTTAGAGCCTCCCTGTTTTTTATTTTATGATTGGCTTTTTTTACGGGCTGGGAGCTACAGCTGGTGGTGTGAATAGCTGCCCAAGGTGACCGAGTCCCAATAAAGTGTAGGCCAGCCGGGCTGGGGCCTCCAGTCCAGCCATGGGACTGCCTTTATAGGCCGCCTTACGAGCCTAGGCCTCTATTAAAACCTGGCAGGGCTGCACTGAGGAATTTAGGGCCAGGAAACAAGAGAAAAATAGGGTTTGTGTGTCAGGGGGTGGTGGGATGCAGAGTTGGGAGGGGGTTGAAGTTTGAGGGGTGACCAAGGGTGAAAGTTGAAAGAAGTGCTGTTGGATAAGGGGGAGTCAACATGTGTGTCTGTGAGTTTGTGCAGGCTAGCATGTGTGACGAGGGTCTGGTTGTATGCGCAGCGGCTTATGTTTCTCAGGGGAAGTATGGAATCCATAAGCTGCACACTCGGACATTCAAAGGAGCCTATACAGGTTCCACTTTGGAATATAGCGAAGTTTAATGTAGCGTAACAAGTATGTGACTTGAAGTAGCGCTGACGTCACATTTGTGTTCCAGTTTGAGAAGTAGTCTTTGCACCAGGTTTGCACGCATGTGGGTTTGACATGCGTCTGCTGTATGCGTGCTAGATGTCATCGTGAGCTATTGTCAGTCTGTGGAATGACGAAGAGCCAGCTTTGACTCCTGGCTGAAACAGCTCACTCTGTTACCTGGCCTTATCAGAGAACCTGTCAATCAGTTGCACTCTTGCTTACCTGCTGTAAAAAACAGTTTTGTCTCTGCTGTCAGACAGTCATCCTTCCACTGTTTCTCTGTGTTTACACAGAAAAATAATCTCCCCAAATATGCACCTAAGTACTGCCCCTCAGGGTTGTAATTGGTGCCTGGTGATAGAAACTGTTGCCTGTGGTTCATAGTATGTTCCTCTTTCTATCAGCCATTCTCTCTAATCTTATCAGTCTTCACCCACAGAGAGAGGAGTTAAAAAAGAATGTGTGATAATGTATCTCAATTAACTTCTAGGCATTATTTACCAGCTGAACACAACTGTTTCTCAGCATCTCTTGCTGGCGTCACAAATCGACACTAATCAGTTAGAAAAGAAAAAGGAAATGCTGTCAGCTGTCATATCATGTTTGAATGCTTTAGACACGCCGTGACTGTCCACATCTGCAATATATGTTGACAAGTGCACATGTGACATTTCAGACTGCGCAATAGCTGTAGGACAATGATTTGTGACAAATCATGTGCTCATGTGCTCTGTTGTCTTTTTTTTTTTCTTTCTTCTTGTCCATAGCGGTGGAGACCCAGAGCACCAGCTCAGAGGAGATGGTACCCAGTTCTCCATCTCCACCTCCCCCACCTCGGGTCTACAAGCCCTGCTTTGTGTGTCAGGACAAGTCCTCAGGGTACCACTATGGGGTCAGCTCCTGTGAGGGCTGCAAGGTGAGAAGAACCTGCCGGAGCTTAGCCTGAGCCAAGCTCTTCTTCGTCCAGATTTATCACATACATTTAGAAAAATGCTGGGTTGCAAGAATTATTAGTTACATGCCTTTGCATCCCAATAATAAGAAAAGAGCCATGATGATTCACTACTTTCACTTCTGTAATATTGGTCAGATTATAGTATGAAAAATGAGAAATGGAATGACTGAGAAGGAAGAAAGTGAAAAGGCCCTATTGTCAAAATGCAAAGATTTAGAAAACAGTGTTTCATTTTCCTGTTTCTGGATTCAAATGAGAAGAAAGCTGAACAGAGTTAAAAGAAAAGATTTGATGACTTCACTATAATACATAATCTCTCTCTCTCTCTTGCCCTTTCCCCTTTTGTCTCTTGCTTCCTGATGCTCCAGGGTTTCTTCCGCCGCAGTATCCAGAAGAACATGGTGTACACCTGCCACAGAGACAAGAACTGTCAGATTAACAAGGTCACACGCAACCGCTGCCAGTACTGCAGGCTGCAGAAGTGCTTTGAGGTCGGCATGTCCAAGGAAGGTGAGTCCCCCAGGAATGAAGTCCCAAGGCACAGACAGAACCACTTCCAAAACATGGATATTCACTCACATACACACCCAAGAACATGTGTGGACACACATACACAAGGTGACAGATGTTACCTTTGCGTATCTTTTTATTTATTAATTCTACTTTACTCGGATCAGTTTTTTTCCCCGGCAAAAGAAAGATCTGACCTGATTCACACAATGTGACTTGTGACTTATTAATCTATTAATGCTCACCTAGGCACTCTGGGAAACTATGCAGCAGAGAGAAAGAAGCAGATGATGAGCCTTCCAGGGGTGGTGATCGGGGCGAGGCTGAGCACTGTACCAATCATATGACTAATCGCTTTACGAAATGATTCTGACTTCCTGTTTCACCACAAAACCTCACCCCTCTGGCCTACACAGACACTGCTTTCATTCATAGAGACAACAAGGCAGAAAACAAGATTCTGAGTTTTGACAGAGATATAATGTTGGCACGATTCATGCTGTTTGCGGAATCAAAGACCCAGTTTTGTGCCCTATTTAATTTGACCTTCTGTGTGTGTAAGCAGCAGTTCCTTGCCCTTCACAGAGCCCGTGGGACATGTATGTGGGTGTAATGTTTGTGTGGGATGTGTGTTAAGACCGGGATCACATTGTGCCTCTGCTATTACTGGATATCCTGAGAGGAAGGAAAGTATGGGAGGAGGAGGGAGAGGAGGCAGAGAGGGAGAGAGTAGAGGACTGGCTTATGTGCACCGGTCAAGTGGATAGAGAGATGGACAAGGAAGAGAGCGGGTGATAAGAAAGAGATAGCCAGCGTCCGTGCCGTGCTAAAGGAAATATGTTAATACTGTTAAGAGCAACCTCAGTTGCAACTGAGTTCTGGTTTCCACTAGCAAGCACAATGTCCTTGACAGTAGTAAAAGATACAGAGCATGAGTGATGTTTTTACATGTGATCACAGATAGTGAAGAACATTCTGTAGCTTATCTCTGACACAGCACAAGAAAAAGTTTGTGAAAAGTAATGTAAAATCTTTCCTCTATTTTCTTGTTTTTCTTTACATAGCGGTGCGTAACGACAGAAACAAGAAAAAGAAAGATGTGAAGGAGGAGGTGGTGCTTCCAGAGAGCTATGAGCTAAGTGGAGAGCTAGAGGAGCTGGTCAATAAAGTCAGCAAAGCTCACCAAGAAACTTTCCCGTCACTTTGCCAACTTGGCAAATACACCACCGTAAGTCACACAGACAGACAGACACACACACACACACACACACACACATACACATACGCCTAACACTCACTGTGTGTAGCAACAACAAAGCTATGCCGTCACTGAGGGTTTCCAAATTGCATGCAAAGACGTAAATTCACCGTAGCTTTCCCGACATAGTGATGGCATAACTAATTCAGTTCCCCATTAAGCCATCTGTGTGGCCCCTGAATGATTGATGCAACATGTAAATGGATTTTTTTTTTTTCTTGATTGATGCAAAATGTAAATGTGTTGTGAGGCTCGGACAGGACGTGCTCGCCTGATGCAAACATGGTTGCATACTACTCACTGTCGCAACATTCTGATCTGTGGGTGTTTTTGTGTATGTCTTCAGAACTCCAGCTCAGACCACCGTGTCCAGCTGGATCTCGGTCTATGGGACAAGTTCAGTGAGCTCTCCACCAAATGCATCATCAAAATTGTGGAATTCGCCAAGCGGCTGCCAGGTTTCACCACCCTCACCATCGCTGATCAGATCACTCTACTCAAGTCAGCCTGCCTGGACATACTGGTGAGGAACCACTGTCTTTGTTTTTTCCTCCTTACAAATAAATGACTGGACAAAAAGAAAAACAGTTCATTCTGAGATGATGAAATACTGGCATCTGGTGGTAAAAGTTGGTAGTGCAGGAGGGTTTGCCCAAATTATATTGAGCCTTCTCTATGTTGGGTATGAAAATAGTTACACACAAATAGGATAACACAGCTGTATTGTAATTGCAGATATTTTTCTGCTGTGGAGAAACTTTCTATATCTCCTTAAATATTTAACATTTAATAGAATATTTAGCTCAGTGCTCACAAAGTTTTCCATCTCCTTTTGCTCACACAGATGCTGCGGATCTGCACACGCTACACTCCAGAACAGGACACTATGACCTTCTCAGATGGCCTGACTCTGAACCGGACTCAGATGCACAATGCCGGCTTCGGACCGCTCACAGACCTGGTGTTTGCCTTCGCTGGCCAGCTTCTACCCCTGGAGATGGACGACACAGAAACTGGCCTCCTCAGTGCCATCTGCCTCATCTGTGGAGGTACTGCAGCTCGTATATTTACTGACTATCAGTTGAAAAGAGGAAGTGGCTTTAGTAAATCTGGGTTTCAGCATTTATGTGTCTGCTTTGAGTGGATTAGTAATAAAACAAGAGCTAAATAGTTGTTGTTATGTATAAAAATGATCTCAAAGATTAAATAAAGCTTTTTGGAAATTGATTTATTTATTAACAGAAAATTTTTAACTCTGGTAAACAACTGAGAATATTGTGTGCTTTCTGCATCCCTCATCAGACCGTATGGATCTCGAGGAGCCACAGAAAGTGGATAAGCTGCAAGAGCCTCTACTGGAGGCTTTAAAGATCTACGCTCGCCGCCGTCGGCCCAACAAACCCCACATGTTCCCCCGCATGCTCATGAAGATCACCGACCTCAGGGGCATCAGCACCAAGGGTCAGTAGTATGAACTATGAGTAGTTCTGAACAAATTCTGATTCTTGGAAAAGGTCTGACTGCTGTCATAATAAATTTGTAACACACACAAAAACAAACAAACAAACTTGAGCCAGACACTGAATACTCACAAGTTTCAGTCATTTGGTGTTTTATTTGTGTTCTCTGTGTGGCAGTGAAGCATTTTTTTAAAAAAAGACATGATAACTAATTATCTACCATCACCATATTTTCTCTGTCCAGGCGCGGAGAGAGCCATCACTCTGAAGATGGAGATCCCAGGGCCAATGCCTCCTTTGATCAGGGAAATGCTTGAGAATCCAGAGGCCTTCGAAGACCAACCAGAGTGCAATGACAGCCCACCGCCTCCGCCGCCGCCGCCACCTCCACCGCCAGCCCTCGTCCTGAAGCAGGAGGCCGAGGATGAGGACGACAGCTGGGCCACAGAGAATGGCAGCGAGCCATCGCCGGAGGAGGAGGACGAGGACGACGATGACGACGTGGGGGATGAAGAGCGAGACAGGGGCTCGGACAGTGACGGGGAGCCCTGGGGGGTTCTCGACGCCATAGATGGCTCGAGGAAAGGCCTTGCTGGGAGGGCACAGTGAACTTTGAAATTTCATACATACATACATACACTGATTCATGCATACACACACACACACACACACACACACACACACACAGACATACGACACAACCTCACTCTCTCCCACCTCAAGAAAATGCTGGCCTTCCCATCCTTTACCCCTTCTCTCTCTCCTTACTGCACATGATTGTGTTCTCCACAGCGGAGCACAGCAGAGCCTTATGTGTACAGACACTTCTAACTCAGGCCACATGGTCCATGACAAGGAACTACAGAAAGATAAAGTAAAGGAGAGATGACAGGAAACCATATGAACTCCTGGCATAGCCAAGAGGGAAGTTAATGCGACTTGAGAAAGCTAAATGTCTCTTCTTTTTTTTTTTCCACTATTGTTGTTTATATCTGAATAGGGGAACGGCCAAACCAGACACCAGAACTGAGCAGTTGATTCCGATGGATTACAACAAGCACATTTCTCAAAAGAAAACAAGAGTACAGGGCAAAACCAAATCAAGTATGCTAATCTTTGTTTTTGTGGTTATTGCTTTTGAATATTGTTTTCAGCTTTTCTTTTCTTTTTTTTTCAATTTTATGAATAAGTCCATACATATCTATATACCATTATATTTTTGTCTTTTATTTGTTATTCTGGTTTTATATATGAATCCTTTTAGACACGTTTTTTTTCTTTGAAGAGCTTTCCTAAGAAGATATTCAGAGGGAAAGAAGGGTAATCAGAACTGGCTGGGTCTTCCTTAACAGCTACATATGCTTAGCTGGGGCTTTTTTGGGCACTTTGGCTCACTGTGGATGTCAATGATAATCAACCCAGAGGACTATTGTTATGTTGCAGTGACTTATCAGTTTCTGTTATCAGGGAATTGGCATTATTCTATTTTTGCTCTCGTTGCAGCCAACATACGCTGTCAATGCGGAAAATAAACTTTGTGCCAAAGTTAGGAAAAGTCATCTTTGGAGCATGAATTTGACTACTGGCAGGGACTCCAGCCATGATCCAGCGCTCACTTACACCATGCACTAACACAAAAAAAAAAAACACACCCTCCATCTATATACACACACACAAACACACACATACAAACACACTCCTTTCACTCTACCCTCAGCTGTTAGCAGATGTGCCGACCTGGCATTGAGTGCCCGGACATAGATTTACACTTGACCGTATATGTAGCACTTTTGTGATCCTCTATTCAAGTAAGGCACATCTCGTCAGCTGAGAGTAGATTCTAACATCTGTGAGCTTATATCTCCATCAGCATGTCCGAACGATGACAGCATATTGAATACAATCAACCTTAGAGCACTCCCCGATGATGTCAGTAGACAAATACACAAAAAAAAAAAAACATCCACACATCGTAGCAACATATGCGTCATTACAACGATCAAAGACATATGCAAGTCTAAAGCAGGAATCCTTATGGAAGATATTTTGGAATCAGACTCAGGGCTTTTCAGTAAGGACCAAACCCTAGCTGCTTGCAGGCACGCTAGAAACAGGCAATATTTATGTGTGTATTCTTCACTCAGTTTTGATCGGCTCAACCCCTCTGCGTATACATAGAAGGTGACAAGTCTGAACAACAGCATGGATGCCAGTCTGACTCTCTTAAAGGGGTGAGCGGGGGGAGTGGGGGGGGGGGGGGGGACAAATCATCACCGTCATCATCATCACTGCCCCGCCTGTTCTTGCGCGCTGGCATCCATGCAGCAAACTGCCTTCTCATCCCAAAAGCCATTATATCATCTTGTCTTCTTGTGTATACGGTATCCTCACTTCTCTTTAAACGATCTGCGGAGGATTATGTGTTCTCATGTATCATTTCTATATTGCCAAAACGTCTCACTAGGCGATCAGCTGGGAGAACGCAGCTGATACACAGTACAGAGGTTTTTTTTCTGTCTCTCTTTGAAGCAATATGAACATTCTTTCTGTAGTTGGTGAGAGGTCCCATCTTCTGAATATGGGCAAGTCTCATCATTTTGAGTTGTGCGCGAGTGCGTGTGTGTGTGAGTGAATGTTTGCGTGTGTGCGTGCGTGTGTGAATGCTTTAACATGTTTTCAGTCATAGGATGAATGTCCTCGGTATGGTGCTGTCACACATGAAACTTGTGTGATGACCTCATCCCTTCTCTCTCTGCTGGGCTGTCATGATGTTAATGATGGTAATGCAGGCAGAATATTGAGATTATGTTGTTTTTTTTTTTGTTTTTGTTTTTCAACATGGCCAAGGTGTTGTCTACCCTCTGTTTATGTCAACTCTTGTCATACAAAGAAAAGCCATATAAACAGTAAGAGGCACAATAAACTACTTTTGTGAGATTACTGGACTTTTTTTGTGTTACTTTATCATGTAAAAATGTCTTTCATGTTTAGAAATTTCACTCATACAGGCATGATATTTACACAATCCTCCTACACAGTAAAATAATAGCTTTGAGTGAATATAATCCGGCATTATGAGGATGCATCAGTAGAGGGAGCTCTTGCACCATGACTGCAGGGTGTACTGCATGCAGCAGGGTTCGCCCCTGCATGGATATGGAGGATAAGAGCAATGCCTTCAGGTCATGCAGAGCTGTGGGTGCGGAGGCTAATAAATCACAGCCTCCTGCTGAACAAGGACATCAGATAAAGGTCTGTTCCTAAGATTTGTTCACTCTGCAGTTGGAAGAGTGCAGGTGTAAAAGATAAATCGCAGACTTTCTTGTAGTTTTGTCTCAAGATAGTTAGATAGAAAGTCAAACAGTAAATCAGTCAATTATGATTTATTTATTGGAATTTAAGAAAGATGGATACGGAACACAGAAAAAATAGTCCACCTGAGATACACCACAACACAACAAATGGAAAAATATATTTAAAATACAATGAATTGAAAATATATTTTAAGTGAAAACCAGATACATTTTAGATACATTAGATGAAACATCAGATATATGAGATATTAGTCATGTGCATATCAGAGATCTGCAAACTGATAGCGATGCTTCCAGCCAAAGAGTCAGTACATGGTCCCAAAAGGACTCAGATTTGATTGAAGTTATGTTCAGAGCTGCCAAAGTGATATTTGATCTTGTAGAAGATCAAGCATCTTAAACGCAAAACTGAGTCTGTTTTGGTCACATGCTATAGCTGCCATCAGAGATTTGACTACTGATCTGTGAAAAATGAAAGCACATCGGGGCCTTAAACTCAACGTCAGCACATTTGTCAGGACATCTCTGGAACCTGAAAATAATTGTTCAAAGCACACATGAAACAAGCAAATGAATAAAACAAATAAACCCTAGCAATGGCCTTATTTTTTTTTTCAGATTGGCTTTGTAAATGTCACCAATAATCAAGATTTATAAATTTATCACAACTTTTATAAGACCTATCTTGGCACTCTCACTGATCAGATCACGTTCTCTTGATATCCCGATAAATTCTCTAAAGAACAGACTGAGAGTAAACATCTTTTTCTTTTTTTTTTTTGTGCAGGGCACCGGTGTGGGATACTAATGCCTCACCTTGATTTTATTAATAGAGAGTCTGAGAGAGAGAGAATCAGAGGGTGATAAACAGAGATGAGATTCTATCAATTATATGATTGCTTTAATTAACTATCATTAAAGACAGATCAATAACGCCAGATTGGAATTAAAATAAGGTCCATACATTATACACTGTTTTACAAGGAACAATCAAATGGCCTCATATACTGAGCCCAGGGAAGGTGTTGCCATGGGAACCCATGGGAGGGTTTGGGTGTGCTTGGGGGAATTTAAAGGAGCCGGGCAGGATTTCTATATACTCATCCTTCCACATCAATGATGCTTGATTAACTAATTACTTGAGGTGGGAAGACTTATTCACTGGAAATGAAAAAAAGGATGGAGATGTAATAACTGAGGCCCCTGGAAAAAGGTAGAAATGTACAATGAATTAATAAAGGGTATCTCGCTTGTAATATCCTGGCAGCCACAGGACATCAGTTATTCACAAAAAATAGTAAAGAATCCATAAAAGTAGGTCATGAGCGCATACCACAGAAATTCATTTGAATATTTAAACCCAGAGAGAGACGCTGCTGCACATCCCGCTGAGTTTGCCTCCGACATGAGCAAACTGCACTGGCGCTTTAGTCAACACACACAAGAGAGATAATGGAGCAGCAGAGGCTGACTCCTCGGAGAGTGATCAGGAGGATAAAGCTCAGTGAACCCAAGTGCTCCTGGCATCAGTTAAGGAGGAAGGGCCCGGGCTCAGGGTGTGATAAAGGCAGAGAATGGAGGTGCATGTGACCTGCGCTTGATGTGATAAAAAAAAACTGCAGGGTCTTTCGATGTGGACCCAGAGCTATAAACATGACAGAAAGGCGTATATGTCACGTGCTGGATGCATGGAGTCGGGAGCAGGGTCATATTGTGAAACATCACATCATTTACCGTGCGTCTTCTGCTTGGGACAGAACAGACAAAAAGGACATGTTCATCATTTGTTACATATGCAGCGAATCCATGGAGGGTTGGGAATCAGTCAAGGGAAGAGAAGGGAGAGGTGAGGAGAAGGTGAGAAACGTTTTCAAGTGCAAAGATCATAAATTTAACACCTTCCCCGGTACGAGCAGAGAGACAGGCGGGCAATCTTGAAGAAAGGGTAATGGAGAAAGTGATGAAGAAACGGGTAAAGGTATCTGTGACAAGAGTGAGAATGGAAGGTGTGCCGGCAGGAAGGTAAATGAAGGGAGAGGAAGAGGAAATAAACAAGGCCAGGTAGAGGAAGGGGTGATTTGGGCAGGGGAGCTAGAGCTTGGAGAAGGCAGGCAGGAATCGGGGTCATAAAAACTAGGAGATGTGTTCTGGCCTCTGGGTCTTCATATCTTTTACATTTCTAATTAAAAGAGATAAAGAGTGAGGGAGTCATCAATCCCACAGTGATTTCCCAGTTAAGGTTTTAGAGGGGGCTGTAAACTAGGCAGCCCGGCATCATTGATTTTATAATTAGCTATCGTCACCCCAGACTTAAGATGGAGGGAGTGTGGTAGAGGGGCAGGAGGAGAGTTTAAAAGCGGGAGCAGGAGACTGCCAGAGGAGCAGGGAGGCACAAGGATGAAGAGGAGGTCAGCCCTGAGGGGGGACTGATGGAGAGCCAAAGGTGAGTAGAGAGAGAAAGAACCAGAATGAGAAATGTATCTGATAATGAGCCAAAAGGGAATAGACTATATAGCTGCGTGAAACGAAATGGCGTAGTTAATTACCAGTGAAATGTCATGCGAGGATCAAAATATTGCTATGATCTTTGGCCAGAAAAAGACACATTAGAACCAATAATGGATACATAAACCATTTTATTATACAGAACCCCGCCCAAACCCTGTTACATGACTGATAAGAAAATACACAGTGGTGTATATGTGGGATAACCTTCACACACACACACACACACACACACACACACACAAAACTTCGAAAACAAACCATAACCGCCGGAGCTTTATTGCAATGTGCGACAGTGTGCCTGACGAGGAGCACTCGCACTGGAGCTCTCAGTGGATCAACAAAAAAATAACTTCCCCAAGACATAAAGTCAGATTACAACCACAAACAAGGACTATGGAGAATACATGTAGTGTGCTGTCTTCTGGGAAAGAATACCAGACTCCTCAAAACATTCTATATATGGAGAATCGACATGTAACCAGCAAACCTATAGTGACACAAGGTAAATGAGAGGTTGGGCAGACATTTACTACAAAACCTGCTGAAACTCCTCTCATAACGTCTTTAATAATCCTGTTCCTGCTGAAGCTGTTTAAACATTAAAATCTATTTCTTTTGCAGATCACTGACACACTTCTACCTTAAACTGGTCATGCTGGTATCGTTCCCTTTCATTAACACCGACATCTCGCAACAAAATACCTCAAATATGAAATCTTAACAGAGTCAGTATTTAAAAGTAGTAAATAAAAAACAAAAAAGTGTAGATAACATATGCGTAAACACAACACACAATGGTAATGATTAAGATAATGATGACAGGACACACCTGACACATTGTTAAGTATCCATATATATCAACTTTTTCATCTAAAAACTCTTCTATAGTAAAAATAGGGTGCAAATACAGCAGATAAAATCAAGCATCAAAGTGTCTAGCAAATTTTCTTAGCCAAGCACGGAAAATTGTCACACATTTTGCACAAACAGTTGTGTGAAAAACCAAAAACACTTATTTCAAACTAAACCTGAATATAGTTTCATTGCAGCATAACTCAAGTTAATTATAAATAGAAAATCATGAAAAATGCATACAGTATTGATTAAAAGGTAGGCAGCCATTTTTTTTTTTTTATTAGGCGGTACATTGCCATCGGGCTAGGGGAAAATACCAACACCATGTCATGATGTCAGGATCTATAAATGTGATTAATCTTTGATAAGACTCTTATTTAATTATTTTAGGCACAAATTTAAAACTGCTTGTAAGTGTGAATTAAAGATTTCTGTACAATACAAACTGTAATAAAGACTAAATATCCAAATGACCAGCTAGTAAATTAGCATTTCAATAGTTATGACATGTAAAATCCAGGATCATTAAAGTAAAAATTGCATC
The DNA here is from genome assembly GCF_910596095.1 of Thunnus maccoyii. Lineage (NCBI taxonomy): Eukaryota > Metazoa > Chordata > Actinopteri > Scombriformes > Scombridae > Thunnus > Thunnus maccoyii. The sequence continues at coordinate 17,412,980 of NC_056536.1, forward strand.
TATAGTGAAAAGCTTATGATGATTAACATTATAATAATAATGATATGAAATTATTGAAGTAGCAAGTTGCATCTGGCATCTATCTTAATAGACTTTAAACAATCTGTTCAATAAGCTTTCTATTTCAAATCCCTGTCCATCTCAGAGAGCCTCTGCATCTCTAAATCTCCTGAACTGCCTGTGATAACAATCAGCCGCTAATGCGTACAAGAAAGTGCATATCAAATCTTAGTTCTGAGTAAATGGAGGAGAAATATGATGCCATAGACCTACGTTACTGTGATATAATTCTAGCATGATGCTGTATCTTTACTTTATGCTGCCATGAATAGCGTTCAAAGCGGCTACGGAAGAAATTTAATGCTGGAAGAGACTTTTGCCATGATCTTCAGTGGAGCTAAGCCTGCACAAAACGTCATAATTACAGTGCCTGTCATGACTCCTAATCACAAATGTCATAAAAACGACATAATATCCATCGTAAAGCTCTCGACATAGCAATGATTCAACAGAAATCATTCCGCTACAGCCTGCAAACTCTCAAATGCCAGAGCCCGTGCCTAAAAGCCCGCCGTTTCAAACTGTGCAACAGTCTTATGTCAGTCATAAACACGGTGTTGACCTGCCTCCACAAGCATTATGTCATGCCTAACAACCAAACAGCTAGGGCAACAACACAACAGTCTAGATGGGGAAAAAAAACAAGGTTCACGGCAGATACGAGGTCAATTGCATATCAACATTTTGTCTGTGTAGTGATAGAGCTGTATGTGTGCTTGTTAGTGGAAGTAATGCGGAAACACACCAACTCCAAGAAAGTCCCCCTCCTCTTTGTGATCATTCGCCGTGGCCGTGGGCCGGATGTCCACTGGTTACCATAGCGAGGTGTCGGCCAGATCACTGGAGGAAAGAAAGACAGAAAGCAGAGTGTGCGTGTGTGAAAAACTGAAAGAAACACACATTCTGGTTGAAAGAGGTTAGACTGAAGGAGTGGCTGAGAGGGAGAGCGAAGGCTTTAATGATGCTGAAAATTGGCCCGTGACTGTGGTACACCCCTCAGGTAAATCATTGCTACAGCTTGCTGTCAACTTATCTGTCCCCTTGTCCTCCCATCTCGCCCCTCCATTGCCCCGGCTCTGTCTTGCACAGTCTCCCCCTCCTCACCCTGACTCAACTTCTTTTACGACCACATATTCAAAACTTCCATCTTCCAGCCATACTCACCCTGTCACCATAAATAATTGGTCGCATGTGTCTGTGTGCATTAGCAAGCATTGAATTCATTGTGTGCGCCTGAAACCAATTCTGTATAAGACCAGAGATGGAAAGTAACTACGTAGATTTACTCAGGTATTCTGCTTAGGTGCAAATTTAAAGTATAAGTACTTTTTTTATTCTTCCATTTTGAGATACTTTATACTTTTATTCTTCTATATTTCAGGGAGAAATATGATACTTTTCTACTCCACTGCATTTCCCTGGTGCCTGTGTTCACTAATTAGTTTGCAGAGTAAGGTTGTACACATAAATCAAGTCATGAGCTCATAAAATATGATGCATTGCTGGAGTTTAAACCAGCCAGCGTGACAGGCAGAAATTTGTTGGCTTGTTTGTTTGAAAGAAATGTTCATTTTAATGTGCAGCCAGTAATGCAAATCTCACTTTTTAAACATTAAATCTTCAACTGCGCATGATTTGTTGTGATTGTCTTATCGTCACATGTTCGGTAATGTCTTGGGAATGCATGCTGACCTTAATGATTCAATATATTTTGAGTGAAGTATGTCCGTGTGTCCACATTATCTCTGCACTTTAGAAGCTATAACACTAGCGTTTAATAAAATAGTTGCAACATTAAATGCTTCCAAGTGTTAATGCAACTATAACAATGTAACAGTGTGAAAGACAGCGGGTGATGAAAGAAGAACTACAACAATATAAAAATACTGTTACAAATAGAAGTCCAGCTTCAAAATCCTGCTGTACTTAAAAGTACTGAAGTATTATCAGCAACATGTGCTCAAGTATCAAAATTGAAAGTACTCATTACTGTGGCTCCTGTGACTGATATAATAAGACATATTACATTATTAGATTAATACTGATGCAACAATTTTAAGCAGCATTTTACTCCCGTACCTTGTTGAATTAAAGCTACTTTAACTACTTTATATACAGTAATTTAGTCCAGTGGTTCCCAACCTAGGGGTCAGGCCCCCTGCAAAGGGTCATAAGATAAATCTGAGGGGTTGTGAGATGATTAATGGGGTAAAAAAGTTCTGTCACACAAACAGAAACACTAGATAATTTTACTTCTTTGAGCCTTGAATAGTTATTTAAATGAAAGCATCTGAGAAGTTTAGAGGTGAAATCTCTCTTTTTTGTGGAACTGCTGACAACTCATAAATATTTGAAACATGACAAATGGCCCCAACTAGACACTGCTTTTTTGTAAAGGGTCACAAGCCAAACAGATTTTGAAATTTTATCAGGAGTAAATAATTTCCTTCTGGAAGTTAGTGGAGTATAAAGTTCCATAAAAATGGAAATATTCAAGTGAAGTACATGCGTGTCAAAATTGTACTTCAGTAAGATTCTTGAGTAAATGTACTTAGTTACTTTCTATCTCCTGAAAGTGACAATTTGTACTTATGACATTTTTGTACATTGTTCTGCAAATACTAATATAATTTTACATTGGTAAAATTGTGAAAGCAAGACATTTTATGGAGTATTATACATGTGATAGTTGAGAATAATGGATTTCAGTACTTGTTCTTCCTCCTCCTCTATACATGTGTATTTTATGTGTAATAGTGTGTGTTGTACCTGAGAACAGTGTCCGTGTGTTCAGGCAGCAAAAGTGCTGTCTCGTCTCCGGAGCTGTGCCTTCCACACTGAAGTGTATCAGATTCCTCCTCCTCCTCCTAAACACCAGACATCAACACACACACACACACACACACACACACACACAGACACTTAACACATATCCATGTCCAGCAGCTATTACAGTCTAATAACTTGCAAACTAGCAGCCTAATTGCTTCTAGGGGGATAATGTCTATATCAAACGATCCACTGCCCATGTTTAAATGGTGTGCATGGCTATCAGCATGAGGACATAGCTCATTTTCAGTATCACATATAATTACACTATGGTGGCGCTGAACGCTTCAGATAGCTTGTCTCACCGAATCAGAGCTGTGCGCCAGAGTGTCGGCTCCAGCCTGGTGTGGCGAAGAGAGAGGGGCCGGCTGGTTGATGACCACCGCACTCCTCTCCACCTCCCTGGGGGAAGGGGGAGGGGTGGTGAGGAGCAAGGAGTTAGACTGGCCCTGCTCACACAGACTGTAGTGTCCCAGAGGTCTTGGTGGACGGAGGGGCTGTAGGGCCTCTGGGTTCTCATCCTCAGAGTCAGATAACGCACTGTCTGGACGCCCTGCCAGATAAAAACATCAGCAAAGAAAAAATGGTTACTTTTCCTCAGAGCACTGCGACACAGGCCGCTCTGAACAATACTTAGTGCTGCTGTTGAATGATAATTAACACTGCACATCACATCTGCAGGGCAAACAGTAGATTAACGTGTGGTTCCAATCACCTGTAGAAGCGACGGGGGTGTCGTCGCTCCACTTGGCACTGACCACCGTTCCCATCTTCTGCTCCAGCTGACAGATGTACTCCATCAACTCCTGTAGTGGAAAATACAGCCGTCATATCACACACCAGGGTGGGACTTTAATCATGGCTTCAGCAGCTATCTCTCTCATAACCCTCATGATGTCCAACTCCTTCAAGCTAGATAAAATGATTATATAGTAAATACACAACATTTTCTATTATATAAATATTACTATCACTTCACAATAAAAATGTAAACACGTGTGATTTATGATGTGCCGCAGATTGCCTGCTATGCTGCCATATGGTGGATGTTAAAATGAAGCTGGACTCTGACTTTAAAAACACTGACCATCTACTCTGCCAGTAGTGGGCAAACGGGATGGTGGTTAGCCAACAAAAACTCTGCAGGCACTTTAACAACAGCAGCACTGACTGCTCTGAAATCCACTGATTTATATTGCACTATAAACAATTTATATAGCACAATAACAACTACGAAGACAACAACAGACGAAAGATCCACAACACCTGGGAGATTCACATTACCAGCATACTTCTGTGTATGTTACATCACAACACTACACACACAATATGACTATATTATTAATACCAATAGCTTTTGAAAAAAATCCCAAAAATGATTCATGGGTGCACTTCAGCTTGAGGGTGATGCAAATAGTTATTAACTTGTAGTAAATTTAAACAGCAGCTGACAGCAGCTGTGAGTTGAACAAAGATATTCAAGTAGGATAAAACAGCCACAATTCACTTGTTAATCCATACAAAACTTAAGACTTTATGAATTGATTATAAACAAGGCAAACATTTTCAACAGATTGTCATTTGAGATTTTTGTTCTTGCACCATTATTTGTTTTAATCTCAGCACTTTGAAAACATCAGCAAAGTCAGAACCCGTGACATCATCAGTGTTTTCACATGAATAGACTTAACTTTAAAATCTTACATCTTTCCCCTTTTTTGACAAACATTCTGTCAGTACAGATTCAAGCTGTCACCTGTGACTGCAAACCAAAAAAGTCTCTGACCTGTTTCTCTGCAAGTAGCTGTTCCTTCTCTTTTTGAGCGACCCTCAGGCTGGCCTTCAACTCCTGGAGCTCCCTGCGGGTTTCACTCAGCTGAACCTGCAGGCCAGACAGGAAGGACAACAGGATATGTGAGAACCATCCAACAGATAGTCAGTAGTACTATACTGTACAAGGTAAATGAATAAATGATAAATGTTAAAATCTCAGTAAAGTTCACTAAAATAGAAATGAGCTGTAGTAAATTTGCATTTTGTGCACTTATGCTTTCATGTATTTGTGCTCAGTATTACTACAAACACACTCACCCCAGGAAAATGAATAATTACTACATATAAGTTAAGTGACAAAACGAGCCTATAAAAAGAAACACTGAACGCGATAAGCTCTTAGGGGTCTTTCTCACCCGGTTGCAATCCTTTTCTCTCCCAAGCTCTACCTCCAGCTTCACTCTCTCCATCCTCTCCTCCTGCAGCCTCTCCTCCATCCTCTGCATCTCTGCGTTGAGTTTCTCCATACGCTCATGGTCCTTCTGCCAGGTTGACACACAAACACACACATTTACTCAGCATACAACTCGACTTCATAGCTGCAATGCACCATAAGATCAGGAACTCAGGAGAAGTGTGGGAACATTTCATCTTGAAGTCATCAGATGCTGTTTCTTGACATCTAACAACATAACTCAGATACTTGGACAGCAACAGGACATTATGCCAAACATATTCAACATTTGAACTCCTGCCTCTAAATTCTCCACCTCAGATTGTATGTGCAATACCTCAGCAGTACGCTGCAGACTCTGCCTCTCCTGTGCCCACTGGGCTCTGCCCTCCCTCAGGGCCAGACTGGAATCTGCGAGCTGAAGGGTTAGTTGGGCAGCTTGAAGACGGGCCTGATGCAATTCAGCCTGTCCGTGATCCCTCTGGGCTACCATGGCACTAAGATCATTCTTCAAGCCGTCTGCAGTACGTTCAGTCGTGTTCAGGCGCTCCCGCAGACTCCGCATCTCCCTCAGTGCCGCCTCACTCTCCGTCTGATCGTTTAGGAACAAGAGAGAATGTGCTGGTTACAAATCTGTTACCTGCACGGGGGGGGGGGGGTTGCTACAGAATGCCAGTCCTGAATTAAAAATAAATTCTGAATTTGAAATATCAAAGTTATGTCTTACGTAAATACAAGCACATCCCAAGATTTGGGCTGTGTGTAATTATGTAGAAATACATTTATGTATCAAATGGTGAAATTACAAAGTAAAAGTAACAGGGAACCACATCTCATCTCCGGTAACCGAGATCACATATTTTCCTCAAATAAATGATGGTATTAGGGGCAACTAATCCTCCATTTAAAAGAAATGCTAAATCAAAAATACAATATTTCTCCTGAAAAACAGTGAGGTATTCAAGAGCATATAGATGGTCATGATACATCACACATTTAGAGCTGCTAGCATGAGAATGTGCCTTGTGGAGTTTCAACTAACAGTCCTCCTTTCAACTCCTTCTCCTTTGACTTTCAGAGAAATGTCTGACCTCTTTCCTGTGGGCGGTGGTGAGTTTCTGGGTGAGGGTGGTGATGGTGTTTTGGAACTGCAGGACGCTGGTGTCTCTCTGGGCCAGCGAGTTCCTCAGGCCCTGGAACTCCTTTGACAGGCTTCTGAGTTCACCTTCTGTCTGTTCCAGCTTGTTCTAAGAGAAAGAAATTAATGACGCAGATGGGAAATGTGAGATAGAGATACAGAAGGGAAAAAAACCCGCTTTGACACAGGTTTTATTAGTATATACAACATGTTCTGAATTGAAAGTACCTGCAGGCTCTTTCTTTCACCCTCCTCTTCTTTCCTCTGAGCTCCTGCTCTCTTTGCTCTTTCCTTCATCCTGCACACACACATATTTGGTTACTGACAATCAAAAGTATTTGTGACCCATGTAATACTAAAACTACATCTTAAAGAAGGAAAGAAAAAAAAAGAAAATGGCAAACCTTTCCAACTCGGTCTCTCTTTCCACAGTTCTCTGTGTCAGGGCTTTGATGTCCTCCTCCAGCTCTCTGATTCGCATTTCGCTTGCCTCCCTCGCATCCAATAAAGCACTTTTCTCTCGAGTAAGTGATTCTCCCAAAGCCTCCTCCTCCTAACAGACAAGAGGCATTTTAAGTTTATGAGAGAAATTTGAATTTATCATGGCCAGACTACCCAGATCACATCATTTCTAATATTTTAATACAATCACCCAGGCGTTTCACTGAATTACTGTTATTTAATTTCATATTGAAAATGGCTGGATATTGTTTAAGCTGAGACTTGTGCTTTTCATCTGAGAATAAGTCCACAGATACAGAGAAAAGTATGGAATCCATCCTAATTAAATAATCTTGCCCCATTTCATTTGCCAAGCTCCATACACCACCTTCTGCATCCTCTCCATCTCCTCCATCTTCTCTTGTCTCTGCTTCAGCTCTTCCTGCAACCTGCCGATGTCAGCCTCTAGCTCTCTGTGTTGTCTGTCCCAGGCCTCCCTCGCTCTTTTGTATTCCCCTTTCTCTTTCTCCCTTTGCCTGTTTGCAGCCTCCTGGGTCTGCAGGAGCTCAGCTCGCTCTCGCAGACATTCCTGCAGTCGACTCTGAAAAGAAAAAGGAGGAAGGAGGCAGCGGATGGGGTATCATAATTGTACTTTCATGTTTTTGCGGTATTACAGTATTGATTTCCTAACATCTGTGTTTTATCAGCACTCATTCGTTTTGCAAAACTGAAAAAATACTCTCCCTCACATTTATCTTATCAATCTATCCTATATTTGTTATCCTCACCTGCAGCAGTTCAGCCCTGGGTACAACCAGCAGCATGTCTGTGCCTTCCTCCTCTCCATGGGCCTCCTCCTCAAGGGTCACCAGATCTTCAAGAGGCTTTGGGGCGCAGAATGTGAATTTAGGGCTGCGGGAGCAAACTTCTCCCTTAGCATCAATATATACAAACTCATACTCTTGGGAGTTGGGCTTGGGTAGGTAGGAAGCTAAAAAGCAGTGGCAAAAAAAGAAGAGAGTTGTGTTAGATTTCATTTGCAGAGAGAAATAATTGTGTTTCTAAGTACAGTACTGTGCAAAAGTTTTAGGCACTTTAGATATTAAGATTCTTGTCCTTAATGCAAAACCATCAGGGAGGTGTCTGATCAGTCCCAAACATATTCTGCAGCATGACAACCACCCTAAACATACAGCCAGAGTCATAAAGAACTATCTTCAGCCACAAGAACAATGAGTCCTTCAACAGATGGTGTGGCCTCCCCCACAGAGCCCTGATCTCAACATTATGGAGTCAGTCTGGGATTACATGAAGAGAGAGAAGCAGCTGAGACAGCCTAAATCCTGAAAAAGAACTGTGGCAACTTCTCCAACATGCTTGGAAGTGCCAAGTACTTAGAAAAAATGTGTGCGGGTGTACTGAGGAGAACTGGTGCTGTTTTAAGAGGCAAAGCATGCTCAAATCAAATATTGATTTATTTAGATTTCTTCTGTTACTGAACTTCGTACGAAGTTAACTGATAAATAAAACAATTCGTGGTGGAAAGCAGCCTCATTTTAGTATATAAAACTTTTGGACAATAGTGTAGCTCTGTCTTCATTTGGAGCTAGCTATACATAGTGTAGAAAAAGAACTAGGTGAGGTAATCTAACTACATCTAAATTTGGAAGGGCTAATCACTTTATAGGCTACAATAAATTTACACAGGCTGACAATATTTTGGTATTTATACAATAAAAGCCTGTAACACATTTATTTTATATTATATGGCTGAACTAAAGTGATAAATAAAGCAACATTCATAAAACAGTGTGCCACCGAAAATCTATTTTAATGCCGTACTGCAGTAACACTGATTTCTTTTCGGCGCCTGTTGCAATACAGCTTCCGGCCACCAGCGGCAGCACTCAGCTCGTTCAGCACAGGTGAGCGACAAAGAAGTCGCGCGCCGTTTTTGAATTTACCTGCGTCGGAATGAACAGTGAGCAGTGGAGATAACGCGAACTCCTTAGCAATTAGTATATTTTTGTTACTTTAACCCGGACTGGAATCAACTTTCTTCATCCTGATATACAGCGTAGAAGTCCGCCTTGCCTCGACTTTGTTCCCGTTTTCTGTTAAGATACTTAACAAGCTACCTGAAATAGGTAAGTAACTGTTAACCACTAGCTTAACTGACTAGCTTAACTCTCGACAAGTGTTGCTTCAGTTTGGAGATGCCTATCAAAGTGGGTTCTTTGTCTGTACTTTAAGAAATACATTTGTTGAGATACACTTGTTTATTATCTAAAGTTACCAATTTAATCTCTGCAACGTTATGTTCAGTAGAGAGACATCATGTTCAGCATGGCGTCCCATTAGCAGGTGCAAACAATTCACCTCTGCCCAAAGAGGGAAAATACACCTGTGACCGGCTCCAAATGTGTCTGTATTTGGTTAGATAGCAAGCCAACCACCAATACATCGAACTATTAAATGGCTTTTGTACAGAGTGTCAGAAAGTTATTAAAAAACAAAACAAAACAGTAACTTCACGGTGTGGACAGGTGTAGCTTGCAGTCATTGGGGCCCAAACATTAACATATCACAGAGCTACTGCGATATGTTACAGCTACCTAGCTCTATTAGCTAAGTCCAGTGATAATACTGACATAAAATTCTCATCTAACGCCCGTGTATAAGCAACTCCTGTTGATGAGCCCATCCATGCTTTCTGTCTCTCACAGCAAGTCTTTGGTTTGCTAGCATTGATAGTGCTACTATATAACTGTTTTCTTGGTTAGTTGTGCTATTAGCTTACCTTTGCAACAGACTTTCAGTTTATTTTCAAGTATACCATGTTTGTCTGTGTCTCCACATTCTTTATTCTGTGTTTTTTTATTTTATTTTTACTCATCCTAAACCTACAGGAACCGATGATGTTATGCCTCCCGCTTCCTACTGTGACCAGACAGCAGCAATGACTTCATCCAGCCCATAAAAGTAAGCTAATCTAATATTATCCTTATCTCACACAGGCTGTAGCTTCATTTTGATTTACTTGGAAATACTGTTTCACAACACATGTACAGTAAAGGAGGAAGATGGAAAACAGACAGTTTCCCATCTTCCACAGACAGTGGAGCAAAGTTTATGAGCTGTATTGCAACTCACAGCACTAGCTTAGGTCATAGTGCAGGCAACCTTCTCTTTAAAAGGTGCAATATGTAAGAATTATGTGTGAATTTCAGTTTAAAACATTCAAAAATGTAGTAAAATTATTATTATTATGTCAAAGACATCCCAACTTTTTGGTGACATGTTGCCCCCAATGGTTTTGGAGTGTTGAATATGAATTTGACACTTTTTACATATTGCACCTTAAATCATTGCATTGCTGGTGATAAGGAACCATCAGCGGTTTCTTTAAACTTTGTTTCCTCAGCTCTCCTTCCACTGAAGAATGACATTGACAGTATGATTAACTTAGTGATAAATCACTCTGCTAGAGGTCAATGCCTCACCTGCTGCACACGTGCCCTCACACTGAATCAAGCTTATCAGCTGCTGCTGACAGACAGGACAGAGTGAACGCTGTAGTCTCCAGTGAGTGGTAGTACTCAGAGTAGGCTTTGAGCCATTGTCTTCGTCATCCTCATTACTCAACCTCCTGCCTATTAAAGAAATTCATTCAAACTGTGACAGAGGCTGTCTGTTAAACAGACTAAGCCTAGAGGGATATTTGTCTTCTGCAAAGGATATTTCCCTTTTACTTCTGTGAATTCTGTGGAAATAGTTTTTAAAGATACAAATGCCTAAAATGTTTCTCCACTCAATGCACAAGTTGCTAGTAGGAGTGTGCCATATAATATTGTTCATGATAATACCAGTATGATTTTTATGTAACAGGAATTTGTCATATCATGTTATAAATATGGCTGTGCAGCTGCAGCAAAGAGCATGGCTGAAAGTGAATGTAACACTGTTGCTGGCTCCACTCTGGAGGATTTGGTTCCAGAAAAAGGAACAACTTCTGTAGTGTGTAATACGTCACACAAGAAAGACTGTATAAAGCCCTTAGCTAACCATGATCATGAGATGAGACGTATCTGTCTGGTTCAATTCAGATGTCAACAATTGATTGATTGTTTGTCTGTTTTACAGTATTTAGAGCAGAATGTTACAATGTTGGGAAAACAAAGATAACCTGAGAAAACTAAAAAGGTAGAGACAAGTAGCTCGATTAATCGGTCAGGTGGGAATGTGTGAAGAAAAACACTCTGCAGTCAGACCGCACACATGTTTTTACACACTTACAGTTTCATTGAGTTGAAGTTAAGTTAGATATTGATCAGTTTGTATTTTAGTGTCAGAAGGTTTGTGTTGATAGCATCGATGATTCTGATCAGTTATTTTAAAGGAGAGCACAGCTTTACCTCTCTGTCATGTTGTCCTAAATATCACTATCCCTAAAATATCACGCACCCCTAGTCACTAGCTATTTGAACAACAGACCAATTCAGTTCACAGGAACAGCAATCTCCAACTGAAGGTTTTATCTGTGGATCTAGTGTACAAGTATAGGTTCTGGCAAACTATTGTAAATAAAGTGAGAGAACAAGGACACGAGTACCCTGGAAATGCACACAGCAGTTGACATCTGTGCCCTCTTGATAGTCAGGTGGAGCCAGTGCCCAAACAAACGTGTGGTAGTCCTTCACTGATGACCATCCCACCTGGTAGAAAACATGCAGACAGTTTTATTTTGCAGTTGGATGTATATACTTAAGGATGTGTATAATTTTTGTGACAATCATCAGGTTAACAATACCTTGAAGAGCCCTATCCAGTCATTGCTGGCCCAGGTGTGCTGTGAGCTCAGTGTGTAGTGGCAGTCGACTCTGCTCTGAGGGAAGTAACTGCAGCCCACGTTTCTAAACTCCACCCGCCAAGCCTTTTCCATGGCAACACAAAACAAAGGCAGGCTTTTTTGCACCTACAGGAAAAAAAACAACATTAAAACTTGAATCCAAATGTTTTTTTTTTTTTAGGTTATTCACTTCAAATTCAAGGTAGAAACTGACAAGCATGGTTAGACAAGCTGAAATAGGTAAGAGGTGACCTCTGGAGAACAAACAGGAGAGAGCCAGCAGTCTGTGAATATTCATTCAGTGTAAGAAGATATCCTGACTGAGTGCACACTTGAGGAAAGGACACCACTACTAAACCGCAGTGACAGCAAGGCATTTGAGCAACATGACATACTGTATGTTTGTCACTAGGGCTATTTCAGTCAGTGTCAAAATCATTTGCTATTGTACACCGTCACGTGTAAGCATGTGGTACAAGGTGTCTGGGGCCTCTAGCATGTAAAGGGCTCAAATTCTACTAGGAAATACACTACATGAATTTTAAGGAACTGCTGCTTGCCACACTGCTTGGAGACACGTGCAGCTTACAGAAAGCATTATTTATTCATTTAGCTGTGTGTGGGGCATTGACCCCACTATTGGGCATATGTGCCTACCTGTCATGGCAAAATTCAAATTCTCCCTCAGACACACTTTAAAACAGCAACACAGGGCAAAAGGAACTCATAATAGTGCAGCAGAGACTATAAACAGACCAATGACAACATGTGCTCTACAATTGTGGATTGAGTGACTTTATCATCCTTATTTATCTCTTGTGGTATGATATAAATAAAATAATGGGGATTTTTTTTTTCTAAATTAATAACGCATTTTTCCACATTCAGGAATATGGGAAGAAACTTTAATAGTTTGAATAGTGCAGAACATATTGCAGATGCCGTCTAAAACGACAGATTAGTGACAAAACTACAGCCTACTGTAGCAGCGTATTCTCCAGGGTTCATATTACACAGCACGAGGCTTGAGGCCCAACAGTAGCACATGTCGAGAAAACATTGAGTACCATGCGCATCGATGCAAGCTTTAGAAAGACAAACGTCTCCTCAAAGCCACTACAGGCAGATCTGAACCTGTACTCGCTAATTATCGCTGTCTAATTAGTTGATGTGCTGCGCATGCACGTCAGGCGAGACAATAACAGGCTTTGTTAACAACAGACGGTATCTGCGCACATTTTCTGCCGACCATCTCTGACATCTCGCTTACCTTTTATCGTCTAGACTTCTCTGTAAACAGTCTGAACAGAGAGACGTCTCTCTATCAGCTACAGGAAGTCACGAGCCGTGAGAAAACAACAAAAAAACCTGAGCGAGACAAAGTCGTGCTTTCCTCCTCGGGCTCAGTTGCTCCTCTAACTCGAAACAATAACAAAAAACCAAAGCAAAACACAAGCATGACAGGTTGACTTCCACCGCGGAATTGTGGGAGCTGGTGTCCACTAGGTCGGAGAAACAACGCTGAAACACCGCACTATAAACTACAACCCCCAAGCTCAAAGCAGAGAAGCAGAGGTCGCACAAAACGTAATATGATGCTTGTCATCGGCGGCTGTTGTTTTTCTCATCTGATGCTCAGAGTCGCTGGTTGTCAGACTGTGTGGCGTTGACCAGCCAATATTTCTTTTGTGCGAGGAGGAAAACAACGATTTTAGCAAAACGGAGTGTAGGAGGAGTGAATATTTGACTTATGTTCGCTCACCGTTATGTTTTCATTTGCAACAGATCATCTCATAGGCTACAGATGTCTCATAAATGTTTGCATTGCACTTACTGTACAAACCAATGCATTATTTTCCCTCTGTAACCCTATACCCAATGCTCTATTGCAGCTGTATGGCATTAAAATACAATCAGTTCTCTTATATCATTTTGTACTAATTTAAATATTTTATATTGGCTATTTTAATTTTTATTAATTGAGTTGAATTGATGTCCAGCAGCGTCTTGTTCCAAGATTTACTGAGTTATCTGTGTAACTTTGCTGAGGAAAACCTGGAATGAGTCCATGTTCTAGATTTAATGGAGAATTCGGGTTTTATTCTGAGAAATTCCCAAATAATCCACTAATCCTACTGTTTGGAACGAGTCCCAGAATGACAATCTCTGTGAGAGATGCCTCAGAGCTCTTCCTGTGTCTTGTAACATGTGGTGACAAATGAGAGCTGTCCTGCACGATGATGCTACGGCAGTGGACAGCAGATGGCAGTATACCATCTTGAAAACCCAGTGCTTTGTATTCAGGTTGTTGCCATATCCTAAAACCACTAAAACACACAGTGCATGCTCTCTAGCCTCTTGAGACTGTCCTACGACCTTGTAAAGCCATGTTAGCGCCCATGTTTTGTCTCTTTCTTTACTGTCGGAGAGACTTTTGATAAAGAGAGGACACTGATTAAATAGGGTGCAGCATGAAATAGGAAAATGAAGACACTTAACGCTGCAGACATTTCCTTAACTTTGCATAAATTACGACTGTCGCAATGAAGGTTTTGCATATATTAAAACAGAACAAGCAGAGTATGCAACTGACAACTGACAGAAATATCACAGACAATGGAAAGGACTGATGTAGAATCCTTAAATGGGAGTGTATTAAATAAGTTATATTGTTTGTCTTGGATCAAAGTGTGTAATTTGGAGCTTTGAATTAAAATACAAATTTTGAAATTGCTTTTATAATTCCTGTAAATGTGAACTCTATCTGAATCTATTTAAATTTGAATCTTGATTAAAAAATGATTATTAAGTAGGTTTAATAACATTATTCCATTGCAGCACACGGTGTGAGGCAGTTGAGTTCCTGAAACCACAATAAAGCAAATACCCAGATCATAGAAGTGGAAATTACAGTTAGTATTTGATGTAATCATGCCTCAGTAACCACAGCTTAAATAATGTTCATAATATATTACATATGGTTATTGATGTTCCCATACTGTTTTAGCCTGCTTATTTATCTCTACTCATTGATGAGTCAATCCAGTCACACAGTACTTTACTCCTCCTCAATTAGTAAGTCCAGTTTGGCTAATTTAGTCTGTTGAAGACACTATAAGGACGCTTCATGTAATTTTATGCCGACGGACAGTCGATGTAGAGACCCTATAAATTGTGTTTAAGTGGATTAATAGTGTGCTGAGCCTGTGTGAGCAAAGTGGTGCTGGAGGTTGTGGCTCTCTCTATGCAGTGGGATAATTAAATAGTTTGTACTGCAATGACTAGCTTATTCAGTTACTGTTTATCCATTGTTTATATTTGTATTATAGACTGTATGATGTTAGGAAATAAAGATCTTAAAAGTGTTAAAATTGTAAACATGATTTTGTAGCATCTGTAGCTTCCACAAGATTCAAAATAATTGTCTTTTTTTTGATCTGGTTCTATTGTGATTTCTTTTATGCAGTAACTATAGACTATAAACTAAGACCTGGTTAAGAATTAATCATATATGCTGGCTCCTACTGGCTCCTGTTTGTGTTACTGGTATTTCAGGAAGTGTTAGCAGTCCTCAGATAGCCTTGACTTTGAAGCGTCACTGTTGTGTGAAGTTAGACGATGGCTGTGCTGTAGGAATGTGAGTCTTCACCCTAATAGAGACTAGACTGAAAGTGGATTGTCCATGAAACTGCTTGATCTTGACCTGGTTGCCTGCTGTTATGGCTCCTCTGTCTGTCATAACCCCCCTCCAACCCCCACCCCCAAAACATGCACACACATGCACAGACACACCATCTTCTTTCTTTGGGAGGTACAAGCTAGACTAATATCAACTAGGGTTGGGCAATATATGGATATTATATCTATTGTGATATGAGACTAGATATGGTCTTAGATTTTGGATATCGTAATATTGTGATATGGCATAAGCAGGCACGAAATTAGCACCGGCCACCAGCCAAATGCTGGTAAAATATTCAAGTGGCTGGTAGATTAGCTTCACTTACCAGCCAAAAAAAACAATGGTAATCTACTGATCGGCTGGTAAAATTTAAATATTCACTAGACATTTGGCCAGTGGACAAAAAAGTTAACTTTGCACCGTGGGCATTAGTATTGTCTTTTCCTGGTTTTAAAGGCTACATTACAATAAAGTGATGTAACTGTCTGAACTCACCAGACTGTTCCAGCGGTTCTATTATTTTCCTTTATCCACTTAGTCATTATATCCACATGACTGTTGATTATTTATAAAAATCTCATTGTGTAAATATTTTGTGAAATCACCAGTAGCCATCCCTACAATGTTGTTGCAATATCGAGGTATTTGATCAAAAATATTTTGATATTTGATTTTGTCCATATCTCCCAGCCCTAATATCAAGTATTAGAAAAAAAACAATTGTTTTGGCACAAAAGCCCAAATATGTTGTTTATTTACCAGTTGCAGGATTATTCCACACAAATTTAATCTCTGTCGTCTGCTGATTTCTAGCAGCCTGGCTTGGAATTCCTCTCAATATAAGAAAATGGTATAGCCCAGGAGTGCTGCTGCAGTTTCATTACCTGAGGTGATCTGTCTGAATATAGCTTACCACATGTCTCATTCAAAGGGAATGGCAGGTATGTGTCACTGGTCATAAATTGCAACTTGCCTTCAGCAGTAATCGGTTGCCAAGGAAACCTCAAATGGGATTATGACCTTCTGTTGTGTATAGCAAAGTAAACTATTAGATTTGTCAACATCCAAGAGACAAACATTAAAGATTTATGTCAGTGAGCAATTTATTTCCCCATTATATCAAATTAATGTGTGATGTGTCTTGTTTGTGAATAGAGCTCATAGAAATACAAATCAATGCAGTTTTTTTTCTATCAAGGTATTATTTAAAGCAATATGAGCATTTTCAAGTTAAATAATGCCCATTTGCGTGGGGTTAGTGATGTAATCGTTGAGGCTGTTTGACCATATAGTCAAGGAAAGGCATTAGAAGGGTAGAAAACAAAGAAAGAGGGAGTGGGAGCAGAGTGCCTGGAAGGAGGGCAGAGTGTTGGGAGGGTGGAGATAGAGAAATGGGGGACGGTGGTATTTAGTATGCACGGCCAAGCTGCTCCATCTGCTTAGCGCAGCAGTCCCTGTCGTATAACTGTCTACAGGCCGTGGGCCACATAAAGAATGTCTCAGATTTGATGTAATTCCGCAAAATTAATGACAGCTTTACTCGGTATGGGCCGTGAGGGAATGATTAGTGTTTGATCGTCCATCTGATCAGTTCCCTCGGCTGGCTGCAGGAGAGATGCTCCACTATATGCCGGCGTTCTGCCTATGGCAAGCACACATGCACACACAGATACACCTATCCTAAAAATCATTCCCGGGCCCCAAAGCTCTAGTTTAGGTTTGACTTCTGGTTTCCTGTTTCCCCTCAACACAGACAACCAATATCTTGTTAAGCTCTCCGTGCTGTGACACTTCGCATCAAAATCAACACCTACTGATGGGCTGGATGCAGCTCCCACTGGTGGTGTGGTTGTGTACGGGGCAGTTTTAATATCAGGCTGTGCAGTATTTCAAAGGAAAGTGGGACACCCAGCATCCAATTTAGAGAACTCAGAGGTCACACTATGACCTTTTACAAGGTATGCTTTACTGCAGTTTTGATTGGAATTGGGTATTAGTTTTTAAAAGAGATGGGGAATGGATTGGGAATTTGAGAGAAGAAATTGATCCACTGGATGGATTGCAGGAGTTGGACAAGTGGAATTCCTCTCCTCCTTTTAATTCAACCGGCCCAACCCCCATCGCTTTCCTCCTCTTGGGCTGCTGCGTTTACAAGCGAAGGGGGCATTCTGTTTTACAAGTGAGCCTGGTGCGTCTCGGTGTGCTAGCAACATTAAAATTGAACCCGCCTTATCTGTGCAAAGCGTGAGGCTTTACATCAGAGGCTGTCCTGCTGCTGCCATGAGGCTCCCGTGTGCTTTTATGTAATGTGGTGCAGTCAAAAACCCAGCGGACAATTAAAGTGAGCTGATAGATAAACAAGTGATTGAAGACGGGAGTGTTAGTTTGTTGAATGGAAGGTAGAGTTGGGGGAGGCCCACTTCATTGCTGAACGGTTTACTATTGTTAACCAGGCCAAGTCCAACACATGACATGCAGCCAAATCAAGTGTCATCATCACTTATAAACACACCTATCTGGGGAGAAATGTAATTTTCAAAGTCGTACCTATTTTGTGCTGAGTTGCATATGACAAAGCTAATTTCCCATCTGACCATTAGCACTCTGGTCCAGTACCAAGCACGGAGAGCCTAATTCAGCAAAGGCTTGGGGAGGGTTGTGTTTCTGCCAACACAGATTGTTGGACAGATTGGCAGTCCTTCACTGTGTATGGATGCAGCGTTTTTCCCTGAAATTGTAGGCCATTATAACAAATTACTTACAAAAACACCATTAAAGTAAACAAAAAAAGCCCTTGCATCTGTTTTGATGGCGAAGCCTGTTCCAGTTCAATTGCAACTCAATTCATTATCCTTCCTCAGTTTTCCTCTTTCCTCAGTATTTTTCCATTTTTGTACTCCCTTCCATAACACTGTCTTTCCAAATTACTTGAATGTGTTTCCTCCCGCTCGGGTCCCCCCTTCTCAATCGGCATCCTCTGATCTCCTTTCATTCTGCTCTCTTTCTTGGCCCACTCCTCCTCCCCCACTGCTTTCTTTTTCTCCTCCTCATTTTATATTTTTGGCTGAGCTGAGGACCTTTCTTAGCGCAGTGACCTTTCTGGTTTTAAATTAAGCCCCACTGCGGCATGTCTCTCTTCATAGACCGCCGGTTACGAGCCTTCAGAGAACCGCAAAAAAATAACGATTCTGATGAAATGGCCCCTTTAAAAAGCTCTTCCAAATTCCTTTTACATTTTTCTTCCCCTCTTCCCCCCTTTCTGGTCGCATTAATATTCACACTAATGAGGAACATCCTAAAGAGCAGACCATGGAAAATGTGAGATGAGACACATGCACATGCCTCCTCACATGCACATCACACACTGTTGCTCATTGCTAATGGGTTCTAATCAAATGCCATGTATGTTTGAAGTGATTTATGAAAACTGGACAGCTTATGCCTGCAATGTGATTGCTTAATCAGAAAGAGACCATTTTTCAATGGGTAACCCAGTTTGTGGCCTTTTAGAAGAGACCACGTTTTACATTATGTGATTAATAGGCTTCTATTAAATGGTATTGAGATGATGAAGAGCTTTTTACTGCACATGAGGTCATGTTGTTACCTGGTACTTCTGTATTTGTTTCAATACTTCACATATGTCTAGAATTTCACAGTATGATGTCAACAGGCTGGTGCTGTGTTAGGAAACAAGGTGATAATAAACCTGAGTGCCATACAGTCAGACAGTACCTCCCAGGTGCTGAGTAAGGGTGTAATGGCCTCATTCACTATCATCATCATCATCCTCCGGTCTCATGCGCATAATCCCGACTTGCTTTCGGAAAATGGAGATGAGGAATCTGACTCAGTCAACCAAAGCGTGCTACAGAAATGCCCCGAATGTAATTGAAACAACATGAGCTGTGCCCACTTTCCAAAGCCACCCACAATCAAGCCATACCTGTTCATTGCAGCCCTATAAAAGTCAAGACAGAAAGCAACAGCAATTACATAGAATAATCAGAGCAATTAAGCTCCCCGGTAAGCTGACGGCAGTTTCTGGGCCTTGTGGGAAAAGGTTTCCAATGAGTGGAAATAGACGCACACTCTGTATTTAGTGATTTGATGAGGAACTACAAATGTACGCTACTTCAGTGTAATGTATTCATGAGCTTTATTTTTATCAGGTTATCTCAAGAACTCTTTTGCAAGAGAGACTTGATTAAAGCAGAAGAAATAAGCAGAGATAGAAATCACAGAACAGCATCAGATACAATCACAAGTTTAAAATCGCCCAGTGAGATGAGACGTTCATGTAAAATTTTTGTAGGCTTAAGTTGTTCCATCGATATGAAGCATATTATGTGAAGATAGTCTTTCCAAAATCAGTATAGTAGTTTTAAATTTGAGTCGCGATGTGATATACTTAGGCAGCTTTAGGAGAAGAACTTTATAAATAAAGATGACACTGTGTGAATTTTCTGCTTATGGCTAATAAGGATCAGCCTGCTATTTCACACAAGAATAGTGATTATTGTGATATTTATCTCTTGTGATGAGACATTATGCACACTGGCACTTGCAAAAGCACTATTAAAGTAACATTAACACTGAAGATTTTTTAAATTGTTGAATAGGATAGCTCCATACTGGGTTTATTGCACTGGGAAGATTGCTGTATTTAAGCACATTACAGCTGCAATTTTTCCAGTTACATATTTCATGTCATAAAATTTCCACTGACACCCTGACACAGTACCAAGGAAAAAAAAGGTATGGAAAATTCAGAACAACCTGTGACTTGATGTGGAAATATGCAGACATCAAATGTGCTGCTTTGCTCCACTCAACAGATTGGTCTTCTCCACTAAGAGCGAGCACACTGTAGCCTTGAATATTAATCTCCCCTCCTATACGGGCTGCATCTAACAACACGCAGAGATGATTTCTGGGGCCTCTCTCCTAAGGTGCTCCTTGTAGCCTTGGTAACCCTAATGAATTATGGGCCAGCCCAGTTAAAACATGTTTGGTATTACCCCATTCCAGGGTGTGTCCTCCTGGGTGTCTATGAATCACCGATCTCATCAGACTGGTTCTCTCTCTCCTTTTCTCTCTCCCTCTTTTTCTACACACATCTCTCTCTCTCTCTCTCTCTTTCCCCTCCCCCATTCCCTGTCACACTCCAGTCCCCCAGGGCGTCTGTCTGGGATCTGCCAGGCTCATCAGTGGAGGAGAGGAGAAGGCTAACTGGGAGCCCGTACTGGCTGTAAATCTGACCAGGGTGGGAGGGGAACCTGCAGTGGCCACGCTTCCACTGCAGCCCAGTAAGTCCAGCAGACCCCCACTACACTGAAAACCTCTAACTTGCATCAACATATGCACACACACACATACACGCATGCAAACAAATACTCATCAAGACAATTTGTACTCAAGTGTTCAGATGTTGAGTGCCATCAAAACTCTCCTTATTCAACTTAATTAGTTAAACTTGGTGTGAGAATGATAATGAGCTGTCATGCTATATCTTTACCATTTTTTCACACATTCATCCAACATGTACCGTACATTGTTGTTGATCACTTACAATATTACTCTGCGTGTCTGTTTTGCTTCATGATAAAAAAAAACGATACAGGAAATGATGCCTTGATAGGCATATACGTGTGTGGGAAAGAAAAGTCTCTGTATGAATACACACCTATATTGTTTGCATAGAGAACACTTCCCTTTTCGTGTTCAAGTGTTTATTACTTCCTAGAACGAGGGATATGGCAAACGCTTGCTGCTAAGGAGCTGATGAGAGTTAGGTGGTATGCTATCTAAGAAGTGAGAAGTATTATTTAATCCATGGTGCCACGCAGAGATAATTTCAGCCTCTGCACAGCTATAAAGTCCTGGAAGCCCAGCACTGTTCTGGACTGCAATGCAGTGAGCTGGGCCCTTCTCTCTCATACATACATTTAGCTGGGTGTGATACGATTCCATACACATAGACACACACCCTCCCTCTCCTTATCTGAGAAATAAGCATTTTTACAGAGTTTGAGCTGTAAAAGGAGAGGAGCAGATAGCCCATAAATCTAACCATAAAAACGTTAAGTTGTCAGAGGTGCCATCAGCTATCAATCGTGTGCGGCAAGCTGATGAAGGGGAAATAGGTGATAAAAAACAGCATTTTAGGGAAATTATGTCCAGTCTTCCATTTGCGAAGTGCTGCAGTCGCATCACGGCAGAATCTTAATCACTGGCTGGTGTGGCCAGGGACTGTTCTTGGTGTGACAGTGAGGAGGAGCACACCCTGGTGGGAGGGTGGGATATAGAGGAGGAAAGGAGAGCCGTAGGGGAAGAGGGGAGAGCAGCGTTGTAGAAAATTATACAACTAGCATAAATCACCTCTACACTACCGTTTTTCTCTCTCTCAATTTCTCGCTTCCCCCATCTCCCTCACGCATTCTCTTCCTCTTTCTCTGCTCCTTTCTCTCCTTCATGGCCATGCATCTCCCTCTCCTCATTTGCACTCCCACTGCTCCTCGCACCAACAGTCCCCCTGGCTTTCTGCCCTTTTATTCTTCTTTCTGTCCCTGGCCGTGTGCTTTATTTGAAGCACTGCTGGCCACCCTCACTATCCCACTCTCCATCCATCTCAACTTCATTTCCACTGTGGTTTGTTTACATGCTTTCTTTATTGATCTGCTTTTTGTTGCCTACTGGGGATTTATCCCCCTGTCCATGGGACTGTATTAGCGAACCTTGAGATTGACTTGTCTCTCTGAGATGGTTCAGATATAGTCTGTTCTTGAAATAAAAGAAAATGCCATCTGGGCTGCAGCTTATTTCACACTTTATCAGACACCGCCGTGACAGGATTCCTGGTTGCTTCTTTATTGTAGAATTCTCCTCCCTAAAGAAAAACAACCAGCGATGTTTTTATATCCAAAGGCATTTTAATACAAGCGGGGACTGAAACGTCTGCGAGACGAAAGTAAATTATGCAATACCCTATAGCTGTTTTTTTATAATAACTTATGTATAATACTGTCATATTCTTTTCAGGGGAATTGAGTGTGAGCTTACTCGTACAGAGAAGTGATAGAAAGGCATGATGTGAGAATACCCTTGTCTATTGAATTGATAAATGCCTTCATTGTCTGATCTGTGACTCCCCTTTTAATCTAAGGTCATTTGTTAATTAATTTGAATAGCCTTACAGGCTCTGGTTCTGCTCCAGTGGTCTTGGTTGAGTGATGTCATTCTGCACTGAGCAGACTTTAAGCACTGCAAAACGGATGCAGTGATGCATGTTCATCTGCAGTGGCCCCCTCTAGAATATTCTGCCCTATGTCCATTTATCAGGAGAAGGTGTTACCGAGCACAAAGCGCTTCTTAAGCTGTGAAAAGTGGCAATTCTGTATTTCCCACTTAAAATGGTGACAAGGATAGAGGAGACTATTGATTGACTATATAGAGCAAATAGTTCTAGTTCTGATGAGTTTGTGAAGTCATGATGTCCATGCAGGGCTGCCACAATGCTGGCTTCATTCACCAAAGTTACTGGTCACCTACTAACTTGATCTCTGTGGTCTTAGTGGTTTATGTTCAGACATTAAAGATGCTCTCTGGCAGTGATCACATCTAGCAAAATCTTGTGTCAGGGGCTGTGCTGCCACCTGTAGTTAGACTGAGGTACTGTAATGCAGTATCTTCCCACAGCGTCAGTTTTGAGGGCTACTCTGCAGTTCAGTCACATAGCATGTGTTTGTGACAGAGGGTAGTTTAACAACACATCTAACCACACCGCATTACAGCTAGTGTGCAACATGAACATGCAGGCTTTATGTAAAAACAAAAAAAGATATAATGACCAACTGTGTTTAAGCTTTTCTACCTTTTGAGTATGGTTATTATTTAAAAACAATAACTAGGCATTATCTCTGAGCAGTGTTGTCTTCTTGTGCATTTCAGGTTTTTTATTAGTCCATCATATGTACCTCAACATGCTTTGCTTTAAATGTGTTGGATCTTTTTGTTACAAATGAAATTGGTATCTCTTGTTGCTGCTGTAAGGCTCAAGTTGTGAGCTTGTTTTTTTCCCAGTGTCTCACTGGTGCCTTGGCTCAGACTGAAACAGTTCTCTATGCCTATGTAATCTCTGTAACGGCTCACCAGCCAACAACTGGAGAGCAGTTCCAATTTTTGGCTTTTAAACATTGCCAGAAAATATGAATGAAAAGGAAATACTCTGATCTCAGCGGCATAGCAATGAAGTACCTTAATGTTTTAATGCGCAAGGCCAGAAATGAGGAAACTTGTCATGACAGATACAGACAGCTGTCTGTATCTGTCTAGGCTGCTGTTAGTTGCTGTGTATTTAAAAGACAGGCTGCTAAGACCTGGTTTTCTCTTTAGAGTGTACGCTTTTGTAAAGCTCTGAATACCAGTATGTATCTTCTGCACGTATTCAGAGGCTCACACTTCTGTCTAATGTGTTAAATGGTTTTGAAGCAGTAATAGACCCCTGGAGGTCTTAGATGATGTGCTTCCTTGCATCCTTACTGTATCCTCAGGCATCCTCCTCCTTACATTAACCCAAAACACTGCAGATGGCATAAATGATAAGGTGAATATAACAATATGTGTAAGACATAGGGCCATTTTTCCTAGGGTATTCTGTTGTAGGGAGTGGTTTTCCTTTTTGCTGAAATGTTAGTGCAGTGACAGCTGCATCTGCCAGGGGGCAGTCGAGCACACACATCCAGGCAACCGAGAGCCACAGACACTGCCTCTGCAGAGCTCCATTTCTACCTTTGTGGCAGCATTATTGCACTTTCTGTCCTCCTATCAGAAAACAGCTAAAGCAAGTTGCAAATAAGCCATATCTGTGTAATGGTGAGTGAAATATTGCTGAGATTAGTATTTCTAAATGTATTTGAATCATTTTGAGTTGTGAAAATAGTTCTGTGAGGCTCTCCTGTAATTATAAGCACTCACTGGTTTATATCCCCTATTAATGTTCTGTTCATTAGCATTAAATCATGTCAGTCATTTTCCATTTGGAGGTCAGAGGAGGCAAAATGAGGAATGGTGTGAAGATGGGACAATGTGTGGAAAAGAGCAATGTTAAGGCTATGACACATTAATGTTAAAGCATTAAAAAGTTTAAACAGCGTACATAAAAAGAACATTTATTCACTCTCCAAAGTAAGCTTGCCAGTTACAGTTCAATGAATTCAAAATGTGGAGTTGTAATTTCGTACCCATAAAACTGTTAAAAGAATTTCATTCATTTCACTACTACTCATTTCACTACTCGGCCCATTTATGAGCAATAAGAAATAGATACATTAATGTTATTGCACATTTGAATAATGGTGCTGCACTAAACTTCTTACTAATATTCACAGAATGGTTTTGTTTTTTTTTTTTTCTTTTATTCTAAACCAAAGAAATTAAAATCAACTAATATTCCAGGTTGCTAATTCTGAAGTTTTGGAAGCAGCTTCATTTTTTATTATCATTTATATTCATTGTAATACGTCTTTATGTGTTTAGAACATAATAAAATAAAATATTGCTGTTTGTTTTCATTCACAAGTAATTTGTTTCTTTTCTCTCAGCATTTTGACGGTCCGAGTGTGATTGAAGGTTTGCTGCTTTTGCTCAGTGGGTGTTTTGCAGAAAAGTATGTTGATTGCAGAAGTATGGCTGCATAGCACGCTGTGTTAGCCTATTTGTTATTGTGCTATAAAGGTGATTACATCCTAGGTTTAAACTTGTTTTTTAAACCCAATGCCACTTCTGTTTCCTCAGCCCTCCATAGAAGAAAAGTCATAAACCTTTTTTTTTTTTTTTTTTTTTTTTTTTTGAGCAACTGTGTTAAAAAGAACACCTGTAACTCGACACACAGACCTCTCTACTCAAATGCCAGGGGCGACTTTATGACTCATGGGAATGGGGACACAGGGCTAAATAGATAGTTTGTGTACAAGCCTATCGTCTAGTCAAGCATTCTCTTGGTTTCAAACATTTGCAGTGCATTTGCACAACATCTGAATGGAGGCCATTTTGGTTTGGCCTTATGTTTGCACAGTCCTGGGATTGTGCAGGCGCTGGTGGGGGATGGGTGGGCTTCTGCCGCTACCCTGAAGACTCCTGTTAATGTTTTAGTCATTCTGGAGCCTCTGGGCTGGGAGACAGATTCAGTCAAAAAGCATTTGAGCACCCTCAGGTCCTCACGGTGATTTACTGTGTATTTGGACATCTGCAAAGAGCTTTTGCACCTTGAAATTCTCTCTCTCCCTCTCTCTTTCTTTTTCTCTCTCTCTCTGTCTATCGCTTTTTGCAGTAGTAAACCCATGGGAATGTTCTGTCCTACTGAGTCACCTTGAAGGTATCTAAGGTAGAGTCACTTCCTGTCACCTTCTCCCTCAATGATCCACCCCTCCCCTCCACCCCTCTATCTTACCTCATCTTTCTATCACCTTCAAACCTTCTGCTCGGGCCTCAACCACACCCCTCTCGTCTTGGCCATCAGATTTAATGTGCACTGCTCTTGCTCCTGTGTCTCTTAGCCCACCTCTTGCACACCAGCTGGACACATCAATCCTTGTGACAGTTGCTTGTCAGTCTGCTCCTTACTGGGCAGCAGCCCAAAAAGGAAACACAAAGTCGTAGACAGCACTACTCAGCCAGAAGAGAAAATTTCAAATTATGAACACACCTTTTACAGGATCTCTGTCTTCACTAACAAGACAAGTGTAGGTTAACTGATAAGCGCTGATAAGTAAGTTACGTTACCTTGACAAGTTATATTTACTGCTTTGTTGCCTATGGCGGCCACCCTGACTAGAGTGAAGAGGAGCGCCGTCAGTGGTCATCAATAACAGGTCTGTGTGGTGTGGGTGGTGCAGGCTGTGTGGCATGTGTTTTAGAAATGATGGCCAGAGGCCTTCTGTCTCTGCTGCACTGAAAAAGTGGTGTCATTAGCATCTGTGTCTCCATAACTGGGAATGTTTCTGAAGAGGCCCAAACATATCTGGTATGCAGTGTTTAGGAGGCATGCAGACAGGATAATTGCTGGGCAGAATCTGTCCGCAGCTCCAGACTTTCAAGTGCTCATTGCCTTTGAGTGTTTTACACCCCAAGTGGCTGAATAGCCCAGGGGAAACAAGGTCTGCATTGATTTATAGCTCACCCTTAAGTCTTTTGTTCCTTAAGACCGAGGACAACTTAATCAGCCACCAAAGAAGAAGTCTCAAAATTAAGTTTGTAATATCCCTGATGTTTGACTTGTTAGTTGCCGCACATAGGAATCAGAATACAAGTAATACAAGTAAACATGAAAAATAGAAACAGTCTGCTAAGCTTTTTTTACCCGGTGCATTTCCTGAAATGTTTGGCTGCATTTCATAACCACGGTCGTCTCCCTGCCAGCACCAGTGATCAAACAGGGTAAATCTCAGGCAATATTTTGATACAAAATAATTTATGTTGGCTAGCTTAGGTTTGCTGCAGTGTGTTTCCTACATGCTAAGATGTTTAATAACATAAATGTAGTGCTACAATGTTCTTCATTCTGTTTCTTTACCTAATCCTTTCTTTTTTTGTGTATAGATGCACAAGTGAGCCATTGCAAGTACTGCTAAGTAAAATAAAAGCAAAAGATTAACTGTCGTGTCTCCCTCTGTCTCTCTCCTCGCCTCCTTCACTTTCTTGTTAAAACGCACAAAAAAGAGTTCCTAATTAGTTGCATATGGTGCTCAACTGGCATACCCATTTATTTGTGTGTTGGCCAAGACATATTTACAGTCCAATGTTATGTCTTGCCATAAACATATTTATTGTTATATTGTACACGTGTGGGGATGGCACAGTGATTGACACCACAATGAGGAAAAGAGTAGGGATACTGTGTGTGACTTTTCATTCCATTAAGAGCAGTTTTATACTTGTACAACAAACAGTGCAGCCAACGTACAGTAAACTACATCTTTGTTACAATTATGGTCTTGTCCGTGTTGTCAAAAGTAAAGTTTTATTCAACATTTAGCATTTATTTCCTCTATTGGATGAAATATATGGTCAGGACACAATAAAAGCAACACTCTCAACATAATGTAATGCAAATGGGTAGTGAAAAAGCTGCCTTTGTGAAACTTTAGGTTCTCGTTCCAATTGTGTCAGAGTGGTGCTGATTCAAACTTATTGTAAATGTACTATTCTGCTCCCCCCACCCCAAAGACGAAGGTGTTTGTGTTTGAGGAGGGCTAAAAATTAGTAGCTAATGTTTTGGTATTAGGAATTTTATGGAAATATTACAGTACAACTTACAATACAAGGCATGCCAATACAACAAGAACTGATAAATGAGTTAAATAAAAAAAAAAAATCTCTGCCAGTCTTATACCATTTATTATACCATCAACATAATGTATTTGATTGCACTATATTGTACAATATTGTTTTTATTGTGTCCGCCAGGTTTGAATTTGTCAGTCGACATTAACTGTGCACTTTCACAATGATATGTGACAATCGGATAGATTTAAGTACACCATATGCGTTTGCACTGTTTGTCACATAATGTGGCAATGTGGTCAATGTGGTAAAATAAGACTTTTGCTGACTACAGGAATATGGCACACCTTTGACAGTGAAAACTATCTGTTCAAACAAATTATCTATGCACAATAAATTTATTGTTATTGCCTCAGCCAAGTCAGGCCAAACTAGTGAAATTTTGGCTTGTCTCAGGATTTAGTTCACATTTGAGCTGGAATATCTGTTCATTTGAACAAACCCCTGCTTAGCCCTCTAAGGTATGGCTTGAAGTATGCTAAAGCTCAGCCAGCAGCCATTATTTGCCAGCACTATTAAATGCCCAGATGTCAGTATCTAAGCAAAGCCTGACATGAGGAAAAATGATTAAGACAGGCAGAATCTCCAATACACACACAAAACACCAACAGCTACTGAGAGATAAATATTTGCTCAAGGTTTAAATGAAATCCATCACCACTGACAGAACTGCTAATAAAATTTCAAACTGTAGCTTTAATTTATGTACACATTCCTGGGATCCACAATATGCTTCTCTTTCCACAGAGGTTAATGAGTCACTTCTAATGTGCTTGGAGTTTTGGTAGAAAATGTGTTTGCATCATGACAGTTTTTAATATCTATCTAGTATTATATATTTAATATACTCTATATATATTGACCCAGTCAATTTCTTGCCAGACATAAGTAGTGACAAAAGCTTTCTGGATATTTAATTAGAGGCTACCTAATGGTTTCCATGTTGCTCTGAAATGGTTGATAGTGGTGGTGGAGTTGGAAGGCAGCAGCGAAAAGGAGTGACCTCAGCATATGTAACTGGAAACATATGAAGTCTAATTACGTAGTATCCGTCTTTGCTGTAATGGAACATGAGGTTGAACTCCTTCACAGGTGTCAAAAAAGACAGGAAACGTTCCTGAATAATTAATATGGAAAAATAGTTGAAGAGAGCAGGAAAGGTCTCGGTGCAGCCATGTTGCGCAGAGGCATATTTTCTCCATTTGGTCAGAACTGGACTAGAAAAGATAGATCCTTTTCTGTTTTGGAGTTTGAACTCCACCCACATGACCAAATATGTCCATGAAGCCACATTATACTCCGCCTTTCTTTGCTACAAAGCAAAGGCTTTTGTGGTCTGATTAAAAATAATACTTTTTTCCTTTTGCAAGGATTTTTTATGACAATGGTATATGCATATACTTGTGTAATTATTCACAGGGACACATTAAGGCTCCAGACATGGGTGTGTGCTCATGCAGACATGGAAAACCCGCTGAAGTCGAGTGAAAACTGCTAAGATGAAAGGAATTAAAGGCTTTGTCAAATGACCGCTAGTGGTTAACTCTAACGGTACAGCAGTGGCAGTCGAGAGTGATGCACCACAGAGAGTGATTCTGATTCACAGCTCTTGCAGTTTAGGATGACTTAAAGGACCCATGCCAAATCCAATCATAAATAAACAGACAACCTCCCACCGAAAGTTAAAACAAGGGATTTGAGTAAATTTCGTTCCTAAATTTATAGGCCCGGTTCTTTATACAAAAAATGACAGTAACTGACTCTTAAACAAGATTAAAAAAACAGTTTATTGATTGTAAAAGGTCTAGTAAAGAAGACCTTTATTTTTGAGTTACGATGTGATGAAAAAACTGTGAAAAGCTATGGCTCATGAAATATCTATAAATACTCATAATATAGCCAAAAACTGGAGCCTCAGCTTTTGTATAATAGTTTTGGTTACACCTAATTTAAAACGGGAACACACTAAAACACATTCCAGGTCGTACGCCATGTATGTGTCAGTCAAACATGCTAGTAGAATATTTTTCCAGGTACATCTCTCTGCATTTGCCCATTCACAAGGGATGGGCACTGAGAACTGGTCTTAAATTGGTACCGGTTACTGATTGGTCAGAATTGTAATCCAAATAAGCTCCTGTGGCATTCAATACTGCTATCAGTATTCAAGCATCATTCATTATTTAATTGTTTGTTTGTGTTTGTTTGCCTGCTGTTAAATCAACTTTCCCCCCCACATGTAGCTTTCTATTAATGATGTGTCCCTTAGCGTTGCGGGACTAAGTCATGGTCATGTTTACATTTGTGTTAAAGATTTCAAGAATGAGCTAACTGTAGCAAAGCAAATGAAAGCTATCACTGTGTACTGTAACAGTTTATAACATAGTTGTTGTGTGTAAGGGGGATAACAGTGGCAACTGGCTGGGACAATACGCCATATATTCATAGTGTTTTGTGACTGAAGCAGCTGTTGATGTGCATGGGGATCTCTGGGATATGTTAACATGGCTGTTTTCATACTTGTATGTAGTACATTTATGTTTATTTTTGTCTCTGTGTTGGGCCTGCTTCCCGACATGAGCTGAATCACTCCTTCAGCTTGCTTGATGTGCAGATCAGCACGTCTAGTTGAGATTTGGGAGGCATGCACATCTGCTTCTCATCGTTTTTCAGAGACATTACATGTATATTTTGGAGAA
The DNA here is from genome assembly GCF_910596095.1 of Thunnus maccoyii. Lineage (NCBI taxonomy): Eukaryota > Metazoa > Chordata > Actinopteri > Scombriformes > Scombridae > Thunnus > Thunnus maccoyii. The sequence continues at coordinate 17,443,247 of NC_056536.1, forward strand.
GCATAATTCCATCTTAATATGATGAGTCAACCTTAAGTCAACATGGAAACACTCATTGTCAGATGTAACAACTCTGCAGTTATTAACACTGCGAGTTTAAGCAGAAAGTTTAAAAACCAACATTAGCTACCTGCGCAGCTGGCTGACGTGCTTCAGTGGTCTTCCTAATGACAAACACTTAAATGTATGCCATGCATTTTCAAAAGCTTCCTTACATCTGATGTGTTACCCATTTTTCAAGCAACTAACTACCTGTGCTTACTTATTGAGTCACTGCTCTCAACACATTAGCCTCCATCTGGAGGAGAAGGCTTTTTTTTCTCTTTATGTACCAACAGTAATGTAAGCTAGATTGCAAATCAAAGGTTTAGATCACACACTATAATTCTCTCTCAATGATCCCAGTGATGCCCACCTCTGCCAATCACTGTAGTAAAAGTGAAGACATTTAGCTCTTCAGTACACATTTCATGAGACACTACTTATGCACTGCATGCGCACAAGTGTGACATATTTAACCACGCTGCGTTGCACAAAGGCTCTGCTCAGTTCATTTGTATTATTGAAATAGATTAATATCTGGACTGATAATGGACAAAGGAAAAACAAAAGCATAGACTAAGTATGATCAGAGGACATATATTAGTGTTCATTTAAGATGCTCAATTTTTATTTTTGTTCACCACTGCGACTGTACGACTTCACAAAATTGAGAGAAAGTTGGTGTTTTCATAAATTCAGTATTTAATTTGAAAATGCATGCCGCATGTAGTGCAGGTTAAAAATATGAAGTTTAATCAATCAATCTACCTATCTAAATCTATTTCTCTCAATCTTTATCTCTGTATGTCTTTTTATCTTCACTGTAAACCAATCAAACCATAGAAATCAATCTTGTTGATTTATGCTTTTCATTGCAGCTGGGTTGAGTCCTCTTATGTGTATTTATAGCTGTCATGTGTGTGTGTGTGTGTGTGTGTGGTTCCTACAGCCTGGCTGTGTTGGGAAAACATGTGTTTATAATGTCGTCTTACTTGGATGAATAGATGTGTTAGACTGAAATGTACTATTATTATCTTGAGTCCATATGGGGATGTGAAGGTCTGTTTGTGCCTTTGTATGTTTGTGAATATTTCATAGAAAGCTTCACTCTAATGCACAGCTCATAATGGTCTGTTGCCGTCCACCCTCAAATAATCTGCACCTCAGTAAGTTTGAATCGGCATTTTGTTTCACAATTTAAAAAAAAAAAAAAAAAAAAGAGGCATCAAATTCAATAGTTTATAAATACATACATATGTTTTATTTACTTGTCTTTCCAGAAACACAGGTGATTTAATATACATGGGCAACATCATACATGAAATTAATTATATTTCAAGTTATTGTTTTTTTTCTACTGTGGTTGGACTTACTGTGTTATGTGGCTGACACCTCCGTAATAGATTAAATTGTGGGAAAAACGAAAAACATTCAAAGCGATAGATTTCTCAAAAATATTTTTTAAGCTGTTAGGTATTTTAGAGTCTTTTTATACACCTCTACTACTCTCCAGAAATACAACCTAATTACCACAAAGGCAGTCAACATAAAACCAGAACGTGTAAGTAAACACAATCTGTGTTGCTTAACTTAAAATAAATCACAAACAAGAGTTTTAAAGTCTGCAGTGATGTTTTACTAGTGTGGAGTGGTTTGACCTCAGTGATGTTATACTACTCTTTTCATGGTTACACTTGACAAATGCAATAAACTATTTCTTTCTGAATGCTTTTCATCTATCTTACTGGCTATCACCTCTTATAAATAAATGCAGATATACTGTAATTATCACATTTATATTAATAATAATAATACCTATTCTAATGCTTCTGACTTCATTAACCTATTAGACAGCCTAGAATTAATTTAACACTGCTGCATATCAGTATGGTAATATACTGCATTTTATAAGCAGCTAAGAGCTATACATTAAAAATATTAGTCTTTGTTTATGGTCATTATTGTATATTTTTCATGCATCACTTACCACAACTCACATAAACAAACACTGAAGACATCATAGTACCAGAGCAGATCCATAAATGTTACAGCAGGTTAAGTTCAATGAAATGATTTACTTATTTAAAGGAATAATTTGATAAATGAGAAGATCAATACCTCTCTCAGGTCTGTATGGTAAATATGCTGCTGGAGCCAGCAGGTTTGCTTAGCTTAGGATAAAGACTGGAAAGGCAACCAGAAGAGATTCTGCTCCTGCCCGTGGCAATTTCTCCGGGCCAAGAAATAGTGCTGCAAATAACCCCCTGAAAATAAAAGCAAATTGTCATTTTTACACTTTACACTACACAGATATTTGTATGAAATAAACAAACAAGATGTAACATGGTAATTAGCTATAGTGGTTATTGTTGGCTAACTGTTTTCCATCTTTATGCTAATAATGAAAAAAAATGTCCAAATAATTTGATTATTTCATTTGGTACACTTGCATTTCAGGCACAAAATTCAGCAAAATCCAACAGATGTTATAATATAAGTACAGTATAAGTAAGCAATATTTCAAAAGCAATAGAGAGAGCAGAAATTAACTGATAGAAAGCAGCTCACAGGGACTACTGGACATCGCCCCAGTGATATTATTGCATTTCACTTTAAAGACACTTAGTTAAAGACCCAGCATATAATATATTTAGATACAACTGGGCAGCCCAACAATCCCACACCCATTTTATGTTGTTTAAAAAGTTTTTCAGTCACTGAGCAATGGTGACAAAGGAAATATACTGTATAATTTCAGACAATTTTTCAATCTGTGCTATCTTTAGTACAGTAACCTCGTAACTTGGTTTTGGATATATTTCAGTGAGCCAACTCACGTGGAGTAGATTATTATGTAAATGTAGAATATGTACAGCATTAATGTTTGTCATTTAGGCTCTGACCACGTCGCTGCCCACAAGGAAACATCAAGCTCAGCACGCTAGGGAGTGGGGAATATACTCAAAGCCTACAGGTGGTTGCTGGGGTGGAGGTGGGGTTTTTCAAATGCTATACGAATAGCAGCAGCAGTCTTAGCGAAGTTTGTGTGAGCGGCGTGGCAAGTACACCGCCGTGATTAAAAGGCTTAGTTGGATATATGTTGCAGTGAGAAGAATACGCCGTGTAAGTAAAGTGACGACTCAGGTTTCCTGCCTGAACTGCCTCGCGAGCGTTGCTTCATTAATGGTTTGGGTGGACTGAAAAAAAAAAAAAGTTTAACTGCAATACCTTCTCTGAAACTGAGTCAGCCAACTCTGTCTCTGTAAACTCTCTAAAAATCAGGGATACAAAGGAAGGAAGATGCACTTAACACTGAGCCAGAGGAGCAGGAAGTACACAGATCCTTTACACAACTGGAGGAAGACCTACTGCCACAGAGCAGTAAAGCATTTCTTCTCAGAATGCTATCGCCTTTGTCCCATTAACTGGTCACATGTTCCCACTTATATTGAAAAAGCTGCTATTGTGAGGAAATTAATGGAATTGTTTTGGAATGATGTTCAGAAAAACTATTTCATCTACCAACAATGAGAGTACACATGAAGTATTGTCTGCAGAGAATTATTTAAGTAGTAGCTCACTTATATTATCTAAAAATAGTGATATCCCAATACACTAGCATAAACAAGGGGCATCCTGGACGCCTAGTAGTTAATATAAATGTTGTATACTGTGAGCGCAACGTGATCGCAATGTCCCAGTTTGATTGTTGTGTGTCAAATCCCCCCGCCCCCCCCTCCCCATTTCCTGTCACCTCTTATGCTATTGAAAAATGAGGGGAAAAGTGCTAAAAGTTGCCATTACATGAGACTTTTGCTAAATCCATGCAGTTTAAATATTGTTATATTTTGTTTTTTTTTAATTGAAGGTTCATTAGAGGCATTAATGAGCTATACTTTAATTAATGTGATGTCTTTTTTTCACTGTTTTATATCCAAACTGCAGGAAGTAAAAGAAGAAACACTGTGATACTTTAGAAGTACATGAGACAATCTGTTGCCTTTCATAATGTCCAGCATTCATGCCCTTCATGAATGCTGGACATTAAACAACATTCACAGTTTCCTTTTCAATTTTATGACAAAATATTTTGCAGATTTATCTCTTTTTTGTTTAACTTCTTGTGTACACAGATGTTTACTCACATAAATGAAGAACACTTTTAAATATTACTCTTTAATAATACCAAACAAAGTCGACCTATCACATTATGTCAAATGACCAGCGGTTCTTTCAGACTTCATATACATTACTTTGTGATTGATGCCTACAAAAGCAACAGACCATGGCTCACTCTCTGATTGCCTGTTTACAGGGCTCTGACATTTTTATAGCCCTCCTAATACCATTACAAAGTATTACTTCAACAGCGGGGCTCTCGCCTTTCCTGTAGAATTAGATACAGAAGGCTGTTTGCTGTGATCACTTGAGGCAGCACAGTTGTGAAAATGAGCTTTTGTTGAGGCTGCATAAGAGTTTGCGTATTGACTTTTCAACTTCCACATTGTCAAGGGTGTTCTGGCAGATTTTGTTTAAAACTAACTGCATCAAGACAAAAGATTGTGTTTGAAGTATCTCACACTTAATATTTAAAATATGTACAAGAGTATTAAATCAATTGTAAAAGCTCACATAGCGGTCATAGCGGTCATAGGTCGGATTATTTGCTCTATGAATGTCAAGTTCAGGTTTATGTCACCTTGGCGATCGGACCATGTAATCAAACGTTGATGATGTGTTGCAAATAGGGCTGCAACAAATTCATCATTGATTAATATGTCAATTATTTTCTTTTAGAATGATTTTTTTAGTTTAGCGTATTAAAGACAGAAAATCAATAAATCCTCACATTTGAGATACTGAGACCAATAAATGTTTGCTATTTTACTTTTAATGATGAATGAAAATAAAAGGAATAACTGACTAATTGTTTCATCTCTCATGGAAATGTTGGTCCTTCCCAGTTTTTAGTAAACATGCTGGACTGTGCATGAAATTGTTGATATAATTTGTATTATTAATTTAACTGTAATTAATTCATCTGTTGTAATATCCTACTTCATCATCTTCATCAACTTAGCTTCATGGAAATTTAGACCAGCTGTACAAGAGAAATATATTTTCATGGTATGCACAAAATGTTCACAAACTAACCTCATTCGTCACTGCATAGCAACACTGTTCTGTGAGCAGATGAGTGGGTGAATTATATCACATATTTAACACTGAAACATTTATAGTAGCTTTATCTGAATTAAATGTGCTTTACTAGAGGATATGTAACATCCAGCGAGCAGCAATGGAAATGTGCCTGCAAATCCTTATTGCTTTCCCTGAAAGGGAGCTTAAAGAATGATCTGCTCTGCATTTACTGGTTGCTCATTGTTTTTTGTGACAGATGTTTAAACCAAAGTGGAAAAAAGGGTTTTTAGCACTTCTGAAGAAGCAACTGCTAGCAGCACACATATATGAAATATATGAATAGAAGTGGCAGATTGGACTGTTGCCACATAAATATAAGTGCATGAAACAACAACAGTTACTCTGCATGCTATTAGCTTTCACCATCGCCCAGACTGTAGAGTTGCTGGCAACAACCAACGTTGTACAGAACACAGAATTTTCCTTAACATGAATATCTCATCATTCTCTTATTCAGCATCAGCTTATTATTATTATTATTGTTATTATTGTTGTTATTATTATTATTATTATTGTTGTTATTATTATTATTATTATTATTATTATTATTATTTAAAATTTCTGATTTGCAACACTTTACCTGATTCACTGAAAACAAAAAGGACTGAAACATGATCAAATCTAGATGAAGACAACTTTTACGCATGGCAGGTAGGAAAGGTTCACACATTCAGTGTTACCCATTTAAATGCATTTTGTATATCCTTGAGTTCTAAAAACGTGTTAAATGTATTTCCTTCGTCATTAAACATTTGCACAGCAGATATTTTGAATATTTTAAATCGTCTATTGTCTACATTCCTGTTTGGTAGCTCGCGGTCTTTTTCTTTACTGCCTTTGCTGGCATATTTCTACACTTGATGCTTTACTGCCACCAACTGTGGATCAGCAGAAACCGCTGGCATAAATGTGGATTTTGTCGTCCACGTGTCCGCAGTCGTACATGTGAGTCCCTGTGCGTGTGTGCGACACAAAGAAAATGAAGACCTACTGGCAAAAACATTGCTCCATAGCACTACTAGTGGTCAGAAACTCCAATGGGTAACTTTAAGGGTAGGGATAGATTGTGGTCATGGCAAATAAGGTATGGTAAAAATAAGGTATGGCTCATGTTTCTCTTGCACCATACACTTTTGACCTGATGTGTATTTTTACACTTAGTCTGTTTTCTACAGTGATTGTGTATTGGGCTCTGAGAGGTGCCAAAACATGGGTGATCTACACTCAATACTGTGTTTGAATGCATCCTGTGAATAAACAGACGTAGGACTGAAGCTGCTGCTTCTCTGCTAACGTGCTGCTTTTGCCACACAGCTTGTTGTAGACACTGTGTGACGCACAGCACGCCCATTCACCACCCTAACCTCAACATCCTGGAGCTGCAGTCAGACCGAACTCTACCCGCGTGGTGTGGCCAAAAGCAGGGGAGGACAGGAAATGAAGTGTGTAGGGTTGTAAACATAAACTGCTGCAACATCAGTTCACATAGTTGTAAATTATACAGCGTTTCATCAAACATTTTACTCCTTATCCTCTGTCACTGTCCTTGCACTCACTATACAGCCAAGCAGCATCTCTTCTACTCTGCCGCTTGTATTCTTTCACCGTGCCGTTATAAAAGAAGAGGTCTGAATAGGAGGTCAGTCCCACCCCCTCTCTCAACTACGATTTTGCGTGTCAAAGTTCAATCAGATTGGACTGGACTGGAAGCAAATGCGTCTTGTCCCGTTCCATAGACAAATGAAAGGGAAGAGATTTTTGGTCTGAATGTGCAATGACTCGTTACACATACAGTAGGGCACACTACTTCCTGCATTGGCACTGACCATAAATCATGAAGTGAAGAATCGTCCAATATGGACGTAATTACTGGGCTGAAATAAGTAGCAGTGGAGTTTATAATCTTGGTTAGACAACACTTCCCTTAGCTGCTTGAAATTTAAAGCAGTTCAGTTTGCATCAACAATAGCTTGACACAGCAAGGGACATTATTACAGCTCTGATGGCACAGCAAAGGAGGTATCCGTAAATGGTGAGGTTCCTATTTGTTAGATAAACATCACCACAGCAGCCTAGGAGTGAAACCAAAATTCAAATCACAGCAACTCATACTTTACAGAGGAGCTACAAAACTACTGAAAGAAAATGTAGCAATGACTCCTTTCTAGTTGGCTGTACGACCACATATATTGTTTTCCTGTGACATCGACACAGCTTGGTTGCAGGCAGGGACCTTCAGGACTCAGTTCTGCTGTTTAGCAGAATAATAATTTTGTGGGTCTGCATGGTTACCCCCTGCTATGAGGACACAGTGGAAATGCACATCAGCATGCCACACCACTGTGCTATAGTGCGCTATACTGCAGAGTGTCCCACTCTTCCTAATTAAGATACTGCAGTTTTCCTGTCATCTATTTGATATTTTTCGAAAAAAGTGATTTGCAGGTTGGTAACCATGAATGTAATGTACAGTATGCAAGTTACTTACATTATGATACGTGTTTTGTTTGTATTGAAATCCTTGCATTTTATTTGTTTAATTACTGTTATTGTGCTTCAGTTGTTTATGCAGTCTCTAGTCTTTGCATTACTGGTGGGGCTGTCAAAATTTACCCAATTATTTTTATTTTACATTGTGCCTCATTTTTTTTGGTCACATTTTTTCTTTAGTGTCAGCAGTGACTGCTAGAAATCTATCAGTACATTTTCCTTAAATGTGTGTTTGATTTTATTTCTTAGCTGCTGCTGCTGTTGTTGCTCAAGACTCAGGCCAGTAACAGGCAGCTGGGACGCCATGTGTTTGAAAAGCCCCCAGATCTCCTACATATACTGTAACTCTGATCACACTCAGCAGGTAAAAGCATTTGACCTGCCTTTAATCACATTTTTCAAGGCTTTCATGGACTTCTAATGAGCATATATGATAATGGTAAAAATTTATTTTTCAATCCAGTGCCAGTACTTTTGATAAACCTACTTTTAGCACTTTGCAACCCTTGGTTTGGAAAAGTGATTCTTCTTCTTGTTTTAATTAAAATATTCTCCTTCACAGCCAAGGACATCAGTGGTGTGGTAGGCAGACTTTCAAGCTTTTGTTTTAACTCATGCATCTATGAGAGTGAAGAACAAAACCACAGAAGTAAGGACTAAGAGGTGAGGTGAAGAGGGGGAGAAAAACCAGTCTGGATTTAGTTGCCTTCTATAGTCATAAAATGGATGTAAAACCTGCTGTAGCCACTTGGAAGTTGTTGTCAGCCAGGCTGACTCAGCTAGACTCAGAGTAACTCCAAGTTTGATGTGAAATGCCTGGTGAAATGACACCGTCTTAAACCAGAAGTAAAATTTATCCAAAATATTGAATTGCACAATTAAAAGTAATTAAAAGACAAAATAAAATATGAGTTTGCTGAAATTGGATCATTGTTGCAGGTTATTTTACATGGATATAGAAATAGGGGGTATTGAACATATGAAGTAAAATTACAGGAATAAAAAGAAGGACATGAACTAAAAGAAACTAGACAGAGACTACATGAACTTTTAACATACAAGGCAGAAGGAGCTATGCGCTTCTTAAGCCAGAGATATGAAATGAGTGATAGAGCAAGTGGTTTACTAGCATTCCAATTACGAAAGTCCCAATCAAGTAGAATGGTTGCAAAGATAATGCACCCAAAATCTGAGGAATCTTTGATCACCAAAAGATATAGCAGAAGCTTTTGGAGCTTATTTTAGAGATTTATATGCCAACTCAGATTTCACTTCAATAAGGACTGAAAACAGATTTCTTTTCAAAAATACATTTACCATCAATGATCGAGGAAGAGGCACTTCATATGACAATACCAATAACACAACAAGAAGTTTTGAAAACTATAAAATCCTTGAAAAATAATAAATCACCAGTAACAGACGGATTGTCCAGATAATTTTATAAATCTTTTGCAGAACATATTACACCAATACTGGTTAAAGTCTTCAGTTATGTGATTCAAAGGGGGTCCTCCACAAACATGGTCTGAAGCTATTATCTCTGTGTAAGAGGAGAAAGATCCAACTAAATGCGGGGGATATAAACCAATCAATAAGTTATGCAGTGACCTGAAAATATTAACTAATCTTCTGGCACAAAGAATGCAGAAAAATATTGCAAAACTGATTAAAGCTGATCAAACAGGGTTTATTAAATTTTGACTGGAGGCAAATTACATAAGAAGAACTATAAATATCATATCAAGAGCCCAAAAGAATAAACAAACATCCTTAATGCTCAGTCTTGATGCAAAAAAGCATTCAATAGTGTTAAATAGGGTTTCCTATATGAAACACTTAAAGTATTTAGATTTAATTCTATATTTATTAAGTAGATGAAAACTATTTATAACAATCCAAAATCATGTATCAGAGTGAATGGGAATTGCTCAGATTTTTTTCCCTCTTAAAAGAAGGGTTAGACAAGGGGACTGTCTTAGTCTGTTATTATTTCCTGTTAGTATTGAACTGCTGGCACAGACTATAAGGCATAATAAAGATATACTGTATGTGGAATAACTGATGATCGACATAAAGAACACAAAATATCCCTGTTTGCAGACGATATACTTGTATTCATTAGCAAACCTTCATCATCCATACCTGCTATGCTGAAGGATTTAAATGAATATGGAAAAATCTCAGGCTTCTAGACTAATGGAACAAAATATGTTGTAATGATGCTCTCTGGGAAGAGGCCAGCTGTACTGGAGGAAAAAGTAAAGTTTCAGTGGACCAAGGGTTATGTATTTAGAAATAATAATAATACCCTTAACATTCCAATTATTTAGAGCTTACTATGAAAAATTGATAACAGAGATAAGACAAGTGGGAGCTTTTATCTCTGACATTAATGGGTAGAGTAGAAACTGTAATTAATTAATACATTACCACACCTGTTTCAGTCACTTCCATTAATTATTTCGAAATCTATTTTTAAAACCTTAGACAAAATGAATTCAAATTTTGTGTGACAAAATAAAAAGGCAAGAATAAGTTATAAAAAGCTACACAGTTCTAAAAGGGATGGAATGGATGGAAAAGGAATTACCTAATTTGCGAAATTATTACTGGGCAGCACAATTCAAAACTATAATGTCATGGATAACAGAAGATATAGATTCAATGTGGGCAATTGAACAGAACCCTTGTCCAGTACCACTACGTTCTCCACAATTCTTGAGTCAGAGAGAATGGAAAAAAACTCAAAATAAAGAATTAATGGGCTGAGAAAGCCTGGAAAATATGGTCTAAAATAAGGAGTAAGCTAAAAACTACCAAAATTGCAATCAATCCAGAATTTCATCCATCCAGTACTGATTTTGGCCTTAAGAAATGGATGGATGGGGGGCTGGTGTACATTGGTCAATTATTTGATGGACAAATACTAAAGTCATTTCAACAACTCATTCAATAATTTAACTTACCTGCCCAGGATCAATATAAATTTCTACATGTCAGACATTATCTTCAGAAAAATAAGGAATGGGAAAACATATTAAGGGAACCATCTAACATAAAACAGCTTTTCATAAGATGTGAAGAAGGACTTATTTCAAGATTCTATAGAGCATTACAACACAATCTTAAGGATAAAGATTTGGATAGTAAAAAAAACTGGAATTGAACACTAATTTCTGAAAACAAATAGGATGAAACTTGCTTGTCTGGTCATAAACTAACAAATATGCCAAACTGTAGGGAGTTTGACTGGAAGGTCAAAAACAGGTATTTCAGAGCTCCAGTCATAACGGCTAAATATGTAGAATCTTCCAGATTATGTTGAAGTGGTTGTGGCCACCAAGGAGACCTCTCACATATATTATGGGCCTTTCCAAATCGGCATGGGTACTGGGAGGATGTTTAAAAAGGAAATCGAACTAAGCTTGAATACAAAATTAAACTTTGACCCAAAGTTATTCATCTTAGGTATCCTTTTAGGAAATCAAATTGTGAGAAAGAAAGTGTATTTATTAAGGGCTCTTCTTTTAATAACCAAAAAAACCCCCCCAAAAACTATTACAATCGTATGGTTGCAGCCACAACCCCCAAACATAAAACAATGGCAACAAAAGGTGAATGAGGTGTTTATGGAAAAGGTCACAGCTAAAATACAGCTGAAAATGAGCATTTTTATGGACATATGGTCACCATGGATATTGGCCATGTCAAAAACAAAGAGCTAAAACTTAGAAAATTGGTATGTCTCCTGAGTTCTTTTTCCAATGACTATTTAATTGTTTGTTTTGTATTTTCTTTGGTTATATTAAGTAACTTGTTTCATTGGTTTTTGTTTATCCATATGTCTCTATTCCAAGAAATTCATATGTAAAGATATACAAGAGAATTCAGAGATGTTTATTTACTAGATGATGGAATGTCTGAATTGTATGGCACAAATAAAAAGTTAAAAAAAAAGGAAAAGCAGGACATGAAAGACAGTGTGTAAACTGTGCAAAGTAAGAGCAGCGCAGTATAATGAGACAATCGGGAAGCAGGGACAGATGCTGGTTTAACTCAGCTATCTGAGCATCAAAAGGTTGGCATACGAAGAAATGAATGAAAAATATACAGAATATTTTAATGTTAAATATTTCTTTCTGTCATTATACTCACACTGCAGTAAGAAAACAAATTTTTTTTTTACATATGAAGGAAATGTATTATATTTGCATCACCAGGTCTACAAAAGACAACACATATGGTAAGAAAATGTACAGGTCTGCAGGTGCACACTGTACACACGATCCTTGTATCTGTATGTTAAATATACATTTAATGTGTGCAAAGAAAGCCATGTACAGGGCATAAAGGTGCTGTATGTAGTTGTTCCTCCTCTAAAAACACAAAATGGAGGAATAAAGTGTTAGTGTGCAAAAATACTTGCTTATTGTTTTGGGGACTTTTTAGGGGACTATTAGAGCCTTTGATTTAAACTGCTCAACTCCAGAAATGTATAGAACAAGAATGTGACACAGTTGCGCTGAATATCCACAAGAGATGTGACCTTTAAGTTTTTATTAAAAATGTTCCATCAGGACTTTCCCTTTCATGCCATCAATCATGTGGAAGGACTCTGTGACTTTTTTTTTTTTTTTTTTTTTTTTTCCAAATGGCAGATATCCGGTTTTGGAAAAACTCCTCTCTTGTGGTTATTATACCCACACACAGTATGGGAGCAAGTTGTAAAAACGACATTTTCCTTGCTCAGTTGACTGGGTGTACATAAATATACACACACACAAACAAGGTCTGTCCACTCAGAGTATCCATCACTCTCCTTCAAACTGCTTAGAGTGAAGTCAGTGTGTCTGCGTGTGTGTGTAGTGCTATGTGAAAACTGAAATGTTGTCTTTCTTATAGTTACTTGTTTACTCATGATTTCCTGTCTGTACTGTTTGCGCAAAACATCACAAGAAAGAAGTGTTCATCAAATTAATGAAGTTATTTGCAGTACCCTCATATTAGTCATTCTATTTATTTATTTACTTTTTCATTATCTACCAAACTGTATAGCCAACAGTCAAATAGCTGGTGATAATTATTCTGTATTTTAGTTATACAAGTTCTGAATATAGTTTGGTACTGGATTAAATCAGGTCTTCAGGGGAAAATGTTAGACAGTGTTTTTATTTTTTATTCTAGCAGCCAACACAGATGTTCCTTTGAACAATTGAACTCTAATCAGAAATCTGTTCTCTTCAGTGAATTTATTAAAACAGAATCCATTTCAAAATTTTCAGCTGCAGAAACAAAACAAATACCAGACCAGTATTTGCTGTATATTGTTGGCTTGTGAGATGCTTAGTAATTCCTGCTCTAAGATCAGGAAGACAATATATAATATATATAACCTATATGACTGTGGTGCTGATGAGAAGAATCTTTTGATATTTCACAGCATTTGAGTAGTTGACATTGCGTTGGTGACGCTGCAGACATGCAGGCATTAGTTTTCAGATACATTGTACTCTAGTGTGCTAGATCTGAAAAACATTTTAACTCTTTTCAGGAACTTTTCCAAATATTTATTTGACTGTTTTAGTTTTCCCCATTTCAGTTTTTTGTTGCAACTCTAAGACAGACAGATGTGCAAACAAAGAAAGTACAGACATTAGACACAGAGAACTGCTTTTGTCCTACAAAAGGATTGTCAAAGTGAATGAAATGTGCACTGTGACTGAACTGAATTCTTGCTTAACATTGTTTTTAATGTTGCTACCCTTGTTGCTACCCTTCTATTTGTTGTGATAGACATTAGATAATCCATGTACCAAATGGTGCAATTCTCCAAAGGCTAACGACAAAATGAGACAATGTTTGTTATAATAATAATGAGAACATCATCAGATATTACATTATTGTACATTTTACATTACATTATAGTATATTTTATATCATATTTTAGAGCAATCAGTTCAAAGAAAGATTAAATGTAATGACTGATTAATGTTGACTGTATGCTATGACTACTGTAAAATAATTAGCAAAAAAATAACTATGCAGTAAAAAGAATTATATGAATGAAAAGAAACTTTAATGGAAAACCTCGCAAACTCACAAAATACAATAAAACTTGTAAAACTCTTATCCTCACATGATAAAACTCATGCAAAAAGAACAATGGGTCATCGCTGCAGCAAAGAGGCTCTTAATATTCACTCTGCAAAAATCTCAATTCAGCTTCTACAAAATAACATTTGTAGTAAATGCTGTTTCTAGTATATATAAAATATAGCTTTGTATCACCATAGTGAAGAACATAACTTAAAATAACTGCATCATGCAGTAGAAGTTCCTAATTGATTTAAAATCGATGGTCATTTAGCAGCCTGTGGGTCACATCTGGCTTCATCTTAAAACTGACCACTCGATCAATTTTTCAGCTTTAAGAGTCAGTGCCTCACAGTCAATTCAATCTGTAGTTTCAGGAATGTCATTTAATGGCAGTTTATATGGTAAGGCTGGATGCATAAACACTGAAGTCGCTTTACCGTACATCTCCACCAGCTCTTGAAACGGACTTCCCCAGATTCTTGGCCAAACTAAATGGTCTGTCTTGTTTACCCTGACCTTAAGCAAGGTCATGAACAAATATTTCTACTTGAGGATATTTCCAGAGGACATTTTCAAAATAGTCAAAGCAGGCATAAGAGAGACATTTACACATGGGAGATACAGCCGAGATGTGTTCAGTGAACCACCAATATTCATTGTGAAAAATTAGATCATTTATTAGAACATTTTATCTACTTCCTGGCTTAAGGTTCTGTACTCACTGTCCATTTACAATGTGTAGCTGTGTTCACATTGTCTGTTGAATGTTAAGTAAATCCCTTAATAGAGATTACATGTCTTTGGCATCCAATTTTGCAGCTGCTCTCAGTCAGAGCTTTGTTTTCTGCATGAATACTTTAATTAGACTTGACTACTACAGTTTGATGTATGCTGATACACACTCCTAGGCATTTGGCACTTTTCTTCAACAATTAAGAACTGCCTAAATTAGAAAGACTGTATATATAAAACATTGCACTAGTGTAGAGAAATGGTTATAAATACTGAATATATCTCCCAAAAGATACAAAGTTATTGTTTTAGCTTCTCAAAACAGTGAACATCATTTGTTAATGATTAAAACCAGCACTTTTCCTGGAACATAGTAACCCATATATTTTAAAAATGTATATATTTTCCAAAAATACATATAGTTACATATTTTATTGCTTTTTATATTTTGATATTAGATTGTATGTCTGTTTATATATATATTTTACTGTTGTGCTGTAATGGATCCTCCCAGCCAAAGTGTTTCACATGATTGTACATGTGTAACCGCAGTGACAATAAACAGCTTGAACCTTGAGTCCTGTTATCTAATATTGAGTGAATATATTGTGGAGATTGAATGGTGAATATTAATCTTTAATGTGTTGGTTATTTGGAATTGGATTGCGCCACTGGAAATAAGATTATTTTTTAAACAATAGTCTGATTTGTTTCTTCGCAGTCTGACCTAATGCTACGTGAGAAACGGATTTTTGTTTTGTATTGTTCTCTGCATTATGAGTCAACAGGTTACAACAGGTCAGATGGCCTGTTGTTGCACATTAATTTGTACTCTGTATCATAGTCTTGAAATGATTGCCATATAACTACATGTAAAACCCTCTCACGCATTTAATATCTTACCGATGCGGATTATTTTACAGCCTATTCAAGCGTTAATTATGCAATTAAATAGAAAATTAATTAAAGCTTTGGAGCACCGATGCTCATTTCTGGTGATATAGTTGCAGAATCCAAGGTCCGAAGTTTTGGAGTTTTGTTGGCTTTTCCATAAAATCCCACGCAGCAAGAAAAAGTGAGAGAATGTGGTTTTCCATAGCCCTATTACTCCCCATATATTAATAAAAGTGCTGCAGTTTCGTACATTTGGTTTGCATTTAAGTGTTTTTTATGGAATAATTCACAGAGATAGCCGATGCTCAGATTTTTAAGATCACCGCTTTAAACAAAACAACGAGTTGTTGGGACCTGGACACAAAATTTCATGATATGGAATTCCTATTGCATGTTATTTATCTAATTATTTGTTTGTTTATTCGTGTTTATGATGTAAATTACCCCAGCTTGACTAAGTTTATATCTTTCTTGAATTCATGCACGTGTTTTTAAAATGAGTTCATATAAATGTTTTAAATGTGATGTGATTATGAGTAATTCTGAGGATATTGCCTTTAGTTATGACACAATTTCACTCTTAACATCATTTTCTGGTGGTTAACAATGTGAGACAAAAGACATGTTTGTGCTGGTCTTCAGAAAAAGCGCTTCGAAATTAAGAAAATATCGAATTTTAATAAGATCGGATCGGATTTCGAAACCGAAGTTTTGTTTGCTTCATTTGGGTCCGATTAAATGTCGAGCCAGAATTTTTGATGCGTATGGCAGGGTTGATAACATCATTATCTCTCTACATATTATTATCTACCGACATAATTAAAACCGGTCCGCTTAAAATAAATCATGTTTGACCATTTGACAATAATTGTCATCTGGAGATGCTGATAAGATTATTCGCAGTTTTTGTTTCGTTTCTTTTTTTGGCCCACAGGTTGAACGGGCTCTTGGCTATTTTTTCAGTAGGATCGGATTTGGACCTCGCTTATGCAAACGGCTACTGTGTTGGTTTACGAGCGAGGTGAGAGAGGTGAGGGGTGTCCTCTCCTCTCCTCTCCTCTCCTCTCCTGCACACCCAGCTCTGTCGGTGCACAGTGACTTTGTGCACAGTGACTTTGAACTTGAACTCCGTCTTGCCTATCTTCATAATCTGTGCAATACACTGGTACAAGTGGATCTGCTCTAATTTCGGTCCACGGTTTAATTGACTTTGTTGGTCCATCAGTTCATCTCTGTGCGTGGGCCGTGCGCAGGATGGAGTGCGCAAAAAAAGAAATCAAGAACAGTGTGATTTCACTGTGAAGGTAGTACTCGCCCAGAGTGAAGGCGAATGTAGGCCTATAAACTTTAGCATAACTCCATTATTCCGCTTTGGTCCTCCAGTCTGTCTCTAATTTAAATCAAGTTTCGGTTACTTTGTCTTCCACTGCCTTTTCTGGTTCAGGAAACTGTGTGGCCTGGGGGGAAGTTTTAAATGAGACATATGGGATATCAAAATGTGGACGAACTGATGTTCGCTCTTGAAATTTTTGAAAAGTTGAATTTTTTTGTAAAGCAAAAAGCTCTTTAGGCTCCAGGACAACGAATCATGTTTATCGTCTACTGTCAAAAGCCCAAAAAACGCGCAAAGAGATGTGAAAGCGACCTGCAGCTGAAATAATTTGTATTTTGAGCAACGAGTCATTCGACTTTTAACTCCACATACAAGAAATAGTTCCTTTTGTATACATGTGAATTGATATTTGTTATCATGAGGAGTCAATAGCCTCTGTAAAAATATTTCAAATCGAAATTTTATATATTGAATTTAGGATTCACTGCTTTTGCTTTTCTCGCTCTGAGATCCAGCACCTCAGTAAATAGCATGTTATTACATAGCATACGGCACAAAAGAACAAATTCTTCCGTTGAAAACAACACGTGTAAACTACATAAAGAGGCTGATCTGAGGACAGCAGTTGCCAAATGTTTGGACTTGCATTCATGCAAAATATTACAGTTTAATGACTTCATTCTACCTCAAGCGTGAGACGTGTAGGCTGAAGGATATAAGCCAACAGTTGAGTAAGTAGCGCATGTAGTATGTTTGATTGCAGGTATGGCGCACTGGGAAAGACAACTTTGCACACACAAATACTTCCCTGGAGTCATTTCAAACAGTGTTGCTAGTGTCTCGTTGAAACTACAGTTGTTATTATTGGTAACAATATGCTTAAACCTACAGTATCAACTTGTTACCACACATAAAGAATCAGCGTCTATTTTAGCAGCCATGTTCAAACTTGATATCAAGCTCAGAAAAAAGAGGAAAACACGCTCTGATGATTTTGGTCGACTTGGCCTTTGTGAAGTCAAAATTACACTGACAAATCTGAGACTTGCTTTCAGTGGTTTCACCGTCAGTTTTCAATGTTAGAAGGAAATGTCTCATTGCCGCATAATTGTATTTTTTAAGTGCCACTTCTATTTGTGCCTGTACAACAGTAGTTCTCGCAACCACATGCTCCTGTTTGACAGGACTATAATGCATAAATAAATGTCAGTTTAGTACTAATATGGCTGCTTTTCTTTGCGTTTTTGTGTTGGATATGAATACGCTTGTAACAGCGTGGTCCAGTTTCCTGCAGCGGACTGATTCCTGGTAGCTTCTCCCGCAAGGTCTTTAATAAAAACTATTTGGATCGATATATTAGGTGCCTTATTGACAGCCAGGATTCAGAGTGTGGCTTCCTTTGCACCATTTCACTTAAAGAGTTCCTCCATCACAACGACTTCTCCAACAACAAGCAGGTGCAGACATCATTTTCCAGTCGGCGGCTCTTCCAAACCAACTTCCCATGTTGACTTAAGGCTCTTCATACAGTCACTGCTGGTCTAGTCCATACTGGACGAGGAAGTTGTTGTCCTTAAAATCGCTTCCTGTAAATTTCCCGGGTTTTTATTTGGCGTCTTAAAGCAAAGTGGGGATATCTAAACTATTTTACTATACCAAAAAATAGTGTTTCCTGTTATACATAAACTTCTTTCAAATGTTATTATACAGAAAAAATATAACCTACTCTTAATAATAGTATAAAAAAAAGCAATATAGCTTATAATATTGTTTATTTTAGGAGTTTTGTGATAACGTGAATGTAGAAATGTCGTCTACACGCCCCACGTGCTTTGTATAATAGTGAGGCACAAATAAGAATTAATAATCCAAAGGGAAAGTTTTTATATTATAGATACATTTATAAGGCGATTTAAAGAACGTGACGTGTAATTTGTTATGTTAGTTCATGTGATTTATAAATAGAGAATTTATTTTTCTAAATTATAGGGCTAAATCACAATACTGCATTCGAGCGTAAGTTCGTTCACGTTTGCACACTTTCAGGAAACAACACAGACTATTCGCCTGTTTATATCATTGCTGATGTTTCCGTTCAGAAACTGTTATAATTTTACAGTATTGGCAAAACATGGTCTCAATGGACGATATAGTGGTGCGTTAATCTCACAAACATGCAGAACCCTGTCAGCGTTTTGACTCATTTTCTACATGTGCGCATTTCGAAAGCAGGCCTGGTAATGTACATACGCATGAATCAAAGTGGCGTGGAAATATTGGCCTGTAACACATTCCTTAAGATTTAGCAAGATGCCCTTAAAATATATTATTTTAATACATATTCCAGTTTCCAGGAGATTCAGTTTCCTTCCCCGCACTGCAGAACCAGCTGCTTATTGAAAAATACGATAACATTCAAAAATCGTTGCCAAATGGTCCAGGTTGATCAATTTATGTCTGACAATCAATATAAGAATCTAAATGTTAAACCTCAAAAAGTTTCAATTTTTAACATATTATTACCCCATTTGTAAAAGAAATGAACCCATCAGATAGGCTGTATAGTTCCACAAAGATCTGTTTCGGGCAACACATCGAAGCGTAAAACCCTTTTTAAATGCACCTGTAGACATGTCTGATCCTTTTGGATTATCCTGCATATAATCTGATATATGCCCAAAGAGTTTAGAGCGCTTTATTCTTTCAGAGACGGAGTGAGATGATTAACGATGAACGTGTGTGTCTTTTGTTTTGCTGTCTGGACGGATGGAGCGACCGCCTCTCTTAACTTGAACTTGGACTTCCGACGAGACGCGTCCAACTGTGGATTTATTTAGTCTGCTTTCTCACTCGTTCAGCCACTGCGCTGCAGCATGAGTGTATGACTTTAGTCCTGCAGGACTCATTTGAGACAACGATGAACAAAAGTTTAGAGCACATTTTAAAAGAGCAATTTTCTTGATAAATCCCATTAAGATATAAGACAGGACCACAATATTTGACGACACATTCCTTGACGTGTTGGTATCCTGCTCCAACGAAACATATCTTGATGTACTATTTTCTGTCAGAAAGTACAATTTAAAAACCTGCTGTCTATAGTAACCACACTCTTTTGGTGATTGTACACCCTTAAGGCGCCACGCATCAGTCCATATTATGATACAAAGAATTACGTGTCCACATCCTTGGTCTCTTAGTCATTCGAAAACGTATTTACCAGCTTATGAAATCACCCAAATGTTTGTCTATGTTTGTAATCATCATTATATAGCCCGCTGTCTAATTTGTAGGACATTCTGTAAATATATGAAGCTGAATAGCTCACCATTTTTCCTCACTAATTTGCTTGCAGTTCACGGCTTTTCTCGAAAGTGGAAACAACACGTTGTGCTGCATAAACGACGCGCAAACATATCTTATTCTCAAATCAGCTTTGCAGTCAACAGCGAGTAATAGATAGACCACTGATATGAAATAAGTACATGATAAGTACACTGAATAAAAAGGCTGTAAATCCACTCTGGCCTGGCAGTAGCGGTGGTCTGCCAGCCTGCCCTCTGTCCTCTGGGCGCGGCTCCGCCTGGCCTGCTTTATTTTGCGGTTAACCCACAGCCATCCTCTCCTACCTGCTCTGGGTGAAGTTAAACGACTCAAATCCGAGGTAAATTAGGCCCACAGTGTACTGTTGGTAATCTTTTTCATGCATTGCCTTTCCACAGCCTAATGACATACAGCCACTACATGTAGCCCACTGTAGGTCTGTATTATCAGTGGTAAATAGAAAGATGGACAAACCTCTTGGTGATTTTCAGAAAGAAACCATCCACACATCAACATGAACAGAAATCCACAGAATTTTTAGAGAAACCCAAAGCCTTTACTCACATAGATGTGCTGCTCTGTACATCTATACACTTAGCTAAGATTTGAGAAGAGACTATTTCACATATAAAAGAAGGTGTTGGTGAGTAAAGTGAGTTTCAGGGGGGTTACTCCCCCAAACCTCTGTATGGCCTAAACTCGACACTTTTGTGTCTCCTATTCACCGTATGTCGTTTCACGTATACTTAAGTTAATTTGGGTTTGGTTGGCAAACATGGCTTCGTACCAATCAGACCAGCTTACAGTTATGTAGCAGATCATATTTAGTAAAGTTGAAGGCTGCTGCTCCGTAGTTTCTGCTTGATAGAAGTCACAAATGTGGCATGCTAGTGTCGGACCTTTTTTTTTTTTTTAAATGTTCTTATGAATATGCAGGAGGATCCTATGAGTAATGCGACAAGTAGGAATTTGTGGATCTTGGTGTGAAGTGAAATTGGAAACAAACGGCTTACGCAAGTTAACGTTTGTGATGAAATGCAAATACCAAACGTAAGCCAGTTCATCACTCTGTTCATCACGCACCAATACCGCACTGACCCAGTTATACATTTTAAACCACGGTTTAGCTTTTTTTTTTCTTCTTTTTTACAAAATCACATGCTTTCCTGTGCCCTGACTGTTGGCATAGAAGTCCAGTGGTCTTGGCTTTTACGATTATGAACATTTTTGATCGTAAATTAAATCCAGCCTGAAGGGGAAAACACCAGATTGAGAAGCTGTTTTAGTTTTGTAGGAATGTTTTCATGACAGTGGACTGCTCTGCTATCCTGCCTTCAGTACAACACACACACTAATACATACACACACACACACACACACACACACACACACACACACACACACACACACACACATAAATATATATTATATACGTAGCCTACTTTAAATCAAGTTAAAATTCCCTTTTTGCAGATGAAGACTTTAGATTAACACAAGCCTAAATGAAAAATGTATATAACGCGCCAGAACAGGAGCTTGTGACTCACACGCGCAACTTCCAAGTGAACATCAGCCTTGATTTACAGTGAAGTTTATGTATGCACTACAGTCAGTCAGATTTTGGTCCATTCAATTAGTTCAGACGCTTAATGGGTCCAAAGTTTATTTCACTGAGTGTGAAATGTTAATTTATTAAAACCTTGTTTCCCATATACAGATCCTCATTTGAAAAAAGGCACTAGGTCTGTTGGCCTCTATATTGTTATAGTGCGCAAATCTATTTGGATATTTTGGTTGACAAAATCCAATGTTGAGTGGATACCAGTTGGTTTACTTTGATTATGAAAATGGTTTGATCTTAAAGGAAGGGCTGAAGGTGGCTGGGAACTCGTAAATACAAACGCAACCTGATTTCAACGTTCACGGTGCAGACTCTACCTGCAAGCTGTCAACACCATCTTGGATCGCCACATCGCCTCTTCAAAGACTTTATATGCCCGGGGATTTACTTCTCTAACAAAACCGGTGAGATAATGTTTGAGAGGCAATACTGTTGATTTTTAATCCCTCGTTTAACCTACTGATAGAGACCGGGAGATTTGTCAGGAAGTCGGTTTGATTGTGGGACTTCACTGCAAATATGTGACCTATTAGGTTTTCTAAAACAACGCAAAGAAAACTGACAAATGTGATTATTTCACTTGCTTCCACCTCAGTTTTTGGTGGCTGTTTATAATTCTCATTTGACTAAGAGATATGGCTTTTGACATAAGTGGGAATATAGTGCAGTATACTGCAGGATCAAAATATTACGCTGCACATATATATATGTATGTATGTATATATGTATGTATGTATATATGTATGTATGTATGTATGTATGTAGGCCTATGTCTGTACTGACATATGCTACATGCAAAAGATCCACTGGATCTGTCATGTGCACATGCAGTCAGTTCCTGAGAGCGGAAGCCGCAGGTAGGCAGCATTTGTATGGGGATGGATGCTCTTCCCCTCCCCCACAGACCTCCGCATCAGACGGACTCTCTCTCTGTCTGACAGGGCCTGTCTGGAAGGACATGATGTCTGCTTGTCAAGATATTTACAACAACACAACATGGCTGGTTGTCAAGATGTTGGTAGTTGTTCCAATTCCTGAAATAAGTGAAACCGCGGAGGTGAAGGAATATTTCTCTCATTTCTCACACAGAAAAAAAATGACATATTTGTAACAGGGAGGTTTTTGAAGTGAAGTTCCGACACTAAATGTGTATTCAGAGAAGCCTCTTAATGACGAGCAACCACCATGAAGTTTAAAGCACTTAAAAAGCAGCAGACGTTGTTTCTATATTGGCATATTCTGTGTTATACTGGTGAGGTCACATGAAATTTCAACATTTTTATCAAGCTGAGTTTGTTTTTGGAATTTGGTTGAATAATATTGACAGACACATTATTTCCTTTGGCTCATACATATTGATTTTCGAAGTCGCGTGTGTGGGAATTTCAATACAAGATGTTGGGTAAATAAAAATGACAACATAGCAAATTGATAACATTTCAGTTTTCTCCTGGTAACCCAATTGACGATGAACGAATTTAAATACACACACATCATCCAACATAAACCACAACATAAATAACCACTGCAGAGGGAAAAGTGTCGTGTGGATTATAGGTAAGAAAATATCAATTTTCACATCAACTGGCTGACTGAAATAGATTAAATTATAAGTATCTAATTGTTGGGTGGTTTGGATTGCAACTTTAATTATAAAACAGCCCCGCATTGTGCAACTTGGAAATGCGTAAACTAAGAAAAAAAACAAAAACAACCCAAACAACTAATTTCCATCCTTAAAGAATCCACGTGTGTGTTCACAAGCTGTACACTGTTTATGAAAGATAATAAAAAGTATTACAGCTTTAAATCTTTTAGAATTCATAGTCAAGTATTATTTATTTATTTATTTATTAATTTAGTTGCAGGGCGTGTATAAGATAGTGGGTACAGGACTGTCACTGGCATACATGTGGTTTCAGGGTGGGCAGCTGATGTCTCAGGACTTTTTGCACATTTTTGCTGTGGTGGAAATGCGCCAGACGTTTAAATATATAATGTTTAGGCTAATCATTTATTTGCTGTCACCGCAACTGTGTAACAATTGTATAAGTTCTTCCAAAAGTTCATAAATGGAAAATACTTTATTCATGAATACTCCAGTTGTCACTAGTTTTAAAGATTTTAATTTATTATGCAATTTTCTGTTTTTTTTTTCTCTCTCCCTGAAACATGAATTATGAGAATATTAAGAAATGCAAAACCACAGTCAGCCTGAGCGTCTGATTTATGGTTATTGCAACATGAAGTGTAACTTAAATCATAGTTGGTCCCCTCCACCCCTCTCCAAAATTAACAAAGTCAACTATTATCTCTGACACTGTGTTCCCCATTTGGACGCTACATCATACATGTATCCTTTAGGGTGACATTATTGACATAGTTTACAAACATTTGGAGTTAATGAGGAAGTTGTGCTGGGTGAAAACAAAAAGTACCCAACTAAAAATAACACGCTATCACTCCTAAATTGCGAGAAAAAAAAGAGCCCTCATGTCCTTAAGTGTGAGCTTTCGTGGAAAATATGTTGGTTTGGAAGGACCCGTTTCCTTCTCAGCGCAAAGGCTGTCAAATTCCTGATCCTTTAAATGAAAGCACGGGGCATTATTTGTAGTTCTCTCCCCCTCTTCACACACAGCAAATATTTTAGAGTAAAGCTCTCTAAATAACAGCTAGTTTGCATGCATACTCTAGTGTGAAGTTCATTCTTGTCTGTCTAGACTCTGATTACGACCCTGTTTGTCTGCGTTTTTTTACCTTGACCTTGGACTTCCGTGCAGCTGCCGTTTAGATGAGCCCTTCGTAGTTGTAATTTCCTTGAGACAAAAGAACTATAGTCTCTGTCCGAGGAAGGACAGAGTTTTAGCTTCCTTAGTGCTGTATACAAATACTCGACGGTGGCCTGGTTATTCCCAAGAGTGCAAAAATGTTGATAAACTAGGCATCCTTCGTAGGGCAGCTTGTGGCCTGCTTTATGAGTGACTCATGGGATAGGCATCACAAAAAGCCTATTTTATGGACACTTTGAGGGACTATCCCATCGGTAATATTTTAAACTCAAAAAAAATACAGCCAGGATTAAGATTTTTAACCTCGAAGTATTTTAAAGAAAGTCCTGCAGACTAGAGGAATAAGGCATTTCCGCAATTTGATTTCTAACATGATTATGCGGCCTAGTGACGAGATTAAATAAAAAGATGTTTTGGAGAAATAGGTCCGCGTTTCTACCATGTTGTCTAATTAAATAAGGTCTGTGGCACACAGTCCAGCTGAAAGCCGTCCCTTGTTCCTATTTTTGCCTGGAAGCGTCAGCATCTACTTGTGCTATGAATGAATACTCCAGTGAAACTGAAACATCACATGAATTCTTTTGATGGTCATTTTAATTTGCTCATTATCACCGAAAACGCTTTTGGGCCTAACAGGGAATATTTAGAAAGAGCATACCTTTGCCCACTCATACTGCCCAAAAAAAAAATGGCTGTAGCTTATATAAACTAAATGAAGCTATCATTCATTGTAGGAGATTACTGTGATTCTATCTTCGAATTAAAGATAATCTATTTGCTAAAATGTAGTTTGCAATGACGGTATCTTACCTGGAATGGCTCTCACCTCGTCCTGCGGTTGTTACTGCAGAGGTGCATGACACTCATTCAACACATTCAACTTGGCTAATACTAAAACTCCTAGTTCTGCATCTCACACACAAAACACACACACAAACACACACACATAGACCCTGCACATACCAAATTGTCTTTTTTTCTCACCTGACTCATCAAATAGAAAAATAGTCACCTCTATTTTTTTTAGGTTCCACAACATCAGTCTCTGAAAGGCAACATAATTAGAATAATGAGCCAACATAAATATTTTGGCATGCTGGAAAAGTCATACTCCACGAGCAGGTTCAGCCTGTTAGTATGTGACACTGTGGCAGTTATGAACGCGTTTAAAGGAAATGCGTCCTTCAAAAAAGGAGTCTTGATAAGATTGGACGGTTTGTGTTTACGCACACACGTTTGCTTTGACAGCTGTAAATTTCTTAATGCTGAATATTTTTGGTTTCATAATGGACATCAAATTGACCACAGATTCCAGCTTCAGCCATTTTCTCTTTATTTTTTTTTACATTTAATAATCAAGCTGAACCTTAGTTGGAATATATCGCCTCCACCCAGCAGCCAACGAAGTGAGACAAAGTTGGCGCACCAATGCGTCAAAAAGCAAGCTGCAAGATTTAGAGTCAGATTTTTAATTAGAAATAGTTGTTTTTTTTATTTTCCATGTACCAATTGTGACATGTATTATATTCTGCTGTATTCTCTTGCAATCCTCGGAGTCGGCCAAATTTCACAGGTTGTTTTCGTTTGCCCATATCTTGAAAGTATCCTAACTTCCCTTTAAGGGTGTGGGTCTCGATGATTTAAGCCAATGATATGACTCGGTATTCTGCAGGAAAAAACTGTGACATGCGAGGCAGTGGGTCTTTAAAGGGCTGCTCTGCCCCAACTCACAAGCCCAATCTCGTAGGACTTGTTAGCGTATCACGTGCCAGATTCTTAATGAAGTGGACACACTAGGGCCTCGTGTGCGCATGCGCTTAGTGTAAAATGTAGTTGGAAATGAGGTGTCCGTCTTGGAGTAGTCGACTTTTAAAAAGCATCGGCAGCCCCTGATATGACGACTTCGCTGGTTCTGCATCCACGCTGGGCGGACACCTTGATGTACGTTTATGAAAAAAGCCCGAATGAAAACAACCAGAATAAAAGCCAAACAATGGAGGGACTGAGCGGTAATTGCCCTGCGACCCACTGCAGGGACCTGATGTCGCACCCCGCGCTGGGACGACATTCTGGCACCATAGCGACCCACCAGGGCTCCGTCTACTCGGATATTTCTTCTCCAGACACCGGCCGTCAGTGTCCCGCTCCCCAAACATCATCGAGTGCATCTTTGAGCTACGGTTATCCATTTGGAAACCCATATTACGGCTGTAGATTATCTCATTCGCACAACGTGAACTTGCAGCAGAAGCCCTGCTCGTACCATCCCGCAGAGAAATATGCCGAGCCTAGCACAGCGCTGCCCACGGAAGAACTGTCTACCAGGGCGAAAGAGTTTGCCTTCTACCCGAGTTTCGCCAGCTCATATCAGGCTGTTCCCGGATATCTCGATGTGTCGGTGGTGCCCAGTATCAGTGCCCATCCTGAACCGCGGCACGACGCCTTGATCCCCATGGAGGGCTACCAGCACTGGGCTCTCTCGAATGGCTGGGATGGGCAGGTGTACTGCTCCAAAGAGCAAACGCAGTCAACTCATCTTTGGAAATCACCTTTTCCAGGTATGGAAAAATTATATTTGATTTATTTAATGTGTCTTCATCAGACTGGAATTCATAAGTTAGTCTAGCGGCTCGTATGCTTTTAATACCGGTGTCATCACATTAAGATAGCTATTTAAATGTTGTCAGATATGTTTACTCTGCTAAGATGTTATTGCTTACTCTCTGAAATTTATTATGCTAAAGTGCCAATATCAACTCACCAAGAAGTCCAGGGAAACACTAAATGTGCTGAATAAACATACAACTGTCAATCCCCTTGTCAGTTTTTATATGTCCTTTATGGACTCTGCTATTATAGGCTGTGATATCCCTCTGTTTGACATTAAACAATTCTTCATGCATTTTCTTAGAAGTATGCGTAAAAATGACCGAATTGTAAGTTAAATGAGCTTTTCAGATGCATGATGGCCCCTCGAATAGTTAATAATTCAGGAACCGAGTATTTGCTTATGGCAGTTTGCACATTTTTTTTTTTACCCTGTGAAGTCATATGATGATTATAGTTCAGTTTCAGTCACGTAGGATAGAAAGGAAGAACTGTGCATACCTTTGCCCCCTGTATGACAATATAGTGACTAAGCTAGCCTGCCGTGTTTGGACTGTGCCAATAAATCTCAGCGCCCTGCGATGTGTCCACAGTCTTTTGCATAATATCAGGAATCGCCTAACATTTGTATTGCATGCAGACCTCAGCATCACCCCACACAATTTGTTCACAACGACTGATAAGTTCACATCAATATAAATCAGGCTCACCTTTTGCTTTTACTTGCTATCATACATGTAAAATATCTGATGATAAACACAGGAGCCCGGTCAGTATGCTGTTTACAGAGTGTTTACTAGGCTGCTTCTTTCACCACAAGGTTTTATTATCTTTGTCAAATATGTGGGTATTTTAATTTCAGATAGGGATATTCCCAGACCTTGATTGAACTTCCCACACGACATTTACCCCCTTTACATTGAAAAGAGCAAGCCACGCAAGCACGGGCACGCAGTCAAACGCGCGCGGACACATGCACAAAATCACAAGCGCGCGCTGTCCTTGCCTGCCTGTGTCGCTTCACACACATAACATACACACATACGCACCAACTGACGCACACACAGACACACTATTTTGCGTTAAAATAAAAAAAATCCAGTTACAACACACTCCACTCAATCATCCTCACTTAGATCACAGTATTTATTATGCAGGGGTAACAAATATGGCGCGAGGATAATATTGTTTTGGCCTAAATTAAGAGCTGTAGTAACCGTATATGCACACTAAGTGTGGAGAAATATGTACAACCACAGACTGTAAAATGACACGGGGTAAAGGATCTTCATGTCTCACAGCTTGCCACTATTTCTCAAGGTATTGCCATTCTTGTCCTGTCATGTTTCTCATTGGCTGTCTGACACTCAGCTCCAGTCTTGGACAGGGTGTGATCCCAAAACTTTACTTACCTGAACAAGGTAACCACTACCATAAGGTTTTGGTGCTTTGTAAATAGATTTAGAGAGAACATATAGAGAAAATTAGGTCTAAATTTTTAGAGAAATCCAGGGAACTGTTGATAAATTATAAACTACGAACTTTTACTCAAATGGCGTGCTTCACATGTAACTTGAGAATTATTCAAAACTTAGTTTTCAGTTGTCAGTTTAGTTTCCAGATTCAGATTTCTATTTTCTAACTAGGCGTATTACCGCCGTTGTAGTTGATTATTAGCAGTTTCATTAAAATCTACATGAGAAATGTATCTATAATACCAGTTGTGTAGTCTAGTCAACTAACAGATTAAGTAGGCCTATTGACATGCAGCCGAAGGAAAAAAAAATAAATGATCACTGGCGATTAGAAACGATGCACAATTGTAGTGTCTGTAACTTGATAGTGATCTAAAGTAACAAACGATGCTCTTTCACTGTGTAGCACTCTGCAGGCTGATATTTTACATTAGTGAACTTGCGTAGACGATTTTATAATTGCGTTCTTTATGTCAGGTGCAGTACACCTGAGATCCTGACTGCAGCAAAATTTCTGTAGTGTACCCCCCACCCTTCCCCCACCTAACACACACCACACACACAACCCCACACACACACACACACACACACACACACACACACAACCACACACACACACACACACACCCACACACTCACAGGGCACAGCGGGGGTTGCACCTTGAGAATTAAATTATTTTCAAACTACTTTCTTATTTTATGTCTGGTGAAATCAGTATTTAAACACAAACATTGCAACATTGCCCAGTTTGCTTCAGCAATAGGCTAGTCTTGTCGTCTGCAGTGCTGCTGATTTTGTGAAACATTGCGGTGTTTTTTTACGCATAGTATAATATTTTCCTGGCATTTTTCTCCTTTTCTCACAGATGTTGTGCCACTGCAGCCTGAGGTCAGCAGTTACCGTCGTGGGCGTAAAAAGCGTGTCCCTTACACTAAGATCCAGCTGAAGGAGCTGGAGAAAGAATATGCAGCCAGCAAGTTCATCACCAAAGACAAGAGAAGACGCATCTCGGCCGCCACCAACCTCTCAGAGCGTCAAGTCACCATCTGGTTCCAAAACCGGCGAGTCAAGGAGAAGAAATTTGTCAGTAAATCCAAGAACAATCACATGCACACCACTTGATTAAGATGAGCGACCTCCTTGAAACTGCAACTCATACCTTCCAAAACATCATGCCATATATTTACCTCTTGCATCGAGAATCGTTGCTGAAGAACATTTTGGCTGAGTGTTGTTTTTTTTTTTTTTTTTCCTTTTTTTTTTCAATGTTAAACTTCCATCACCATCTCCATCGACCATGCCATCAGCCCCCTGTTTTCAATTTAGAGACAATGCTCTAAAAACTGTGAAAATATTGAAAATTCACTCCACATTTGTTTTATATGAATGTACATATATAAATATATAATATTTAAAACGATATCTGTATTTCAAAGACAAGTATTGCGTGTTTTCTTTTTCTTTTTCTTTTTTTTTTTCCAAGCCAAATCTCAAAAGGACTGATGACATTTGACAATGGGCAGATGAAAACAGAGGAGACGGTTCGTAAGATGATGTCATTTTAGGAAAATAACCGCCATATGGACGGGAATTGTTGTGGCATAATGACATGTTGAACTTGAGAGACTTAAACATCTTCAACAAACAACTCACAGAGAGGACTCTCGGGAGAAAGATTTTCTTTTTTTAAAAAAAAATTATTCCTTCTGAATTTCAAAAGCTATGTTCCTCTCTGCGGGGTATGTTCTCTTAAGCCTGGGTAAAACAAAGGCTGCTATGTTGTTAATCTGTATAGTGCAATGCCTTTATTATTTAATTCATATTATCTAGTATGGCGGAACTGTAAGCTGGAATATCCCAAGACCTGTATGTTTTCCTTTATCAGTGAAGGATTCTGTCATGCAACTGGAATGATTGTAAACCAGTGAGTATTACACATAAATGCACAATCGTTTTATTTTGTTCTTTGTTAGTGTAGCATTGGAGCTGATCACACGCCTTGTACGAAGCCTGTAATTTCTACTTTCGTGCAGTATGTGAACTGTATTGTGGTGTTGAATTGCGTACTGGTAACGTGTTTCATAAATAAATGATGATTATGAAAAAATGATCAAATATTCAAAGTCAATCAACCATCCTATTTGCAGCATTTCCTTTCGTTTCAAGTTACAGTAAGCAGCACAAAGCTTTAACCACTGTCGCCTTTCCTCCTCAAGTTTGGTCTGTAACATCAGCAGCGGATGAGACTGTGGAGATTTCATATTGCACAGTGCTTGATTAAAACTTATTGGCATCCTGGAGTCTTGCTAATGGCACCAGGAGATAATTCAGCCTTGACGCATGCTTAATGAGCATCGACGCGCATTTTCTCACACTTGCGAACGAAGAAAAATACAAAATGAATCTTGATATCTGGGCAAAATTTGTTCCACATGGAAGCATTTAGTGAAAACTTACTGGATCTGATCTTTCAAACGAATCACTTCAGAGAAATATATTCGGCGGGAGAGAGAAAAGTCACAATGTCCAAATCTATTCCACCCTCCCACCGCATTTTAATTAAAGCTAATGCCAAAGAGATGTTACCTGTTACCTGGCAGAAGTTCAGTTGGCATAATCACGGCAATCAGGTCGAAAGGTATTACGCAATGTATCCTTCAGCTCTCACAGAAACATGTACTTGTTAATCACAGATGAGTATTTTCGGGTTTTTTTTTTATTCATATTCCACAGGTAGGTCTCCAAATGAGTTCTTGTTGATCGTATAATAGGAACATTGTAACAGATCCATATACGACTGCAAGGAGCACTTATCTTTCCTCGACACCAGCAAGTGTATTTAGTTATATGCCCACATTTTGCTGATTATATGTGCTGTACGAGATTTAAATATACGAGTAAATTAAAATGGCAAAACTTTTGCTTGCGGAACTGTATTATTTCAGCATATAAAGCCTGTATATATATACGGATGCGGCCCCGCGCCTATATGGATTTTGGTTAGACTCTGCTGTAACGCACTTTTTCCAGTGTCTAATAAGCACAGGTGAGTTTTGCAATGAACTTGAAGATTAATTTCATTTCGACACTTATATTAACTCATCATTTTGTTCATCTGACGTGTATTAATAGTGAAAATACATATACGCTCACACACACACACAAACACACTGAGCGCGAAAAGTATTGTAGAGCTGCATTGCAGAGTCTCTGTAGTTTTGCTCACATATTAGTTGATTTTGGATACCACATGCATGCGGTAATTGTTTTTGAATGTGTGGAGAGTGCTATGAAGTATAAAAGGCAAGTTAGACCACTTAAACTACAGTTATGAAAAGGGAAAGAACAAGTGGCTACAACGTTTAGATTTACATTTCAATTTACATTTGAATTATTTATTTTATTTGATAGGGACGATGCAGTTTAACATAGTTACAATACAGAGTGTGATACAATTGTTCCGAGAATAATGATACGAGTAGAAGTTGGACCAACTTTAAACTGAGGCTAATCTTCGTTTCGTTTAATCTATCTCAAGTATGTAATTTCAGGTTTTAATCTGAATAAAACCAATTTTCAGTCGCATGAATATAAATACGACGTCTTTCTGTTTTTTCTCTCGTAAAACGAATGAACGTCTAAAACCTACAGAATAATCTAACACATAAATAAATAAATAAATCACGCTGACACCAGTTGCAGTGCCAGTTTTGTGTTTAGCTTTATTTCTCGGTAGGCCATGCAGTCGCTGACTGGCCTGACTAACTTTTTCCAGCCTCATCAGATCTTTTGAGGTTGTTGATTGCAATCCAAGCCGTCAGACTTCGCGTTTGTGTTTGTCTGGTTCCTGGATTTTCAATCCATGTGGAAAGTTCTGGGTCTCCTGATTTACCCTTGACCATGACTATGCAGTCACTTTGACCTTGACATCACAGCAGATTGTGAATAATAAATAGGGGGCTGGACACCAATGCTGGCGGTTTGTTTGTAGGCAAACAAGGTGTTATTTCCCTGTCTAGACAGCCGGACTTAATGACATGCCATAAATACATAAAAAAGGGGAAGTGTAGCGATATCCTCTGACCTGCATTTCTGACCATCTCTCAGGCCCTTATTTGGATTCTGTTTCTGTTTTGTTTTGCAGAAGTCCTCTTAAAAGTAGTTGTTCTGGCCCATGCCTCTGCAACCACCAATGGTTTCATGCACTCATCATGAGGTGTGTGTTATTGACCACGGAGGACAGGTAGGGCTATTGACGTCTCACACCAACACCAGTAATCCGCAGCAAGCAGCCATACTGTCTACACAGCGAGAGGAAATGATAATAGCTACGACGTCGCCCACAATATAACGATTAAAGGTATGGCCGTTTTCTACTTACTTACTATGGCAGCAGGCCCTCATGGACTTTGCTTTATGACTTTTTAAGCTCCCAACAAACGCAGTGCGTTGAACAGACAACACTTAATGGGAGAAAATATGGTGGATAATGCAGTGACCTTGGTGTTGTGCTGAGTTGTTATTTTTATTTTCCTCAAAGTATAGTGCGATCAGCGGTGTGGAAGTTGTGGGAAAATAGACGTGTTTCAAGATTTATATTTTTATTCATGATATTTTAGAACATAAATTATAATAGAAATCGTCTCTAAGTTGTGTAGCAACATATTATATATTTTGCAACATATGTATTTGCCATATTACGATCTCCAATAACATAATATAATAAAACTGGCAGAATACGCTAATTTATTTAGCCTAAACGTTAGTGTATTTCAAAGGGTCAATTTAACTTATTTTGCACGAATACTAAAATACTTATGTAGCCTAAATTACATGGATACTTAATTTTAATTTTCAATGTATATAAAATAATAGACTAGAGTAGAAAGAATAATATATATCACGATGGATGAATAGGCAACATAAATATGCAAATACGCAAATTCCCAGAGGTTTTTTTGTACAAATATAGTTGAAAATCGTGAAAAATATCCTTGTAGCCGAGCACTGCAGTTCATTTTTTTTTTGTCTGCTGAAGTTGTCGCCCCATCAAATACACACCCAGGATTAACATTTACTATGCCGAAGCAAGAGAGATTCACTAAACCAGACAGCATCTTTGAAAATAAAGAAACGGAAAAGAAACTAGAGTAAAACATATTTGACGCCTTGCAACCTGCTCAGGCACTGATTTTGCTTTAAAAACGTAAAAATGTGTGAAAAGTTGCATTGGGTTTGGTTGTGTGTGGAGGCGTCAGAGCTGCAGGCCGCTGGCAGCCAGAGACATGAGACAGGGGGCTGATAACCTCTGGTGGTGACCAGAGGAAAATATCAGGAAGTGTTGTAACACTCTCCAGATTAGGGATATTTTAGATCAGAAGATTCGTGTTTTTTGCACTGTCATCATTTTAGCTCAGAGTATTTTTTTTAATTTTTTTATTATTTTTTATTTTTTTACTTTTTTTCAGTGTGTTTCTCTGTTATGTCTTTGAAATGCTGAGCTGACATCGTTGTTCATTTTAATGCAGCAGTTGTATCTGTTGAAGATGGCATAGCAAATCCACAAGCTGTAGCTGAAGCCACGTGAGTCCTAATCATTTTCAGCTGTTTTATTATGAGATTGTTGTTTACATTAAATTTTATATTAATGCCATTAGGCTGTCATTTTGGGATTAAATGGACATAGTACTGGAATATATCCGATAATACCCAGAAATTACATTTCGGAGCAGTTTAAGATAACAAGATTAAGCAGGATTTTGACTTTTAGTCGTTTTATTTATTTATTTATTTTTCCTTTTAACGTCCTCTTTTTATATATATATCAGAACTTATACAGCAGACATTAACACAACAGTGGTTAAAATATCGCATTGTGTGTAAAAGCTCTTACAATTGAGTCCCATCTGGTTGACTTCATGAGCCAAGATTGGTGTGAAAATTCATATTATATTGACTGTGAATACAATCCCGTAATGGATGAGAAGTTTGCATTTGATTTTCTTGATTTCTCTCTCTCTCTCACACACACACACACACACACACACACACACACACACACACACACACACACACACACACACACACACACACACACACACACACTCTAAAAGTTTATTCAATCTAGAATTAAAAAATAAATAATATCTACTTTTGAATATTTCCTTATTTGACCAACACCTTGTGGCAGCTAACAGCTTTATTACTTTATACTAAGTGACGGTCAAGTTCAAATGTTTGTATCTATAACTTTACTATAAATGCTGTGCTTTATTCTGCATATTTCCTCATAAGACTTACTCGAGTTGAATGGCTATAAATGCGTGTTATATTTTTATGGAGACTTTGAAATTCAAATAATATAATATTATTATTTCCAGGTGGATATGGGCTATTCTTAACAAACAATTTTAAGTGATAGCATACATATTTTATAGTAAGCACAGTCAGAAAGAATGATGTTATTTATGTAGCAAAGCCGCATTAAATATCGTCTGTTGTTGTAAGCAAATGAAAAAGAACAGCCAAACCATTCAACTAAAACGTTCCCACTGTTGTGGGTTCTTTAGGCTTCCCTTGGTGGTTTGTTTTCCTTGAAGGAAGCTTTAAAGGGTTGCACAAGGCTATAACTGTGGCAACCTGTCTGCTCAGAATCAAAGAGAGAAAAAGGGAAGAAAAGGCCTTTGTTGAGGCTATTGCCCTGTCTGGACAGGACCAGTGGATTCCAGGAGGGTAATTTCAATATCGAGCAGACAGTGTACTAGACAGTGACCTTGACAGTGCTATATTCTCCTTTTACCAAGTTCTTTTTTTTGATGTCAAAATTTTCGTTTTGAGAGAGCACAAGGCATATAGCTCACGGTCAGTTATGACATCATCGCTGTGCTAGAGATGTACTGAACAGACGAGCAGTTGTTTGAATGTGAAATGCGGATCTGTGAGAGCAGTGGATCGGAGGCGTGGAGAGACGAGACAAGGAGGCGCAACACATGGCCTCTTTCACCGAGGTAAAGTGGCGACTACATGCCTAAAAGTTACTCTCTCACTGGATGACCCGTCCGGGCCATTTTGTTGTAAACATTACACTGCACTGTTTTGCTTTTGGTAACTGTTATAATAACACGAGAAGCTGTGAAGTGATATCAAGACACATCAGTGCTGCTCATAAGACTGAGGAATATAATATTAGGTTGATGTTGTGCTGCATTACGAGACTCACTAACTAGATGGAAGAATGTGCAATGATAGGAGATAGCAATGAGTCCAAAGGACAGAATGAAACCGCAAATCATCCCTAAGAGCTTCTCCAGTTTAAACATTTGATATTTTTCTTTCTATTTAAGGCTGGAGCAAGGCCCTGTGCCTTTGGGTTAGATAGGATAGATGGTCACAAGTGAAGGATCCAGATATCAAATATCGGCTGACTTGCAAATCGTTTCCAACCCAATGTTTAAATGAATGCTGATGTTCTCACATAACACCTCATTGGCAAATGTGTTGCACGCAACTATCCACATTCAGCACGCATGTGCACGGCGCTGTAACCCTGCACTTTTTTTTTTATACATCCTTACCTTTAAAATACTAGTAGTTAATTACTCAATTAAATGAGACTATTTATTTTTATTATTTGGACTCTTGTCAATTATTTTTATTCTAGGATAACCACGTTAAGAAAGATGATATGTTGCTTTTTAAAACAGCGTAACAGCTATCGGCGCATCTTGGAATATATTCATATTACTTTATGACATTAGGCTGTTAGTCCACACTTTCAGCTGCCACAGCCCCTCTTATATGTTTATTGTATTTTATTGGTTGTAATTTCTACTACTTCTGTTTATTTAAATGGAGTATTTGAGTTCAATATCAAGTTCAACCCACCATGACTCTGCGTCGTGAACTTGAGTGGATTGGCGGCGACTTAAGTGTGTGCTTGTTTATATTTAGGATTTTTTTTTTCTTACTCTAATTCCGTGTTTTTGATGAGTCAAACAATTTGTCCTTGATGTAGTCAGACTTTAAAAAAAAAAAAAAAAAAAAAAAAGAAATAAAAAAACTGTCATGATGAAGACATAAGCAGATGCCCCCTGCTGAGTTGTGACAACTTTTGTGATCCATAAATTGATTTTGTCCTCCGTACATGTAGTCGAGATTGTGATGGCGGTAAATTATGAATTTATAAACGGAAATCGAGACTGTCAGAACAGCTACTGTATTGATATTGCGGAATACAGAAAGTTTTTACACGATTTGAATGTCTTGCTGGATTTCTTTTTCAATTAATGTGGAGGCGGGAGAGGAATGCAGAAGTCACGGATCAGTCATAAGAATATGTTTGAGGATGATGTTTGGTCAAGTTGATGACCAGAGACCACATTAGAAATTCTTGCGCCAGCTGTTGGCGGAAGGCCTGAATCTTGTGTTTCATGGCGAAGTTTTGCAGAAAAGTACTCTGTGGTGAACTCTGAGAAAAGTTTTGTTTATAAAAGAGTCCCCCTTTTTTTTGTTTTTTTGTTTTTTTTTTTTTTCCAGAACAGAGGCGTCACCACAGTATGGTACATCACATATTTGTTCAGTGTCTTCAGAACTGAATCCACAAATCAACTAATTAGCGAGATATAAAGGCGAGAGACTCGGCTGATTGAATCAGTTAAGTGCCCTCTGATATCTTGTAAAATTCATATAAAAGAATTGTGAGAGGTATAACAATCCCACCAGAGTTTGGCTGCGAACGTTTATTGGAGGTATCTGTTAAAGTTGTTCATGTGAGGTGTACTAGAGCATATTATGTGAAATATACCCTCTTAAAGTAACCTTGTAGAATATCGTCCTCTTTTACAGAGCCAGTGGCTTCAACCTGCTGACCCTGTTACTGTAAATATGAGTAGAGTGCGGCAATGAGCATCAGTCTTTTCTTAAAACAAGCTTGTAAAATTGGGACATCACAGCTTTATATGACATGGAATTCAACCATAATTTGCTAGAAAACAAGATGTCATATGCACCCTCTCCTTTAAGAAAAATAGTTTTCATAAGAAAAAGCATTTTAAAAAAGTTTTGCCAGCTTATAAAGATATTAAACGAGGCCATTGACAGTTCCACGAGTGTAAAAAGAGAAGCAGCCTGGACTCCTTTTTTGGACTCAGCATGGCTCAAGTGAAGAAAAACAAGATTCTACATTTTTAATAAAAGGTTTATAGTATTTTTAAAAAGCATATAAACCTCTGTAATACAGAAGTTAATGTTTTGTTTTGTCTGAGATGGACCAAGTGGGTGGTACCATGTGTAGCAGAAGTTAGCCTGGACACGTGGTTTGAGGATGACCAATCAGGCGCCCCTCCAGGTTTAACTATGTTAAATGTCAGATTGCAATAAACTAGAAGCTGTTGGTCGGGCCCGCGGAAATGGGCGAGCATAATCTCCTTAATCCAGGGTTTGTGGGACCTTTGGTAAACATCCACACTGGAGACACATTTTACTTTCCGAATTTTAGAGCCTCAGGGGGACAACTGGCGGGGCTACCGTCTCTCTCCTACCCGAGAAGGGACAATGTTTGCTCCCTCCCGTGGAATCCTTCGGAGCCGTGCAATGGATACTCTCAATCCTACTTTAGCAGCCCCGTGTCTATTAACCCTTCTTTCAATCGGTCGTGTGAAATTACCAGACCAGAAGAGGGTAAATGTTATTATAGCAACGGCAGCGGAAACAGGGAGACCTGTTCAGGTGGCAACAGCCTCAAACGAGAGGATAGGGCGAGAGACACATCATCCCTAACATCTGACCACGGGATGCACAGTGGAATTGGCACCACTGCCGCCTTTTCCAAATATGATTATGGGACCGAGCAGCTAACGCAAGACCCGCCATCCTGTCAGTCAATGGAGTCCGACTCCAGCTCCTCTCTGCTCAACGAGGGCAGCAAGCCTACATCCAGCGACACACAGACCCTGGTGTCACCGGGAAGCCATTCAAGCAACATAGCCGCAGGCGGAGGTGGGTGCTATTTTTTTTCCTCTAAAATCACAATTACTTCAAAGGCACGTTCACATTATTTATAAGGAGGCTGCACACAACGTACACTTGCGGTATTAAACAATCATTAGAGCTTGTTATCTTGATGCACAATTGCAGTCTGGATTAGCCTGCTGGGTGCTTGCGTGGTGTGCAAACGCCGCTAGGGGTTGCCCTAAAATACTCCACGCGCCATGTGCTTGTATACAGTTATAGATAACCTCACCAATCCACAGTGCCTACCAAGCTTTTGAATAAACGATAAGCCATGTCATCACATTTCCGTATAGTTTAGATGGCGGTCTGTGTTTCATGCATATAAATGTTTGATATTGGTGTATTGTTGCACTTATTGCACACAAATTAGTGCAGTGATTTAAAGAGGTGAGCCGCTTTGGCTGACTGGATCAAATAGAGAGTTTTCTTTTTAATGACTCGTAAACAGAATTAATATCTGTCGCTGTGCGCTCAAGCGTCATTTAATATGCTCAGAAACTCGCAAATAAGTAGGGGTATTTGCAAGCACGGCTTAATTATCACGTTAATGCAACTTTAACTGCAACCATAAAACTTCCTGTGACATAAACCGCTGTGTACTGATTGCCTCCATAGAGGAGTTTGAAAAATAAAAAAACAAACACCTATGTGTACAAACTGTGCGAAATTGGACATGTTTTGGTGGCCTTGAAAAAAGGTTTTGAGATCAGTGATCTGATCTCGAGGCAGAGATCAAAACAAATCCAGTTGGGGCTGTGTGTGTGTGTGTGTGTGTGTGTGTGTGTGTGTGTGTGTGGAGGAAGTGACAGCTTCCAGGAGCGTCAGTTCTCTCAATCCTGATACAAAACACAATCCCTGCATCTGGAATCTTCTGCAAAATACAGAAAACTTCTCTATGTGACTGAAAAAACTGTCTACATTTCAACAGGCGCAGACATCTTTTGGGGGAAACGAGTGCTTCAATCGTTACATAGAAATTTGGCTTGTAGGAATAATATTCTCTCCAGTGCAGTTTACTCTCCACTACAATGTTTAAATGAATATTAAATTAACTTAGCCACCAGTAAGGCAAT
The DNA here is from genome assembly GCF_910596095.1 of Thunnus maccoyii. Classification (NCBI taxonomy): domain Eukaryota; kingdom Metazoa; phylum Chordata; class Actinopteri; order Scombriformes; family Scombridae; genus Thunnus; species Thunnus maccoyii. The sequence continues at coordinate 17,482,940 of NC_056536.1, forward strand.
TACCCCAGCTTGCTATGGACAGCTGACGCCCCTGTAGGCTTCCTCATAACCTTGGAGGTGACCGTGATTTTGCAACTGTGGTGACTAATCCGTTGTGTGCCCCCCCCTCCTCCTCCCCCCTCCTCCAGGTGCCCCGTGGTACCCGATGCACACTCGGACCAGAAAGAAGCGTAAACCGTATTCCAAACTTCAGCTGGCTGAGCTAGAAGGTGAATTCATGCTGAATGAGTTCATCACCAGGCAGCGGCGGAGGGAGCTCTCCGACCGTCTGAACCTCAGCGACCAACAAGTCAAGATCTGGTTCCAGAACCGCAGGATGAAGAAGAAGAGACTCATGCTGAGGGAGCAAGCTCTGGCCTACTTTTAGAGATGCGGCAGAAAGTGAATCGATAGGCAGTAAAGGCCAAACCGTCTGCGCTCTCTTAGGTCTTCTTTCAATGCATGCACTCATCTATCCATCTTTTACATTGCAGACAATTATTACAACATTTTCTGATATTTTTTTTTCTTCTTAAAGGTGCGGGCTACACAAGCCCAAAACAATCCACTATATGGCATTAAAAACGTCAGTTAAGACTGCGTTCATGTTATAATCGCACAAAAAGCTGTGACAATGTTTTTTTGTGTCTGGATGCATCTCTTGGTTTTCCTGATGTGTCAAGAGATTGGTCTAACTCCCCAAATGTAAGCCACGCGAAATATGTCGTCAAGGCAATAGCTCAGTTTGGGATCACACATAATGACAACATCCTATTTGTTCGTTTTTTTAAGTCAGAAAAAATTAGGTAGGAAACGGGGCCACTTGGTAAAATCTAAAAAATAAGCATAAGAATAATATTGAGGTTTAGAAAGACAGAGGAGTGTGACTGGCAGGCTGGCGCCGCATACGCACAATCAATTTCTCAGAGATTATGAACGCATAACTAGGAATCTCCCTCTCGGTTGCTTAATCCTTCCACAACCATAATTTGCTGAGTAAGAGGAACACCATCCTTATCTCCTTCCCCATAGTTTTCGCCACGCGTTTGTGGGCACGTTCACGGTCACGGACAGGAAGTCTGGAAGTCTGCATGAGGAGAGGGAGGACTAAAACCGCAATGTAATCCATACCGATATCTTTATGACTGCGTGCTAACAAGTTTCTAAAAGGTATTTTCTTACTTTTATCACCTTTCAACTTGTCCTAACAACAGCCACAGAATCCTGCGTGGGTTGCATTTCTTTAATTGAGTGAGATCACCGATTTTGAATACGATTTTGAGCTGCTATCGAAGATCCACGTCCAGATTGTGCCAGTTAAAAAAAATAGCGTATTCTACATTAAACTTGCAAGGATCTTTAAACGAAATATTCAACAGTTTAAGTACATTTAAGGCCAACTTGGTTAGACAAGGCGACCGCCGAAAGTTGCAAGTGGAGGGGAAATAAGTTTTTAGGCCCGAAAAAGCATTTCTGAATCTTGGTGCTCATAATGAGAATAACTATGTAGAAATTTAGAAACCTTGATAATAGACCTACGTGTGTGCTCCCTTAATTCGGGACGAATGCATCATCTGTCATGTATTATGAGTAAGCTATAGCAGTGAAATGTATTTGCAGCATGTTATTGATGTGAAAATAGCTATAAGTCATGTTCTGCGGGCCACTTTTTCTGTAGGTGACTTTTTATATAATTTTTTTTAAACAAATCAGAAGCGAACACAACCTAAAACATTTTTGACATAAACGTCTACAAAGAATGTATTATTATTATAATTATTATTATTATTAGGATGGATGGACGAAGGGCCTCTTAGGCCTTCTAAATGTACTTGCTCCTTGCAATGTGCTCAATGTTGTCCCTTTCCTTACCTTGTACTCGTGTATAACTTTGTAAAATGAAATTACATATGTTACTATTTGCATCCTATTTGAGGATCCCTTATCGCTATGTAATAGTGCTTTATGTTATTGATCGTCTTGTACAATATCGCATTCCATATAGCCTATTTGTGGTTGTGAGGGTTGGGAATGTAGGCCTATTATATCATACTTCCAAGAATGGATATAAGAAATGGTGTGCAAGATATGTTACCATACCTGACATTTAAAGAAACTCTGTTTCAGTGTACTAGCTGTTTGTCATCGTTCTTTTATTTCGTCCCTCATTGCATTCCCTTCTTTGCGCTTGTAAGGATTGCTACATTGTCTTGTAAAAGTAATAATGATATGAATGTATATGCGTAAGGTCTTCAATAAACAGAATATTGAAACGTTTATTGGTGTTACCTCAGTCTGTCATTAGGTTGCCTCTCTGAATGTTCTGCTTTAAAATCCGGTTTTCTGACTGCTGACTGGTGGGATTATTTTATTAGACGTGACCTGTAACACAGTTTAAAAATACATGTGTCCACCGCAGTGAAATAAAGATCTGAACATTAATGGGACATTTGGAAGCATTTGAGAGGGTGTTTTGTTGGCACATAATTGTACATGCTGTGAACTATAAGCAATTGGAGCCCACACAGGTTGGCCTTGTTTTATTATGGCCACTCAGATAGGTAGCTGTGATAGCTTTCTATGCAAAATGGCGGCCAGATGCATAGTCTAAACCCCCATCTTGCATTGAATGATATTCCTATCTTATAGCACACTGGAAGACTACACAACAACTGCATTATTGTTCAACAACAAAAAAAAAGCCTCTTCACGTTTTTGTACCTGAACCCTTGTGGTTTGCTTTGAAGTTGGACCTAATCAATGTCACTGATATGCTACAAGCCTATAACGGTGCAGCTAAAAACGCAATAGCTCTGTAAAGCAGTAATAGGGTTACACCCCAGTGCTCCATATAGTCAGGCCTCTTGGTCTGACGTTTCCCTTTGCATCCTATCTTCTGGTTTGCATTATGATTTATATGCGTGATAATTACATATCAAAACACGGTTCATGAATACCTGCGCACAGATCAGATGAAAAAAATACTTTATCAAATGGCAGATATCTTTAAAACTACATAGACGGTTTTATAATAAACCCTTATCCAAAATCCACAAAGCTCTCCCTACTGGTAAGGAAGTGTAAAGCAATGCAGACCTGTGCAGTGTTTTTTCTATCAGCTAACTAACCAAGCATTAATACGTTTGTCTCCTCCAGCCCCCAGTTAGGTGAAGTACGTCCACTGGAAAACTGTTGTGCTGTCTCAGTGTTTCCTTTTCAGTGAACTGTGATCAGCCGTTCCTGCAAACCGACCCACTGCATGGCCTTTCTCAGTTAGTCTGTGCATGATCACAACACATATATATATATATATATACACACACTCACACACACACACAGGATGACGTCAGCTCAATGCTCAACACAATCCTTTTAGTGTTTTATTAAGTATCGGCGTGAACATTTATCAGTTAAGATATATTTAAGATTCAGAGTCACGATAAGACATATATGGTTTTGAGCTTCAATGCCACACTTTTTTTTATCTTACAGTAGCTGTACTGTAATACTGTTTCTGCCGCTGACAGAAGCCTCTGATATTTGTGCCTGTTGACTTTCCCACAAAGACGCACCATCGCATATTAGGCTAACTGTGCCCTAAACCATAACAAATGCCCCATCTAACGTATTCATCAACATAATACATAATGCTTTATGCACTTTATGTACATGTGCACGATGAATATAAGAGCTATTAGGTCTTCCAGGAGAGAAAAAGGCCATCTGGACGCGCTGCTATTCGGTCGGCCACAATGGTCATTCTGCAGACATAACAAACAAATAGATACATAAATAAATAAACACATAAATAAATACACAAATACATAAATAAATATATATATAATTGGATAATTTAGTTTTCAAAATGACCTCTATATGTATTATAACCAAATCATGTAATAATCTCAGATTGTTAGTGAAAATATACAACACGTCGCGTCAAAATGAGACGAGCTTTAAGTGTCGCATCCGCTGACTGTATGTTTTGGAAATAATCTCTCCATGTACATTTACGCATCTTATTAAAAGATGGTGCGAAGAATTCTTTCAATGGAAATAGGATATTGAATTATCTGGAACATGGATATGGATGAACGTGGATATCAGATGACATACTAACAACTGAGTTTTGAATCGTTTCCTTCGTATAATAAGAAAAATGCAGCCATAATGTTTTAATATGCACCCTTTCACGCACCAATGACAGCATTCATACGTCCGTGCATGTTTTAATTAAAGACATACACTCAGTGCGTTAGTTTCGAAGTGACGCCAGTCTGATGCAAATCATAACAAGTTAAGTGCACCAAGTATTTGCTGTAATAAAATACTAACCAAGACGATGAAATAATACAAGGAGATCTTAAATTGCGTGTATTGAATTTGATCATACAGAGAGCATCATTCATAACAACGCCAATCTTTTTTAGTCTATCAAATGCGCTGTTGACCATGAAAGGAGATAAACTAGTGTCTTGTGCTTGTGTGTTGCCTTGTTAAATGGGTTAGAGGGGAATAATAGATGCAAAATGCACCCATGACGCCCCTGACTGTCCTGTAGATCCCCAAGCATATTTATACATATTCTTCAAGGTCAACTATGTTACAAATAAAGTCTAAAAAAACGTAAAAAGATACGGTGTGTGTATGCTGTGTTGAAATTTAAACAGCAAGAATTGTGATAACTTCATTAATCCGCTTTAATTATTTATGTTTCCAGTTTTATACGCCCTTGAGCTTGTTAAAAAATGCGTAAAACAATCTGGTGATGCAGAGAGCCAGAAAAAAAACATATTAACCAGGATCAATGATTTGTAAAACAAATTACAGTAGATTATTATTCATTTAACTGAGAGCACTGCAAACTAAAATTGACAGCAGCGACTATGTGCATGTTAATACACATTTTGTCAACGAGAAAAGTGATGTAAAAATATCATGATAAGTCATTGTAACTTTCAACACAGCACAGTATTTGCTGCTATGATGCCAACAGTATTTAGTGTTTGCAGGCTTGTTGGTGTGTTTCCTGCGTGAAACTGTGGGTTTATTTGGATTGAATAACGCGGCAGTCTGCTCTCTGAACGGTGCCAAACACAAATCTAAACATGTACTTTTAACTTGAACTTCAAATTGTACTTAGCTGTGTTGGTGATGGATGACCTTTCTGTACAGCCTCCTTATTCGGATATTTCTGTTCAGTATTTTTCGCATTTTTTCCTGGAGACAAACGTTTTCATTCTGCCGGAAATATTTTTAAGCATCCACATCCAACAATCCCCTAAACATTGGTGTGCGTTTTTTTACTTGCCATCCCTTCTTGTAAAAAGCTAAAAATGACCACTGCATTAAGCTAATATTAGTGTGCACTTATTTGGCTTGTATGTGTTCTAATTTAGTATATTTCACTCTACACAAGGCCTTATGATGGAATTTAAAAAAACTTAAAAGAAATCTGTCGCCAGTGCGGGGAACCTCAAGATATTTGGATTGTAAAACAGGATGAAATCTCAGTTGGCTTTGCAGGTCTTTACAATAGGTCTTTCACTGCTCTTGAGCACTTTTGACTTTGAGACTGGCTAAATCTGTTTATGGCAGCCTGTCTCCGAGTCCCAAAGGTCAGTGCGCTTCACAGTGCCCTTCGCAGAGAACTTGTGTGGCATGTGGTCTACGTCCCCCGCCACCCCTCTGCCGTTTATGGTACGAAGCTGGCTAGAGAAATAGAAAGCAATGTTATTCCTACTAAAGTGTGTGGGGGCGAGTAAGTGTGTGGACATGCGTGAGTGTCTGTGTGTCTCTCTGTGTGTGTGTGTGTATGTGTGTGTGAGGGAGAGAGTGAGAGTGCGGGGACAGCGTGTGTGTGTGTGTGTGTGTGATTTGAAAGAGTGTGTTAATGTGATAGAGAAAGACAGTATAGGTAGAATGCTTACCATGAAAGATCCATATCGTTTCACTCCTTTCAGAACTGTTATGTATCGATTTTGACATGATTTGAAATGAGTTCTCTATGAGCTCTGTTTTTTTCTGAGGTGTCCCATCTTATCAATTTGTTTTTCCAATAGCATCGCGAGTCCAACGGCCTTTAATACGGGATGTGAAGGTTTCATTGCTGCCTTGGAAGAGCCTCCAGTTGTTCCTAATGGACAGAAATCAAAGACATCTCACATTTCAAAATTGATTGAGGTTGCGGATTGCGAAATCTGTGGCCTGTTGTTTTCATGTTGTTGTTCTTTTTTGGCCTATCATGGCATGATTGGCATTGTTTATTTTTTGCTTTTATATTTTGAGATCTTTTGAAATATAGAGTGACAATGTAAAGAATGTCTACGGCATTTGTCAGCGGCCGAATTGATCAGTAATACGCTCTCAGTATTATTCAATCTCAGTTTTCCAATCGCATTATTCAGTGATTTGAAGAAACAGACTGATTTCACTCTCTTTTGTTGCCTATTGCATGTAGTGCGTTCTTCCTAAATGTTTAGCATTTTGGACGTGGACTGTCCTCTTCAGGCGTGGACCTTAACGCAGTCGCTGAAGGTCAAGTATGCAGCATGGAGCTGCACAACCGGTGTTGCATGCTTAAAGCGCGTATAATTTTATACAAGATGGAAAATTATATGTCACCTGTTCAAGTTTGTCCAGCGTCGGTTCAGTGCACAGGCGGTGTAGTTTGGACTATACGGTTTTTTTTCCTAAATGAATATCAATATTTTTTATCTTCAGTGTCTCTATGTGTTTAAAGGTCTGGCTCAAAAGAAAAGCTTGGGAAAATCTGGTGTTCAGACGGCAAAGCAAACATTAGTACTAACTGTTTGAGCAGGCATTTCAACGATATCTGTATCTCTAGCGTAAAGCTCAGAGCTTCTATTTTTGGGTCCACATGCCGAACCAGTCCTGTGCAAGGCCAGCGCAAACTAAAATAATGCATTTTGACCCCCGGTGCGAAAAAAACAACAGCCAGTGCGCGCTTCATCTTAATTGAAATAAATGTTCAAAATACAGGATGAATTCGCACTGATCGGAGTAACAATGACAAATAATTTTAATACAACTTTAGGTCCTTAATACGACGATGCCATTTGTCCTCCTGCACGCACGTAGCCCAAAGCTTTTTTTTTACTGACGAGACTTGGTGACAACAGACCAAGATTGAACCAAACAATGAGAAAAATATCACCAAGTGAAACGCTTGCTTCTAACGTTTGACAAAATCTGTGTACAATTACTGCACATCAACAAATTATGACAAAATATGATTTAACTTATATTTTATCATGTTATATTTGTCTCCAAACTAAGAATATCATTTGCAAGTCAACACATTCCTAAACAAACCATTGCGTAATGCTTCGCTGGTCGTGCGTAATGTTGTGCCGTCCTGTGCGTAATTTCCGAAACCCGGCAAAAAAACCCATCAGTTTATTTATGATAGTAAGTCAACGTTTATTTGTTTTCTAACATTGCACACATTATGCCTGCTGATTTTGTAAGGTGATTTCCTGATATTTTAGAAGATTGACTGTGCAGTTACTAGAGGTCCAACAAAGGCCGCGCCTAAAAATATCGTTTTAAATATATTTCAGCATGTGACAGGCCATAGCCCCAAGAAGTTTTTTTTTTTGTTTTGACTTTTGTAGAATGGTATTAACCGTGAAGCTGAGAGCCCCTCTAGCAAAATATCAAACACAAGCTCACTTTTTACTCATCTAGAATTTGTTCAGAGAGAGATACACTTCAGGCTTCACTATTGCTCCGCTCAAAGGACTTTTAGGTTTTTTTCTAGGACATCTAAATAACACATTGGAGCTGGAGCCAGCAGACACTATTGGACGATTTCTTGTGATGTGAAATCATTTAATACTTCTAATAAAAAAGTTAACACATTGTTGTGAAAGCTTTATGTCCTAGTGGTTGAAAGAGAAATACACTCTAGAGATTCCCCTAAATGTAACGGCAACACACATCCTTATCTTGTAAGCTATTGTTGCCACCACAAACGCTTCACGCTAGGTGCATTCACTGAGACCTCAGTAAAAAAAAAAAAAAAGAGAGAAAGAAAAAAAAAAGGCTCTTTAGTGTTGCTTGAAACTGTTCGCAGCTCATACAGCCAAGTTTAACTGCCCGACTTACATCCAATTAAACTTATCTAGGCCATGAGGGGACAGTAATATGATTACACAGGCTTCCCACATTTAGCCTTGACTTCAGCAAACTGTGCAGCAGTGTCTTGGTGAACTGCGCCCATTGTATATGTGTCTCTATGTGGTGGTGTTGTTTTGTGTGTGTTGAGAGTGTTGTATCACTTGGCACAGGATTTATCGAAGCAGAGCAGAAACACTGCAATATTTAGGATCGCCATTTTTGAACTGAGAGCTCTTCTCAACAAGAGGGTGACACCTAGGTTAAGCCATTGTAATTATGGTGCGAGGTAGCAATACATAGCTTAAATTCCTCAGACACAGTCGTAAAGTTAGTACTCCAACAGTAATATTTAAGCGAAGAATAGCAAATGTTTACAACACCATCTCCTAGCTCAACAGAACATTTAGACTATTATGTTGAATAGTTGAGACTTGCCTTTCTTATATTATTTATCATAGTATGAGTCGTTATAATATAGAATAAACAGGGACTCAAAACTCAGATACAGACCATTTTGCGTGCAAACTCGGCATATACTTGGCATGCTCATTTGGCGCAACCAAATCAAACTTTCCTGGGTCCTACTGCTAGCAGAATATCAGCTGCTGTGAGTCGTCCATCCAGGGAAATAAACACATGATAAACCTTATTCCTTGACTGATGGTCTGTGCGCACCAAGGCGAGGATAGTCAATGTTTAAGCCCTCGGAAGGCGGATATTGCCAGGTGATGGACGTTGACTGGTCATATTTTGCCACATTATGAAAAATGCACCGACTTAAAAGCAGTTAGGAGTACTATTTCTCATTCATTTAAAACGATTTAATTCGCCTAGTGTACTGTGTAGTCTGTTAAACTCCTCTTTTGTATTTCTCAGTTGTCCCTATCAGCAGCCCTAACTTTAGAATTTTATTATGACATCACTTATTCATACCCACGCATTATTTATTTATACCGCGCTTATATGCATCATTGAAATGATTATGATGAGGAAATGATTTGACAATATTTTTGGTCTGTCTATCATTGTCTGCTGAAATAAAAGTTTGTAGTTTTTATTTATTGCCATGAGACATTTTTTCTTTCATTCTACAGATTCTACAGATGATGAACGGAGTAATATTGACACCCGGATACATTTTAAATGTCATGAATGTGAATCCTTATTATAAGTTAATTAGTAGCCTGTGTCGGCGTTTAAGTTTTTAAGATTTCAACTTCAAATTCAAGCCTCATATTTTAGTCTTTTGATATATATATATTTCATAGTATTACAATAGACAATGACATTTTGATGGGCGAATTATTAATATTGTTATGCAACCGCACAACACTAATGCTGCAGCATGTGTCGAGCATATGTCCATGCAGGCCATATGTTTACACAAATATTGCCTGTTCGTCTACCGAAAAATTATATCAGTAGCTGTGCTTCAAGAGAGACAAATAATCTCACATATTCTTTTTTTGCATTGTTTAATTACTCTAATCTATCTTATTTAGATTAATTTGAGTGAAATGTTTGGTCTTACAAAAATGTCAAAAAACAGAATTTGAGGATTTTATTCCAATTTTAGTGGCTTAAATTGCATATTTTTTAAAAATGTAAACACAAAACCAAATTTGAGAAAACGCATTATGCTGTCCCGTGTGAAAATTCAACGCACCGGTGCTCCCTTAAGATGCAGAATATCTAGTTGCTGAAATCCAAATTCCTTTCATTCTCTACGTTTATGGTTTTCAATAGAACAAAGGGATTTGGCGTTACTACAGCCATTCGGAGTTTTATGGTGGACGTAGAGAGGATTTTAGTGGTCAAATTCAAGTGCTGTGTCTGGACAGCTGTCTGCTTTCTTTGTACTTGGATGCAGGATGCATCATGAGAGACAACCTTTTGTCTGTAGCGGTAGTAAACAAGCTAATGCCAATGCCACTTTTTCACAAATACGCCTGCAATGGACTCTCATTTCCCCAATGTTGTAGTCTGATGATGTTACTTGTTCTTCTCCTCACTGTTGAGAATCAGCAAAGACACTACCGTTGTTTTTTCATTATTTTTTAAACAACACAGGTGTCTTATAAGTAATTGTAACAGAGCGATAGCGTTATTGGAACATTGGATAATAATTCAAGAGTATTGCAACATTTAGGATGTAGCCTATAATCATAAACAATGGGCCATCATATTAATTTCACCTTGTGATAGTATCAGTTAGTCTATAAAGATTCGTAGATGGCCCTCAACAGTACAATTAAAAGTTTACAATGACGCGGGAAAGAACACACAGGCGCATCTTTTCTCCAAACCATTAATTTTATTACAATTTATTTTTTAAAAAAGTCCAGAGGACATGTCTTTCTTTTTAACAGGCACCCACAGATAAATGTCGACATTCTGGTGGAAAATAAAATGATCATAGCAGCTTGGAACATCAGCTGGGACTTATTTAATTTTTAGAGGGAAACGTCGGATACCTTCATACTGCTTGGTCAATAGGCCCAGTCTGAGTGGCCTATAAGTAGCAATTTACAAGAAGAGTCATTGTTGCTCTGCTATGAAGCTTATAGTAAAAAAAAAGCTACAACCAAAAACGTTTAGTTTGATCGACAAGTGAGTCCAAGGACACATTCTGTCTGAACATATCAATTTGAATATTTTCATAGTGTGAGTCTCGCACATTGCGGTGTTGTCAATAACCACTCCAAACTGGAATAATGCTGAATCCAGCAATTTGAGGGGAATAATTACTTCTTTTTTTTTTTCCAGAGTGTTGTGTGTATGCTATTAGGGCACATTAGGCTATTGGAGGAGATGCAAGGTCCCTGGGCTTCACTGGTAGTACTTCTTGCATGCAGGAACTCCAGGAACTTGGATCTTGAATTGCGCAGTTGTCCTCCATGGACTCTGTCATGGTCCAAAGTCAAAGGGAATGAGAGTGTGTCGGTCACTTTAGCTAGCTCAGTCAACATGTATGCTGTGTATTCCACATTGCCTAACCGTTGCCTTAACTTTATATTCACAAAATAATTGAAGCCGACCAGCCAGTGTAGCATGGACAAAGATTTTTTCATTTGGTAAAAGAGGAAAAAAAAAATTAAATAAATAAATAAATAAATAAAATAAAATAAAACAGAGGACGAATTCATATTGCATGAATTTTTAACAGATGAGTCCAGGCCACCCACACTTCTGTTTAATAATCATATGTGCAACATGCTCATGTAGCCACCATTATGAAATTTAAAAAAGGGGGAATCAAAACGAACAGCATAAGCCTTGCGAAAAGATCCCCTTCATTGACAGATCATTGTGAAAAATGTCCTGGGGAGGCTCAGAGAGTTGAAGACACACACGAGCCACTCACTGTGATTGTTAAACTTTTGTTAAACAGTGAAAAGATGATTGAGCTTATGGGATTGCGCTTTAGCGGGTTTATATCTTATATGGGGCACATTCACAGCGATTACTGATGTTTAGCTGCTTCTACTACTCAATGCAGATTATGTACTGTGTGTAAATGTCAGTGATAATAATTCTCTCATTCTATGATTCAAATGTTAACATAACCAGTAGTCAAATAGTGCAAATAGTGTTCGTGATAGGGATGGTTATTCTCCTATAATAATAGAATAATAATAATAATAATAATCTTACCTGTAAAACTCCATAACACTATGAAATGCATGTCAGATAGTGCACTCTGCTGTTTGTGCTATGTCTGTTTAAGGAGCTGTAGCTGTTTAGCTAGCCTACCACCATCCCATAAACATAAACACACACACAGAGCACACATCTCTCTAATTGTCATAAGCCAGCAAACAGGAATCTGTTACTGGTTTTCTTAGTGCGCCTGTGGTGTTTGAAAATTATTCGTTTGAACCTCCTCGATCTTACCTAAAGCCAACCACTCCTACACAACTCTTCCAAATTGATATATGACAATATGTACTTTCGATCACGTGTCTGCGGGGCGACTTAGACGGATTGCGCGTCATCTCGCCTTCCCAAATTTTTCCCTTCTGCTGCAGCTCGTATCCAAAACATCTATCTATAGTACGGAGTACGAGAGAGAGAGAAAGATGTTTAACTCGGTGAATCTGGGCAACTTCTGCTCCCAGACGCGCAAAGACCGGACATCCGAGTTTGGGGACAGGACGGGCTGCGCGTCCAACATCTACCTCCCCAGCTGCACCTACTACGTCCCCGAGTTTTCTGCCGTCTCCTCGTTTCTTCCACAGGCCCCGGCCCGGCAAATCAGCTACCCTTATTCCACAAATCTGTCTCAAGTACAGCCGGTACGGGAAGTTTCATACGGCTTGGACCCTGCTAGTAAATGGCACCACAGAAGCAATTATGCTTCGTGCTACTCGGGAGAGGATTTGGTGCATAGGGACTGTCTTCCACCATCCACCATGACAGAAATGCTTATGAAGAACGAGAGTGTGTACAGCCACCACCATCACCATCACACCCACCCGGGTTCCAATCACCCCTCCACAGGTTTTTACTCCGGCATGGGGAAAAACAACGTCCTCCCGCAAGGTTTCGATCGCTTTTTTGAGACCGCATACTGCAGCAGCACGGACAATCAGTCAGACAATTGTTTACAAAAGGGCGAGGGGGGAAAGCTGGAAAGCGACTCCCAGCAGCAGCAGCAACAGCAGCAGTCCACAGCCTCTGTGCCCGGAGCTTCGGAGCAAGAAAAAGACCCAGAAGATGAGGAGGAACATACAAATTCAGGCTCATGTACGTCTTCCTCCGCAACAACCAAGGACGGCAACGCCAGCAAGAACAGCCACTCGAGTAGGTATACCGAAGCTGTAAAATGGGGGAAGGTTAAGGGGACTAGCCCGGTGTTTTGTCGGTCAGATTTTATGTGGAGTTTTATAAGCATTCAAAGGATTTTATTATAACCCTACAAAGCTCTTTCTTGCAACGAGAAGAATTTTTACGATGGGAAAATGCTTTGAAAAAAGGGGGATGTTATACACAGACGCCTCTATGGTGAGAGTCTGTGAAATTTTTAAGAGAGAGCTATTGTGACAAATGTTAACTTTGATCATGAACTTGCGTTGGGCATTTTAAGGGATTTTGTCGTTGGGCTGTCGAAAGTAAAAACCAATTGGGCAGAACATTGCTTTTGGCGTCTTGTGAATTTTCTTTTAGCACTTGGTTTGCCTGCAATACATGCTGCACAGAGTATTACACACTTTACGGTTAAATGCGTTCTTATCTAGGCCTATCTATCTATCTACCTATCTACCTATCCACCTATCTATCTATCTATCCATCTGTAGGTCTATCTATTCATAAATAAATTAGTGGGCACTTAGGTGTTTGATTCGTCCATATATGAGGAGAGTGCATTGGTTTGCAAATTATACTATTTCCCCAATAACGCTGTAAAAAGCTTAATTCCAAAGCTGTGCATGTTTCATTTTGCATTTCACCCCTCTACTAAAGATTTGCATGCAGACTGACATCACTGTTCACATGAGTGACACACATAGAGTAAAACTAAGCTTGAATTTTAAGTGCAAAAATAGCCATGATTGCAGCACACAGGTCCCATTGGTGTTTAGCATTATGCACACTATATTAGCTCAGCCAGTCTGCAGAGACAGGCTAACTGAGGCTGATGTTTGCCCTCTTGCACAGAAAAAAAAAACAATAAAAAAAATCTATTTCCCCCTGTCACCTGTTTGATAAGAAGTTATAGGACCACAGAGGTCTGCATAGGCCACTGCAAACATGGGCAATGCATTTCAACTCACTGCCAAAAGATTGTGTAAATTGTTAGTTTAGCTCCAAAGGAATGTGACGCACATAATGCGGTGAAATACTTTTGTTGTTGTATATTTATCACAGATAAACACGTACTTAAGAGAGTGTAAGTTGATATTATTTACTTCAAGCGATTCGGATATTTAACACTCTTTATGGCTGGTTTATCTGATAGCCTCAGCTACTTTGCTTGATGAATGTTGACTGAAATGTTATCATTACTAATGCCACTGAAACTGAATTCTCACTATCTGGCACTTTTATCGCCACCACAGCATTAAAGGCTCTTTTTGTGTATATCATTTATTGTTAATTCCTGTGACGTTATTTTTTTTGTTTTTTTTTTGTTTTGCTATTTTCCACCCGTGACACTCTAATTTTATTTAAAAAAAAATATTTTTTATTTTTTTTTCTCCAGGCACTCCTCGCACAAGGAAGAAGAGGTGTCCATATTCCAAGTTTCAGATTCGAGAGCTGGAGCGGGAATTCTTCTTTAACGTTTACATCAACAAAGAGAAAAGGCTTCAGCTTTCCCGAATGTTAAACCTCACCGACCGCCAGGTTAAAATTTGGTTTCAGAATAGAAGAATGAAAGAGAAGAAGCTGAGCAGAGATCGTCTCCAGTACTTCTCTGGAAACCCCCTGTTGTGAGCAGGAGCATGAAGTGTCACAGTCTTGGTCAGTGACATTAAGGCCTACTCTTATCTCATTGAATTGTAATCCGTGGGCATAACGATTTTCTAAAGGAGCCCACATCACCAACAGTGCAATGTTAAAGTGGACAGTGGGAGTAATAGGCCTGCATGGGATAAAGTCGCCATTTTCTTATTGCCCACGGGCGGCGGTGAATTTCTAGCTGGTTCTCAGAAAAGGCCTACATGGTTAGAATAATCATTTATACCTATGCTGTTCTTGAATATGTCCCTCTATTTATCACGATTCTCCATTATGTTTATTCTATTGTTCATATAAACATATTTGTTAAAAATATCCAATGTAACAAACAGTTTGAATCCTTATTGCGCAGACAACTTTTAGCTCTTCCCCTTCCCTCTGGTCTATGTATATAGCATATCATTATCTAATTATTTCTCAGACCAGAGTATGGACAAGTTATAGCAAATCTCCAGGCTGCATTTTTCGCCATTGAGAACTGTGACGTCCAATCTGTGAAACTATATTCCCCTGTACAGACTAGCCTATGCAATGTGCATTCGTGACTGTAAATAGGCGTATGTTGAATTTCCTTTCCCCCCCATCCCTGCTGCTATTTTTCAGCACACTGCCCATACAACTTTAACAGCTTTAACGCCAACACTCGTTAAATTATTTGCTTAAAACATTGGTGCTTTGGATTCCAGAAAGGAGGAACAGATTGTCGGCCTGTGTATCATTAATATAATACCTATGAAATAAACAGAAACGTATAGGCAAAAATCAACGACTTTGTGCTTTTTGTGCTATCATAATCACAATTACCATTGCTGATATGACTATGCATTTACTCTTCACAGGCGCATTGTTTGCTGCTTTTGCTTGGTCTTGAGCCTCTTGGAAATAGCAACTGCTCATATAATTGTGTGTATAACCTAAAATTGTTGGCCCACATAGGCTACATAACATTTGTACACTTTTAACTTGTTATAATGTCCAGTTTTTGAGGATACACACATTTTTTTGCTTTGGTAGATTTGGTGGCGGTTAAGAAACTGGGGGAATAGTGACGGCGGGCCTACACTTGTCAGATTTTAGGCTAGTTTTAAGGTTGCACCACTCTAAAAAGATCATGTTTGAATTTTAGCAAGCTTGTTAAACCAAGATAGACCCCAGATCTTAGAAATGTGGAGAAAGAGAGTGGAATGATAACCTCTTTTAGTGCCCACTAAACGGAATCGCCACTCTTGTAGTCTAGACACTGCCATAAAGACAGAGGCACTAAATGGCTATTTTTTTCTCTTAATTGCACCGTCTGTTCGGGGGGAATGGCGTTCACTTCCGCTGTAAATAGTAAACAAGCAAAGACTGGATGTCCGAAGGGGGAAAGACTTGCCAAGAGGTTTCGACATGAACTCGGTCTGTGCAGTCTGCAACGTCAAACCAACCCCCCCAACCCCCTTCTGCACACAACCGTCATGTCCACCATTCTTCTAATCTGAAGATTGGAAAACCGCAACAGATCCTGTCTTTCCAGAGTAGGGATTTTCCATTTCCTCATGTAAGTTTAATTTTTCCTATTTAAAAAAAAAAAAAAAGAAAAAGGAAAAAAAAAGAAGATTTTACTTATCAAAGATCTCGTGAAATTCCAGTGTTTTTTTCCAGCTTAGATATAGCCAAGCTTTTAAAATAAAAGTATTTGTTTGAGCTGACCCCAAACTTCAGCCTTTGTCAACACATCCGTTATTAATAAATAATTGTTGACTAATTGGGTGTGAGTTATAGCAAGAGATAGATAAGGGAAAGGAAATTATAATTGGCATGTTGTTTTTTTTTTTTCTCCAAGTGTGTGTGTGTGTGTGTGTGTGTGTGTTTGTACCTTATGTGAGCGCATGTGCATTTCGTATGTGTGGTTCCCTTGCATCCAACATATGTGCATGATGATTGCACGTGTGCATTAACTACAATTTATAATTAAATGTAGTCTTTGAACTTCAATAATGTCAAGGCCTTCACCTTTAACCCGCTGCAATAAAGTGGAATCAAGGAGCCCCTTTAGCCCGGAAATGTGTGCAGCAGCGAAATGGGCCAATGAGAGTGAGTGGGAACAGAAAATGGAATGTGTACAGAGACCAACTTTGACCCCTCGCATTAAACTACAGCAGGTAACTTTGCCAGCTTTAGCACGCCCAGTAAATACACTTTATTGTCCTTGTAAAATGTATACGTTTTCACGCATGAGACGTTTTAAAACATGTTGGTATAAACTGTAGGCCTATATTTGTATTCTCTAAAAGAAAAAAAAAAAAGCCATGTTGGTGTGTGGCTGTCACAGTGTGCTAGTCGTAATGGGTGGTTCTGTAAGTGCAAACATGACGGTATGTGCTTGCATGGGTGTGTGAGCCAGTCCATCCTTTGATTTCTGACTTTAGATCCGACTCCTGTTCAGGCTGGTGTGTGAAGATCAAACAGATTTTTACAATACATAGTTTTGCATGGTTATGCATTTACTTCTGAGCGTTTAAAGGTCATTTGGGTTAAGCTTGGAATAATGGCTAAGGTTTTTCGTCAGCTTTTAATTTTTTTTTAAAAGTCAAGAAAGAAAAGAAAAAAAGGGAGGGGGGGGTGGTGGGGGGAACCCACTCTTGTTGTGTGCACGCGATCCACTTTTTCATACATATAGTGACAAAAAGCTAGCGTGCGTTTCCTCTTTCCCTCTCTTGTCTATATACAAATCGAGATTAGGCTCAATTTGCATATGTCGGTGTGCTATCAGGAAGGACGAGGCCGTTCTGACAAAAGAAAAGGCGATGCACTAGCAGAGATCAAGGCTACAGGAGCCCCTCTGTTGCCACACCCACCAACCTTGGCCCTGGGACGGTGACGTGGGTAATTTGTAGGTTTCTCCAACACACAACGTCACTAAGAGCGCTGCAGAGGATCCTGCAAATGTTGTCTGTCAACCACACGGGGGCCAGGACTCTCCTGGCCCCTTCACTGTTTTGTTTCCTCTTACGGGATCTTGAAAACGTTTCCTGATATGGATGGCCCGGTGACATCACAGTAGTATTATTAGTCGTAGAGACATCCTCTCCATGATGTGTTGCTGTGACAGGAGGACTGTGCACTCTACTGGAATGCAGCTCCTGCCAGGTTTCAGTCCGGCTTGTGCACTTGGGTGTTGTGGTGAAGGAAAATGGCGGTGTGTTTTTATGTAGATGAGGCGAACCAGGAGGGAGAAGATACAGCCTGGTGCCATTAAAGTTTAAAAGGAAAATGAATTTGGACACATAAAATCTGAGGAATGATAAGTAAAGAATCTCAGTTTTTCGATCTGACCTGTGATGCTGTAAAAATATTTGATAAGGCTGATCAATTTCTTTTATTCGGGGAAATATTTCTGCTATAAACAAATACGATTTTCTTGTCGAGTAGAGTGTTTATTTATATTGAAACTTATAAGATGATCCCTACAAGCCCATAAATCTAGCTAAAATAGCACTGCAACATAAGGAAATACTTAGTGAATAACATAAAAACGCAACACATTTTTTTCCTGGCAATAATAACATAATTAACTTAGAAAAAAATTACTCAGAAAAAATATATGAGAAAGCTTAAAAAATCAAAACATATTATATATATAGGAAAAAGCCAATCAATTGTTTTTTTTTATACTGTTATGTAACATTTCCAAATATATTTGTGGTGCATTAAAGGGAAATCTTCATCAGTTATTATTTGTTAATTGTTATTGTATTTTACCTTTACATTCGATGTAAATACAAGGATTTTCCTGTATTTTCCCTCTGCAAATACTAATCAAAGGGTTATAGGCCAGTGAATAGTTTTATACTACAGTGTACTACTCACATTTCTACACTTACTCTGTTCTATAGGGCCATAAAAAAACAGTTCGACGCTGTAAAACCAGCTCCTGCTATTGCTGCAAACAAATAACTCTCAAAACGCCTCCATTTACATCAGCGAATTTGCACAGTGCTGCTGCTATTTATTTATTTATTTACTTATTTATTCTTTATACCAGTCTCAATCTAACTGTAGGCAGTCTTGGATTTAGATACGACGGGCTGCTGTGTGTATTTGGTGTGGCCGTCAGTGGTAATAATATAATACCGTTGTACTTTGATGGCGGTTACCACTCTGGTTTTTAATTAAGAACTTACATGATTCTGGCGTCATAAATTTGCAGTTGCGCATGGAGTGGACAGCAGGATGAAAGAGGACACAAAGCAGAACCTCCTCACATCCAACTGGAAAGATATTTCAAAGTGGCTGCCAGGAGCAAATTAGTTGTGTCGCCCCAGTGGCTCCTGATTAGTACAATGAGGAAACCCGCTACCATGCCTTCTGTCCCGCAGCATTCAACACCCATACCTGTTTGCAATATAATAACAGCCTCCAGGTTTGCAATCAATTGGACGACCATTTAGGGGCGAAAGTGCAGGCTGTAGTTTAGACAAGTGTAAAGACGGTGGTAAAATACAGTCGTAGTCAACTCCTTGTGTGTGTGTGTGTGTGTGTGTGTGTGTGTGTGTGTGTGTGTATGTATGTGTGAGTGTGTGTGTGTAGCTCAGGGTCGGTTCCACATTGTCGAGCAATTTACGTGTGTGAGAGGAAATTCTTGAAGGCTTAATGCACCCAAAAATACAGCATTCCCATATGTTTTTTTAAAAAAAGAAAGAAAAACAAAAGAATTAAATATTGCATGTAAAACCATCCTCGCTGCAAAACCTGTGTTTTCCTTAAAGTGTTTTCACTAAAGTAGTTGACAAGCATCTGCAGGAAGAATTCTGTAAGGATGTTTTAATAGGAAACAATGTCACATTTGTTTCTCCATGACAGAAATATTTCTGGATAAACAATAAACCGCAACGGAGTATTTTTTTGTTATGGGAGCAGAATGATATGTGTGTGAAAGCTTTCTTCCCTTGTTTTGATAGCCTATTTGTTCTTAATACTCATTACACACATCTGCTCGGCTCGCAATCGGGTTATAGGTCTGCTTTATTTGGCCACCTTTTAGTCTGAAGCAGAAAAGTCGTTTTTTATCCAGCATTTGTTTGCTACCCGCATTTCTGTCATAATACGGCGTCTGTAAACTGGTTTTTTTTATATTGTTAGAAGCTCTGATCCCTTTATATGCTATAACAATATTCATTCTATAATAGCAGAGCTGTCAAATCACAAAATCATAATGCTACACATTTGACTGTCATAGCATAACACACATTGTTCCCTCACTGCTCGGTCTGTGACATCACAGTGATGTTTCTATGGTCCTGTCAGGTCTGTCATATCTGTTGTTCCACTATATATTCTACTTATCATCACGATAGTTACTCTGTTATCCTGTCAGGTGTGTGGCAGTCCAACAAGTTTCTGACATTTCAGGTCTGTGACAGCACAACGCTTATTTTCCTGCAGGGCCATGCATATGAGATCATAATACCGGGTCTGGAGCATCACAATGTTCTCTTCACTTCTTGTAAAGATTTAAGCATTATTTAGAGCGCGGGCTCCCTGCAAAGTTGTACACATATAATTTTTATGTGCATTACATTTCTTTGTGCTAGGCGTTAGGAGTTGGAGGTGGGTGTGAATGTGTCGTAAAGCAGTTTTTGGGTGTGTGTCATTGGTGCGAGCGTGTGAGGTGATACATTAAGTAGTTATTAATGTGTGCCTACATGATGCAGCATGTGTGTGTGTGTGTGTACGTGTGTTTGTGTGGATAAAAGAAAGATAGAGTGTGAAAATAATATCCTTAATTATCCTTTTTATTCCGCCATTTTCCTGCTCTTGGGTGAGACACTTTGTTCTTCAAAATGCACATTTTTCAGAAACCACATAAAACTTTTAGCGTACTGGCGCATGCCAGTTTATAGTTTAGGCTCTATTATGAGTTTTCTGAGTGTTTCATGAGCCCAAGATGTTCTTTACACATATAAGAGCATGTTATCGTTCAGTTAATATAAAAATCACAAAAACTGAAGAGGCAGGCTCCATCCAACATCAACGGTCTGCAGCTGTGGCAGGCCACACATTTTTTCATAAATATGTGAGAAATGGGGAAGGACCACAGAGACATCGATTATCAGTTATTTTCAATATTTATTTCACTCACAGTCAGTATCTCGGTCGAGCAAAGGTTTCGGCCTCATCTTGAAGCATTACTGCTCACAGACAAATACAAGCAAATATTCAAAGACATGCATTGAAAAGATATCTTGCCCTTGCCTTTGAAAATGATTCTGAACTGGACACACAGACAGACAGACAGGCGCGTGTGCACGCCTAACGCGAGCACGCCCGCATAGTTGTGGTTAATGATTCAACGAGTAGTTTAAACTGGTTAAACGCATTCCTTCATAGTGTGCAGAAGGAGTTTTGAAATGTTTGAGTGCCTGTTAGATATCTGTTGCTAAGCTAGTAACAGACCTAATTCTGCTCAATACAATCCAATTATTTAAAGAGCAAACTGCGCCACAGTTTTGTGGTGACCCTGAGACACTCGGCATGTTGCATCACTGCAGCCTCACTGACAATCTTGTTGCTTTTGTGTGTGAGTGCGTAGGCGAATGTGGGTTTTTGTTTTAAATAGGGAATTATAAAAATTACACATCTTGGATAATAAAGATTATAAATTAGTTCTATTGTGTTTTGGGATATAAAAACGAAAACCACGAGTGTTCGACGTAATTCAAGTTCCTTTCCGTTTAACATTGATTCTGTATAAGGTTTTATTTTCAAACACTAGGCGATTATCAGGCGTGTCTGTCGCTTCAGCAGCAGATATATTAATATTCGTATTCTTTAGAGAACCTGCGGGTGTTGATGAATGTCCTAAACGCTGCAACACAAAAAACACAGGCCTACAATAACATAATGCATAACACACCAAACGAAAACGAGGGTTTTAAAATGAACATAAACGTGATATGTGGGTGCGAACCTTATTGTTTCAGTAAGCTCACAAAAACAGATGAACAGCTTAAAGTGAGATATTCAATTCAGTTCAATTTGGACTATTTTAATTCTGTCCAATGAGTATAAGATAAAACAATAATAGTGTTAGTGTTTTCATGCTTTTTCCAATTACGTGTATTCAAAGTCAATTTGAAAATACTTACCTACGATCACTGTAGGCTAAAAACATGTTTCGCAATAGCACATTATTAATATCACAGCAGCGTATTTGTTCACGTTGCATACTGACGCTATAGTTGTGTTGTCTTAGTTTTTTAGTCTTTTGTTTTAGTATTTTAGTTTTCACCTGCACGGGACAAATTAAATCTCTTACACTAATGCTGGCAAAAAAATCTGAATAGTTTTGAGGAGACACGGAGAATTGAGACTAATTATTGTCTCGGGGCATTAATACGTGCAAAACTCAGCGTTGATTTTGATGAGAGAGCCACGTTTAATTCACATAACAGATCTCATGGCCCACACCTAGAGTCAGAAAATGAAAACATTAACAAAAACGCCAGTAAGGCCGCTAATTTCAGATCTATAACATATTAAAACCACATGTGAAGCAATAAGAAATATAATAAAAGCGTGTATAACACTAGCTCAGGTATGCAATGAATTATTTATTAAGCTGTAAGATTTTTTTGTGAGAGTTCCAAAGACAAAATACAATACGCTTGATTCTGTATGAATTTAGTTGCCTTTTACACAATAATGAATATCTTTATAGGCTCAACATCTACCAGCGTACAAATTCCACCGTATAGTCAATATTTTGTAGCACATTTCAAAAAGTGAACCAGCCCAACTTATTGACTGTAAACTAAGACTAAAAGATCTAATAAATATGTTTGATTATTAATGAGCTCTAGTGTTAATCTTTTGGAGTAGGAAAGTAGTGTGAATACAAATTCAAACAATAAAAAAAATAAAAGGAATAAAAGAGCAGGCCGAGGTAAAGTATTAAAGCATAAAATGTGTTACTGTAATTCTACAAAAGGATGTCAGTAAAACGCATTTCGGAATATATCACAATCTTAAATGTAGCAGGCAAAATGCAAAAGCGAGCCTCTCATTTTCAGGCTACTACTGTACTTCATAACATCAGGGGTTAAAGTCTGGTCTGCAATTTGACTCATTCTTCAGTTGAAAATTCAAAAGAGGAGTTCTCATTTCTGCAATCTATCTTTGAATAAAACTCCTGCGTAAAGCTTACCTTGCTAAATCGGTGGCAAATCGTTGAAAACAAAACAAAAAAAGAACGTACACAAAATGCACTTTGTTTTAAGACAAACCATCGATGGATTCATCTCCACAGAACTGTCGCCAGGACGGCAGGGCGATCACATAATGACTAATGTAATTTTCTTTTAAAACATCTGAAGTTTTGAACTTGAATAGAATTAAAATTCTCAAAAGCCACGTAGTAAGTGCCTTAAAAATCCCTGCTGCAGCAGCCGTCCTTTGTTCCCTCCTGATGTGGGCCTGCTGTCCTGACCAGTAGGTGGTCGCTAGGTGGCGCTCTTGCTCCACCAAAAACCCTCCAGGTTTCCCAACTTGACCGCGCTGACGTCACACCAGTCTGGAGCATCAAGGCCACTTCCACGCCGCTATTGGTCTGAAAATCACATGACATGTCTCCCAGCATCCATAATTATGTTACTGATATTTTTGCACCCCCCTCCAAAAGATGTCAGCATCCTACTGTCCTTATTCTCCTGGAGAAATCCTGTAGTTCAGACCAGCAACTGTGTTGCCAAAAGCAAAAAATGTCATGTCCGAATAACATAGTGCCGGGTAACTTCCTGATGGATTCCTTAATGGGAGGATCATCTTCCTTCAGGGGTGAGGGTTATTCCAGCAACCCGGGAATGTACATCCACACAGCTGCAGAGTACGGATATTCAGTGATGAGAAACATTGGGAAGGTTGGACCATCTTCACTCTCCAAAAGAGACGAGGTTCCTCCGGGCGGTCTTCCGCCCAGCGGCTTCCAGGATGCGCCCTACCTGTCAACACAGCTGGCCACATGGACTCCAGGCTCCAAAACCAGTAGAGACGAACAACCTGTTGCCCAGTGTTTACAACCCTGCTCGTTTCCAGCGGGCAACGTCAAAGAGGAGGCGTTTTGTTGCCTCTATCAGGATGACAGCAATAAGGGGAAACAGACAACAGAGTCGGCCACTTACATCCGGCTTGGGGACAATAGCTGCCGGCCTGAGCAAACTGCCGCCTCGTCCAGCGGCTGTTTCCAGGTGTACAACGGAGAGAGGCCGCAGCAAGACGACCAGCAGTTCCCCTCCGGCTTCTCTCTGACCCACTTGGCGACATCTGTTGAATCAGCAGCAGAATCGACAATAAGTTGCAGCAAATCGACACAGCAGACAGCGAGGGAGGTTTTAAAGGCAGATGAGAGTCAGAGCAGGAAGGAAGAGAAGGCCAAGACTGACAGCTGTTCAGATAACTCGGACGGGGAATTAAAAGGTAGACTGCTACTATACCCCCCCACACCCCACTCCTCCTCCTCCTCCTCCTCCTCCCCCCCTCCTCCCTGTACACACACACACTCATCTAGCCTACACATTCATACATACAAACATACACACACAGATAATTTGTAGACCAAATTGTTCCACACGTGTATGAAAGCTATCAGTGCTGTGTGTGCATGTTATGGTGTGTGGTGGTCCAATAATGCAGACCTGTGTGCTTGATGGCCGTCATATGGGCTGTATGTATGGGCATTTGACAGCCTCGCCTAGCAGGGGTTATGGTGCCCGTGGCATTTAACACCTTTCCATTAATGTGAGAACGTGAGATGGGCAGTTATCATTGAAATAAACACGCTGACACACACACAAACACACGCACGCATACGCACACATCACTCTCTCACTTTCTCTCTCTTACATGGGTCATTTACATTGTGAGACGTAACCATTTTTTAACAGCACCGTTTTACGCCCCAAAATTCTGGTATCAAGCCAACATAAAATTGTACAGTTGAAAACCTTTTGTCATAGTGCACTGGCTCATTAGTAAAAAGCTCAGGGAACATTTGTCAGTGTTACTTTTGAGGAAGATTTAGCCTAAATACATTTACACTTTTCTGCGTCGACGCAACGATAATTTAGGCCAGTTTTTACAACATAATTTATTTCAAGTTCTTTCTTTTTCTTTTTGCTAATAGTGAAGATGCTTGACAAGGATGAACTGAATTTGTCTTTTTCCGTTTTACAAAACCGCGGTTATGTATGACAATTAAATAACAGCGTAAATACATATTTAGTAAACGTTTATGAACGGATTATACTATTTTAAACATGTATGATTATTATTGTTATTTTACTATTATTATTATTGTTATTATTGTTGTTGTTGTTGTTGTTGTTATTGTTATTATTATTATTAGGATATTATTCTAATAATAATGAATAGAATTGGTGTTAACGCATATCTTTGTGCTATTTTTCATTAGCTCGTGTTATTTACGGTAATAGCGTCATACATACATTCATACATGACGAACAGTAAGCTTCTTTTATTTTATTTTCATTTAATTGGAGGATAGAGGAGGGTTTATTTGAGTGTGTTTATGTGTGCGTGGGTTTGTGTGTGTGTGTGTGTGTGTGTGTGTGTTAGTGTGTGTGTTTGTGTGTGTGTGTGTATATATATGTATAGTATGTGTGTGTGTGTGTGTGTGTGTGTGTCCTGTTAATCCCATATTACTGAATTAAATGTTTTGGTAATGATTAAATGTGGGCCACACACTGAGTGTTCACATTAGGGTAATTATTACTGCTACTGGTGTGTGTGTGTGTGTGTGTGTGTGTGTGTGTGTGTGTGTGTGTATGTGTTATTCCCTGGAGCCCACAACCTAATCAAGGAATTAACTGGATGTGCAGCAGTGTGATTTCCTTCCTATCACCGACATGCTTTGTTTCTTTGTCTTTATTATTTTTTTTAAAATTTAGTATTACGCTACTGAGACTTCCTTTTGTTTTGGGACGAACCTCCAAAAAAATCATTTGGCTCCTGTGTGTAAATGTAATAAAATTTTATGGGAGTCTGAGGCCCAACACAGACAAAAGAAGCGCTTACAACCCTAGTTTGATTTGATCTAGTTATTGCTGTACATTACAAAAGCAATTTGCTAGCAGTAGGAGTTGTAGCAAAAGGTTGGATGTTTGGCGCTGTTCATTTTATTCAAGTGAGAGTCACGAAGAGTCCACACCCAGGTAAAGCTGCTCTTACAAACTATTGATTTTGATCCAGATGCGCAGTATTGAATATGCATTTGATACATGGGCGTGTACAGTCTATAGCATCCATTGTATTGATGGAGGTTGTGAAGCTGCTTATGATCTTTGCTATCCGGATTTGCCCACAATTGCTTATTGTTGTATTTCTTTTGTTCCGGTAGATGATTTATCCGCGGAAAAGACAACGGGAAGCTGGTTAAAAGCCAAAAGTGGAAGGAAGAAGCGGTGTCCCTACACAAAGCACCAGACCCTGGAGCTGGAAAAGGAGTTCTTGTTCAACATGTATCTGTCTCGGGAGCGCCGCCTGGAGATCAGCCGGAGTATCAACCTGACCGACAGACAGGTCAAGATCTGGTTCCAAAACAGACGCATGAAGCTCAAGAAGCTCAACAGGGAGAGCCGCGAAAGGGAGCACAGTGGAGTTTACAACTACTCCTGAAGTGATTTTCTACATACAGACACACACACACACACACACTCACACAGACACACACACACACACATAGACACATGCACACACATACACCTGCAAATACATGTAATGACAAATATAGACATACATGCATGTGTCATCGTTAAATTCATTCAATAATAATTAATCAGATTCGTTTTTATGTACACACACAAACACACACACACACACGGCGTGCCTTCCTATTTGAACTCTAAAACGCTGCATCCTGCAGACTTGACCAGGTGAACACTTTGCAGCAACATTTGGAACAATGAGGTCCAATTACCTTGCATTGATAATTATAATATGACATGAACGAAACGATTGCAGAAAGGCAGTCTCAAGCAGTCTATAACTAACTCTTGGCATGTAAACAGTCTCACTTTGCTGAGCTATAATGAATGTTTTGCCACTTTGTGCAGCTTCTCAGTTTCTGTCTGTTGCTGTGGCATATCCCTGCCGTGTAATGTGCATGCACAAGACGATATTAAGCTTTGTCATGGCAAACGATTCCAAAACAACAAAAGGAGGGGGAAAACGGAAAGGTATTACCAACTTTGTCCTTCCCCTGGCATAGTGGTGGAAATGAGAGGGAGGGAGAGACACTGCGGATGAGAGAAGGAGATCATGGCAGTTTTAATAGAAGTGAGAGACCATAACGTTGATTTAAATATTATCCAGGTGACCACAGTAAGTCAAGGTCATAAAATTCTAATGTCAGTTTCGCCCTGGAAAGCGTTGGGGGTGGATTTTATGATCTGCAAATATAATGTGCTGCAGCAGTAAAGATGCGTTTAAAGGTGTGTGTGGAGGAGGGCTAATCCACACAGCAGAGACTGCAATGTGCAGGATCCAGCCGAGGCGCTGGGCTGGAAGGTAGCAGCCGCCTCCACCCGGGGGATAATGGAGCTTCATGGGAGCAGGAGATAAGAAAGATGGTGGATAAAGGGGGGACAGCGACCGCAACGGCTGCAAGAACAATAACAAGCATCACGGCAAACACGTGGATAACTAAAGGCACCGGGAAGGCGTATGCAGGAGGCAAGTTAAGGTAGGACCCAATATTTTAATTTCCTGTTTTGGAAAGTATGTCACATCTGTCAGGGGAGCTGGCTTGACAGCTTCTGTGGCACGCATGGTGCACGCCTGCTCACGTCGACTGTGTATTTGAAGTTGTGTGTGTATATTTATCAGCGTGCTGCTGATTTCTTTTCCCACTCTCACTGGAATCAAGATGCTGCTTGCTGAATATTTTGCATTCTGTGTCTGGATTGTGATTTCTTTTTTTTTTTTTTTTTTTTTTTTTTTTTAAATTTTGCTAATTTGGAACAGCTGAGTGAATGGCTGTGCTCTGCTGCCACAATGCTATTTATGGAAATAGAATAAGAGCATATTGATACACACGCTTTTTAATGAATAAACTAGTCAATACATGCGGGACTATCTAAGTTGTTTGCAAAGCAGTGTTAACAAAGTAGCTTAACTGAAGCCTAGTAGACCACTGAGTGTTTTATTGTGCTGGTACTCGCCTTTTCTCTTTGTGCTGGATAGTGTTAATCCTCACTGGGCTTTTGCATGCTTTGTCCTTTCCATGGATTTTAACCCCCTTTTGCACGAAGCTGAAGCGTGGTTTAGGTAGTTTCATGTTGTTGGGGTTGGCTTCCTGGCTCGGCAACAAGAAACTGCCTTGATTACGTCAGTTCGTCTTCATCAAGGGCACAATTTCCGCTGAATTGCCTCCTATAGTCACCCAGGTCCCCGCAAATGGCATTGTAAATGAACTGAGCTGCAATACTTGGACAGAGACGTTTTCTTTCTTTTGCTGTTATTTTGTGGCGGGCTGTAAAACCCTCTGAGGCTCTCAGAAGGAGAATAGGTTGTAAACAACGTGGGGTAAAGTTTTAGACTGCGTTGTGGTGCATCTGTCATCACTGGATGTCTGCTAAGGGATAGTGTTTCAGCTGCTTTATGAATAGACAGATGGATAGATAGATGGATAGATAGATACATAGATAGATAGATAGATACATAGATAGATAGATAGATCGATGTCAGTTTTTGACTCATGCATTTGTCTCACAAATGAAGATGGGTCTATAACAGGAAATGAATATCGACATTTGCATTTCTATGATCTTATGTGGGTCGTTGGTGTGACTGCTAATCCACAGCTGCCTGAAATGTGTAATTGAAATGTAATTTCAAATTTGCTGAAACTATTTTTTAGTTGTTTTATAATGACAATATCAAATTATGTGTGTATATATATATGCCACCATATGATAAAATAATGCTGATTTTGCACGTAATCGTTTTCCACAAACTTCAACACACATAAGAAAACTTACACTGGCTTTTATGGCAACAATCACTCCGTTAGAAAACACGTTTTGCTAATTGTGGCCTATTACATGTTCTCGGTGAAATTCCTTAAAAACATTATTTCTAAGCATTAAATATCGTAACTCGTTTACATCATTCTTTGGTTGTTCTTTATCTTGTTTTACTGCAACATTTGAAGTTTTTGTGTGTGTGTGTGTGTGTTTTCAAAGGCCTGTCAACGATACTCGCGTTTATACATTGCACTAATTTTAACAATTAAGACAGAAAGTTTTTAAGATTTGAGCCGAGTTTACAGATCAGAATACCTCTAACATGCGTGTCCTTTAGATGTTGCACAAATAGTCTCAGTATTAAATTATACTGTGGTCTAACAGTACTGAAATATTTGCATAATTGCTGGTCAAATGCAAATCGACTTATTTTTGAAACTATCATAGCACGCTAGTGAGCTACTAATCATCACAACTGTAGGCCTATATTTCACCTTTAACAGTAATCCCTTTGATTAATAACAATATTGATGAATAATAATGTTTTAGAACAAGTGAAATTAGGAAAAATAAAAATCTTCAGAAAAGTGATAAAAGAAACACAATAACTTATTTTTGGAAGATTCTCTTCTTGTAGCGCAGTCAGCATCTTTCGTCCAAGGCAGTCCAGTGTTTATACTGGTGACTATTTCCCCTTGTTTTCTCAGCCCCCCTCCCTTTGGCAGTAGTGCAACTGGAAGAGACAGTCTGGAATCCAAAGTCACTTTCATTCAGCTCAGTGAATGAGTGTCTCCCTTGGAATGCATCACTGACAAAGACTTTACAGCGCTGGAAACAGCCCCGAGAGCTGCACAGATTCACCCTAAAACCATATACACATAAAACAATTTATTTCACTTTGTAGTAGCGCACAGGAACTGAAGCCTTTAGACTGGGACAGCTCAGGGTGTGTTACTGCCACTGGCATGATCAGACATAAACCCCAGTATGCTAACGGTTTTTTCATTTTCTCTTTCTCTTTTTTTTAAATCTATTTTTTATTTATTTATTTACATACATTTGTTTTTTTCTTGTGAAGGAGGAACAAACGAGCATCTCGGACTTTATCTTTCCAAAGATAAATCAGAAAACTCAAAATTCAGAGGACAACGAACAATAACTTCCTGTCTTTATTTCATTCGAAAATGTTCAGAGTTTAAAAAAAAAAAGTCAACATTTTTAGGAAGACGAAACTCAAAATGAGGCTTTTTGGATTTTTTTTAATGGGAATTAATAATTGTTGATAATTTCAGTCCACATGACGTAGTTTACTGGTAATAGTCTGTCAGAAACAATGTTTAGGTTTAAAATAAATGCCACGGAGAGCGTGTTTTTCATTTAAGGGATTATGATCATCGTCCCAAAGGAATGACTTCGCCTTTTGAACCACGATAAACTATCTTGTAGGGCGGGAATGCAAAATATATATATCACTGCGGCAGGCCTAGTCATCATGAGAATATCTATATTGATCCGCAGGTCTCAGAGCATATGATGCGGGAAAACTGAGAGATTTGATCCAAAAAGTTGCTTCTGACACAGTCTATAAGGAAAATGTGTAAATAGGAGGCCTGTATGGATTGTCTGAAACTGTCATATGCGGCGCTTATCCTGGATAGAGACACTGTCATACAATATCTGCAGGATCATTTTGTGGCCTTTCAGCTCATCACGCAGTAACTCTTGGATATTCGGCACTTTCTGTTCAGCACATGGGACGTTATAAATAACTTGTGATGTTCATTTTGGATTTTCCATATGCAGAGTTGAAGCACGGATCATATCGTCCAAATGTTGCTTCTAGATAAATCACTAATGCGGTTAAAACTGGACAGTTCGTGTGAGAGAAAAATGCCTATTTTCAAATTCTCTGTATTTATTTGATGTGACTTTTCCTCGGAGAAAATGATATTTAATATCGCCACTGTGAGCAGAATAGTCAGCAGCTAGTAGATATGACCGTATGCGTCTATTAAAAGAAAGTCATGTTACAACGCGTAACTGAAATTGTTCCTTCATTGTTCATCCACCCAGCAAGGGCACAAACTGGTTTTGTAAATGGGAAATATAAACAATCAAGTTTCAGAATCACTTGACAATCTAAGATGAGTCATCTTGAAGAGCATCTGAGCTGGATAATCAGCTCTATCTTTCTATCCGCTTTAAGGATATAAATAAAGAATATTCTGCATCCTGTCATAGTTTAACCATTCACAAATTATCTGCTTTCTGCCAGTCAGAAGATTTTGGCCTTTTGTCCATCATCTAAACTGAAGCTGCTTTGTTCACGTGTTTACTTTCCATGCATTTTACCCGAAAAATCTGCATTTAGACTGTGATCTTTAGATTAAATGCGTGGGCCTTTCAACAATAGCTTTTGCAAATACTATCAAGTCAATATGAGGCGTCTGAGCACTGCGGCAGCGCGAAAACACCCAAACTGTGACGCACTGTCACGTTTTTGTCCTGTAGTGTCCACTTGAAATATAATTGCTCAAGGCTGTACATAAACACAAAACAACACTGTCTAACACTGTCTACTTCAGCAGCGCATTAGCCTTTAGGTTGATCTTTTGCGTCACGTTGGACAAGTAAATCTGTCTAATGCGTATTTGTTCATTTTTTTTATGAATGGAAAACTTTGTATGATGTAATTGTCGAAAGTCAGAGCCAGACTTTTACTGTGGCGGAACAGGCTGCAACCCAGTAGCACAGCAGTTGGTGAAATAGTGACGAAATTAAATATGTACTCACGAAATTTAATCTTTAGAGACGAATCTATGGATTAAATTTCGTGACTATTTCACGAACTGCCGTGACACTGGGCTGAGCTTAACGGTAATGTCAGTCTGAAGCATTGTTGTAACCATCACTAAGTCATAATGTATGAAAGGCGTATCATTTGAGATGTAGGACAAATGCAGCACTTCCTTTAATTGTGATAAGATGAAAGCACAATAGAGACTATATAGTCTTAAAGACTCTAAGGAAGGAGGATGTCATATGCTATATCGATTATAAAACCCTTGGAGGCGAATTTGTAATAGTGATTTTAGGCTATATAAATAAAATTGACTTTACTTGACTATTAACGAACATATAGAGCCCATCTAAAAGCAAACTAAGCCATTAGTTTGTATCATCTATCTCCTTCTTAACTTGTAAACGTCTCTTGCTTTATATATCGCAGTATTTATTGTCATATATTGGTGATAATAGAGAATATATTTTCAAAACTAGAACACAAACCCACTACTTTTGTTATGCTCACAGCAGAATGCGGTGTTTTCTGGTCATATAATACAGACGCAGTGAAATATAAAATGCGCAAAGGTTTAGCGATGCAACAAAGAGGCATTTCTTCGGCTGTATAATCTTAAATAGTCTAGCTGCAACTCCAGTGGTGTTAAAGAAGGACAGAGGAGGTAAGAATAAAGAAACAACAACGCAAAGAGTTTTGTCATGATGTAATACGTTTTATTATAGACCAACAAACATGGACAAATAAGCACAATAAACATGGACAATGAGAAAATAAGGTGTTCTTTTCCACATAATGTTGGTGGAAAAATGTCCTCATTTCTCATTAATACACATACACACTCATACACACACACACACACACACATTCATACACACACACACACACACACACACGCACAGGGACACACACATATACGCAAACACAGGCGGCACAAGCACACCCAAAACATTATAACGGATTTCACTGAATTACTCTGGACATAGATACTAGCGATATAATGTATTTATATGACCATATGTTATGGTAATAAATAGTCCCTGAGCACTTTTTCATTGAAGTTTAATGGCATCAGTAGAATAAACGGACTCAGACCTTCAACCTGCAGCAAAAATACAACTTTAGTCTTTAGTCTGATTTAAGATATGGTCAATTTATTCAACATTGTACATCTGTTGAAATATTTGACTCCTCACAGACTGGCACGCTCATCAGCACACACCAGGACACCGTTTGGCGTTAGCCGGGTTAAGGTCTGGCGTCTGGCCTTTTAAATTTCATGGTTGAATCTGAACTCAGTAGCCACGACAAACATCGCATTTCCCTAATGCGTACACATGATTATGTTTTGTTTTACGTCGACACGAAGCCCGAATATTGAGAATTATATCCGTGAACTTCCCAGTGTGAGAATATATTTGAACTAAAGTTGGATTTAGTGTAGGCTAATTAGTGACGTCATTTGATCCTTGTAGCTTGGCGATGACAAAGGCCAGATTTGTTTCCAAATCCCGAGATTTAGCTGTTTTTAATTTCCTATAGGGCTACTACGCGACTTTTTATCGTCTGTAAATGGGGACTGCTCAAAACTGTCATTCCGTATTTGCCAATTTTTGCAACATAAAGCGCAGAGTTTAAATTAATTTCAGCATAATGTGGTTCATTCGGCTGCCGTAGTTTAATTTCACAGTTGCACATAACGACTGTCAGGTCTAATTACCGTCATCGTCTTTAAGGTTATAATTAATAAACTGAATTTTCCAAATCACGGGCCTTCACTAAAATAAAAAAAAGATAACATTTCAAACATTGAAACGTAATTTACGCACACCAGTTTACGTATCACAAAAATAAATAGCCTACAACACACTAGTCTACATAAATACACACAAGTTTAAAACTGGTCACAACAACACTAGTCAGCATCACCGTTTCTCAAAATGTTGCAAATAAGCCCCTGCACCAAAGTCTCCACATCACACAAATAGTGCAGCTTGTAGTAAGATTTACTAAAGCATCACTTCTGCTGCTATCAACCTCATCCAGCCTGCACACAGACATTAAACTTCTAGTATTTATGTCACAATTAGTCTAATTGTATTCTCTGTGACACTAGTGGCTTCCTCGCTTTACTCCTACTTCATCGTATATTGTGTTATTTGCTGTGTCGCTGTAACCCTGCAGAAGAGTTCAGGGTTGTTTCACAGCCTACTAACTGACAAGCTACACTAGTATATCGCAGGGTAAAACAGTAAATGCCTGCCATTAGATACAACAGTAACATTATCCCTCTTATGAAAGCTTTCATCTAGTTAGCCCTTTAACGAACCTTTTTACCTCCTCTGCTCAGCAGTGTCCTCTGTCCTGTCTACGGCCTCTCAGTTTGATGGGAATTGTTTCACATGCGTACAGCGGTGCTGGTTTTTATGTTGAGTGAGGAACTCGGATGCAGGCTTATTAACGACACGTTTATGAACAATCAAATGGCCCTCGTTAAAATTTATTGATGGGCATAAAAACATGAACGGCCACTAGCTGAATATAGCCCGCTGTAGTGGGCTGCTTGTCAAGAATCTGAACCCCCTCCTCTCCTATCTCCGCAGATCCCATTTAGGAAATGTTTCGTCTGTTGCGCCCTCGTTAAAACAGTGCAAACTTTATTGTTGGTGTATCCAGCATCCCGTATTTTGATTCCCTCTCTTGTCTATCTGTAACTACCGTGAAAGCTTCTCTCCTCGTTAAGAAATAAACAGCATTCCGCTGAAAGTTATTAACTCCTCACTTAAATATTCTGCTGGTTTGATAAAGTCAAAACGCGTCCGCGGTTCAATAAAGACAGTAATGCTGTAATACTATCCATTGTAATAACACGGGGCTACGCTAGATTTTCCCAGACAGAGATTGATTACACCATCAAATAGTGCCTTGCTCGGTTTCAGACGTAGTGTGCGCAGGTCTGTACTGCGACTAGAAGCAGATCCACCATTAGCAACACAAAGGCACATTTTCTTTTCTATAAAGACACATTGGTGTTGAAGTTACCTCTAAGACGTCCGAGAAAAAGAGCAAAAAGAGCACATTCTTTAATCCGATTTATGTGCATTGGTATCCCAGGATGAGTGGCGCATTGATCCACTGTACAATTTTTGTGGGGGTAAATATAATCACGTGTCGGGGAGGCAGCCAATAGCAGCCAGGGAAGCGTTGAGAAATAATTACCTGCCTTGATTGTTCTATGGCTAGATAAAAAAGTACACATACACTCCATATAATAATCGGATGCATGTAAAAGAGTCGGGGAGGCTTCGACATGTCGACCACGGGTCCCATAAGTAATTATTATGTGGATTCCTTGATCAACCATGAAAACGAGGATGTCCTTGCTGCAACTCGGTTTTCGGCGCCCGGTTCTCACCCAGCCGGCCCTCGTCCGACGTCCCTAGTACCGGAGTGTGCTGACTATCCTTCCTGCAGCTTCGCACCCAAGCCACCCGTCTTCTCCACCTCCTGGGCCCCTGTACACTCCCAGTCATCCGTGGTTTACCATCCATACAGTCACCAACCTCACTTAGGCACAGACTCGAGGTATATGCGTTCATGGCTGGAGCCGATATCAGGCGCCGTGCCTTTCCATGGCTATCCGGGGAACAGCAGGCACTATGGGCTGAAGCCCGACGCTTTTCAGGAGCACAGAGCCGGCGAGTGTCTCGGCTCCAGCGGACGGACCTACACGGATTATCTGTACTGCTCATCCACTGAGATGCGAGACAAGACGCAGCAGAATACCCCCTCTCCCGAGTCGGAGCTTCTGGCTTCAGGGAAATATAAAGACGAGAAGTCGGAGCTAGATCCGAGTAAGTTCAAGCTCCTATAGTCTTTTACAGCCGGGTGGGAGTTTGGTTTGGGCTTGTGTAAAACTGCTTTTGTTTAGACGCATTTTAACGTCCTGCATAAAGTGAAATTATAAGCTGTATCATCCTCCCTTTTCAGCTCAGCTCCGAATCGCCTCTGCAAGGGGGATAGCTTTAGGAACTATAAAAGACAAACGCTACTAGGCTAATATTGGGGCTATAAAACCAGACGGGGTTGTAAACATGGACTCAAACCTTGAGGAAGACGAATTTGGAAGGATGTTACATACTGTTAAAAAACATGCAAGGTGTTCTTTTGAAGTGAAGAACCTAAACGGACATATGAATCAATCAGTAAATGCCATATGGTCCTTTTTACGACCATATTTTGACCCCGTGCCATTACATACGGCACATCAAGCCTAGTAAGCCGACTTTCAGCCCTGTTTTATATTTAGGCCCATCCAGTGAGGAAGCGCCACATTTTGACTCTATTTGATCCCCAGTGGTAAAAGACATGATTCACCCACACAGTAATGAGAAGATGATGATGCATATAGTTGCATATGGGATTTTGCTCTCCTTTCTTGCAGTCCAACACAAATTCACATGATTCCTCCAGCCAACTTGAGGAATGTAGGGACATACTCGAGGACTTTCACCACGGACCTGTAAAGGCTTGAACCACGGGCCATTTTATGGGCCAATAAAGTGAATAAGCGCATTGAGTATTTTACGACGGTGTTACTCACAAGTCAAGGGGACAAGGAAGCAAATCAGTGTAGGCTTGGATAGTCTGAGGCTGGGAATGTTTCCTCCAAATGTTTAATATTGGTTTTAGTTGTAAACACCAGACTTGTGTGTGATTAGACATTGTTTTCAATTGTGACACCATCTGAGGAGCCAAGACAATTGATGTTAATCCAGAGGGACCTTTTATAGAGGCTTAGCATTTCTTGTGATTGTCATTTGTCCTGGTTTCAGTTTTGAAAATGTTTCAGTGTTGACCTCTTGTTATTCTACTTGTATTATTATTATTATTATGGTTTTTATTTGCAGATAACCCAGTGGCAAATTGGATACATGCCCGCTCCACAAGGAAGAAGCGATGCCCTTACACAAAGTACCAGACTCTCGAACTGGAAAAGGAGTTTTTGTTCAATATGTACCTAACTAGAGACCGCCGATACGAGGTCGCTAGGGGCCTGAATCTGACCGAGAGGCAGGTCAAAATCTGGTTTCAGAACCGGCGGATGAAGATGAAGAAAATGAACAAAGAAAAGACCGACAGCAAGGAACAATAATATGGACTGCAGTCAGAAAACAACCTTAATAACCACTAGACACACGGACAGCACAGATGAAACATAGGATGACTCTCCTTCTCCTCATATTTATCACTTTGTTGGATTTTTGTATTAACCTTAAAACTCCGAGACTGTTTGATGCTGATTGTGTTATTTTTCCAGTGCACATTAATGTGTCCAGCAACAAAGAAAACAAAAGAAAAAGAAAAGAAAGAAAGTTTAAAAAAAAAAAAAAAGGCAACTTCATCAACTACATTCTACTTTCACTTCGATGTGTTTTTGTAAGAGAAATGATACAAATACAGTTTGGATACGTTAAAACTGTCCGAAGAAAGAGAATACTTGAATTCATTTGAATTTCACAAACCCCATAATTTATGATGTGAATGTTTCTTTCATGTTTATTTCCTTTGTACATTGTTGTGCAGGTGTAGTATTTTGTACTGAAACAAAACATCTGCGATCTGTCTGTCTTGTATTTTTTGTGATAGTTGTTGCTGTATTTGTGCATATCTTTTCTTTTTGACTGTAGCCTACGAGTTTAATTATAGAGTGTAGATATAGACCTCTGCAAATATAAACATAATCACTGAAGTGCTTGTAGTCTGTATTCATTGTGACTCGAGGTGCACATCACGTTTGAGACCATTTAGTAATGAGTTGCACAAAAGGGCCTCACAAACAGAAACTCATTCAATATCATCGTAAGTATTTTGTTGATTAAAAATCCGCAAGAATACAAACCACTGTTGACTAAGCAACATATTGTACACAGATGGATGTTTTCTATATAATTATGCTTCCAGAATCCTTACTTTTATGTGTTTTGGCCGCCGAGCATTCACCCAAATACAGTTTAGGCCTAAATAAGCTCTGCCACTGAAAATAATGGCGACGTCGAAAACTTAATGTTGTCAGCGCAGTTAAAGCTTTAGCAAGTCAGCACGCTTTAAATGTTGCTTTGCATTGTTTTACATTTTGGTCAAAACGAGCCTTCTCTTCAATCTCAACCACGTACATTTACAGCTGTGCAAATATTTAAGAATAAATACAAATCAAATAAATGCAGAAATAACCGCGTTTGACCTATTAGGAGAGAAAAAAAGGAAGTTTCTCCAAAAACAATACGCACCGCTTTGGGGCCGAAAAGCCGAATTCACTGTGATGTTGCGTTTACGGTTTTTACTATATGGGTGAACTATAGTAGCATAGTTCGTTTAAATTGTACACGTGAGATTATTATAAGAGCAAAAATAAATGCATGAGGCATGTGCGATATTTATTTGATACGTCCATGCACTACATGTTCAAAATACCTCCTAAAATATTTGCACAAATATCAAATTTCCAAGACCGTTTTTTGTTATTTGTTTTTAATTATTTAACACTGCTACATTGTATGTTCTTAAGCATTTTAACTCTTTAACTTTTAATTAAAAAGTTTAGAAATTTGCAAGTTTTATACGTTCGCCTATTGGCGATCACAACATGTGAAACTAGATTTGAACAAGAGTTTTTAAGTGAGAGGCAGTTTCTCATGTCTCGCATTTGTTTCCTGGGATAGGTCTAAATTGCCTTTTTGTGGTGGCAAACAATACGGACAGGATGCTGTAATTTCAAAGCCCCAATCCAGTGTATTTCCGCTCAGCTCGGGCAAAAATGCCAGTTTTACAGCCCCTGTTGGAGCTCGGCTGTTTGTCTCAAATGCAGACGAACAAAGCAAACTCGACTAACTGGCTAGACGTCTGGGCTAAATTACTTTATGGTTTTAATGGACGGTGGTGGAGGACTCGTTCAAAGGAGAGTCATGCGCACAGTTCAGGGCACTTTTTCCCCTGATGGGCCAGCCGCAACCCCCCTGCACTTCATCACATGAGTGGCCTATTAACCTACAATTAGATAGGAAACAGTCATTAGTTATTGTGTATAAATATGATTGCTGCAGCGCTGTTGTCTTTAATAGAAGAACAGGTAGCGGCCGCGACAGGAAAAGATCCAGTACAACAAACATTTTATGACTTCTGTAAAAGAGAAGAGAGTGAGAACAGGTTGTTGCTGATGTCGGTGCTAAACAGTTGCTTTAATTCTGCTTTAATTAAGGAAAAGGGCAGCATGCATACAATGTTTGGATAAATGGGGAGACCTTTTCTGTCCACATCACAGTTGTTTCTGATTGGTGGATTCTGTCCGGTTTAGGACACATTTCAACACTAGATGACGCTGTTGGTCCATGTTTTGAGCACCGTCCCTGCGTTGAAGGGCTTTTTACAGCTTTGTGGCTTGGCTGAAAAATGAAGAGTAACCTATCGATGACAAAATGACAGATATGGTCACCCACCGCATTTTGTGTAATAGGCCACAGAGCCGCGCTGCGGAATGCAGAGAGCTGGTTGTTGTGTTGGGCACAGAGTGTGTGGGTAAACAGGGTTTCTATTTTATTTTATATTTAGTTTGTTAACCTCAGTATTGTGGGTTTTTGAGTTTTTTAAAAATCTTTTCAGTTTCTGTCACTTTCGGTTTGAAAAGCTTCTAAATGCCGGTGAATTTATGAGTTAATTGGACTGTTGTGATATTTTTAATTGCTTCCCATCGTGTTAAAAATATGGCCATTTGGCTCAGATATGTTTTAGTTTAATAAAATAGCAAATATATCTGCATTTAGGTGCTAAGTAAAATATTATGTCTTTAGATTCTGTCTGGATTTTTTTGTATGTCTTGGTTTTATTTTTATGTTGTAAATTAAAAACAATAACTCACTGAAAATAATTTATTAGGTAAAATCCAAAAAAAAAAAAAAAAAAAAAAAAGCCAGAAACAATATTTAAACACATAAAGACCAATTTAATAACATATCTTAAACAGTTGCATAACATCAATAAAATAAATAGCAACATTGGCAGCAGAAACAACAGCAACATTATACATAATATTACAATACAACATCATAACAATTTACAACAGCAAAACATATTACATTATATATATAATTTAATTTCACTGTCAGTACACAGTTAGATTAAAGATGTCTGCCTGCTCATTAGTATTCTTAATATTTGACAGTTGTAATATCTGTACCAGCAGTTTAGAGTCCCCAAGAAGTAGAAGTGTGCAACAATGATTGTCAATCTGCATATTTATAGAGTGTGAAAGGTCTATAAAATCGCCCAGTGCGCCTTTCATATTTTACGATGATGTGTATAAAACGTCAGTAACCCCACAAAACCACACTGGCATATTTGGAGAAGAGAGCCCATACAACTATTGAGCTGGGAAATGTACGCGCGCTGATTGTAGCTAAACATCCAATGTAAAATTTTATGAACTCCTCCACGAGGGAGATTTACTGCTTATCCTCGTCAGTTTTACGGGGTCAGTAAGTGGCACCTAGTATTCATAGGTCGTGTTTATATTTGCTTGTGTCGGTATTTTACAGCGCATGCTGCAAGTGTGTTGCCCTGGCCTTTACTCGATTACACCGAGGAGGATGTTTTTGTCTTATATATTTTCATGCCTTTCGGCCTGCATGCCATACACCTTCACTTTTGTCTTGCTTTTGCTTTTTTAGTGTTATTTTATGTAACATTTTGATTTTCAGGAACTTCCTAATCATATGTTTACCCACTGGAGCCCCAAAAAGGTCAACTATATTCTAGAAATTAGTATATAACCTTCACAGGGGCCTGAGAGGGCAAAAACCAACTCAAAACAGCTTAAAAAGAGGAAACCCTCCCTGCTTTATAAATGCCTTCTCATAACCTCCACATAAAAGCGAGCTAAACTATAAATCTAGCCTGTAGAGGAAATGCACCATGTTTCACAGTCTTTATATTTTAACTATTTCATAACGCCATTGATCAGCTTGCAACAAAGCTTTTTTTGTGTGTGTGTGATAAACATAACATTGATCATATTTAAAGCCTCTTGGGTTGTTGGTTATGATTAGTGCAGCTCCTCTCAAGGTGGATATACGTAGGGCCCACGTCTGACCGGTCGTAGAAAGATGAAGGAGTGGGGTGGGGGGGTGGAGGGTGGGGGGCGCTTGTGGTGGGGGTGGTTGAGTGGGAAGCTTAAAAAAAAGGAAAAAGAAAGAAAAGAGCAGCGTCTCTGACTGTGCCGGTCGAGCAAGCCAGCTTTAAGCATTGCTAACGCACATCCAAAGCACATGCCATGAGCCGGGTTTGAGCCTGCAAAAGCTGGAAAAAAACACTCACGATTGGGAGAGAAATCCGATGAGAGGAACGGCTCAGAGAGAGTGAGCTGCCGTAGATTGTCCAAAGGGGCAGCGTTTCTCCTAGTTCCGGTTTGTCTGCCTGTGTGCGCTGTGCGAGTTGGGACCCTAAACAAAAGGCTGCCATCATCCTAAAGGAGATATTCTACTGCGAGAGAGCCCGTCTGCTTGATGCTAACTAAACATGAGCTCCTATTTTGTTAACCCTCTTTTTTCAAAGTACAAAGGCGGCGAGTCACTGGAGCCAACTTACTACGACTGCAGGTTTCCACAAAGCGTTGCCCGCAGCCACACGCTGGTTTACGGACCCGGAGCAGCCGCACCGGGCTTTCAGCACCCGTCCCATCATGTGCAGGACTTTTTCCACCACGGGACCACGGGGATCTCCAACCCCGGATACCAGCAAAACCCCTGCGCTTTGGCTTGCCACGGAGACGCAACGAAATTTTATGGATATGAAGCCCTTCCGAGGCAAACGCTTTATGGTACCCAGCAAGACGCAAGCCTAGCGCAATACCCAGACTGTAAATCGTCGAGCAGCTCTAACCCCGGAGAAGGACAAGGCCACTTAAATCAAAACTCCTCTCCCAGTCTTATGTTTCCTTGGATGAGACCCCACGGTCAGAATCATGCAATTATTTCCTATTCTTTCTGTGTTGCTCTGTGCGCTTGTGTGTGTGTGTGTGTGTTTGTGTATGCGTCAGTTTGTGTGTGTGCGTGTGTGTGTGCTTGTGTTTGTTTGTGTGCTAGATATACATTAATATACAG
Organism: Thunnus maccoyii; assembly: GCF_910596095.1. NCBI lineage: Eukaryota > Metazoa > Chordata > Actinopteri > Scombriformes > Scombridae > Thunnus > Thunnus maccoyii. The sequence continues at coordinate 17,524,495 of NC_056536.1, forward strand.
TGTATCTCCAAAACTATAAAAAAACGAAATAAGTTAGGGAACATGATGGGACACATACAACCTGTACTGCAGGCTGCTGTTACTGCAGCACATGTCCATACAGGGCTGAGTTGTTGCTTTCAAAAGTGCCTTTAAACACTGAATTGCTGATCACAGCTCATGACAGCAGCTCTTTGAAGTCAATTATCGTCCTCATAAGATATTTCACAAATTCTAAAGGCACTAGTTTAAAATATGTTGATACCACACACACCAGTAAGCATGTAGAGTGACAGGAGGGTTAGCTGAAACTCAACATGTCCCGATTATCCAGAATCCGGGTTTTAGGGGGGTAATTTGACCCACAGGCCCAATGTGGCTCAGACTCATAGAGCCATAATCATAAAGGCTTTGTAGATATTACCTCTTTCATTCATGGTCCATTCTGTTCAGGCTATCAGGCTACATTAACTCCACACAGGTGTAAGCTTCATTTTTATCTGCTCTGAGAGATATTTATCATTAGCCTGTCCTCATCTGTTGTTGCAGGACAGCTTTATCTAATCTCTCTCTTTTCATACTTTTCCTTCTCTCTTTATTTTCCTCCTGTGTGTGTCTGTGTGTGTGTGTGTATGCGCATGTGTGTGACTAAAAATCTCCACCAGGCTTGTATAGGGCCTGTTGCTAGTGAGGAAAATAATTTCTGTACACATGCTTCTAGATAGAATAAAATATATTGATTTTTGTTTGTAGAAATTTGGCACCAATTAACTGCTGGGAATTTAATAGGAATGTACTTATATTTATGGATATATGAATTAATAACTCATAAACATACTATTTTAAAAATATATATATAGAAATACAGTATCTTCTCATACTCACCCAATAAGTGAAGTGAGTGTAAAAGTTGCATCAGACAGCTGTTCATATCTGTAGACATATTCAAAATGGCACAAACATAAGTTAAAAATACACACATTGCTTTGTGGTTGTGCTATGTATAGCTTCATTGATATCTTTTTATTAATGGAAAATCTAATTTTAACACTTTCAGTAAGGGCTTCCCCCGCTCTAGATGTGAATTAGTAGACAAGAAAGCTAAATTAAGAAGCTGGGTGATTAGTATTCATGCTGAGAGAGAGAGAAAAAAGTAAATGCAGAATTAATTATAAGTCATCTGAATGTTTTTTATGGGGGACCGTGGTCAGTCCAGCTAACCTCTTGGCTTTATTTCATTCAAGCCCCAGGAAGACGGAATGGGAGGCAAACCTACAGTCGCTACCAAACTCTTGAACTGGAGAAGGAGTTTCTCTTCAACCCTTACCTGACCCGCAAGAGAAGGATCGAGGTGTCCCACGCCCTGAGTCTCACCGAGCGGCAGGTGAAGATTTGGTTTCAGAACAGGAGGATGAAGTGGAAAAAAGAGAACAACAAAGACAAGTTTCCGGGTCAGAGAGGAGAGGCTGAAGCCGAGGCCGAGGAAGAGGGCAACGAGGACGGTGAAGGGGAAGAAGGAGAAGAGAAAGAAGCGGAAGAGAAAGAGGAGACCAAGGAGTGATTTTATGGTCCTTTTTATGGTTATATGGCTGAAAAAGAGGAAAAAAAAGAGAGGTCCCATAAACAGACGAAGAGTCACAAGGAGGCAGAGAGCGTCAACTTTATGACCACCCTTTCATTTTGTCAAGAGGGAACAGGAATCCCACCAATATTACTGTCATAAACAGGCAAATTTCTCCCTTCTCACGATTATCCTGATATCCTTACATGATTCGCATTTTTTTGCCAGTTGGATTTCTTGTAGAAGCTACACAACGCTTGTAGCAAAATTTGTCGCCCCTTGCAAAAAAAAGGGGAGGGGGGGACATTAAAAACGCATGTTACATGGAAAATAGCTTGGCTATTTTCCCACAAATTTGCTTTCAATAATAACTGTATCAAAAGCATAGCCAAATAAGATCAAAAACATGACCAACGCCGACCTGTGTTGTAAATAGATAATAGCCTACATTTAAAAGAACATGGACGTCATTTCAGAGTAGACTTTTTTCCGAAATTGTAAGCTAAATGTAGGCTTATAACTTAGTAGTAAGTGTTCAAACATCATCGCAGCAGTTACATCGGCTCACAGCCTATGTATAAACCACAAGTTTTATTACTATAATTGTTACTGTTACTGTTTTACTCGTTTTCATGTGAATGGCCTAGACAAAGATAGCCATTAGCTCCTCAGACATCTTTTTCTAGGATTACCAGGGAAATGCAATCGTTTGAAATCCTTTGATGCTACCTAAACCTGGGGGAATTGCAATAGAGATTTCTGAATATAGAGATTTCATATGGTTTTAATTTTAAAGTGTTATATATCAACCTTATATTATTAAGTTATGTATGTAGCATTTACCCAATATACGATATACACTTGTTGAAGACAATTTGTGAGTCTTGGGAAGACAATTAGCTCAAAGCCAAGCAAACCATTTTTGAGATTGTACCACGGCACTACCTAAACTCAGAGCCTTGCCTTTGCAGAGTTTATATTCCACACTTGTGGCATCGCTCTGATTTGATTGCAAGCTATTTCCCCAACAACTAAAACTGCCTATAACGCACATTCACTGTGTATGATAATACCTGCTACAATTACAACGATTTTAAAGTAAGGGAATTTTTATTTTAAATGTGCTGGTGATATAGCGTAGTTGTTTTGCACTGAATATAATCTTTATGTACGTCTTGTTATATATTGATGTTAACAGTATGCTCGTTTCCCGGTGTTTTCTCCTGTGAAAGACGGAATTGTGTGTCCCCGCCATTGTTGATGTTAAATCACGAATAAACAAGATGGCTCACAATCATTTCTGTTTTTTATTATTATTGTTGATATTACAGCCTTTACTGAAATCATTCCCTTCCCCCCCACATACATAAAAATAAGGCGCATGTGCAAAGAGGAAAACTACACACAGCCAAATGTAATATGTAGTGTTATACACATTTTGCTTACCTTTACCTCTTCAACACTTCACCTTTTGCCACTTTCCAACAAAAAATACACACTTTGGGATTTAGCACACACATTCAAAACAATTCAATGAGGAAATGGCCAAACATGCGGTTATGTTGATGCTTTGATTTCCGGCCCAAAACGTTTACTGGCGACGGCAGGAGGGAAGAGAAAGTGCAATTGAAAAACCTCTTGACTGTTTGTTTATTTTCAACTTTCCAACTTATTCGATTAAAGAAAGAAAGAAAGAAAGAAAAAAAAAAAAAAAAAAAAAAAAGCCAGACCTGCGTTTGCAGATGTATCCCTTTACCTTTTAAGGAAAGGTTGCGAATCCCACTCACAGCATGTGTACTCTGCAAAGCCTGAGTCGTGTTTGATTCATCCTTTTAATAAGAAACTTCCTCTCTTCAGGGAGAAGGAGATTCTTAATGAATCTTGGGGTGAACGATGGCTGTTTGAGATGAGATGAACAATGTTAATAATCAGACTGAATAATAATGGCAAAGCATTTGGGAGGCTTCATCTGTCTATACCATCATGCAAGGTGTTGTGTGAAACTTGATGTCCAGACAAAAAAAAAAAAAAAAAAAAAAATCCCTCCGGAAAGCATCAGAGCCTCGAAATCAAAGCAAACGCGAGGCCAAGTGCAGGTGACACCATGATGTCTCATCTCCAGGTGCAGCTGCTGTTTGGAATAAATGGATTTATGAGCAATCAACATAAAATCTGAGTAACGTTTAAAGTATCACAACAACATGCCCCAAACCGTGCAGCTATGTAGGTCAGCTGACGTGTTATTACATTAAATAGGCTATCCACTCGATCATATTCATAGAAATTTGATCCTTCTTTTTAAAAAAACCCCACGTAATTTGATAATTTGACCTCCTCCTCCTCTTCCACAAACAGACCTACATCTAACTGAATCACGAGCTGTATATTTAATTTAAAGGTCCAAAACAGACCTTGCTTTTCCACCATTTCCACTTTTCTTTCTTTTTTTTTTTTTTTTTTTTTTTTTTCAGCATTAATGGATTATAAGAACTACTTCTCAAATACTAAAACAATATCATCTCACCGTGCAGTTGTTTCACTGTCATGCAGCTAAATTATTCACACCTCCTGGTGCGGCTAACCTGTCTGTTTTTTTATCCGCATAGTTATAAACTATTTGAATGAGATGAAATCATCCATTTAGTGTGTATATGAGCTCCATGTGGATGCAGATATTTTACCGTGGAGACTACTGTAAGGTGTGAGTGTTGGAAGACTGTGAGTCTATTCCTCAAAGACATATTATGTTTTTAGGGGCTATCTTTCTATTTAATTCTAAATTAAGTTTTTTTTTTCTTTTTTTAAAAGTCAAATTATGAGGTTTAGAAAATTTACGGCCTAAACGGAATCATGTGGGAGTTTTTTTTAGAGACAGAAAAAAACAAAGCTGCGTATTTTTTCTTCAACTAATTGTTTTTACTTAAATGATTTATGTATTTCTTTTTCAGTAAAATGAACTTGTAAAGTGAAACTAACAGATCAGAGTTTGTTGTGCTTGACGGGTAAATCGCAGAGAAACCGCAGTGTTTCATATACTGCGGTTGAAGTTTATGAGTGTAAAAAAAAAGGCAGCTTGATTGTAAACATGCTTTTTTACATTCTGTATTTTGCCTTCTAGGCTCATATCAATCTGGGCCAAATCTTGCAAATCCTCAGTTCAGTTTTGGTCTTTTTTTCTTCCAGTAGTGCCTTATTTTTTCCCCCCGAATCAAACAATGCGTCAGGCGCAGCCTCTTCATTCAGGGTGTTTATTTCTCTATTTGCGTCCGTGTAGTCTTTAGAAAATTCCGGATGTGTCCTAAGTCACAGCTATTCTGCACCACTTGTGTACGTGCGTGCGTGTATGTGTGTGTGTATGTGTGTGTGTGTGTGTGTGTACTTTAACCAGAGGGCTGACATTACCAATAAAGTTTAGTGTACCTGCTGTAAACTTTATTGGCGGTGTAAAGGCGCGCCTCGGATGGGTGTGCATCTTTTGTCTCAGTGTGGTGGTGCTCAGTGTGGAGATCACGGCCTGCAAGGACAAGATGCACCGCTCATCCAAGTATGTTTATTATCACTCATTTATTTGATTATTTAGGTAAAAAGGATTTTTTTTTATTCGTTATTGAGGCTAATGTGATATTTTTCTTAAAAATGCTAAAGGCCTCGCTCTGTTAGTGGGATTTAAGGGTTAAAACCTGCATGTTAGGCTGAAATTAAATGATCTGCAGATATTCTCTTCATCCTGAATCCTCTCATATTTTTCTTTTTTTTTAACATGTATTTCATTGCAATATATTTTCTGAAGGTGAAGAACATTTCTTGTAAACCCAGTGGCCGCCTCATGTTCTCCTTATCTCCAGGATGTAGAATTTATATCCGTATTTTCCAAAGGCGTAATTTTTTCCTTTTTCTGTCTGTTACTCGTAGCTCTTGTTGAAAGTTTGAACCAGATTTACAGTGTATGTTGAATCCATGTCATCAGATTTTTATTGCTGCTGCTCTGTGTTCTTTGTAGACTTAAGCTACACCTTGCTTGCTTTCCAAGTTTAAAAAAAAAAAAAGAGGATACCTTGAAGCCAATTAATTGAATTTGACGCAATTTCCATATTGCGCATGCACCTGGAGCATCTAGTTGATGCTGGATGTGTGGGACAGTTAAACCAGACATCTGCTTACTGCCATGTATTCCATCCCTGAGAATCAGTCAGTGGGAAAGAAGCCCTAATATGAAAGTATAGTTTAGCCTAATTGAAGTTAATTAGACGTCTGTGTGTCTCTCTATGCCGCTCTGTGTCTCTTTTCCGAGCATCTCCCCTCCCTCTCTTGCTCACTCACACTTTTATTTCCCATTTTCCTCTGGCATGGGCACATCATGGCATACAGCTTGTCCACCAGGGGAACTGTCATATTTTTTCTGTCACACGTCGACACTGTGACATATGGGGGAATTTCAGCATTCGCGCTCCATATTGTGTGACCATTTTTAGTTTTGTGCAATCGAAAAAAAAGAAAGGGAAAGATGGGTGCAAACATTCCTGGTTGTTAAAGGGAGAAATTTACAGCTGAGTAATAAAAGTTTACGACTGAATCCTTTCTGTGATTGGCTGCAGCGAGCCACGTGGCGCACGCTCTATGAACATGAACTTTATGCTGTTGTCTATTCTCTGGTCCTTCCCTTGTATCAGCAGCAGACTAAGCTGGGGCGTAGAAACGTCTTTTTATCTTTACTCTCATATAAAAACACTGCACAGTCGTTTTGGCGCTGCTTCGTGTGATATTCATCCGATCTCCGACTTCCTGACAGAGGGATCTTCGGGACAGTCGCCGCCTCTACCAGCCGCTGCCTGCATTCATCCCCCCCGGAGGCAATAAAGCCGCGACTAGGAAAGGAAAAGCAGCAAGCCAGCCTGCTAGAAAAGACTTTCCCCAGGAAACAGACATAAGCTCCTTAACGCCGGGATGTGACGACAGCCAGCAGCACACGGGAGATGTGCGCTGTGTTGATATTTCCCACTCGCCATCGTGACCCCTCAGCTGCTGTGCTGGACCACAGTGAAGCTACAAACTACGGAGAGCCAGGTGGGGTAAGATTACAAATTTCTCTTTCACTCTTGCTTAATGTTTTTTTATGTTGTGTTTGGCAATCAGCTGGTGCTTTCTGGGATGGAAATGACGCAAAAGAGTGTAGTGTGTGTGTATGTGTGTGTGTGTGGAGGGGGGGATGATGAGAAGGTGGAGGTGCCTGATCTGTGTAGTTGTGACCTGACCTGTAGCCTTGGAGGCTGCTGATGCCCAGAGCGACTACTATTACCTCATTGGCTGGTGTAGCAGCACCTGAGTGTATATTGACCACTTTAGGTTACATTAGCCGAGCAATTTAGTGGTGCTGTGCCAATCTGTTGTAATAAATTGCCCACTGATAGTAAACTTTGTCATCACTCATAGGCCCCTCTGACCAGGCAGAGCTGGCTCACGTCCCTTAATTATTTCTGGTTTCCATACTTGTTGTCACTTGTTATTTTCAGTCTGTGCCAAGTGTCTGAATAACACCTTTAAGCAATCTCACGCAAGCGCACGCACACACTCACGCACACACACAGACACACACACACACACAGGGGCTACCATATGTACACACTGAGACACTAGTAGCTCCCGGCAGTGCCCCCTAGCGATCAGAAGTGTTGCATGTGGGAGTGGGCGGGTGTTGAGGCTTGTTGTTTATGGCTGCTGGTTTTCGGCGGCGGTTCACTGCGGATGTCAGCTGACCCAGCTGATACACTGCTGCCAGCAAATAACTGCTTGAGCAGACACAGAGGAGTGTTTCTGAGTGTCTGATTTGCTGTTGTCACTTTGGGGGGAATGAGAGATTTGTCTGTCTGGTTTATTCTGATATAATGAGATGCAGTGGTCTGTTTTAGGATGTTGCTCTGACATAATCACTGACGACATAATGGGAAGTATCCATTGCCTTTTTATTTACACCAGCGGCAGGAGAAAAAAAACAAATCACAGATATCCTCATTGTCATCAAAATCAGCAGCAGTTACAGTAACTATTGAACATTAGTGGACAGGGTGTTATTGACGAAGCACAAGTGAACTGCGTAGTGTAAAAAAAAATACATGAATGGTGCAACATTTTCCAGTTTCTTCCCAGCATTTGACAAAAAAAAAAAAAAAAAAAAGTTCAGGATTAATTTCAAAATATTTTGTGCAACAGCACAGAGGGGTTGAACCTCAGCCTTGTTTATGTATATATATATATATGTGTGTGTGTGTGTGTGTGTTTGTGAAACTAAGAAATATGCAGAAAATTTGAAAGAAATGTGCAAAAAATGAAATATAAAGGAAAGGGGATACTGAAGTGGCCTTTATTGCATCTCAAAACAAAGTAGTTTGTTTAGTGAAGGAGTATTCAAAGGCATCTTAAATACACCGTGTGTGTGTGTGTGTCTCACTCAGACACTTTTTATGTGTAATTGAAGTTGAAAGCGGTTGTTTTTTTTGTGTTGTCTTGTTTTTTTAATCAAAGCTCAGCTTGGTGAAATGCTCCCCTTTTATTGTCTGCGCAGAGACAAAAATATTGTTTATGCTATAAAGTGATTTCATGTGTTTCTGTCTCCTGCTGAAGCTCAGCAGTCGTGCGTTTCAATCTTGTAAAATACAATTATTGGCAAAGCCTCGTTCTGGAAGCCTTTAAAGTCTTACAACCTACTGTTACACACGTTGTTTGCTTTTTCCTTATGAAACATTGCTGTTGTAATGGATCGTGTCCGCTGCTGCCCAATCGTGTCCCTGTAGAGACAGAGACAGAGAGAGAGAGGGAGGGAGAGAGAGAGAGAGAGTCCACTTAATACATGCCATTTGGGTTGTTAGGTAAATCTTGGTTTAAAATAAGATGGGAAAACCACAGTCTATTGTTTTGCCCTGCAGTGTTTTTAAAAGCAGAGATAGGCTTGCATAAAACTCCATGAAGTCATGAATCTGTCCGCATCACCACATTTAGAACCTCACTTACAAATCCCGACAGGGCAAAAATTTTGCCTAATGGTCATAATTTATGATGTGTGGATCAACATGCACTCATTGGGCAACAGTTTCCTGAGTGCTTAACGAGCATAAAGTCGAACACTTCCGGACATTAATTGGGCTAGCCAGCGATGGTAAAGTGCTTATAGAGGGCTTTACATTGTTAGTATGTGAATTACTCCTTATTAGTAAGGTTAGAAGCGGGGGAGAAGAAAAAGCATCAGGCGCTGACCAGGCTTTGCCTCCCTCGCTGTGTTTTTAATCATGGCTGATAATGTAGAAATTTTACAGGTCCCATATAACTAACTGAGTGATGTTGTGACGTTGGATATTGATGTGTATCTGTAAACATGCAAAAGAGAAGAGCTGTATGCTCATGGACGTGGATGGGCCCTGCTCTGCTGCAGAGGAGCAGGCTGTTAAAGTTGGGCCTTCAGCTAAAGAACTAATTAAAACGTAAATTTAAAACCGATCTTGCGTGATAATAACTAACATTATAACCCCAACAATAATAATTATAATTATATTTATAATAACAACAATAATACTACCATAATAATAATAATAATAATAATATTATGCATGCTCTATTTCATTTATGCGTAGCCTTCATTGCGCATTCACCGTAGATAACTACTAAAACCATATACTATTCATGAATGAATTATTAATATTAATTATTAATATCCATGGTTAGTACTTGATACCAGGCTGTTGTTAAAAAATTCATTAATTTCGTCCAAGACCACTCAGGTTGTTTCGTTCACCGCTGGTCATTATTTCCCTTTAAAGATCGAGGTAACATGGACCAAACGGCTTCTTTCCTTCCTGCATCAAAAGCCGCGCATGTGATTTGCCTCACGGGCCGCAATAAAACACTAAAACACGGGGGAAAGAATGACCTTTCTAATTCTGCGTAGTGGCACAACCTCTGCTGCATTCCAGCCTCTCCAGTCCACATTGGCTTTACTGTTCAGCCTTTATTTACAACCTAAACTTTATGGACCAGTCACAGCGCGTTTTTTTTTTTTTTTTGGGAGGGGGGGGGGGGGCTGTGAATCAGACAATCTGCGTTTTGAAACCCAAATAATATACATTTAGTTAAATTTAAATATATTGAAATATAGTTGAAATAAAGCAGTGAAACCGAATACGTCTGTTAATTATATATAAAAACTTTACAATGAGTAAATTATAGCGACTGCATGGTGACAACAACAGAAGTTACTATAATGAAAGGCTTCTATAAATCCTGTCACATGCTGTCTCTGATATTTGTGAGTATGACAAATTAAGAAAGTAAAACTCGCTGCCAAACATATTTCACACACTTAATCACATTTCAGGATTCATTTATGTTGTTTGAATTTAAATTTAAATTTCATGTTGCATTAAAAGTGGTGTATAAACGCTTTTGGGGATTATGTTTTCAATTTTCTGCGGCATGAAAATGAATTTGGGCACTTTGAGACTTTCCATCCTGCTGTATGTGTTTGTTTAATCCTCCTTTAATCATCAGCTGATTCATAATATCAAAGTGAAGAAGATCAAATAATCCCAGGGCAGCAGCAAATTACAGCCTCTAACTTCTGCGCCTTATTTACCCCAAATTTGTGCGACGCGGATGTCACATATGGCCACGAATAAGGTGAAGAGAAACTTTTATTGCACCAGCTACTTCCTTCTCTTTGTTCTGCTCTCTTTTATGGTCCATTCAGGATCCCAAACAACAGACCAAACAACGCTGCACGTTTAGGCTTCAAGTATTCACCCCATTGAAGAAATCAATGAGGTGGACCAATAGGCTGCTGTAGCCAGAGCGACCGCGTCTGAACAGACATTTTCAATAACTGTATTGATTATTTTATAGATATCTATTATGGCCTGTTGCAAAACGCCAATTAAGCGTAATTATAATTCAGGGGAAAGTGTTGAGTTTTATTCAATTTAAACGCGTTTGACTTTTTAAAAAGAAAAGAGTTGTGGTTTAAAAATGCACTCTCGTCAACTGTATAAAAAGTAATTTAATTATCTTAATCACAGATAACTGAGAGTGAGTGAAGTTGACATCAGTAATGTCATTAATTTGGAATTTAACGTATTTAAAGGCAGCACATTTCGCGCACACACTCGCTTAAGTTTTGCAGGATTTTTGCAGCGCACCTCTTAAGTAATTTCCAAACCCATTATTTGCTGCTGAGATAATTATCGGTTTCCCTTTCCTCCCTGTGTGTCAGAGGAATGTCGAAGTATGATCAGAACAGGGGGGAAAAAAGAGACTGAAACAGCTCCATAAGCATTTTAACATGTTGCATCTTCACTGTAATTCAACTCCATATTCTGTGCGTAAAATTACAAGCAAACTCTTTATTGTTATGAATTGAAGAGACTGTACCTGAGAGCAGCCTGCCCATGTGAGCACCGGGCATAAGTTGGCCTGTGGAGGTTTTTGTCTGACGTGGGGCTGCACAGTCGCATAACTGGATTTTTCAAGACAGTGGCAGAAATTAGCCTGTCTTCAAAGACGCAGCTCGGTCGGAGCTGTACACGCTATTTCCTCTGGCTTTATGCTTCCACATGCTGTGCAGTGCTTTCATTTTTGAGCCTGCTCGTGTTGCAGGGCTTTGCTGCAGAGATAGTAGTTGGTGAGCTGGGGAACGTCACTTGTTTTATTGCCCTCACAGAAGAGAGACCATAAACGCATTCTTACCACCTACACCCTCCCCCAGTTTCACTGCAAAAAGCATGGAAATTGCTCACAAGCCAGATAATTTATACACAAAGGAAACATTAACAGTATGTTAGTTGGAAAGTCGTCGATATGACTGAGATAAACAATAAATGCCAATATTCATTTTATTGTTCATAAAAAGGCGGCGCGTTCTGCTGGATCACAACATAAAGGCCATATTATGTCCGCAGTGATGTTGTAAAATTAAAACTGAGTTAGTTTTGGACACACACACACATACACACACATACACACATACACACACACACACACACACGCACACACACACACACACAACATAAGAACTGTGTATCACAGGTAACAGAGTTGCCTTTTATCTTAGTAAGTGGATTTAAAAACTAATTTCCTGAATGTGACCTTTTAAAACACCTTTGGACGTGAGTTCATGTGTATTTATATGCAAATATCCCACCTCCCTTTGACTATGAGCACTGTACTGAATGGCATTGGTCCAGTTTTGCATCATACTTGCTCTTTAAACTCCACATTCTCGCAAACTTCAAGTAAAAAAAATGTCTCATCCAGTCAAGCTGTATAGTGTGCTACTCCAACTCTACGTTGTGTTTATCGGCATTTAGCACTAATGTTCAAGCTCTGAGCTAAAAGCTACAGTTTCTCCTCAACTCCTGCCTCTCAATTGGTGGAGAATGGTCAGCTGACATTGTCATATTGTCTCTCACCGAGCCAAGCCTCGGCTATAACACTCGGGTTTGTGCGTCTTAACCGGAGATTGGAAATTAATAATATTGAATCCTCAAAGTAGCCCACTTCCAGTTAGAGAAGCAGAAAGTCGAGGAAAAAAAAGAAGACATTGGAGAAAGGTGTGGTTGGTTGACAAAAACGGGAAGGAGATTTACTGAGAAGGAGATTGAAAAGAGACCGATAAAGAAGTGGGGAGAGTTGGAGAGAGGGTTACAAGCAAGGTATGAATTCTTATTTCGCAAACCCGTCGCTCTCCTGCCATTTATCCGGTGGTCAAGATGTTTTGCCTAACGTACCCCTAAACTCCACCACCTATGACACAGTCAGACATTTTTCGTCGTACGGTGCAGCTGTGACCCAGAATCGGATATATTCACCTTTCTACTCTCCTCAAGATAATGTCGTTTTTGGGTCTGGCAGGGCACAGTATGAATATGGATCAAACGTGTTTCTTCAAGACAAGGACGTGCTCCCCAGTTGCAGACAAACAAACATGGGACTCAATACACAAAGCCACATTGCTCAAGAGTACAGTTTGGATCAAGGAAGAGCAGGAGCTCAGGATCAGAAAAGCAACATCCCGATCTACCCGTGGATGCAGCGAATGAACTCACACAGCGGTGAGTTTTACTACGACAAATAAATTAAGGAAATGGGCCAGTTTTACGATATGTCTTACCAAGAGAGCAAGTTACTTTTTATGGCCCCATAAAACATTACTGTATCCCCTCGACTTGTAGATGGGCCTTTACATGTGCAAACAAACAGCTTTCATTTTAAGAATGATATAGTAGTCATAAACAGGAGCGTGAGACAGAGAGGATACATTAGGATGCTTTCATTATTTTAGATAATACAGCAAAGATGCCCTTTGAGATAGGATTAGTCTCACAGTTACATGTGTGTGTTTTTTTTCTCCTCGTGGATTTAGATTACAATTATGATTGTAACACTGAGCCAAAACTTATGCTCAACTGTCTCAAAGTATTATCAGACCACAGACAGAAGCATGTTTTTTATGACAAGTGTGGCTTCGCATTGCAAATGATTAAATTAGTGACTTTACTTTCTATTCCAGCAGGAGTGGGCTACGGGACAGACAGGCGCAGAGGACGTCAAATATATTCTCGTTACCAAACACTTGAGCTGGAGAAGGAGTTTCATTTCAACCGCTACCTGACCAGGCGCAGACGCATCGAAATCGCAAATGCGCTTTGTTTAACGGAGCGGCAGATCAAAATCTGGTTTCAGAACCGACGCATGAAATGGAAGAAGGAGAGCAACCTGACCTCCACGGTGACTGGAAGTGAACAGACAGCAGCCTCTCCGGAGGAGGAACGCAGTGGCGCAATGGAAGAAGAGAAAGATGAGGTCAAGAAGAAAGAATAAAAAAAAAAAAGAAGTGGGGGGAAAAACACCTGATGACCATGAAAACCCAACATAACTACCTAAAAAAATCTATATGGACCTGAGAGCGAGTTCACTGCATGATGGCTACCCCGCAGCTCTCCCACTTATATCTCATGTTGACCACAGGAGTGTTGAGCCTTAGAAATCCAAATAATTTCAGCCACAGTATGGCCCCTGTGACATTGGAGCGCCGAGTTTTTTTTTTTTTTTTCCTTCGCAATGTCACACTTGTATTGTATTAAAAATAAAAAGAAGTATTCATTTCTACGTTATTTCCCATGCCAGTAAAATCTGTGTATTTATCCCCCACTGCCCATCCATCACTGTGAACTCTTTGATCACCTCACAAAATACAGTGTTGGTCAGACTTAACTCAGTATTGTACATGCACATTCCACGGAAGGAAAGGACCGGGCGGACACTTTAATTTGATCACAGTGTAATACTTGAATATTCCGTAGAAAGTGTCTTGCATAAACCTGAAAGTTGCACGGATATGCTACAGTGTAAACACACACATACACACACAACACTGAAATGCCTGTATATAATCAAATTAACGGTACATTATGTAAATCCTGTGTGGACTTATGTGCATTTAGCCGCTTTGATAGACGCTGCATAGCATAAAATTGCGCTTATACCCCTTTTTTGACCATTTGACACGATACGCTTTCCTTGTGAAATAGATTTGTACACTAGTAATTCTTCACTTTTGTTTTTTTGGAGTTACGTGTTTTGTCATAAATGTGTATCATGGAATAAAATATTTGTAAAACTTTCACTCTCGTCTTGTATTTTTGGGATCATGGCACTTCCTTACATGAGTCAGATGGCCGTATAAAGAAAGCGTGCTTACACTACGAACCAACTCACTAAATTGTGGAAGCTTGGTATTATATTTGTATTTTATCATGACCTTTTTGGTCAGAGAAAGCTGTGAAGGCAAGTGAGGAACAAATTAGCTTATAGGCAATAGACAAAGCTCTGATTTAGGAGCAAATTTTGGCCACTTAAATATAAAATTTTCAACTTTCTGATTGGTGTTAGAGCACGGGAATGAGCCATTGTCCAATATCCAATGAAACACTATAACATTCCCGTAGTTGTATTACTAACTTCGGCGACATCAAAGTTTCAAGTCCATATGCGTAAATATATTTTACGCAACTAGGCGCTTTAAATATGAAATCATAAATATTATTATTATTATTGTTATTAATATTATTGTTGTTGTTATCATTATCATTATTATTATCATAATAATAATTATTATCATTATTATAATTATTATATTGGTCTGGTGGTGGACTCGCAGTGTTTCGGGGGCAGAGAGCTCTGGCCGGTCTTGACCGTCTTGCTCCATACCAGACACCAGATGACGCTCTTGTCTTACTGTCCTGCCCTTTTTTTTTCATTAAAGCGCCCTGCCTGGTCCTCAACAACCAACAGCTCAAAGTTTACCGGACACGTTTCTCCTATTCATCAATATCCCCATTGAGTATCAAAGCCAATTTATGACTGGCCAACATGTGCACGTGATCCCATACAAATACCCCATATTTGGGCAGCGCACGGCGGATCAAGAATTAAAAAAAAAAGATACCAAAGCCTACTCCACCTATAAATCCTGGATTATTTTTTTGGGGCAGACAGCTCTGAATTTTCCAAAAGCGGCTACAAAGAAAAGCAATGATCAACAAAAACAAGGAAATAACCGCAACATAGGCTACATCCCGCAGCCCTCTGTAGTTTAAAAAGAAAGTATCGGGGATAGTTAAAAAATGAGCTCTTATGTTGACAGCTCCAATCTCAGGCAAACAAGCGAGACAACTTCTCCTAACACTATGTTTAGTTTCGATCTATCTGGGCGCGGGTCCAACCGTTATAAGGGTGTTAATGTGAACGGGATATTCACTTGTCCCGTCCCCACGACCTCTGTTGAACGAGAGGAGATGAAAACTAGCCTGCGTGGCAACACGGATACTCCTCTCCCGCCGGGACCACAGATAACCATGGTCTCCAGTAGCTCGTCCGTGGACGCAAGCGGGCTCAACTACGGCAGCAGCACGCTGCTGGGACGAGGGGCGGACAGAGACCCGGAGAGGAGCGCAAAATCCGGCGGTAACAAGAGCCATGAGAGCGACAGAAACGCGGAGAACACGCAAGCGATGAAACGAAACACAAATGCGAGCCAGCGTCAGGACAGTGAGCAGCGGCCACAGATTTATCCATGGATGACAAAACTGCACATGAGCCACGGTAAAGTTTGTCTATTTTCTAAAGTGCGTCTAAGATGCTTTCCCTTCTTCACTCTTTACGCTGCTACACTTCTTTTCGCCCGTTCCAGTTTCCCTCTTGAGTTTTATAGGCCAAACGCAGGAAATAATAAAAACTCGCGGTCATAAATTTTATGACAAAGGCATCCATTGCTCGTAAACCTGCTCTGTTACGGTGAAGAGGTGATCTGTGGGGTGATTTATGGTGGTATAATTGGATAAGAGAACAAAACTGTGATAAAACTATGAAATAATATTACAAATTCACCTCCAAGTATTAGTTTTTGCTTTGCTTCCTTTATATTCTTAGTCAAGCTACATGTTTTACATGATCAGACTCTCTGTGTGAGACAAGCTTTAGCCTTAAACTGAACTCTGGGAAACACCAATGCCCTGACCCAATCATGAACTTTTCACCTCTAAAAGATTTGAATAGGCGTACTCCTTTTCCATGCCTTGGAACACTGAGCACATTTTGCTGCAAATAGAAGCTTCTTCTGTTTTGTGTTCGTCTATATGCAAACATCCAGGAGCACACAGCAGGGATGTTTAAAATATTATTACATCCAATAGGTCAGGCCTGTTGCTTTCCTTAGCACGCCTGAGCACGAGCAAGGCTTTAAATAGGAAAATATATATCTGGAAAACAGCAGTTTGCATTTTCTAATCCCATTTTATTTTTAGATTTTACACGTTTGTTTTCCTCCCACGATATTGTGCTCCTGTGCAGTGGTGTTAGGCCGAGGCCAGTGTTTACAGAGAGGCCAACACATTATCTGTAGCTATGTCATTTTACATTTTACAAAAGGATTTCTTTAAGTGACAGTCGTGTATTTTTTTATGTTTTAGTTTTAGCAGCCTCTTCATTCAAACTGACTTTATTTATTAAATATAGCTTAACAATCCTTATCAGTCTGACATACATTTTTATTACATAAATCCACAGTAAGTAATATCAGGTTAAATGAGGTTATATAAAGATATTTGATCTTTTAAATAAGGGTTGAATACATAAATTAATAGATTTGTGCTTGTAATGCTTACTTTTTATGGATATGGATATTGTTATAGATAACCAAGCTTTTTTTAAATTGAATATTATTATTATTAGCTTTTTATTATATTTATTTACCACTTCAATACTGCTGAAAGCTAACTGATTTTAATACCACTTCAGAATCGGAGGGTAAGCGGTCCAGGACCAGTTACACCCGCTACCAGACTCTGGAGCTGGAGAAAGAGTTTCACTTCAACCGGTACCTGAGCCGCCGCAGGCGCATAGAGATCGCCCACAGCCTGTGTCTAAACGAGAGGCAGATCAAAATCTGGTTCCAGAACAGACGAATGAAGTGGAAGAAGGACTCAAAGATCAAAGTGAAGGAATAAAAGTGCACTGATAGGGGCGCAGCACGTTTTTCAGCCCCACACTGCACAGTGCTGGAGTGCCGCCTGACCTCCGGATGAACTGCTAGGAGCAATGACATCATGACACCGCTCTGTGCGCTTCATCACCAATTATGTGTCACTTGCTGCAGTTTGGGACCTAATGTATTGAATATCACTCACTTTGATCAATCGGTTTACATTTCTAAATTAATTTGCTGTCCATGCGATGATAACCTCACTTTGCTGCACGGAGGGGACAAGAGGTTGAGGGGAGCTGGGGTCCTTCAAACTGCAAGTATTTGGCCTGCAGTGCACTGGAAGGCTGCACAATGCTACTAATAATCTATGTTTTTTAATTAGGATAACAGTAGTGGAGGCAGAGCGATAGCCTGCATCATTTCAAGCTCTTTATCATCATCATATGATAAAACTGTTAGGTCAACAAATCAAATAAAGGCAACTGCTTTGGAAATCATAATGATTATGAGCTGTCCTATAACCATCAGTTAAATAGGTTCCCAGCGGTAAAAACTACTTTCTATTTCTTTTAAAAATTTACTCCCTAATATGTTGCAGTGCAAACAAAATAGGATGTGTGATGTGTTCAGTGAGCAATGTATTTGTGAGTGGATTTCTTTGAAGGCACCATCCATGTTGTCTGTTTTACCCTTGTGAAGCTAAATCATTGTGTATAATTCAGCGACTGTATGTGATAATATTGTAAATGTGCAATGAAGCCATTTCTCCTCCCCTTTGTAAACTTAAGGTGCCTGGTTTACACAAGGCCTAGAATAACTGATAGATGGCTTATTTGTTGATTGTAACCAATAAAGTCTCATCATTAAAAATTAAGGGAATTTCCTATTGTCAACATGCGCACTTCTGTTATTTTGTTCCCCCCCCTGATATCAGGAGTTGGTGGCGGAATCACACAGCTGACTGATATATTTACTGAATTAAACGATTTGGAAATTGTGACACATTTAGTCCTGATCACGTTTTTAGTCCGACTCGGGATCCCGCAGCATTTCATCAGATGACAAACGCGCTCTGAAGTTTAAGGCCCTCATAAAACTTTATTGCCCCTTTTCCACCACTCACCCACAGGCACACTCCGTTTCCTGTTTTGTCAGGGAAGGAAGGGGAGACACTAGCCTGTGATAACACTCGCCCACAACACAACATGGATGCACAACTTTGGTTTCCTGTGGCCGCAGACTGATGCGCCATCACTGCTGAGGCCATATGGCCACTTTATGGTCTCGCCCTGCTCTTTCAACCTGGCACCATTACACTGTAGTTAAAACAAAAAATATCTGCCAGTACAGAGGACATAAAATCATGCCAGTTGCTGGATGTCTGTATCTAGAAGACGCTTTAGTAGAAGTATCACTATGACGCACTATAGCCCAAGGTTATGAGGTAATTTCTCTACAGCACTAGTTAAGAAAATAAAAATCAACTCACCTCTCAAACTAATAGCTTCAGATAAAACTTCCTTCACGGTTAGAGAACCGCTCAGAGCAGCGTCCACTTTTCTCTGCGCTCTCTTAGGCCTATAACCTATAACGTGGACAATGTATTGAATCCCTTTTTGTGTGTCTTTCTTTTAGGGTATTTTAAAGTTTACAAGGTTACATATGCCAATTGCCCCAAGCAGGGCCTGTGAATGGTGCATAGGAAGCACGTGGTGTCATTTAAGTGGGTTTTATGGCCTGGAAGAGCTGACAAACCTTCGATATATACACATCATATATAATCTTAACTGTCCGGAATCGCAGCTGCTGGCTTCCCCTTATCTGAGGAAGAAAGGGCTTTGTGGCAGTGAGGATGCAGTACCTTTCTCTGGACTCTGTAGTCGGGTGGTGCGGAGGACTGCATGGGAGCTGCTGCAGTAAGTTGCTTTTAACTTCGCCTACAGGCCTGCGACCGTGCCGTTATTTCACCGTGAGCCGTTTTAAAAAAAACATAGTTTGATTTCTATACGTGTGACTTTGAATGCATGGTTGCTAAATTGATTTACTTCAAAATTAACTGTGTTTTAATGATAGTGAATGTGTGTTTCATAATTAAAATGACAATTATGTTTATAAAACAATCGGAAAAATGCGCATTTTGAGATATTTATAGCTTATTTGGTGTTGTATAATAGTTCGCCAGAAACGAGAATACACGGAGATACCGATCGAGGTTTTGGGGTTTTCAAGCAGGATTATTTTTACGCAGCATCATCCTTATATCACAGCCAGATTTTAATATGAGGAAATACAAGCAAAAAGCAGGATGTTTTTATAGCCTCGCAACAGATTTGAGATACAGTAGCAGTCCGATTGTTTCAACAGCTTGCTTTGCATGTTTTGCTTGTCAGAGAATAGAAAAGAAAAAAAAATTTTGAAGTAAAGGTGACTGAGGAAAATGAAAAGTCAGCCAGAAGTATCAAAAATCATCTGGCGTGCAGCCTCATTATCCACCCCACCCTCCCTTCCTCCCTCCCTCTCCCTCTCTCTCTTTCTCTCTCTCTCTCTCTCTCCCCTCCTCTCTCAAACACACACCCTGACTCTATCTGCTGCACACCTACAGTACCTGTATGTATAATCTGTGAAGTGAAATTATTTGCTGAATCCTCAGTTAAGTCTTATAGTTTGGTACAGTGGCTCAGACTGAAGAGAAACTGAAACTGTGTGGCGAAAATAAAATACAATTTTTGTTCTGTAAGGCTAAAATGTTGTCCTGTAGGTTGAAATATTGTGTGCATCCATACACGAGCTATAAAATACCAACAAAAAAAAACCCCGCCCTGATTAAAATGCTTCATCTCGCTGTCTCACCTTGACATAAGGTTAGTGTTTGTGCTCATGAGCTGCTGCAGCTCCTGTTGTTTAGGGTCATGTCTGGGCCAAAGGACAGCTTTGATTCAAAGGCACTTTGCAGTGTAATTATGGCAACGTTCAAACTCAAACCCTGTGAAAAACACAGTGTGTGGATGTGAACTCCAGACACGACTGTTCTTGCATGTTCTACATAAAACGCACCTTTCTTTTTGTCACATGAATCTGCCTTCTAACTGGCTCTCCGCATTACTGAATTGATCAATTTGGAGACTGATGAGGCAACGTGATCCTCTAAGCTCGATAATTTTCTGTTGCTCTGGAGTGTACATCATTTAATTGCCCATATGTCTTAGAAAGTAGTCCAGTTGGATATACTGTTCTTAATCAACGTGTGGAATTGCAAATGGCTTGTTTGGGTTAGTGTAGCTCGGCTGACGGAGAAGGTGTGCAGTAGAGATGCACATGCTGACTGTGATACAGGACCAGAAGCTGCTGTAGGGATTAAATATGACAGGAAAGTTGAGATTCTCTCCAGACTTCAGCTTCAGATATCATAAGACACCTGTGAACATGTTGTGTTGGCCTCTTTGGTTTCTAAACGTTTTATTAGGAGGATTGTTGCAGTGCAGGTTTACTGTCAGGTGTGCAGGATGATCAGTTCTACACTTCCAATAGGGGGCACTGTGTAACACGCTCCTGTGAGGGTGACACACTGTGGGGGCAGTGTGTCCAAGCCAGGGTATGGATTAGTACTCTTTTTTACATCCCAAAATTTTATTTTATTTTGTCCTATTTTTTTGAGCAGCTGTATTGTCATATTAACCATTTCAAGAGGGAGAAAATGATCATTAACTCCCAAACTAAACATTTCAAGAAATCCAAAATCCAAGTTGTTTTCCTCCAAAAATGGAATATTTTCTCTTTTCCAATAAATTATCAACACAAACGCAAGGTGCTAGTGAAGTTTAGAGGTTTCAGGATACTTATTACAATCGAAATTATTTTATCTTCCTGATTTTTCAGTCATTGCATCTTGTTAGGCAGTTTGAATTAAAGGTATTGTGTAATTTAACTTGCAGCAACGAGAGTTCAGTTCAAAACAATCTGATGCTACTACAGCAAAAGTGAAACAGTCCAAACATCCGTTTTCACTGCCATGTTCTGTGCTGTTGTATTCCTTTCTCTGACCTGTGGAGCTGACACTGTCATCATTCAATCCGCAGAGGTCATTTCCGGGTGAGCACAGACTTCCCTTTGTCTGAGCCCAAGTAAGAACCATAAAGTCCCATTACATCGTTTGCGAACACAGCCGGAATTTATTTACAATGTGAAGACAAAGTCGTGATTTTTTTATTGACTGCTCACCATAATTCAGCCGCGGTGAAGTCCAGGGATTTCTATTCATAGGACATTTGCCCGAGGAAATACCAAAATGCTTGCAAATTTAGTTTTACTGTCTGAAAATGACCCGTCCTAAATGTCTGTCCTCGGTCCCAGTTCTGCAGGAGCCCACACATGTCACAGCTTTTCTAGGGCAGTCTCCCTTCAATTAGGCTAGATAACAGAGGAGACCAGAGGCAGGGGACAGACTGGAGGATCATTCACATGAAATAATATCAAAACGGTTCGTTTCTGTATTTGAAAACGAAGAAGAGAGCTAGAAAACTTGTTAAAATGAAATATAGACGCGTGGCTTTTCGGTGGTTTTTATGACATTTGTTGCTCATTTTCATCTGCGTCATTTTAATTTATTAGAATTACTTTTTAATATGTTGGGAATTTTATGCGGAGAAAAAACGAAATATTGCAAATACAATACGTCCAGTTCTTCCAGGGTGTGCCTGCTGTCTGTGACTTTACAAATATCTGCTCTGTTAATTCAGTTGATAATTCAGTAGACTTAAATACCTGAAAGTAAATATTAATTTAACAATTTGCAGAACTTTGGCATCTTTTTCCAACAATTTTAATTTTCCTTTTTGGATGCAAAAAAAAACAACTCATTTTTTAACTTTAAAGTATAATAACAATAATAATGGTCCGCATTTGATCTAATTTTTCTTTTTCTTTCTATTTTTCAGGCAATTCAACAAGAGTGGAACCATGGATTTGTCAGTAAGTGTCACACATCGCCCCACGTCTATCCACCTGGCTGTAGTCAGGAGCTCTGACACTTCATGGAGCTTGTTATTTGGCTGTAGGCAAACAGCTGGCTCCGCTGACCTCACGGGCGCTGATGCCTCCACTCTTAACGAATTTGTTTAGGGATTCTGGTGTTTGTAGAAGGACTGCGATCTAACAATCACTGTGATTTTACTTCCAAATTATTATTATTTTTTCTCTCAATGCAGATACACGAACAAAAAACTTCAACTTTTATTACTGTCCTTCTGTGAACTACTTGGATCTAATTAATAGCTAGAAAAGTGGCACTCTTGTTGCACAGGTGAAACTGGAGCTATGAGTCTAATTAACCACAGCATCGCTATAATGAACTGCAAACCAAGCAATGGTTTCTTTGGGGCATCCAGGACGTAAAACCTTTGGTCCCCGGGCTGCTGCGTTAGAAAGAATTCATATTCAACTAGTCTCCAGTCTGTCTGCACTTCATTAAAACTTTTTATTTTAACTGGACGATCCAGCTTAACGTTATTACACCTGGGGAGATTTAATGTGTAAAGGCTATTAAGTTAAGGGTTTGATTAAAAGCGCGTCGTAATCGTTTTCATCAGGGAGCGGAATATTGCTGCATCCAGGTCAGGTGCTGCTGGGCCACCAAATTAAAAAACAGCCATGCATGGACAGAACAACAGCCTCCACATAGTTCTGCACAGATTTATTTTGTTTACATATGTACATGTGTGAACACGCTTGTACAGCTGTTATTTTGCAGGGGGGGAAGGAAAGCTTAACAATCCCTCAAATGAACAAATGAAACATCAAATTAGTCCGCCTGAGGGCCTCATTTTTTGTACTTCTACATTATAACTAGTTATTGAACTAGGTGCACGATCTGAAAGCCATTTGTGGGGAGAAAGAATTCATTGCTGTCGCTCCATCAATAATCATTGGCAGTGAACTATTGGAACCAGTCAAACGCGAGGGGTGAAACGCGGGTCAGGCTGTCTAACTAATATTAAAATGCGTGCGCCAGGGCGCGCGGGGCGAGAGTGGAGTATGTGGTGTGCGTGCAGCTCTTTCAGACAGGTTTGGTGCACGAAAAACATCACATATTTAGATGAGAATATACACCAAATGAACACGAGTAAGATTTTTGTGACTATGTTCTCGTTAGTTCATTGTTGTTGGCTTAGGATGCTTTGTTCTTTCAGTAAAAAAAAAAAAAATCTATTAAATTGATACACAGGACAGAATGCACGCGGAGAAATATGTAGATTGAGACGTTTTTTGACAGTGTTTGAAGTCCCATGTGCATTTCCACTGTAATCAATTCCATTGATTCACAATCTGAGCATGTTTGCTGTTTTTAATAACCCCCCGAAACAGGTCACATGTCTGATATTGCATTTTTCATCCGAGGCTTTTCTCATTAGCTTCCAGGGTGGCAGGAAGAAAGGTTACCGAGCGGTCAGTATGGTAATAGCAAGCAGAAGAAATGGTTGGGAACAATAGAAACTTATTTTTCATCTGTGCTGTCACGCCGTCCCTTTGTATCCTCCGTGTTTGTGACTGAATATTCATATAGGAGCTACCTCAAAGGCAGAGGTTGAATGTTGAGAAAAGAGACCCTCTTTATCCTTTTTGCACCCGACGTGTTTGTGTGTGAATGTGTTCAGGCATATTTTTGCGAATATTTTTTTGGGGGGAGAAAAGTAGTATATTCTGTCATTTGTAAATGTATTAAGAGCAGATGTGATTTGTGTTTGTGGCTCCAGTAACCCTGACAAGCAGCATCCGCTTTGGCGCGCGCTTTGTGCAGTATTTCTACTCTATTGCAGCTTTAATATGTTGTTATGACATTATACTCTTGAAATGCATGTTTGTCCTATTTCAGACATGAAAAACCTGCTTGCGTATGTGTTTGCCTGAGAGATCACCTTTGCAGCTTCTAACCTAAAACACATTAGTTGTCTATATGTACCCTGTAGAACCGAATTTGTGTGGAGTACAAACAATCGCAAATACGTCTCTACAGGAATACATGGGCAACTGAAATACCACGCCAGCAAACGGACTCCTCTGCTTCTGCCTCTCTGCACATCTCTCTGGCTTTTTTTTTTTCTTTTCTTGATATTGCATACACAGGCGTTCAGTCTACATCCAGGCAGTAAAGCGATGAAATAGCCTAACATTGTCACAGAGTGTATTCATAGTCCAGACAGCCATGGATTGTGTAGGTAGGCCACAGAGAGTAAAGCCATGTGTGCAGTGTGCGGCTACTACTGTGTCAGACCCTGTAAAACACGTTAGGAACCAGGGGTCGTTTCAAAGTGACTGATTTACGGCTTTTATTGCGCTATAAAACGCCTCTAACATCCTCGCTAGGGGTAATAGAAATGTCGTGCGCATTCTGTACAAACAGGACAGCCAGAAATATGCCATTTCACGTCGTTTTTAAGCATATTATGTAATTATTACTGTGAAAATAGAGGCATCCGTTAACTTGCAGTTTGCTACTTTGACCAACAGATTGACTTGTGTGCTTCTGTTCAGATTTATATTCAACGTTATTATTATTATTATTATTATTATTATTATTATTATTATTATTATTATTATTATTATTATTATTATTATTATTATTATTATTATTATTATACTGGCTGTTGCTGCCCCCACAACTAACATAGCAATAAAAAAATAAATAAAAAATGATAAAAATATAATCTGGAGACTGCTAAGCTATTATGAGTTAACCTCTCTCTCTCTCTTTCTCTGTCTCTCTCTCTGACTCCAGCTGGCTCTGAGATAAGAGTAGCTAGTCTAATGCACATGACAAGTTTATACAGTGAGGGAGTATCAGATAACAGCAGACGCCCAGTAATGTGGCTGATGGTCAGCCTTAGTTTTCCAAATACCACCTAGACTGAAATGCTTTTGTAATATTTATTTTATTATGATTTGTGGATAAGTGGGACTTGCAGTTTGAAGCATTTATATGGATGTTATTGTAAACATGTTTGTGTATAAATCAGTTGCATTTGTGTCTGTGCATGTTTCATTTGTGCAGATGCTCCTCTCGTCTGCTAGTCAGAGAGCAGTGATAGTCCACAGAGATTCAATTGATTTACATAGCGGTCATAACAACCATAACAAAGGTCATAACATTTCTGGCAAGTACAAAACGAGGATTTTCCAAAGAAAATGCAAACTGTGTTGAAGGAGAGAGTGTGATGAGGAGGTGGAAAGAACACGGTTAAGAGTGATATGTTTGTCAAAATCCACTAATAGTGTTGAATTTCAATATTTGAACATTGGTTTGAATCTAGTTGTGTTTGTTTTGCTTGTTACTGTTGTTTGCAAATCTACAAACAAGGCATCTCTAAGCAGGACTGACCTTCAGTTTCAGATTTGAGGTTGTACAGCTGCTCCAAAAGGCTCTTACACTATAGTCTGCAACAACTGAATCTAACTTCTCTTTGGCAAAACACTCGCCCACTGCAGTTGAGTCAGCAGTTAAAGTGCTCTGCTGCTCTCTGGTCCCTGCTTTTGGGTCTGTTGTGACATCATAACAGTGTAGTTTCACTGCTGACTGGTCTTTGACATCATAATGATGCTCTGGTTTATGACACAGGGGCATTCCTGGCTGTGTTGGTTGGTCTGTGATGTCACATTGGTCACATTGGTAGCGTTTTGTTGGTCTCCTCTGTTGGCTGTTCCTCTGTTTTCTGGTGTATGATATCATGATTGTAGAGTTTCACAGCTTTGTGGTTTATGACAGTTCTCTGCTTGTTTGTTGCTGTTTGTTTGTTGACATCACAGCGCTCATAATGAAATTGGATACATGTAGAAGACTTTTGATGTGTATTTGTATCTTTCAGGAGAAGAAGTTGTTATTAAAGATTAAACAATGCGGAACATTTAATGTACTTTTACATTTTTGTGCAAAAGACTAGGACTGCCATGACTTTTCTTTAATATCATTTTATTATTATACAGAGACCTTTGGTACCAGATTTTTGCTGCTTTTACAACATAATCGGCCTCCCAAAGCCTGACAGCTTTACTCATATCTGTCCTGTTTGTAATATTACCCTTACTAAGAATAAATTAAAAGGTGCAGCTGAGCTTTTTAAGGCACAACCTGGAATAAAAAGTGATATCATTTTAAAGTAGGCAGATATCTCATCGTTGAATGAAAGGCGATTGTTTAGTTTGACTCTTCTTGTCTACATTTCTTTAACATTATAAATGATCATTATAGCCTATTTTCAGAAATCACACACCTGCAGAGCTTCTCACCACTTCAATCCTCTCTGACAGTTAGATTCACAACACACCTTTTAAATATTATTGCTGAAATGCTTTTTTTGGAATCAACACCTTACGAAGCTTATGCAGCCCTGATTCTTAAGTGTATGAATGGACTGTAATCTGTTTCACAGGTGAAGTGCTGCTGCCTTCATTAATTAGCAGATAGCTTTTATATAAGGCTTACAGGCTAACAAAATGATTGGTTTGCTTTTGTTGTACCTTATCCTTGGTGAATCGCCTATTGTCCCTTTGAATAATTGAGACCAGTGGATTTTGCCTGTTTTATTTTTTCCTTGGTCAGCAACTAGCTACTAGTTTTGTCCCCAAGATCAATTGCCTTGGTAACACAACCAGAGAGAGAGAGAGGGAGAGAGAAAGAGAGAGAGTGGGGGAGAGAGAGATTTGTGCCCACAATGGCGACTGTAGGTATGCTAAATACCTCTGGTTCCTTATCCGGGAACTACCTCTTACTCTGCGATTGGACCAGTGGGTCACGTGGTAAAAGTAACTTTACAGGGCTGCTCGCAAGTAGGAGGGCTTTATGGAGCAGAAAAACGACAAAGCTAGAAAAATTATTTTCCACTCCAGAAATTAATGATCATGAGCTCGTATTTGATGGAGTCTAACTACATTGATCCGAAATTTCCTCCATGCGAGGAATATTCGCAAAATAACTACATCCCTGAGCATAGTCCAGAATATTACAGCCGCGCAAGGGACTCTGGCTACCAGCATCACCATCAGGAGTTATATCCTCCGCGGGCGAGCTACCAAGACCGCCAGTATAACTGTGCAAGCATCCCTGAACCTGACACGCCAAGGGGACATGGAATACCCCATTCTGCGCACCTGCTGATAGGGAAAGGGCAACCTGCTTCATGTGAAACCCCACAGTTGTCCATGTCCCCCGCCACCCCACCGGCCGCAGCCTCCGCCTGCAACCAAGCTACCCCGGAGCATCCAAACAGCACAGCCTCTTCCAAGCAGCCCGTGGTGTACCCGTGGATGAAGAAAATTCACGTCAGCACTGGTAGGCAACTTGTGTGTTTATGTTCCCTGCACTCCTCATGCTCCTCTCTCCCTTTCCCTCCCTTTATCAGTCCCTCTGACTCCCATCTCGTTGCCAGCCCCTGCTCCGATAGCAGGGAAGCCTTTGAAATGGCACAATTGAGGCGGATTTACGACTCGGCATTGGTAATTACACCCACCATAAATTTTATAGCCGAGGTATACTCAGGGCAGCCGTATCACCATGTGGCTTCTGCTGTTATGTATTGCGCGATAGAGAGAGGGGGAGAAATGAATAAGAAAAAAAACTGAGCTTTGTAATCTTGCATTAATAATTTAGCTCATAGTTGGATGTGAGTGTCCTCTCATTACGCTGAGAAGTTCTTAACTTCCCATTTAAATTTCTCAAACAGCTAAACATTCATATCCAATAAATCTTTCTAGCCATATCTCAGTTGAGGCCATTCTTGTTTACCCCTCCTTTCCTCCCTTCTCTGTCTCTCCCTTTCTCTCCACTTCTCCCTTTTTTTCCAGTGAACCAGGGTTACAATGGGACGGAGCCCAAGCGGTCTAGGACAGCATACACCCGGCAGCAAGTCTTAGAATTGGAGAAGGAATTCCACTATAACCGGTATTTAACTCGGCGGAGGCGCATCGAGATCGCCCACACCCTGGTTCTCTCCGAGCGACAGATTAAAATCTGGTTTCAAAACCGCAGGATGAAATGGAAAAAGGATCACAGGCTCCCGAACACCAAAGTGAGATCCTCCTCCTCCTCCTCCGGGTCCAACACAAGCTCAGCAGCCGGCGCTGTTGCCGCTGCCTCGGCCACTAACACTGGTGCCTCCGACGAACTCACCGGAGCGCAACATGGCGAGGATATTACCAGGTTATAAACCACGAACCAAGATTGGGGGTAGAAAAAGAACTGGTTATTTATAGAACAATTATATATTTTGTTTTCGTAGCTATCTTGTGCGGTTTCCTTTAAGTCCAAAGTTATATAAAATGCATGTTATATAGCATGGATTACTGCGAATACCGATGAATTATTTTTACGTGACACAGGGTTTAATTTATTTGAAGCTCAATTAAAATGATGTTTTTTATTAAAAAAAATGTTTTGAATGAAGGAGAAAAAAAGTAGAAAAAAATATACATTTTATCAAAGTGTTATTGTGGGCCATTCTTTTGCCCTGCTGCCCAAGGTGAAATGCACAATCTATTTATTTCAAACAACACTGGAAGGAAATCAATATAATAATAGTTATTTTTGGTATAAAAAAGCTGGAACACACCATTGATCTTGAACTTGTATGTTTAGGATAATAACAATGTGTGAATTACCTCGTGTATTTCAGAAACAGGATTTTGATTTACAATTTAGTTTTGTGGTGTTGATGTTGTGTTTAGACCGTTAAAAAGCAGATTATTGTGATATACAATAAACGGAGTTTAGTGTACTTGTAATCATATTGGTCAATAAAACAGTGAGTGTCTACTAGTTTTATATACGTTTGGTCGAACTTCATTTTAGGCAAGATGAGGTTTGCTATTGTTTTGGCTGTATGGAGGGATTATCTTTAAAAGTGTACAGATGTGTGAATATTTGAACATTTCATGAAGGGAAAACAAGAATCACTGTGTCTTCAAAGCTCATTTTCTGCGTCTTTAATTTAGCACTGTGTACACACCTTGATAAAAACAGATAGTCCTGTGTGTGAATGTTGTGAGTGTTTAAAGCCTCCCTCATAATGGACTGAAGTTATTTCTAAAAAATCTGAAAATGAAATTGTGTGCGCTGTGCATTGTGTGCAACCTCATCAGTCTGAAGGGCATTCAATTAACGCTAAAGACAAGCCACTGAGGCCCTCCTCTCCTCTCCACTACACACTGCACTGCCTCTGCCAGTGAAGCTCTCCACTTCCTTCGCTCTGACTTGAAAAAAAAAAAAACAAAGCTGCATGCGATTAATTTAGAGGACATTTGCCATGTGTTAGAGATTATAGATTGTTGTGAAAATATTCTTATTGATTTTGTAAACTAAGTAGTTGCCCTGCTTTTTCTATAGTACACTGCGCCATGCGACTGAATTTTCAAATGTAAAAAAAAAATAAAATAAAAATAGCCTACAAAAAAACATAAGAAATAAAATAAAGTCGTGAATTGCAGATAGATTCAATATAATGCGTCATGTGGTTTTCGTTACAGTGAGGATGGTGATGGAGTAGCTGACCTTTGTTATCAGTAGCTTGGCCTATAAGGAGGGATGTTGATGTTTTCTTGTGTGTTCATTCACTATTTGACTTTTTGCTTGTGTAAACACTTTGCCACATTATTTACCTGCTGTCTCCCCCACCGGGCAGCTTGCCTCCAGAGTGTGCAGCAGCTCGCGAGAATACAAAAAAAACCCCTACAATTTCAAAAAACGGCGCTAAGCTCGTCTCACTGCAACGTCATCGCCCCGCTTTTCATCTGGCAAGAGGACCAACACACTGCAGGACTGTTTACGACTGTAGACCTGCTGGACTGATGAAACAATATGATAAAATATCGCTCAAACTGCAACTCTCAACTGAAATGTCTCCAGATTTTTTTTTCTTTCTCACAAAGATGCATTCATTTTTTTTTTTGTAGTTTTTCTTGGACAGATCTGTGCAGAAGTTTAAACATGACTTAAACCCAAAGACGCGCAAGAATTTGATAGATTATTGAAATTGTGACATGAATAGGCCTTATAAAATGCCTTGCCTGGTGGGGGGCAAGAGAGCACAAAAGGAAGAGGTATTCTCCATCATCAATCTTTCACTACAGAGCTTTGTGTTCAGTTCTGGAAAACAGCTCTGACAACAGCCAGTTTTCATCGCACCAAATATTCTGTACCAGACCATATCCTATACCATCCTCCCGAAATGTGAGAGTTTAAGTGGACTTAAGTGAACCACTTAAACTGGACCAAAGCGGTTAAAATTTGCTTTTGGATGGGGGCTTTATAAAGGCACTAGAATAGTGTTGAGACGGCGCTGAAAAATGAATCCAGAAGCCTTTATGTTGCCGGACAGATTAGAGAAATTAATGTGCTCGCCACAGTCGCAGCATCCCTCCAATCCCTTTCTCGGCCCTGTCGCCTCCATGTCGCGAGGCTGAAAAGGTACTTTATTGAAGTTTGGGGGCGAAGTGGGAGAAGGCCGAGTTCACCTCGAGGACACATTTTCTGTCCCATTAGGCTCATTTCAGTCTGGATGGCCGACCTCTCCAACCCTGTGACCTGACTCCTTCTCTATACGTGTACCTTCTGTGTGCGCCCTCGCTGGTCCCCCCTTGGCCTCGGCTTTCTTTGTGGATTTTTCTACGTTGTGCCTATAGAGAGGCCTGCGGCGGGGCATCACTGAATGTGTTGCTCCTTTTGTTAATCAGAGTGACCCAGGACAGTGTTGAACTCTCGGACAGTCCTTCAGATCCAGGAGACCTGCAGGACTTGCAAACATGCGCCCTTCTTAACAGCGTCTTGTGATTTGATCTGTCCAAACTCAACTGGCAAAGATTCGTGTCAACTTTCCCACGAGTTACTGAAGTGACAACATAAATTGCAATATTCTGACAGATTATGAAGCGTTATTCTGATTATGTGTGTTGATTAGATTTTACAAACTTGTCCGGGAAAATAAGAACTACTTTACATATATATTGTACAGGCACTTTGGGGTTTTATACTATTGTAACTGGTACAATTAAATGGTTGTTAAAATTAGAACCAAAGTATAAAAATGTCCTATTTTCCAGGGATCAGTTACGTTCCTTAAAGTCTCCAAAAAAAAAAAACACAGAAGGCAGTAAAAATAGTTGGTGCGGTCACATGACTTCTGTGTGACTTAAGAGAGCAACTGGCCTCAGGTCAGCACTTCCGTTCAAAAGGAAGCTGCCAGTTTTAGGTGTTTTCTGACAGTACTGGGACAGTTTGGTCGCTGTGATTAGTTAATGGACAGGGACCTTTAAGCTTGTAGTCAGGAAAACCTTGCAAACTTTCCACAGAGACTTCACTAAAACTTTCATTTTATACACAAGGTAATTCTCCCTCATGTGGGACAGAATTTAACCCAAATAGCGTATTGATGACAAATTGATTCTTGCTGCAGAATGCTCCAAAAATCATTAAGATTATGTATATATAAAGATAACTATTGAAGATGTTACAAACCTTTAGATATGTCTTCAATGAAATAGTTTTCTGTTATTTGGGAAATCTTATATTATCGCAAGCAACCTTAACTTGATACTTATTTTAACCACTTTGCAATAAGTTTGGTGTTTCGTTTGTGGACTGTAGAATACGTGACAGCATGTGTTCACAGCTGACACTGACAGTGATCTCAGTGTCTGTCATTTGTGTGTGATAATTCAGCTTCCTCCTCATATATCCGAGGCTACAGGTGCAGCAGCTCCAATTGCAGTTAACAATGACGGGGTGTCCCTTTTTGTTTGAGCTCTTGTGACTGAAGCTTTGCGTAAAGTACAACACGAAGCATAATTAGCGGACATTTTCTTGACTTGTTGACTTTGCTTTATCAGGGATTTAACTAAAACGCCTATATAAGGCCTCACTGGATTTATTATGGGAATAAACAAGACTTGGTTTGAAATGATTGTTTAAAAAGCTCATGCAGTTAAGCAGTCATGAATCAGGCACTGTCACGTGTTCTGTTAATTAACTTTGGACTTATGCGCAGTTTTTTCTCCACAACGGAAACTTTTCTTAATATTTACACTTATATTTATCATCATCGTATTTAAGGATTTAAAAAAAAAGTGCGGAACGTATACTTAACACGTTTACCTTTCTGTACTCTCATAAGCAAGCCAATAGTTCATTAAATCCATTAACTTCAAAGTTATATAATCTTACCTGTCAGGAGATCAAAATAAATGTAAAAAAAATAACAATAACTTCCCTGACTAATGGCGTCATCCTTTATGAATGAATGCCAATCTTTAAAGTTTAGAATAAACTCTCTTGATTTTCATTTTCACGCAGCTCTTTGCTTTCAGCTGAATCTGTAGAGTATCTCTGGGAAGGCGGTAGTTATTCTTAACCTCACCACCTTGCAGGAATATGGTGTATTTTATGTGTTTGAAGTTCAGTTGTTTAAATTCCTCAGCACTTACTCAGCCCTAACTGGTTTCTTTTCTGACTTGCGACTGTTGAATCACACATGATCTTCAGCTCACATTGCACCGCTGCGGGCTCGCTGTGATTTATGAGCACCTCAGGCGAGGGACCCTCTCTTGGAAGATGTAAAAACTTTACACAAACAGCCACCGAAATGTTTGAACAAGAGCAACTACGAAACAAAAATCACCAGCTGTTCTGACGGTGGCGTTAGTTTATGGCCTGTTTTTTTTTTTATTATGGCGCACCAGGTTACACATTTTTTCCACTCGTCTCAGGTGAGTGTCTTCTTCAACCACTTTGGTTTGTAATGAAGGGTCCGGGGCTGGAGCATTGTTATGGTGTAGTGTGTTTAAACGGCAGCCATGGCAGCTGCATAAAGGCTGAGAGTTGAAACAGGGGTCACGCTGCTATTTTCCAGAGACAGAGAGGCTCTCTCGCATTGACCAGCAGTGGGTGTGTCATAAATCCGTAAATCTCTCTCCCATCCGTTCACTCTAGGGAGCAGATGCACCATGTCTTTTCTTTGTGTGTGTGTGCGTCTCTCTCTCTCTCTCACTGTGTATATGTGTGTGTGTGTGTGTGTGTGTGTGTGTGTGTGTGTGTGTGTGTGTGTGTGTGTGTGTGTGCGTGTGCGTGTAATAGAGAGGCAGAGTTAAATGAATTTACATAAAACTAGATTTTAAAACTCCATCAGACATGTTAAAATGATTTACTGTCAGTGCTGGCAAACATTTCAAGCAGCTTGGATCAACACCCTGATACCCCACTGCAGACTTCAACATCACATCACACAGGAAATGATGGCCCGGGTAAACTTGCCCGCAATACTTTATGTCATCATAACGCCTCGCTGAGAAATATTTCATCAGCCTATTTGCTGCATCGTTGAGGACCTTAGAAATTACAGTCATTTTCCTCCATTCAGTGTGTCACCAGGGGCTCAGACAGTCACTAGATTGAGTTATGATTATCTTATTCACTTTTCATTAGCAAAAGTGATCTGAATATGGGATCCAGAGACTATAGAGCCACAATTATGTATAGGTTAAGTGAAAATGCGCTTTTTATTTGATTTGTTCTCTGAAAATGATTCTCCGGTGTGTTTATGCGGACACCAGTTGCTTTTCCATCACCGTTATCGTCCACTTTGAGCACTTTTTTTTAAACATATCGCCATATGTTGTTATATTATTGAATATTAAAGTCGCAATGCAAAACCAAAATGTAAAAACAAAAAAGTTCACATTTTTAAAACATAGGATTGAAACCTGCAATCTCTCCCAAACTGACTGAAAGGCCTTTAAATACAATTATAGCTACACGTCTTTATATTAATATTTAACGATTCTGTTTTATATCAGCTGTAAAAAGCAGTAAAACTATTTATTAGTTATTTTTCAGGCTTTAATATTCATATACATTCAGCTGTCAACACTTATTGTAAATCATGTACATTACATATTACATAAAAATATTTCAAAAACCGTGTTTGTTTTATGCTGCTGAATTATTTTATTTTAATGCTATATATATCATGCAAAAACATATTTCTCCTGATTAAAAAAACACTTAAAGTCATCTCCAAATTGTATCCTTTCGGATGGCATTTCATTGGCTCAGAGCTGCAGGATTTATGTTTGCACTCTGCACAGACAGTTCAGGATTTACAGAGAGCTGTGGCCCAAATTAATACTCTATGTTAATGCACACGCTTATGCAAAAGTCAGGACTTGTTTGGGAAATTGACAATGTGTGTCTTTTCCTCACTTATGAAGTGCAGTCTGCAAACTCTAGTCCTTTCATTTCACTCTGCATTGTTTACAGCAACATAGAGCACCGGGCCCATAAATCTTCCCCTTGCTCTGCCAAGACAGCGCCATTTGTATGCACCGTTTTAACCGACAGCATCCTCTGCCCATTAACGTCTTCTCCCCAGCTCTCTCTCAGTCTCCTCTTATCTGCCCAGCTCTTGTCCCCTGGAAATACATTAACTGATCCGTGCATCAGTTGAGCTCTGTAAACTAGTGAAGTTTGGGGAATATATAATGTACAGAAAAATGAAAATAAAAATATAAGAATTGTGTTGCATTTCCTAGATTTCCTCCTCCTCCTGCCCGCATGTTGCAGATGTTTCCCATTTCCTCAGTACCGGTTTCTCTGCAAGTTATTGATATGAAAAATAAAAGTTTATCGACGATTTCCTTGGTTGTTTGTGTCAGCAGGCGAGAGAGCGCAGAAGGTAAGGAGGAATTGGAAAAGGGTTGACACCCAGAGCGACCGGCGCGCTTTTGTGTGAGAGAGAAAAATGATTTATTGCCACTGAGGCGGTTCAAACAGAGTTCACGGAGAATTGTGGTGGAGGCGCGGAGGAGCTAAATTATGGTCTTGCTGAGCTAGTATATCATAGATTCTATCTCCAATTCAGAGAGTGTGTTCAAGGGTGTGAGGTAAGGAAAACAAAACCAATTTAATTACTTTCCCCCATTTCACTCAGTGCGGATGTATACTGCCCACTTCACCTGTAGAAATAATACCAATAATAATAATAATACCAATAATAATAATAACAATAATGATAATAATATTTTTTTGTCTAAAACATATAAGCAGATGCCTTTATATTTCCATTTATAATTATTTTTTCTCTGCTGGCGTACATTCATCACTTAACTATAATTTTAATGTGCAAATTGGAATAATTAAACCTGGTCACAATCATCATTACCTAGTTTTTTTATTTTCAAATTCAAATCAAGTCTCCATGTACTTAACTTTTAGCATAAAGTTTAAAATTAAATATTAATATTTAAAAAAAACCCCAATATAATCAAGTGTATTTACAGTTGATCGTGGTTACCAATAAGCCGGACTCTATGGGGTGATTGTAGTTGTATTATGTCCTTGATGGGAACTGATCAAAACTAAAATATTGTATTTATGAAATAAATAAATAAAAAAACCCAAGGACGTGACTCAACCCTGGAGGTTCAGGTAAAACCTCAGTGGTGGTGGCGGCAGGGGTGAAACGGAAAAGGGGGAAGTGTCCTCTTCCAAGCTCTGCAACCCTGAGTGCATAATCCATCACTGCTGAGAGACACCTAAAGAGGGTTTTCTCGACAGCTTTGTTGTGGTGAAACACCAGAAGGAACTTATATCTTAAAGCATAAGAACTAAGATTGATACTGGCACAGAATATGTTAACATCATAGCCTGCAGAAGCCCGCCCTCTCCTTTTGAGAGATGCTTTTGGGTGCACTATTTTAAAATTTTGTGATTGCTTCATTAATCTGCTTATTTATCCACTTTGCGTACGTTTGTGTTTTGTTGAAACGAAATAGTCATTTTTTATGAGTTTTTTTTTTTCTCAGTGTAACTCAGTTAGGCCACACTTGATGTAGCTTTTGGCTCAAATAATCCCCCCTCCCAAAAAAAAAAAAAAAAAAAATATTATGGGGTTTTAAAAATGAAGTTGCAAAATTTATATTTTATTGAAATGTATTGCAGCATTAGAGCCATATTTCCAAGTTCCTGGTGTCTTGCTTTGCTCTACATTGTAACTACAAACAGGCGCACATAGGGGCTCTATACTGAACATCTCCCCCTATACTCTTTGTCCATGCAGCCGTGCAGCAAGCGGGATGTTTCCCATCAAAATGTCCATACTGTCTGACTGTTGCCTCACAGAGCCACAGAGAGGGACACTTGATACTGTACAGTGATGCCTGATTAATGCAAATGCGTTGAATCGTCCTATAGGGAAAAAAATCTCTAATGATTGCCTCCTTTGTCTTTGTGTGGCAATGACTGTCAAGCCTTTGTTTGACCACTCCCAGTGAATCCTATTAAGCCAAAGCTACACTCCGACAGTTATAAACATATGCTGTTATTTCAAGGAAAGCCCGCCGATTTATAATGGCCAGATGCAAACTAAGTTATCCAAAAATAATCGATTGATTCTTTTGCAGGCAAAAAATCAGCCAGCATGACAATAGACAGAGCAGCTAATAGCATAGAAATACCGTAATAAATAATCATATTTATCATTATATTTAATTGGATGAGAATATCCCGGAACACAATTTATTTTTCTGGCATTTTACATCAAGAAAAGCTTCAGCAAAAAATAATGAATTGTGGTCGATAACTCGTTATTATCCAATATGATCGTCCAGCTCATAGACATAGCCTACTGTATAGGACGTATAGCGTTGCATTTGATTAAAAAACCTACCACCAAAAAGTTCAGGATGTGCAGCTGCAAGCGGCGGCTCCTTCTAATAAAAGCGTCCTGTCAGAAGATTTACAATTTTACGAGAAATCAGTTTCTAATGAAACAGGTTTCTCGGAAACACATACATGTAATCTCTGTGTCTCCCCACTCTGCCATTTTTTCTCTCTCCCCGTTCATCTCACTCTTTCTCTCTCACACTGATCACACAGTTGTTGGCGTCTATTTATATTCCGTCATATCTTTTTTTTTTTTTTATCCCTATAGGTAAATAAACGCGGGCTGCTGTTGTCTGAAGAAATATCGCAGAAGCTTCTTCGGGAGCCCCAAGTTGGCAGCGGATTACTTTGCAACTCCAGAGCTCGGTCATTGGAGGACAGCCACACGTGACTAAGGCACCCTTCTGGTAAATATTATTCAAATGTTCCACATGGTTACTCCAAGTGCTCTTCCCTGCATGCCTTTTTACATTCACGTTAAATTTGATCGGATATTAGACACACAGAAGTCCTTGTCTTTTACTACTGTTGAGGGATTTCTGGTTTTATTTGAGACAGTTTGATGAGCTGGGTCCATGGACCCCCAACAGTCTGCCCTCCCACTGCAGCTGCATGGCAACACTTTTGCTATGAGCTCTGGACAAGTGCCAAAACTAAGCGCGGGATACAATGAAGGAGGAGGAGGTGGTGGTGATGGAGGAGGCCAAGAAGCAGAACTTAATCAGCAAAACATGACCTCCTCTGCTCATGTCAGTTCCAGGTTGAACCCAGATGAACAGTTTCAGTGCCCACTGGAGCCTCTGGTTCACTGCCGTGCCAAGGGCGAGCTGGACGTCAAGAGCAGGAGCTGCAGTCTACTCACCATCTGCCGCTCAGGAGTAATTTTTCCCTGGATGAATCCACGGACAACTGACTCAGAACAATCTGGTAATGCTGGTTTTTGTTTTGTCATAAACTAAATAACTTTTTAAAGTTGTAACTAAGTGTCCAAGATACTGTTGACTGATGTGTGAATCCATGAATCCAATTTTGAATGAATGTTTAACTCAAACACTGACATCTGACCTTAATGTTGTGTAGCACTTAGTCAATTACTTCTTGTTACATGAAGACACTGAATGCATGTGCTATAAAAATGCACTGCCCATATGTTTGTCATACTTGATCATATTTCCAAAGTCTGTCTGTCACCTGCATTATTTCTCACACACAAAAGTACACTCATCAGATGCACAGGCTCTATATCCTTTATTAGGTTTAAATAAGTATGTGGATGAGTGTGAATGTTGCAGCACAGTTAACCAAATGTCAGTGTCATGTGTATAGCTGTTTGTTCCTCCAGCTCTTTACTTGAAGTGATATTCAAAACAGAGAAGCTGCAGGATGAGCCGTACAAAAACACCTTGTAAACTACACTGTTGCCTCTGAGGATCTTTAAATGTAGATTTTTTAAACTTAATCAGAAAATATCATCTTTTTTGATTTCATAAAATCTATGATTCCTGCTCTAATAGATCTCTTCTAATGCTTGATATTTTCACAGCTATACAAAACAAGCTAGCATATACACTGCGGATGCTGCAGTCTCTCAGTCTGGTGGAGTGCTGTTAAGATGTGCGGTTCTCTCTCTGAGGTCACTACAGGCCTTATTAAGTGTCCATTAACCCCTGCGTGTTATATTGTTATCAACAGGGCCCTGGTATCCCTCATATACATGTCAAATGGAATCTCTAATGGTGGTTATTTTCAGTGGTGGTCCCAAGGTACCTTTTAAGTGACTGAGATGGGGATTTGACAGGTCTGCTTCCGTGTGTAGCTGTGATTAATGTGGCCTGTCAGGCAGCCGTAGTGGCGTCAGATGTTTCCCCCAGACTGTTTCTTCGGGAGCTAACTTTCCCCCTGAACACATGACACAGTAGACAGCCAGTCTTGTATAGTGTCTCAAGCATGACTGAATACACAAGAAGAGCTGAGGGCTCTACTTTGTCTCAGTTTGATTGGCTGAGGAATAACATGGGTCTTACTAGCACTTGAAGTCCTCCATTTGGAGGTTATACATTACACAAAAGACTTGTTAGGTATGTGACACTTGCTTTTAATGCCCTCTCATCTTTATGTGCTTTCTCCTGCATCAGTCAGTGGCGGTGTGCAGGCTGGTCACGTGGGAGGAGGCGGAGGCAGGCACAGTGTCAGAAGGGAGAGAACAGCCTTCACTAACAGCCAGCTGCTGGAGCTGGAGAAGGAGTTCCACTTCAGCCCTTACCTGTGCCGCCCTCGGAGGCTGGAGATGGCGGCAGGGCTGCAGCTCACCGATCGCCAGATCAAGATCTGGTTTCAGAACCGCAGGATGAGGTACAAAAAGGAGCACAAGCATGGGAAATTGGTGAATCCGTCCCGGTGGTCTCCTTGCAACCCCTCCTCCAGCTCAAGCTCATGTGCAGACCACTGGAGGCTCCCAGGTGCTTTTGTTGTCAGAACTTCCCCCTCCTCTGATGTGCACTTCATGGATTATGCTCCTATGTCTTCCTCTCCTTTTGATTCTCCTTGTCAGGCCAGCAGTGGTCAGTGTATCCACCCTGCAGAGCTGCCCCATCTGAACTGCATACTTCCATCTGTTGCAAATGGTCTGCCACCCTCCTGTACAGGCACAGATAGTCATCACCATGCTGGCATTTCAAACTGGTCCTAGGGCCCCTTAATGGTTATTCCTCCTTTGCTCATCAAAATCTCAATGATAGGTCTACTTTCACTTACTTATGAAAGACTGGATGTCTGATTAGCATCCCCAGGTTTAAACCCCCTCAGCACACACTTTCACCATTCATGAAACATTTTAATTAAACTATTCAAACGTATCTTAATTGAAGGAGAGCTACAGTGATATCACTTGTGGTGACTGGGGACTGCAGGTCTTCAAACCTGCTGCTCATCTTGTATGCACACAGCATGTACAAAACATTTGGGCAATTAATAATTACATGTTTTTTTGCTGTAACTCTGTTGCTGTTACATTTGTATTGTGGTTGCATGTTTTATGCATGTGGGAATCAAACTGTGAGTGAGTTTTCTATTTCCCTCGGTTGTCAAATAATAGCTAAATGGTCGTCATATTTTGTAAGTGTCACATTAGGCCTCTTTTTCATTACGTATTGTAAATAGCAGGTCATTTGTGTAAAACGTTTTAATGTGAAATGGGCAGAATAATGTTCATATTGAATGATGTTATATTTTTGTTAAAGCCATTAAAAGGATACTGCAAGTCTTTGATACTGTTCTTGATTAATTGAGATGTCATATACTGTACATGCTTAATAAATACATTTGGGAAAACTGTAGCTCTTGTGCAATGTTTACCCTATTCATCGCTGATTAGACTTACACTTTTTGTCTCCAGCAGTATTTCATGATTAAGGATTCCTGGATTAGATCCCAAGTGGAAAGACGAGAGAGATTCTGTAATCAAATTAAGGCACGCTTTAAAAATTCACTGAAAAGTCTACAGTATTGTGCATTCAAGTTGCACAATCTTGCCACATAAGCCTCTCCCTCGCTCCTGCCTCCGAGTTCCCCACCATTAATCACCGAGACAAGGCAGTCTTTCCAGCACTCCAACCACAAGCTCTGAACCCACTGGGCACCATGACAAGATCTCTTTCCTCCTCCTTCCCAACCCTTGCCTTTTCAATAGTCAAATTGTAGTGCTGCAAGTTGGGGCTGGCCTCCTTCTCAGGGGGCATGTTAGTTGTGTAGTTTGGAGGCCCTTCCAGCAGCCCATAGGCCACAACAGACCAGCGAGGTTCAATCACTATTGACAACATATTATTCTAAAGAACAATGAGGATACTTTGTTTATTTTCTTACTTACTATGGGGCAATTACTCTTGCTTCCACTCTGGCTTTGTGACATGTGGATTCTCAAGTATACTAAACTATGTCTTGCTATTTTTTGATTTCAAATGTTTCGACTCTTGTGGAGCTAAATTACGCATGCTGGAAATTATGCGTTTATTTGACAGAAGTGGGTCACATTTTCTCTTGGGTCTCTACAGTTTTACATGTCAAGATAGACAGCAGCTTTCACAACCATGATGAAGGAGCGAACCCCTCTCTTACACTTGATAATGTGAGCTCGACTATCAATATTCTAATAAACAAAACTGCAGTTTTTGGACATGCTGACATTTTTATATCAGTAGCCTTACTGTAAATGAGCTGTCATAGAGGACTACTGACAGCTATGAAATGAGGGAGGTAATGAGGAAGTTTATCCCCTAGTGGTCCTGGATAGAACGACTTCCTGCTCCTAATTCATTACCTAATCAGTCCCAGGATCAGCTGTCATTTGGTAAATATTTGACACCATTTCCAGCAGGTCTAAGAAAGTATCAGGGGAACCATATAGGTGCCATAACTCTGGAAATTCTGAATAAAATAAAGTAGGGTCTACACCACATCTGTATCAAAGAGGTGGTGACACAACCCTGGGATGAGAACGTGTTGGGTGACAGCTGGGTAATTTAAGAGAAAAGTAATAAAGGGCAAAAGAGAGAAAGAGACTGAGCAAGGAGAAGTTCTCCCCTACAAATATGTTCGCTTACAAAGAGACAGAAAGAGGCGGGGGGATTGTGAGGAAGAAGCAGACAGTGTTGGATTCCTAAGATTCTTCCATATGCCGGGTGATTTATGGCGTTAATGGTGCCGAGGCTCAATAGGACCTTTACCTCTAGTTCCTCACAACATTCTGCTTCCAGACACTAAAAGCCAGGAAGATCCACACACTGGAGTGCAGTAATTCTGTGGATGGGGTCAAGGGGGATCCCCAGGGGTCAAGGAAAACCCCCCTCCCCCATCCCCCCACCCAAGGGCCCCACTGCAAGGGGGAACAGTCTACTTCCATTTCAACATTAAGTTAGCCAGTTGTTCTCACACTGGGTTGCTCCCAACTAAAGTCATTACTACCTTTTTACTCACTTGACTCCCCATTTGATGACATCTGTTTTCAGATCTGCAAATCCCCACAAATCCTTACATGTTTTTCTAAAATTCTGGGCTTTGATCAGACTGGAGCAATGCATTAAGTGGATCTTTGAAGTGATAAATGATGCCAGCCGCGGTGCCATGAAACCAGCTTTGGTTACGGTCCATCATTAATTTGAACATTTTTGTGTTATGTCCCTTACAGTGACTGATGTTCAACTGTCCCATTTGCAGCTGTTGTGAAACTGATTTTGGGTTTAGATTTGAAAAATTCTCCGTGCATTAAGACTTTTCTTAAGCCGCCATGAAGACAAAACCGCTGTGTGCTTGACAAAGACGAGCTGTTCTAAGTACCTCACAAAGCATTTGCCCCTGTGTTCAACAATCGTACTGACTGAAGCTCGTCATATAACTGTCACAGTAGGCTTCTGATGTCAGCTGGAGTTTTATGTTATGAGGTGGTAACTCCACTCGTTATATGGGGATCAATATCAGAGGAAATAAATGACAATAATGATAACAAATGTCTTTGTGACAGACCCTACTCTTATTGCTGTGTATGCTGTGCCAGGTTGTTCTCTGATTGGTTAGAGGCCCTTAAACCATCAGAAAATCATCCAAACCCCACCGAGGACACTTTTCTCTCACCAATTATACATTACACTGGATTTTTGTTTTGCTGTGGTCTTTCTCTGCCATTTTTGTTTTTACATCTTTTACATGCTCTTATTTACACCACTAATGTCAATGACTATCACACTTATGAATTGGAATAGCAGCACTTCAAAATCTCTCAATACTGTGGCCTCAGTTTACCATTTAATATATAATCCTGATGCATTTTGGCAAACAAGTCTTCATCAGAGCACAACAAAACTGGTAATCCTCCTCCCTCTATAATGATTAAGAAATCATCCCCAGGTGTGTAGGGGAGATAATAACTTGCATTGAATTATTACAGCATATACAAGAGATATTTTTCATCAAAGGGAAACAAATGTTTCCATCACAACAAATCTGAACCTTTGAAACTGCAACAAAACAGCTTACTGAACAGTTTCTGTTTACAAAATGTAAACCTGTTAAAGGCCCTACCTATTCATCTACGAGCTCAAGTCATAATATAATATCTTCCAGAGGAAGCTCACACACACACAAAATCATAAAAAAAAGAGGAGAACAACTTTATGTGCATTCATTTCACCAGCCTGGATGGATAGTTAGTTTTATTTTATTGTCATGAAACAATATAAATACTTGCAAAATTATATCAAATGCAAAAAGACAGATTTGATCATGTGTCTGCAAAGAACATGTGGATAAAAATACAACATGTACTAAAACTACAAAAACACAATCAAGCTGTTCCAAACATGACACCAAATAAAAGCACTTGAAGTTGTCATGACGTATTTCCACAGAGGTTCTGACTTAAAGTTCATGACTACAACTGTGGCTGCAGTACATACACACACACACACACATATATGCTTCACCACAGCTGTGACTTGCTACTTTACTAAATACATCCAGATGCAACATAACCCCTTACAAAATCAATTAGGAGGAACATAATATTCAAGATTATGATCCGTTTGTGGCCAACTTTTAATTTTCTTTTATGATTATTAGGATTTTTGAGGATATAATGATTTGTATAATAAAAAGCATAGCAGTAAATGCTTGCTCAAAAGTGACTGCTACTTGCAGCACTTTAGTCCATTGTTGAGCAAAATCCTGAACTTTTATGCTTGGCCTTTAGGAGGATTTGTTCTTTTTATGACCTATTAACCTTCTCAGCCTTTTCTCCCCCACAGTAGTTACTGCTGCCCACCAGCCTCTCCAGGTGCTTGTTGCTCAAGATGATTGTTAAGTATCAATTTCCTGTGTCACCTTTATGGGTTTTATTTATTTGTCTGTTCCTTCATGTGGAACGGAGCCCGAGCATCACTCAGGTAGATGGATTATAACTCAACTGCTACGACTCA
This sequence comes from Thunnus maccoyii, assembly GCF_910596095.1. Taxonomy (NCBI): domain Eukaryota; kingdom Metazoa; phylum Chordata; class Actinopteri; order Scombriformes; family Scombridae; genus Thunnus; species Thunnus maccoyii. The sequence continues at coordinate 17,568,216 of NC_056536.1, forward strand.
TCAATCTGGGAAATTTGACTTCCTGAATCTCATACAACTGTTACTGTCATATAACGGCGCGGCATTATCAAGATCAATGACATTTTAAATGCTTCCCAGTTAAGGATGATCTGTGACAATAAAAAGGTAAGTTGGTGATGAAACTGTCTCAGCTGTGGTGAGCAGTGCTGTTCACAGTGAGGGAGTCACCGGCTGGAGCTCACTTTTTCCTCTGAGGAGCGCCGGTTAAATGAATGAACTTGTAATCACAACAGTCACACCGCTAAATGTCACATGTTGACCATTATTGATCACTCAAGGATTATTCAACACCCAATGGCTTCATCACACAGAATGTAATCTATGAACACTATCTTTTAGGTCTTGTGGAAAAAAGTCTCACAGACAACAAAGTAAATAAAGACATAATGACATCTGCAGGATGAAAATATTTTGTATATTGTAAATATCCAGTGTCTATAAACGTCTAACCCTGGCTCTCATGTTCATCTCAAAAAACCTACTTAACAATGTTTTATCAGCTTGGTACTTCATGACTTCTTCTACTTTTATCAGAATTTCTCATAAACATGAAACATGAATTTTGAACTGATGTCACTTTTGTTTGAGGGTCTCAGAAACTCAACTGTAAAACATAGTTAACTACAATGAATTTCCATATGCTTTGTATCTGTGATTGGTGCTGACAATACTTTTTAGTAGAGCTGCAATGATTGGTTGATTAATCGATTAGTCAACAATAGCAAATTAATTGGCAACTATGTTGGTAATTGAATAATTGTTTCTGCCATTTCTCAAGCAAATATACTCTGGTTTCAGTTTCTCAGATGTGAGGACTTCATCATATGTCACAGTAAAATTAAAAATCTTTAGGTTTTGGACTGTTGGTCATACAAAACAAATAAATTGAAGACATCACTGTGGGCTCTGAGAAATTGTGAATGCCATTTTTTTTTTTTTTACAATTATTTAACATTTTATGGATTAAATGATTAATTGAGAAAAAAATTGACAGATAAATCAATAATGAAAATAATTATTGCAGTGAGGCAGTTTGTAGGTCTCAGAGAGAGTTTGACCCCTCTGAGGTATAAATGACCCCAAACATAAGATATGTCAATATGTAAATATTATATGGATACAGTACATACAGTAACATACTGTACATTCATGTTCACAGGTATTCAAAGACAAAGAAATTGAAATAAAATTAATACAATCTATTCATGCATGGCCTATATAGCATATAAAGCAAGGAATATTTCCTTTTTTGGTGTAATTACACTTCATGATCATTTTGTCATGTTCATCAAATGTGAAAGCTCAGTTTTTGGCAACTGGAAGGATTAGCGCTTCCATACTTTTATAAATATTAGATTTTAATATTTTAGAGACAAATCCAAAAAGTATTTAAATTTAGAAAATGGGTAGTTTTGCAAATATTATTATTATTTTTTACATATACTGTAGTTGTGTGTGTGACACCCCCAAACAATGAGAAAATAAAGCCCCTTTAAACAAAACAAGAGTTAAAACTGTCACATTTGACACCATATTGACTTGTTTTCTTGTATTAACTGCATGTATAAGCCTTGTTGATCCTCAACTGAAAAGCAACAGCTTTCTGAAACAGTAATATATCTACAGTTTCACTCTGTTTGCATTTTGTGGGGGGGCAGTCATTAAACTCATGCAGTGTAGCCAAATATTGTTCAAACAAATAGAACTTAATTTCATATTCCAGGGAAGATCCCAAAGTTTCCAAAGATACCAAATAACATCAAGCTGAATTTTGGGGGAATGTGTATAAAATGATGCAGGAGACATCAAGAATATTTCCATTTGATGGAGCAGATGTTTAAGGGATGTTCAAGCAAAACAGAAAAAAAAAATACACTCCTTCTCTCTCCCTGCAGCGAAAACAACGCTGTGCGAGTGAGAATATTACAGAATGTGCTGCAATGATGAACATTTCCTCCTGTTTCATGTTTAACCCTGCTCATTTCCCACAGTAAGAACTCCGGAAACACACAAGTGTGCACAGCAGCTTGGGGGGAAGATGACTGATGGCTTGTTGTCATGATGTTTGGGATTCTGCCGACTCGAAGCCTCTTGGCTCACTGAAGCTGTGAAGCGCTGCAGTACATACTACAGGCTATTGTTGAGAGGTCCTGGTATTAGCAAGGTATTGCTTCATTGTCACATTGTCGAGCCTGTGCAGAATGCAGTTATCTGTAATGCCCCTGGTCATTTGCACAGTAGTTGCACTGGATTTGAGATTATGGTTCATGTACTGTGACAGATTTCATACGATTCAACAATGAAGCAAAGACAATTATTAGAATTTCACAGCATGAGTGGATGGATTTTTTTTGTTGCTGTTTTGAAGTGATATTTCCTGGATTGTGTGTGGGCTAGGTATACACTAAGCTAAACCTTACTTCTGACATCACTATCTTTCAAAAATGTCAATATTTGAAAAACACTGACATGCTCTATCAATCATATGGATAGCCATCTTTCAGGCGGTCAATGTGCCACACTTGAATATCTGTGTCTGGTGGTGCCTCAGCCTTGCTCGGACCATTTCTCTCTATTTCTGTCCTTTTCTCTCTTGCTTTTTTTCTCATTGTCCCTCTACAGCTTTACTGTGATGTCTCATTGATGAGCCTGAGCTCCATAAACATGCATAGATGACTGTCATCTTCGCCTCCTGGAACTGCATTAACAGCGGTGACCTCTGTGACTGGTGGTGACAGTCGTCTGTCAACGCTGGTTAATTCTCAGTCTTGTGAGGGTCAAGAGCTGACATATAATGAGGCTCGACAGCGTTGGAGGGCCAGACAAGGGTCTGGTGTCAACAGCGGTCGTAGCATCACGTCAGCAGCAGCAGCAGCAGGATGAGGGTTCAATTCAAACCACTGAGGTAATCCGAGCACGGCCACGGCTGATCCCAGGGCCTCGACTGCCTATTGACACACATCAGAGCATGGACGCAAAACAAATTAGCATCAGTCAATATTCTCTCCCTCCTCCTCCCTCCTGACACAGCCACCCAAGTGCTGCCATGTTTACCTCACCTCCAGTCAAAACAATAGATACAATGGTGAGCATGATGGAGAATGCCTGCACTGAGTTCAAAGAGGATGTTTTGGGGGGGGTTAAGGGCAGAATATTCACATTTCTGGCCTATGTGTAAATGGGGTGCAGAGTTTGGTTTGAGGGAAATCAAATGCAAACTTGTGTTTGTGGGATCCATTTCATTTTCTCTCTCTCTCTCTCTCTTTTTTTAATTTTTTTTATTTCTGCAGGCATCTCATGCAAACACTGTGGTTTAGGGGATGCAAGCTGTCCAGAGGAGCTGTTTTTTTGTGCTAAATGTGATAATATAACTTCTGTTGCATAAAGGTGCCAGGCAGTGACGTGGAACAACACTTCAAATATGCTAATCAAACATATGGCACGTCTAGGAACAAACACAGGATTGCTGTTCTTGTCCTACAAGATAAAAAGGTTACTTGGTTTTAAATGTAATTTGAATGCGTCCATGGGGCTGTAATTGGCTGTTGTATTTTTTTTTTTAATTCGTTTGCATACGGGAAAGCAGAGATTGCTCACACCTGTTTTTTCTCTTCCTCTTCCGTCCCCTCCATCCCCCACCCCAGCTCCCCCCTCCCTCTGCTGAAAGCCATTACAGAAATACAATTTCTAATACCTCCGCACAGGTCTTCGATCGACTGCAAACAAATTTATATTCAGGCGGTAAACAGAAAGCTGCAGAGATTTATTTATTGAGTGTGGAGGAGAGAAACAAGCTAGCGCGTGAACCCTGAGTAACCTCCGAGCTGACATGAAGATGGATCAGTGCGCCATGCAAATGCATGGAGAGAAGGGATATATTGCACTCAGTCATTCAGCACATCGCTGCCTGTAGAATCCCATTAACTCCCACAGCTGGGATCATATTTCTGTGTTGTAAGAATGCAGTTAGAAGTTGTTCATTACGCTGGATTATTTTGTAATTACTGCAGACTTAAAAGACACAGAGAATGTTATTAAAATCAAACGACGAGAACAGAAACAGATAGTTGAGGTTTTTATTAAATATTACGAGTGTTTGTTTCGTACTGTTATCTGAATCTGAAATATTAATACAGCTTAATAATAATAATAATAATAATAATAATAATAATAATAATAATAATAATAATAATAATAATAATAATAATAAATCATGTGTGGCATAGCTTTTAATTAATATATTAAATGTATCAATTATTAGATGAATTAATGAAAAAAGATTTTTCATTGATTGATCAAGGAAAAATAAATAATTCAAATAAATTCAAAATAATGAATAATTTAATAAAATCATTGATAATTTCTTAATCGTCTAAACTGATGACATGTAACATGGCTGAGTTTAAGAGCTTAAAATAAATCTGGTGCATTTTTTAAGTTGATTTTGTATTTAATTTCTCAGAAATATAAGAAACTGAAAGCAGTTTAGGTATTAGACATTAACATTGGCTCATCAAGATATGATCAGCTCTATTAATTATCGTTATTTTAAATGTATGCCAGCAGGCTGAGCGTATCTCAGTGATGTATCTAAAAGTAGGTCACCAGACACACAAAACTTTTGCAGCACTGTGCAGCTTCTTGACATTTCCATTTCTGTATACTGGGGGTGAAAACACTGAGCTGCCGGCTGCTTTCCTGCAGATCTACTGCTGCACCAAAACACAGGCCAGTTGGATTGTTTGTAGGCCCAGCAGTCCTGGATTTGTGTTATTTTCAACCCATCTGTGCTCTTTTGGAAGTTTCTGTCATTTCTGCTTGTTTAAATAGCAGCATGCAGTGTTGTTTGCACATGCATGAGAAGAATCACACGATGATTAATTCCTGTTTAAACAGAGATACTGTATGTTGGAAGTCATGAAAACAGATTTTTCTTCAGGCTCTATTTAACGAGCATGCTCTATTTTTGGCAGAGGGATCAGCTCATCCAGATGAGGAGCTCGTTTAACCTGGATACACACGTCCTCTCTGTCACTTACAACTTCTTGATCTCCGCTCGGAGCCGTTTTTTTGTATATTTGTTCGAGGCTAATTACAAATCTGCTGCCACTGAACTTCTATACCAGCTGTCACGACCTCTGAACCCATTAAGTGTGCCTTTCACATGACCTAAGCCCTTTGCTAAAGAGGGCCTCGGGTTTTTCAAGAAGGCTTCACACAATTTGCATAATCCATTAGCTGCATCAATGTAGGCCTATATTATGCTAATTTAGCTTTGGGGTGGAGGGGGAGTTTTCATTGTTGAAATGAAAAATAATCTTAATTTGACTCAAAGAAAACTTTCTCTTAAAGCCAAGAAAGCTGTGTAGACTCTCAACTGGATGGTGCAAACACGCCTGACGTCATAGCCTACCTACCTGTCTGAGTAGGTGAGAGGCCCCATGAAGGCCCCCAGTGTCTAATAATCTTCATTGCTGCTTTTTTTAGGATGTATGTTGCTATGGCCTGCTCCGGTCACCATTAAATTGTTGACCTGAAGTGAGTTTCACAACTTGCTCGCTCGGCTTAATCAGTGTTGTCCTCCCTGATGACAGAGATGTCCAGCTATTGGCCGAGACCAGGAGGGCACGTCATCTCCATCAATCAGGGACTGCTGTTTCTCCTCTGAGGAATGTCCCCACGGTCGTCCAGCCGCCTGACCATGCGTTACTGGATGCATGAGAGGCCGGGCATGAAGTGAGACCCCGTCCAATGATTATGCAGGGAAGAGGTGATAATGACTTCCCATCAAGAGTTAACGGCCGAAGGGGAGAGTAGCCCTCTGTTCACGGGCTGCTGCCGAGCAAAAGAGGTCATAAACCTGGACCTGGGCGGCAGGACTCATCCTGAACTCGGCAGTCGTGAGGAGGGAGAACTGGAGGTGGAAGTTGCCTCAGGATTTAATTCTCCGCATCCCCGTTATTTAACTCTCTCCAACTGTTTGACTCTGTGCACCTCTTCGGACAGCCCTCCTCCTCCTCCTCCACCGTGTGAGACTCTGGAGGGCTTCTCCACACCGGCCTGCCCCCACTCGTCCCGTGTCCCCTGGCGGTGTAAGGAGCAGGGGCAGGGCTCTCCAGGACGCGGATACTGCGCGTCAAATAACATCGAGGCAAGACACTCCGGTTTTGGGTCACTTGCAGAGCAAATTCAACTCTATTCTCACGGTGGCGCCGAGATTCACAACTCGGACTGTAACGTAGCAGAAATGGATGAAAGGAGTAAAACTTTTGAGTGGATGAAAGTGAAGAGGAGTCAGCATCGGGCGGGTAAGTTTGAGCTCGAGATGAGCGATAAAGTCATTTTAAGAGGAGAGTATGTACAGAATAGATGTGTTCGTGATTAAATGTGGTCTTTAGATAACTTTCATTCATTGTTGGAAAAAGTTTGGTCGAAGTTTTCTCCACAAGCTGGAAAAAAAGAGAGGAAAAAAGCTGACGTGTTTTGTGCGTCACCGTGCACAGTTTCCTCCGTCACCAACAAACAAAAATGTAAAATTATTCTCCCACTTTTTTTTTTTTTTAGTGCAGATGAAAACGTCTGAGAGGCAGATATAGCTGTTTCCACGACGCCACATTTGAATATGCACATGAGGACTCGGTTACCATTTCCTTAACGGTTCCATGTTAATGTCAGACTGTTATTTCATGTTTTTGCTCCACCTACTGTTAAAAGCAGGATTCAGATTGTACACAGAGGGAAGGTGGAGTACAGTATAAGGCCTGCTTAGCCTCAGTGTATATTCAACCCAGAAAATGATCAATTATTTACCCTTGCCCTTACTAACCAGTAGCCTTTGAATAATGCATCAGACCACTGCCTGTCGAGACTCACAGGAAGTTGAGTAAAACTTACTCCTGTAAGCCTGAGAGCTCCCTGAGTATTGATTAGTTGTCTGTTTGTAATGAAAGCCCTTGTGTATTGATTTCAGTTTGCAGCACCTTTACATGTGTCCACCTTTTTAACATAATTGCTGTCACAGATCATCATTTCTCTGACTGATGAGTCCTGGGCAGAGAGCCCACAGAAGAATACACATCCCAGGCTTTAAAAAAATACCAATAGCCTACTAATGTGAAAAATGCCTATCAATCCTCAAATTTATGTGAGTTATAGTATCTCGTATAGATCCCTCATTTGATCAATAATGTCAGTTGACTGACTGACCACTGTACTTGGGCTGGGTTTCATAAATTTTACATGGAGGAAGATTTACAACAATGGTGGTCCAGTCTCTTTTTTTTTCACAGCACAATCTCTGTCTGCTGTAAGCGTGCTGCTGACCCAAATGTTCAGTGACCAAAGCTGCAGGTTGGTCGTAATCACTGAGGGTTTGTGATAAAAGGCCTGAGTTTTTCTGTGAGGGGTGCAGTAAACACAAACCTTCACAAAATTCAGATTAGTAGGTAAAATGATGCAGCCAGTCTGCACAAAAGGTGTCACAGACACATTTGATTTGACTACAGTGTTGTTGGATGCAACGAAACTGCAATTTATAGCTTTTAATTGCCTACTTGCATGTTCAAAATCCAGATTGGTGGGTAAAATTGGTGCACGTTCAAACAGCTTGTGAAACATAATTTCTGATGATGCCAGTGTAAGAGAGGGAACACATTTAATCTGACTTGGAGTCACAAATATTTAAATTTTACATGATGCAACAAGCACAAACTGACAAAAAAAAAAATCAATTTAGTGGTTAATGATGAGTCTTCACACACCTGGATGAACATTCCTCTGATGAGAGAAGCAAAAGGTGACACGAACACCTTTTGATTTGTCATAATATTCATAAAACACATTAGCCACTCATCAGATCCAAATCTGTGCACTTCAGAAAGCCATTTGCTTGCACCCACCCACGCAGACACAGAGACATCTCCTCAGCACTGTTAGTATCTTTGTAACCTCTTTCTGTATCTCTCTGAAGGGGATCATATGTAGGAGTAACTCATTAGTGCTACTGTGTAACTTGTAAAAGAGTCATTAGTGAAAGTACGCTTTCCTCTGGAGCTTGTATTGGTTTTGGCACGGAACAAAGTCCCGCGTATTCTTCCATGTTGAAAGGCCTCCACAGACCTGCTGTAACCTGATCTCCTGGCTTAGTGTATATACTCCCAGTGCGTCATTCTTCAATTATGCTTTGACAGCACCTGAATTACTGTGGGCTGGATGCCCAGATGACTGAGGCAATGTGTATCGATCTATCCCTTTTCTTCTTCCCTCTCCTTGGCTTGGAAGGCCCTTCCATTCCCTTTGCTATAGCTGGCTATTTTTAAGCATGCAAGTCATTTCTCAAATATTTAGTTTGATTCTTTTATGCCTTCTGGTGGGCATCAATTCTATTATCTTTGGAGCCATTAATCAGAATGTGCATGTGATTTGCACTCCTGAAAGCTGGAGTTCTTAATTACGTACAGTTCCTCTGTATTGGTTCTTCATATGCACTTCTCTCTAATTCTCAGCCTTGGTTACCTTGACATTCATTTTCTTAAAACACAGATGTCGACATTTATCCTATAACTGACCTTTCCATCTGCCGTGCTTTTCCTAGTGGCTAGAGGCCTGTTAACCTTCCTCTCCGTGAGTTGTGGTGTGAGACATTGCACTACACCTGGCACACAGACTCCATTACACAGCAGCAGCAGCAGCACATTTTCTCGGAGGCAAAGATACACACTGACGACTGCCACAGTGTCAGCAATGAAAAAAATCAAGATATAGTTGCAGTTCCTGTCATTCATTGCACATAAGTAGCACAGATGATACTTTAATGTGTAACCCAGAAACCTCAGAGGAAAAAAATGGAGACATTTGTCATTAACGCAGTGTTTGAAAGGATCTGTAAACTGTTAAACTGTCATTGACACAGAAAGGCCTAAAGGGAAATTATTAATGATTCTGATGAATACAGTTAATGGACTGTAAACGCTACAAAGTTGTTTTGAATCGCCAAACAGTCCTACTTTTTCTACATATCTGCAACACACAGCAGCACGTTCTTTTTTTCTACGATTCAGTGAACTTGTCCAGGACACACCAACACCTCTGCAACATATATAGCAATCCAGTCCAGCCGTGCCATTAATGTGAAAATCTTCCAGAGTCTGAGATGTATGTCAACTCACATCTCTGTTAATTTCCCAGACTGTGATGTGGGCTTGGGATTTTGTCTAGTGTTGCAGAGATGTTTTACAGCACCACAAGATTTTTGCAATGTGCCTATAGGCTATTGCTAAATTTGATAGCTGTTTGAAATACATCTTTGTTACATAGACAGAAAAATGGTTCCCAGGGTGAAGACTTTAAATCAAGAAACTGGCTCGGGGCCAAATTTTATAAATCAGTTTTTTTGGAAATAATTTTATTGAAGGTTTGGATTTACAGGTTTACAGGTTGAAGAAATTCAACTCATTTCTTCAGTATCAAACAAACCTGTAAATGTGTATTCATTTATATTCCTCATTAACACACAACTTAACAGGCCATCATATAATAAATAGTTGACTATGTAATTTGTACAAATTAGAAGATTTAACTACGTATGACTGACGTTGATCAAAGTTTATTATATCAGAAATGTGCTCTGGGATAATTTTTCATCCTATTTCCTGGATATGGGCGTGGATAATTTTATTCAGAAGGGTTTTGTGCTTCTTTTGTGATTAACCTCATTGATCTTGCTGACGACTGTTTTCATGTCCTCTGTTCCTAGCCAGGATGCACATGACCTGTGGGTTCAGTATCGTTGGCTCGGGCCTCGGTGCTGTGGAGGCTGGAAGCGGCAGCATCTGCGCGGACGTCCATCCCACGTTGAACGGGGCCCCGAGGACCAGCTTCAGCACCAAACAGCTGACCGAGCTGGAGAAGGAGTTCCACTTCAACAAGTACCTGACGCGGGCCAGGCGGGTGGAGGTCGCCAGCACCCTGCAGCTCAGCGAGACGCAGGTGAAAGTTTGGTTTCAGAACAGACGCATGAAGCAGAAGAAATTACAGAGAGACGGGCTGCTCTCAGACCCGGGGCCCGCGGCTGCGCACTCCCACGCCGACGCTTTGGACACCTGCCCCTCTCCTGGACTGTCCTCGCCAAAAAAAAAAAAACACCTGCCTCTGAACTTCTGAGCCGCAGGAGCCGCATCATGCATCAGGCAGCGAAGGGCACCAGCCTGCAGATGTTTTGATTCCCGTTTGCATCGCTTTCAATCAGGCTTCACCTTTATTTGCTTACCACGATGGATGCTTTTCGCAAGAGGCGCAATGGCAAGTTTCTTCATGCAAGAACGGGTCAAAACAATTTGTCATCCTCCCCGGCTTCAGACTGGCGCTCTGATTTGAATATTAAAATTCAAGTCATTGCATCGCGCTCCTATCTACACAGTGTAAACGAAGATACAAAATTATATTAATTGTCCATAGAAGCTGTGGCGGGCTATGTGTTTATTTATTTTGTACAATTTATTCAGGAGCTGGCTTTACTTGAATATATTTATTCAGCAGGACATGTGCTTCCTAGTTTTGTTTAAAGTAACACGAATGACTTATTTTTATTTATTCAAGCTCTACATTTGACAATATTAATTTTATTGACACAGAAAGAGAGAAAATACATTTTTGTAAGTTTTTACAAACGCTGCTTTTTCAATCAATTTTAAGTTCCAGCATTATGGAGATTTCTTTCTCCGAGTGTCTTCTTTAAAAAGCTGCTCACGTTCAACATTAACATAATGTTAAACATTTAACGTGACATTAAGAAAAAAGTCAGATGCACCTGCTGTAGACAGAGCACATCTTTAGTGTTATATCTAGGAAGATAATTATGTGGATAAATTAATAGATTCCCTCTCATCGTTTTAGATGCTGTATGTTTTGTTCGGTTTTAAGGCTTTTCATTATCCTCCTTTCACGGAAAGATTAAAATGGCATAATTGACTGATAGATTTATTGACCGCTCGTATTAAGAGTATTGATCCGTGGTGATCCATCTATTTGAGGCACAAATCTGGGAGCATTTTGCATGCATCTGTAACTGCATGTTAATGGAATGTAGAAACATCACGATCGGGAGTTGTTGCGTCTTTTATTACCTCTATACATGCATCAGAAAATGATAATTTAGCTTGAACACTCATGCGGGAGAGCAGACAATAAAACGCTGTCTGTGCTGTTTTGCGAATCAACCAATAAATTTTGTGGTCCCAGCAGCTCGAGCAACTAAATATTCCTTCCAAGATTCACATCTCATCTCGTACAAAGTAAATGATTGTAAACTCGGCCCTTAAACACCGTTATGTTCGCGGTGAGTGCGACGCGTTGTTATCATGTTAATGCCTATTTTAATATCAAGATATGGGCCATCAGCCTCATTCAGTCTGTGTATGGAAATATTTTTGTTTAGCTTCCGATTAGCGGTGTTTGCACTGGATATGAGGTTTACTGGATCCAAAACGGATATTAATGATAACAAAGTAATTTTTTCTGAGGCAGCAAACGAAAGGCTAGAATTAAAATGAATTAATTAGCTATGTTTAAACCTTTAACAGGTGTCCTCATTTGAGCTGGACATGTAAACAAAATACAAATAATCATAATCATAATAATTAGACAATTGCGCCTCTGCAGGGCGCAAGAGTGGACATGAAGGCTGTAAGGCCAAGATAATATATGCGGTTAAACCAGAGTTCACCCCTCACCTCTTGACCTTTGTCTTGCCTCGGGACAACGATGACCCGGTCAGCAGCTCAGTCAGAGAAAGATGCGCCATTAATTTGGGTGACCTCCAAGTCTGAGCTTTTTCTTTCTTTCTTTCTTTCTTTCTTTCTTTCTTTCTTTCTTTCTTTCTTTCTTTCTTTCTCTCTTTTCGTTTTCCTCCTTTTTTTTTAATACAACAAGCATCAAGCACAAGCTTTTGTTCTGGTGGTGAGTCTCTATGTCCACACAATAATATTTCATCCAGCTGAATAGAAGAGCGACCAGGCCATATGATAATTGTTCATATTATAATTCCATACCAGGCCAGATAATGCATTTTTTTTCTACACCTAGAGCTAACCTCATTTTTGCCCTATCTCTTATTTTAATAAGCCGAAAAATATGTTACAGGCTCACTTTATAAACTGGATGAAAGAGTCTTTTCGCCCAATAGGTTTTTGGATATAAACTACAGACCTACTTTTAATAGCAAAGTTGACAAATTAAAGTTACTGGAGAACTTAATATGATTCCATGTCAGAGACAGTATAAACAAAATTTAGAACAGCTATTCATTTCATGCCCGCTGCTTATATATTTCATGCATATCTGCTTGAATAATTTCCAAAAAATCCAGACATTAATCCCCTCCTTATAATATTCATATCATTAATATTAACTGAAAGCCAGAAAGGAATAAAAGTTCAGACTTAAAGGTCTGCAGAGTAGCTTTTGGCAGCACAGAGATTTAAAAGCTTTATTTCTAATTGATAAGTGTAAATTTACATGCACACAAGGTTAAAAATGTGTTGAACCCAATTTATTTGTACTTAAACAACGTACAGCTGCCTTTCCCTGAACAAAATAGCACAAAGTGGAACGTTTAAGAAAACCATCAAATGTGTCCATCTTTTTTGTTTATGCAAATAACTGTTTACTGTGAAGGTTATGAGGATGATGATGAGGACAATGATGATGAAACAATGTGAATGTAATGGTCTCCCATGTCCACTGTTCCTACTGAGAAGTGTGTTAGGTTGAACTTATTAGACACTCCTTTATCATCATGTGCAAATATGTTCCCTTGCCACATCCCTTCAAGTTGCACATTGTAATGTGCAGTAGATACTTGCAGCAGGTGTGCACTCTGACTTTTTTTTTTTTTTTAAATCCAAACTTATTTCATCACAGTTTCTACTGAATAACAGATTCACTTAGCAATACACAACAATTTAAAACACAAGCAAGGTTTAGAAAACATGTGGAGGGAAAAACTTAATGTGAATTATAAGGATGAGGTGAAGATAAAAAGAAGAGTTGATTTATTTTGGGTGAACTATCACTTTAATTTCATTCTGTGGCAGCTTCAGCATTTGCTTCTCAATTGATGAAAGGCGGACCTCATTGTTTGTTCAGACCTGACATTTAGTACGAAAGCGTTTGAGTGTGACTCTCCTCTGATGAATTTGTGCTCTTCTGTAATTCCTTCCTGAAGATGTACGGTTGGTTCACGAGACTGACAGCTGTGCTGCGCTTGTACACAAGCAAACACATGGTAAATGGAGGGAAAATAAAACCAAAATAACTCAGTTTAAAATGCATCGCTGCCACAGGTAGTAACAGTCTTGACATCGAACAAGTTCATCTTTATTTTTATTTTCCCCCGCCTTTATAGCAATAATTTCTCACAATGTAATTCATACCAAAAAAAAACTACTTTATTTAACACATTCATTTAAATCAGTAAGAAACATATTCATCATGAAGCACAATAGCTCAAACATTTGTAAAAGTGAAGTTACTTGCTGCATTTATTGTGATATAACACTCCAATTGAGATATCAAAATAAATCCAGTGATGTATTAGTTGATGATGAATGAGGCTATTGACAGTCTCTGTTTTCTTCTGCGTTGTCTTCTATTGCAAGTTAGCTGATTTGGGCAGCTGTTACAATTCTCCTGAGGAGCCCTGCCTGGCATGAACAATGAGACAACATATGCGGCTTACAGAATATCTTACATTGCATTTTAAATTAACACATATAAGTGGGTTCCTTTTGAGCTTATAGCAATTAATGCTAAGTTGACCTAAAATTAACTTAATGCATAATATGCATGTAATATCCTCGCTGGTGCTCAGGGGACTGAAATCAATTGATCAAGTTAAGCTCTTTCTAACTTTATGTGAAGCACTTATAGATAGCTCAGTTGTTATAATTGCAGAACATTTGAATGCTCGCCTCCCTTTTAGTTTTTCTGCTCGTCTGATTTTACTGTTTTTCTTTATTTGCAAAGACTTTCACGCGCTATTAGTCTCTTTGATCGGTCTCATTCACATATTTGACTACCAAACAATTTGGACATCAAGAAAGTTGCCATGAAGTGCACCTGTTTGTGTGTGCCTACGCATGTTTGGATGCCCTGTGTACAATTACACAAATATGTGTTTTGTTTCCTAGGTGCTACTAATAAAGCGCTCAAATAGATACAAAGCACCTATTTGAATAATCGTCCACTCACACACACACACGCACACACACACACACACCCACACACATACACACACACATACAAATCCATACATAACAAATTCTGACAGAGCTACGCTGAACACAACATGCACACCAATCCAGTCCTTGCCTCTCCTCTCCTGCTCCACTCCAGGGAGCAGATGTTTGAGGACAGTTTACAGCCTCAGCGAATTTCTGTGTACAAAGCAAACAGCAGCACTCAGCACTTCTGGCTGCAAAGGGAAATTTGCTCTTGAAGGAGGGGGGAGGGGAGGCCTTTGAGTCAATGTAAGGTATCATGAGGATGGGAGGCAAGGGGGAAAAAAGAGGGAGAAGGGGTGCACGCAGAGGTGAAAGTATGTCAAGGTTGCGAGTCTGTTGCACGGGAGTATTCCCCCTGTTTCCTGAGACATCTGGTGCTGTGTGCGTGAGCAGTGTGGGACAGCATCATGTACAGTACATACAGTATCTCCCTGTGGCATCATGCAACATCAATAAAATCAACCAAGGTGTCCCTGCTACATATCTGATTGTGTGGAGTCTCTCTGACCTCTCCCGTGCATCTCTGTCTGCTCTCTAGTTGCCCTTTCAAAAGTTGCAGACAAGCATAAAGTGAGGAGGAAAAAAAGGGAAAACAATGCAATGAGCCTTTACAGAGTTTGCTGATACTGCATCTGAGACATCAGCTATAACATAGAACCAGCTATGCTAATGATGCCATTGATATAATCCACTGATTTAATGGGACTATTCCTGTGGTGGTATGCTGCCTATGTGCACACTTCAATATGTATCCTAAAGAAAAATAGCAATATTACTCAAAAAAAAGATGACTGACAGGATTTTACTTATATCTTATGGAATTAAGTATGTCATTTTTTAAAAAAAGACTTAAAGAAATACATGTTTTTTGTCTTTCTTTTCCCTCCCAAAATGTTCACAGTGCAGCTTTACCACATATGCTTGTCAAGATGCTGCAAGATGTCTCATGTAAACAAGCTCAAACATGCTCACACACTCTGATGTCCAAACATGTGTGCAAGTACACACATTTTGACCTCTCATCAGTGTATTATAATCCCTAAACAAACCATCATAAATGAGCCCTGCGATGCTTATTTGTCTGAACGAAGGCAACCCCCTCCTCCCCTGCCCCTGGGGTTAGGTTGCCATAGTGACAGATTCGTAGACATATGGAGAGAGAGGAGAAGGGGAGCTGGGTTGAAGGGGTGGGGCTGCCGGGGTGAGGTGGAGGGGGAACAGAGGAGAAAGGGATGGGCACCCGTTTGAGGACGTTGGCTCTCTGTCTTTCAGATGTGTCTTGCGTGTTTCATCCGTCAATCAGCCATCCGTGTCAGTCTGTGCTCAGTGAGGGAACAGTTCATGAACTTTTCTCAATCAAGTCTCTGTCAGGCGCCATCTTGGCTGTATTTCAAGGGGGGAAAGGATTGATTCTCATGCCGTCTTCACAGCCCAAACAACACAGTGCAGTGCAGTGGCGCCATGGGAAAATAATTCAGTGAAAATGTGTATTATTAAATTGATTTGGAAGGGTGTGTTCACATTTTGCAATCTCTGGCCATTTCGTTGTTTACACTAATGACTAATCAGCATTAGAAATACAAACATACAGATGTTTTTGCTTCTCACTAATTAGATTCAGATGATGTAATCAACCTTTCAGCCAACCTGAGGACAGCTTGACAATGGACAGAGAGAGAGAGAGAGATGAAGAGAGTGAAAGGGAGAGAGAGTGAGAGGAAAGGGGAGGTGTTGGGGGGGTGAAGTGAAGCAGCCATCAGGATTGGCCTTGCTGCTATAAAAACACATTTTTTCATCAACCATTTTATGCAAAAAGGGAAGACCAGGTGCTCAATCAAACCTCACGCCTACTGTTTTATTTTTCATCTTCACACCTCCCAGAGCTTCCCTGCACAAACCTTCTGTGTGCCTTCCCTCTACCCTCGCACCATTCTTCTCCTCCTCTTCCCTCTCTACGTGTCATTCGTCTTCCCTCCTGCCTCTCCACTGCCTGCTCTCCAACTGATATGAGAGAGTGACCCTCAGGCCCTCAGGGGTCAAGTGATACAAGGTCATTGGCAGGTCATCTCTGCTGACTGGCTGACCTCTAAAAGGACTTCTGGAAGGAGCCAATCAGGTCTTGCTCCTTCCCCCCTAAGGCGGATCCCCCCTCCCCAGCTCATCAGCAGCCTGTGTCACATGACCATGGCGAGGCGTCAGAGGGAGGATGATTAATGATGCTTTTAGTACCTGTTTAGAATGAAGCTGTCCACACCGCACTGTAATTACCCACTCCCAGGCGGCAGCTGCCCAACATAATTGCTTTTTGTTTGTTGACCTGGTTTATTGCAGAGAAAGATGGCTTTGGCTGGGTAAGATGTTGCTATGTACAGTATACGGAGGTGAGGATGTATGTATGTTAAAAATTTGGGTGACAGTGTGTGTTTGAGATCCATGTTAGCTATGACGGTGTGAGCGAGAAGATGTTTGCCTTAGCTGTGTGTGCACCAACGAATAGCCTGGTGTGCACATATAGGAGAAATACAAGTGACATAAGAGAGAGAGAGCAGTGCTTCATCTCTATAGTTCATATCCGTGTCTTAAAACAACAACAAAGTACATATGTTATTATGGTATGTAGCCATGAAGCCACTGAGTCATACAACCCTCCCACATAAAGTCAAAGACAGCCACAGACCTAATGTGTAAATTCACTGCATACCGCTAAAACCCAAAAGTATACAGCATGCACAGTTAAGGAAGGGTATGTTCCGTCATGCATTATTTATGTCAACATCTCAAAAGCAGGGGCGCTGTGTTGCTCTGAAAATTCAAAACTAAGTTCAGAAGGTCAATGGAATACCTCACCTAGAGATCCCCCCTCCCCCTACGTCTTTGGCTACAAGCCCAAGGCAAATATGAAAATTTCAGTACCTGCGGCGCAGTGCCACGAGGACAGTGACAATGAAACCCAGATAAACAGCCTCTCGTTTGACCTATGGAGAGCATAAATTTACCACCCATAAATCCTTGAGTGTTTCAGCTCCGTTTGGCGCATTTGCTGTGCCTCTCTACCCAGACAGAGAGAGGCAAGTGTCGGGTATCAGTGCTGCTGTATGAGCAGCTTTCATCCTGCTCCTGGTTCTCACATAACTCAGTCCTGCAGCCTTTATCACCGCCTCATAAATAACTAGGCTATCGCCTGATAATGTCCGCTTAATGCTTAGTCAATAAAGCCCACAGTAAGAGGGGCCTTTTTTAGCCTCTCTCCTGTACATAAATATAAACAGTGCGGTAGATTGATGTGATGGGCAGGCTCTTTCTACACTGGGACAAAAAGAGGCAGCGTGTGGGCCTGGGAGCTGAAGGTGGGCTGTGGGGCTGCAGGTGTTTAGAGGAGATAGTGGGCTGTAATGAGGGGGCTGCAAGAGAAGGGCTGAGTGGATAGCCTTGACTGATCACCTGTGAAAGGCACATACGCACATATACACACAAATGACAGCACACAGACACTAACGCACAAAGGCACATGCGCACATAGGTGCTCATTCTCACTCCCCCACACACACACTAATGCCATCATTAGTTAACCCATTGGTGTCGATGCCTGGTGCACAAAAGCTCATCCTCCCTATTTGAAGGGCATTAGAGCATTATGATAAAGTGACTCCCAGATGAACTGCTTTTGTATCTTGTTAGCATCTTTTCTTAATCTATTGACACATTTGCAAAACAGGCCATACACTGCTACCACAGAATTATATCCGCGGATGTAAGTTTCATTGTATTGTGCACATTGCACGGACAGTTATCGACCATTCGCACTAGTCATCAGACCATCCAATTCCAGCATGGCGCCAGGGGCAGCTGTAGTCAGTGCGCTGGCTGGAATGGGGTCAGACTGAGCCCTGGGGAGACAGAAGAGACTGACAGGGATGTTGCTGGGTTGAACGAGGGGGCTGATTGTGATCCATGAGTTAGTCAGTGCAGCAGCACCTGGGCTTGGAGCAGCAGCTGGGAGAGATGGGCAGGGTGACACAGAGTGGGTTCAAAATGAGAGGGATGATCCAATCAGCCTATATTGACATATTCGGTAGTGTGCAGTTGGTGTGTTTGGTTGTAATATGAGTGTTTACTCTGCACACATTTTGTTAGGCCAGTTTCAGCCCCAAGATGAGATTGAGCAATTAAATTGTCATGTTTTGAATTCCTAAAGTCAGTTTAATATGGATTTGTTTTTGGGATCATCATCTTTCATTGGAGCTTTCATGATCACTAAATGAGCACAATGGAGCTATTGAATGTGACCTCTCTGTCACTTCATCATGGCTAAGCTTGCCAAAACCACATTGGCTGATCATTCTCAGTTCAACTATGACTTTGAAGCACAGTAACTTCCAGTTGAACTCCAAGATAAAATAAACTGTAAATGTCTTGTTTTCAATAAACTGAAAGGGACTATCTTGGGGCATTTCACTTTTATTCGTTCACATGTCCTCTTACTACTGTGCTTTATCATTGATCTCATGTTTGAACTAATAATCACTTTGACTTGCATTAAAAAAACAAAATTGTATGCACCAAAACATGCTGTTGACAAGCCTCAAACTATTATTTTTCTAACTAAAGTTGACCTCAAAACAAGGCATGTGGCAGCTGCCAACTTTTAAATAAGAGTCAGATAGTGACAGTATCGTCTTCATATCATTGTTCATTAACTTGGCAGACGATGCAGGTCAAGTTCCTACTTTATATTCCAGTGAGTTTACATCAAAACTGTGGATTCAAACAGCAAATCCACAGCAGTGACCTCTGAAAAACTGGCTCCTCACATGAACAAGCTGAAAAAGATATCATATTGTATATTTTATTCTAGTAATGAAGATACGTTGAAACTATCTGCTATGAAGCTAAAAGATATCTTTTCATCAGTGTATTGATAATGAAACTACACAACAAAGCCAAACAGTGAAAACAGCGAGACCTTGGTATCCTCCCCGAAAAAATAATGACTTCATAATTTATACATAACATGTAAGGCTGTGTAATACAAATTAATGACTGACCAACCAACCTTGAAGTTACTGGAAGGACTATTTCCTCACCACAGAGATGCTAGTTGCTCTTAGCGTAGCTCCTCTCTTAATATGCTCGAGAGTTAGCAGCATAGCAACAGCTATTTTTCAACAGAAGGCAAAGAGATGGGATTATTACAGATGAGTTTGTCTGACTCTGGGAAAGTAATACAATAAGCTTATTTGATAAAATGTTGGGTGTACTTAAACACATTACCCAGCGTGTCTTCAAAAGCATCACTGTCATCTACCCCTTGATCTGGACCTCATTTATCAATATTTGCTTCAATGAATGGCACTGGGAGATTTTAAAAGCTGGACCAAAACACTGAATGTGCATGAAAACATTTCAAGGCTCAATGTTTCTTAGGTTTCTTGTTTGTAAATTCTATAACAATTTGGGTAGTGCGTTGCTTCATTAAAAGTTTTAGTAATTTGATTTTGAGTTCCCCAACGATATGTTTGGGGATGGAAACTCTGACAGAAATCGCAAAGAAATCTTTCAGGTGTTAGAAGGCAAAGCAGAATTCAAATGACACATTCAAACATCAATACTCTTTTTTACCTCATACCCATTTTACCTCAAATTTGCAAATTTGAGTTAAAAAAAATAACCTTAGCCTTGAGCTTCTTGCTTTTATGGTTCCCTCACAACCTCAGGCTACTGATTTCATCCCTGGCAGGTGTTGTACTAACGTAGGAGGTGCACCCATGGGTGAGGTGGGGCAGGGGCCAGATTTAGGAGGAAGGTGAGCTGGGAGGTGCCCGCAAACTAGTGGAGGCACCACTCCGAACACTGCGGCAAATGAATCTCCTGGGTAATGGAGACAGAACTATTGCAAGATTAGGAGAGACATTAACTGGGGTATCAATAAATAAACCTCTAATTAGGAAAAAAGAAGCGGAGCGGAGCAGGAGCAGCAGCACAGGGGGAGAATATCAATGGCACGCTCACATCTGTATGCAGGCACTGCTCTCTGGTGAGGGGCTGGACCTCATGGGGGCTTCACCAATGGCATTGGCTCACGCATCCATTCCTGACCCGCCCTGGCGGAGAGCGTGCCCACTCTTTGACTGTGCAGTGAACCCAGCGCACCCTCCCCCTCCCTCTAAGCCTCTGTCCAAGTGCAGCTCCCTGTTCTCCACCTTTTCCTCTTCTCTTCTCTTCTCTTCTCTTCTCTTCTCTTCTCTTCTCTTCTCTTCTCTTCTCTTCTCTTCTCTTCTCTTCTCCTTTTCCTTCTCTAACCAGCTTATCTGCACAGTGCCCTGAGTGTGCCGCTGTGCTCTGTGACTTCACCATGATTGATTGTGGTGGGGGTCCTCCATTCCCTCGGTGAGAGAGAAAATGGAGGAGGAAAACAGGGGAGAGGGAGAGCGAGGGGAATGGGCAAAGCAGAGAAGCCTGGAGAGAGAGCCTATGATGGGCAAAATGAAATAGAGGCAGTATTTGTGTATGTACACACATACACACATGTATGTGTCTCCATCTATTGGTATGCATACAGTAGAGTATGTTCAAGTAAAATGTGTTCATGTTAGGAATGAAGATAGCGGGCAGTAAGTATCCAGTTATAATGTGTCAGGATTAGTTGGATGTCTGGACAGTAGGGGGATGTGGAGGTGCAACCTAGGTGTTGGTGGGGGCTGAGGGTGGAAGGGTGCGTGGCGCTGACCGCTCCCTGTCTCTCCCCCTCTGTTCCCTGGAGGGTAATAAAGACTGATGACACTGATGCTGTGCCATCCGGCTCCACAGTCTCCACTGCACAACCATTTGCGCCATCATTTATCCCGCTCCCCCCCTCCCCGCTCTAATTCTGCTTTAATAACCGCCAGCTCCATTCATCAGTGTATTGACGGGCATGACAGGCGGTGCGGCACACACTAACTCCCTGCCCTTTACTCCCTCACAGCCGGGGTCATCGCGAGGTCACATAGTCAATAATCACAACACACCTCACTGTCACCTTGGAGCGACTGCATGCCCTGCATATCTATCCTCACGCATGCCCGAGCTCCTCATTGACTTTACTGCTTAGTACCCAGCACTGTGCACATTTGTTAAGGTCTCAGAAGCTATGGGCAGAGTTAGAGCTGCACCACAGGAAGCATGCATAGCAGAGGAAGTGTTGATGCTGCTCCAGTGGTGATACAAATATGTGAACGTGGACTCAGAGGACTCCCATTAAACTGAGTTAGATTATTCCAGTCTAACCAATGTCAAAAAGATTTACTGCATGACTCCAAAGTGTGCATTCTTTCAACACAGTAAGTCTGTCAGACACAACATCATATTTACACTTTGCTCTCACCACTTGTGTTTTGAAGGGGAAGGTTTTGGAGAGGAGGGAGGGCTACAGTCATTTGTTACAGGTGCAGCCTCTCCCTCTCTCTCCTTGGGAATTCACCTCTTCATATGCAAAACATGTCCTGCTGTCCTCCGACTCCAGCACAGTTTGCTTCCGTGACACATTTTTTCTTCATTCCAGTTTGACAGTGACATTTATGTTCATTTGCTCTGTGCAATTGTGAGGCATCTGGAGAGGCTGTTTCCCTTTTTTTCTCCCTCCCCTCACCTCTTTCCTTTTTTCTCTCCTGACAAAAAATATTAATGCAGATTTGCATGCCACAGTGACTAAGCCCTTGATGAACAGTTGGATTTTTGGGAACACACAGAGGAAAAACACCTCTGCAATTATGCATGGCAAGTAGGCTGAGCAGGTCGATGGTGTCTACTGTTTTTAGATAGATTACAATGTGTGTGGTAACTCAGAACATAGCCAGGATCAGTGGCACTGGGAATCTGCACCAGTTCATGACTCTTGTGATGTTGCTGAGTATGGTGGAGCTGGGAGTTGTGGTGCACTGGGGAGCTGAACATGCTGCACACTGCGCTGGGCCAGGTGGCACCCACCCTTCTTCCCTGATCACATGATAGTCCCTTTCTTGACCCCTTCTGTTCACACATACAGGCATGCAAACATAACAGAGGGACAAGTACAAGCAGCCATGTGTGGCGCACACACACATGCTGAAAAAGAAATAAGCAACAACATTTTATATTCACTGTAAAACACACACTGTAAGACACACACATGTGCATATAGACCTCCCCACCCCCACCTGAGCCCTGCTTCACCTATCCTGGCCAGGCAGCAGCAGCAGCAGCAGCCAGGGGTGTGGGTGCTGAGGGCTCTAATCCGCGGTGCAGGTCCCATCGGCAAGGATCATTGAGCTAATTAATAACGTGGCACAGAGAGGGATGGCAGTCATTAAGGAGCCACGGCTGCGTGTGCTGAGATGCTGTGGGCTTCTGCATGGGAGTTTGCAAGTGTGTGTGTATGTGTGTGTCTGTGTGTGTATGTGTGTGTGGGGCGGACGGAAGGGCGGGTGAGTGTAGGGAGGGGGCACTGCAGACACAGGGACTCACTCCGGCATGCAACCCTTTGATTCATAACTCACAGAGGCCAAGCAAACATGAAAGCACATCATTATACAGCCAGGCACACATGCACATATGCAAACACACATACGGCATGGGTATAAATGCTTGCACACAACACACACATGCAGACTTCACATAATTTACTGTAGTGAAACTTCAAATAGACTCAGTTGAATTTGCAACAGGGTCAGCCAGAGTGCAGCTGAGCAGGATTTCCTTTTCTCTTTGTATCAATGAAGACAACTCTGTGTGTTAGGCTACTCCAGTTGGACCACATTGTAACTCAGACACACCCGGAGCAGCACAGTGCTCCATAGGGCTCTGTATAAAACACTGTATTGCACCAGCAGAGCCTATCATTCCAGTCTGCAGCCATATGTTAGGAGGCGCTTTATACATCGCCAATATTTACTATAGGCTAGGGGACCAGAAGGCTAAGAGCACTTAGTTGTGTGAGGCAGCCCAATAGCTCAGCCTGGGCTAATGAAAGGAAACAACAGGAGCAATTAGCAGTGTAAACAAACAGCTCGCTGAGGCCCCAGTCTCCTGCCTCCCCCTGACAGCAAAGGGACTGGCAGCCTGGAGTAGGAGGTAATTGGGGGAGCTAGGAGCTGAGACAAAATCAATGGCAACGCATGCACAGACACAGCACGATTACTCACCACCCTGCGTCACAGCCCCGGGGACTCAAACACAACAAGGTATTGTAGCAGGTTTGACCCTGCCGAGCTTACACCTCACCTCAGGAAATGCTGCTTAACTATACCTCAGTGGTGTTTGAATGTACACACACTCATACAACCACAGTAGCATTAATTTCAGCACATGGACACAAAGACTCAGAGACAGACACACACACAAGCACTCATACTGACAGCTGACACGACACAGCATACAGGCATCGCACTTTGACCACTAGCCATACAGGGGCCTAACGACCTTCCTCTCAGTCTAATTGATCTCATCTTGGTGCCATTTATGTGTCTGCCTGTACACTAATGTCTCCTACTCACTCACTCATTGGGAAGCATCGGCGTCTACAGTGCGACCATGTGGCTGCGGCCTGCAGACAGCCATGAGGAAGTCACGGCCATACGTCTCCTCCCTTTCCCTGAGTGGAGACGCAGGGCAGAGGGGCATCACTAATGCAAGAGGCTGGCTGGGACTTCCACTCTGCAGGGCACATTCTGCTGTAGGCATGGGGCTTCTGCTGTCTGAGTGCTGGCCAAGACAATAATCAGGAAGAGAGACTTTCCTGCAGAGTTTTACTAAAGTCTCCTATACACTCATTATGGGATGTTTACCCAAGTACAGGTTTAGTCTGAGCCATGCCGGACTTGTTGGCTCCTGTCTTGGGCATTAAGATGACATGAATGAGTAGAAAGAAAACAAGCATAAACTTAAACGATGTACACAGATCATTTTCCTTAAGTGCTAAACAGCACAATGTAAAACAATACTCCATTACAAATAATAGTCCTGCATTCAAAGTTCAACTCAATTAAAAAGTAAAAGTATTGATGGTGCTGAATGGCCCTTTCATGGCATATTATTATATATTTTATCATAGATATAATATTCATGATGGATCAACATGTAAGCAGCATTTTAATGCTGTAGCTGGTCGAGGTGTTTTTATGTGATTTTGGACAATGTATTCTATGATATTGCAACATATTTAATAAGATCTTTTGTGAGTAAAGTCTGAATCTGTAAAGTAACTAGTTAACACAAAAAGTGGCATTATATGATGATACAATAAGTTAAGCTGAAAATATTTGTCGATTAGCTGATCATCAGAAAAATTATTATCAACTATTTTAATAATCAGTTAATTGTTTAAGTCACTTTTCAAGCAAAACTCCCAAATATTTCCTAGTTTCAGCTTCTTAATTGTGATAATTTGGTTGGTCTGGTTTGTATCATTGTAATTTTTTTTAACATTTTAAACTGGGGTAAACTTGGGTATGGGTCTCTTGGTCTGACAAGATCAAACTTTGAAGACATCATCTTGGACTTTAGAAAAATGTGATGGACATTTCTTTTTACTATTTGCTGATATTTTATGAACCAAATTAAGTATAAATAGAGAAAATAATGAGCATATTCACTGATAATGAGAATAATTGTTTGTTGCAGGATATTTGATTAAAAAAGTTGACTGGAGTGTAGAGCAGAGTACATGGGTTCATGCCTTGTCAATAAACATCAGCGCTGCTGAAGTGTCTTTTAGCAGGGCATTGGATCCCTACATCTCCAGGGATGCTAAGTGTGACCCTGTGCTCTGCCCTGCCTATGAAAACTAAATTTTCCAATGTAACAATAATGCACATTTTTATTATCATTATTCCCTCTTTACTTAAGTGATAGTAAAAAGAAGGATATTGGCTTATTCTGCTCTTAGCACTTAAAAGTTGCACTACTTAACAGCATCAGCAAAATGTCAAAACTGAGGCAAACTGAATGACTCAGGACAGTATTTCAAAAGGGATTCCAAATGGACATGAATTTTGAGCACACAGTGGAGCTTAATCTGGATCTAAGAGACTTATTCAATCATTTATGATTCAGAAAATTGGGGGGGGGGGGGGGACACTACATTCATCACCTAATTCAGCTACATTTCTGATTTAGTGGTCAAATGGATGGATATTGCCTCTATTAGTCCTCATTATTACTGTAAATTCTGCAATACCGCCAGGTCAGCTCGGTAGGGATTATGGACCATTATGAGCAGAGTGGAGACAGAGACAGAGATACCTTCTCCACCAGATGCAGCGCAGGCAAAGTGGAGGGGCAGGAAAGAGGAATGTGACCAGCCTCCATATAATGTTAATACAGGAGCCAGAGCTCTGATTGGGGTCCAACACAATCCCATTCAGCTATACTGAACAGCATCCTCGATAACAGCATCCCTCAGTTTGGAGAGCCAAATGTCTGGATGCTGGACGATGCACACACACACACACACACACACACACACACACACACACACACACTGCCTGCCCTCCAAATACCAGTGCATTACTGCCCAGGCGCTCATTGACAGAGCTGCCACTCAACACGAAGATGGATGGTCCTCTTGGGACAATTCCAAACCTCCTTCATTGACTAATTTGTGTTGCTGATCTAACTACCTTTGAACACAATGCTGAGGTGAGTGTGTGTGCTCTTTGAGAGTGTTTTTTTTTTTGTGTGTGCTTTTCTGTGCCAAACAGTGACCACAGTTCCCACTCTCTTGGCATTGGTAAAACACCCTCATGGGACTGCCAACAGTCCGTACAGAATTAGAAAACCAACCAATCTTTTCTTCCAGTAACTTTAAACTAAAAGTGATGCTCTCCCTCCTGAGATGCTGCAAAAATAAGTCCTGTTGCTCATTTATGCATGTGTCCCTGCAAGTCCCTTGATTAAAAACATGTAAATGACTGCTTTAAGATCCCAGCTTCCCTGAGCATTATATTAACCTAAACAAGCCTTTAAAATTTGCATTTTCATTTTGATTTCGAGGAGCCTCAACAATCCTCCAGCCACCTGTCTCTATTCCACTTCACACCACCAAAAACATCTTTATCTCCTATCAGTCTCCCATTTGAGTGTGTTACAACCATGGACTACACACACATTTTGGCAGACATTTATCACACACTCCCAGCCATGTCGATAGTCACCAGGCTAAGCAGGCTCATAATGAATTTGAAGAGTTGCACACCTATAGCAAAGTAATTTACTTTATCAGTCCGATAAAAGGAAGTGATAAGATAGTGGCCCGGCACTGTAAGAGTATCAGCCTCACTCCACTATTCATCTCTCCAAGATCTACAAATGGCCAAGCTCATCGCTCAAGGCAGCCTCACAGAGCCGTTATCTATAGAATTTAAAGAAGGGCTAATATCTCATAAGAATGTGTGCTTATGAAAACCATCATTTCCATATCATTATCAACCTTGGATATGTGACTGCCGTACTAAGAGGCTTCTCTGGCCTCTCTGTATCTATTCTGCTTCTGGTTCAGGAACTGCTGGGAGAATACAGGTGCAAATATGATTTGGGCCTATTCCTCTTATGAAGTTGACCCCCTGTAATTGACACAGACACACTGGCAATTTGATTAGCTCTTCCTGCTGCTTGAGGGCATTTGGCCATAGCAACCTCAACGCCTGTTTCATGTACATAGCTCCACCTATTGGTGAAGTCAGAGAACAGCATGAAGATCAGGATAAATCTGAGTTCCCTGACTCACATTGTGTTTGGAATTAAGCCACTGGGCCAAATCCAAGAATATTTAACAAGCCAAGCCACGGCTGCACCTCACACCTAAACAAATTAATGATACAGGGTCATCCCTGCAGGAGCAAGGCTCCATAATACAACTGGAAATTATGTAAATGTTTTTTTTAGTTTTGTCATGTGCTGTATTATCAAACAAAAAGGATACATTTATTATACCCTTTTATATTTCTTTGTTTTTCTAATGTTTTTCTAGATATATGTAAATGTGTGTGTGCATGTGTGAACATGCAGACATGCACACACACAACATGCATATTTGGGTGTGTATGGGTGAGCAAATGTGTGTGTGTGTGTCCACAGCCAGCTTGTGTGTTAGTGTGTGTGTATGCATACACTAAAAGTAGTTCATCCCGTTAATACAAAGAAAACTGATAAGAGGCTCTTGAAACACTTGAGATAAGCTTTCTGGCTTAAGTGCACTGACATTGTCACCAAACATGCAAGGCGTAGGAATGCAAGTCAAGAAAAATGGGAAAAACACACACACACACACACACACACACACCCTTCAATAGCAGTTTCATTCACAGCACTGAACAAGAATGTGCTCAATAGCAAAACAGTGTGTCACATGAAGTGAAAATTACTGTACATCCATTCATCAAGATACATCATTAAGGCTGTCAAACATCAAAGGCTCTCTGATCACAGCTCATTCTTGAGAGAGACACCAATAGCCTCATTTATCATATTTGTTTAAGCAACGCGAGACAGAGTGAGGCAAGACGGGAAAGAGAGAGGAAGAGACAGAAGAGAGCGCTGAGAGTAAAAGTCAGGAAAAAGTAGAGGAAATTAATGTTCAAAGAAAGGAAAATAGAAAAATGAAATAGAGAGGAATACATGAAACAACAGAAATATGAACAGGAAAGAGAGAAAAAGCTAGAATAATAAAGAGAGATGTAGACAAGAGGGTGAATAAATAAAAGTAGTAGTATGTAGGTAAATAATAGCAAGCAGCAACAGAGTTTTTTAACACCTCTGTTTGTAGTGGGACGCCACCTGGACTGAGCTCTAACCCCTGAGGCTCTCCAAGGTAAGCATGCCAGTTCAGAACTTCACACACCTGCATGCACCAAAAATGTGCACAAAATGCTGTCTCCCTTTCCATCGTATTATTTTTATTATCTACATCTCACTCTCACCTTTATTTGACCTCAAGAGACTTCCAGCACATCACTCACTTCAGTGCAGATTTATTATCATTTATTATTTTATGAACATGGGAAACATTTTGGGGGGGGATTGTATTGCTAATTTATATCCAAATAATGCTTGTAAGAGGACATCTTTAAAGTTTATGCAGCTCATGATCAAATGGTTTTTATATATCCCCAGGCTCTTGTGTTCTCCAAATTGCTTCAATAAATAACTTGTAGGTCTAATTATGCAGCAATTAATTGCAGCCAACATGGAATGCCCATCAATCTTGTAACTTGAAAAAGTCTTTTCCAGCACAGCCTGGCAGTCCAAATAAGAAATTTGATTAGATTCTGCGAGCATATATGAGATTGTGTGTGTGTGTGTGTGTGTGTGTGTGTGTACCAGTTTGTCATTATGTGTGTGAATGCATTTGAGTGTGACTGTGTGTGTATGTGCGAGCGTGAACATGTGCGAGTGCCCATGGAGGTTACAGCCAGATCACAGTAGAGAGAACTCCATCCCAGCAGCTCTTTGCAGTCTGCTCTCTCTGCCGTCTCGTCCAGTTGCTATGGCAGCAGCAGTGAAGGCTGTATCCATGGCCAAAGGAGGAAGCTGGCATCCCCCAATAACAGACCTCCCACCCCTCCTCTCTCTGTCTCCCCCCGCCAGGCTTCTGACCCGCTGGTGAACCTGCCTGGGGGTCGGAGGTCAATGGCTCAGAGCTGCCGAGTGACAGTGAGGGATGATGAGGGAGAGAATGAGAAAGAGAGGAGTTACACCACACAGATGGGGAGGAGAGATGAGAAAATGAAAAGATGAGACCAAATTTGATTACTATCAAGAGGTGGGGGTGTGGGTGGCGATTCCGCATTTTAGAAAATGGCTGCTGTTTTGTCTTTAAAATGGAGGAGGAATGCGGGTCCTGTTGACTTTTTTTGTTCTATAATTTTAATTCAGCATCAGGGTTTGTTTATTGTGTATGTTTGTGTGTATGGGTGTGAGCTGATAGGGTTGAAGGGTAGGGGACAAGGGAAGGAGACAGACGGTTTGAGACGGTGGGGGGTTGAGGGGGGTTCTCAATCACTTCCACTTTTTTGTTTTTTCGATTCTGTGTGTGTGTGTGTGTGTTGCACGGGGCCACAAGTGAAAGTGTTTTCTCTCCTTGACTGTGTACAACTTGTCTGGAGAGAGTAAAGGTATGTGCGAAGAGAGTTATCTGTGTGTTTAGTATGTAGTCAAAGGGGTTGATATGGTAGGGGGGAGGGTGGTGGGTGTCAAGTGAGTTGACCCCTGACCTCTCTGCCTCTGAGAGGTCAGACAGTCTTAGGTTATTTCAGAACATGACTTCCTCACCTTGAAGAGTTGTGTGCTTTCATACCTAGGGGCCTTTAAAGATATGCAGCTGTTCATCAGCGTTTGTCAGTTGCAATTTCCCAAAGCAAAGATTTGCTGACATCCTTCCACATTTTTCTGTTCAACAATGAAATGTGGCTTTAATTTGGCTGAGTTTACCTGAACTTGTGTGTGGAAGAATTATTATCAAAGATCATTCCAATCCAGCGTGCAAACACTTACACATGTGGTTTTGTAAAATCTTTAACAGAGTGATCAAAAAAGAAAAAGGATCCATAGTGCAGAGCCAGGAAAGAGGGGCCGAGGGAGATGATCCCCCCTCTACAGACACACACCAACACCTGCAATGTTACAACCTGTGATAATAGATTATCATCAACCCTGTTGCCAATATGAACCAGGAAATCACCCACTACTCCCTGAGATAAGAACTACAGTTCCACTGGGGAGCACAGAGGCTCCTTTGAATACTGTGAGGATAACATTACCCCCTAGTGGCTAATATTTGCAACTGCACCCTAGAACTCATGGGTATGACTGAATGTCAACAGCAACCCATACAATCAATCTCCATCCGTAACACTCTGTGGTCCATACAGTAGCTACGGAGGAGAGGCTCTAACACTCTGCCTGTTCCATCTGATACATGCAATATGTCAGCAC
The DNA here is from genome assembly GCF_910596095.1 of Thunnus maccoyii. Classification (NCBI taxonomy): domain Eukaryota; kingdom Metazoa; phylum Chordata; class Actinopteri; order Scombriformes; family Scombridae; genus Thunnus; species Thunnus maccoyii. Next base: position 17,598,461 of record NC_056536.1, read on the forward strand.
TATCAGACATAACTATAAAATTTTCGTTAATCTCTGTCATTATCATTGGCTGATGTGGAGTGCAGGAGCCAGTCAGTTAGGACTGTCAAGCAGAGACCCACACAGTAGCCCAGAGGGCAGGACAAAGAGTGTATGTTTGCTTTTCACACACAAACACACACATACACGCTCAGGGCACTATGCAGACACTTTACGCAGTCCCCTCTCACTGCTGCATTCTTTTTCTTCTGCGTGTGCTCCAGATGTCGTGTCCTCTTCGTCACCCCGTTTCTTCGCTCCGCTCCGCTCGGTTCCCCCGCCCGGAGACTTGTCACAGCCCCTAACCGCATCAGGAGCACTGCTAGATTGGATATACATGATCTGTCCATCCATCAATGGGGAGAGGGAGGGACAGATAAATGGTATCTGTGAAGAGTGAGAGAGAGAGATGTGAGGAGAAGGAGACAAAGTGAGGCAAAGTGTCATTTGCAAGCATAAACAACACAAAGCAAAGAAGACATACATGTTCAGACACAGAAACATTACATGATATTTTTACACAACACATGGGAGCATGCATGTGTGTATCCCAAGCTCATGACAAGGTTTACATAAAAATATTTTCTACTCTAGATTCAGTGACGCTTGGATCCCTGTTCCTTATCGCTGTTATTGGTCAGTAATGTGATTAGCGATAATGTACATCTGTGGAAAAGTGGATTGGCTGGCAGACCTGGCACATCTGTGTTGCCATTGGAAGCTGTTCACAAGCTTCCCTGAAAAGTGGAAGGCAGTTTCAGACTTCATCTGCTTGTCTCTGTCCATCATTATCTGTCTCTCACTGAAGGTTTAGCTGCTGATGCTGAATCACCACTCCACTTTTTCTTCTTCTATCCTGTGAACTGAATGAGCGGAAACATGTGTGTTATAGCCCCTGTTAGATGTGTTACAACATGGTCACTCATTGTGTAAACCTCTGGGAGCTGAGCTAACTCTTGCCTCTATGAAAGGTAAGATTATCCCTGTTGTACACCAGGTTAATCAAGCAAATCAGATTCTGCGTGGAGTGATGATCTGTGAGATATTTGGGTCAGATTGTACATTTGCCTCGTTGGTTCTGACCATGTTTTGTATGTGAGCTATTCAATTTGAACCTAAGGAATTAAACTAATAAGGATTTCAACAATCTCTAATACCAAGCGTTATGAGAACAATAATTCTGGAGATGCTACCATGTCATTTGTAAGAGTGTGGTTTCAACTGACAAATGAATAAATCTAAATGCAAAACACAACATCGGACTGCAATAAAAACAATACTGCTCCTGTCATTCCTACTTGTGGTATTGCTTCTTATAGCTACAGACATGTACTCTTATATATTTGTGTGATGGTTACTATACAGTAAGGAGGGTTCAATCTGAGGTTGCCCCAACACTCCATCGTCTTATCTTGTGATATTCATCTATGTCTGCTCCTCTATCTTTTCCATACATTTCCAGGTGATGCGGTATCATGAGCACATCTGTACATCTCCTCCTTCTCCCCTCTGTCTCCATCTTGTTCTCCTTATTCTCCCACTCTCCTTCCCTCTCCCCTCTCCTTCTGTTTTTCCTCCCACCTTTACCTCTGCCTTCTCCTATCTTTCCTTCCATTTTCATACTGACGCCCCCCACGCCCCTCTCTCCCTCTATCCCTCTCTCCCTTTCTCTCTGTCCCCTCTCCTCTCCCTCTCTCTCTCTCTCTCCGCTGTGCTCTGATGAATTGCCTTCCCCTCCCGGTGAACTCGACCGATAATCCTGGGGAAGCAGTAAAAGACCATCGATCAGCCCTGCAGACAGGCCCACAAGCCACAGCACAGGAACAACACGCTAACAACAAGCCTCTGCACTTGGCTCTCAGTGTATGTATATATGTGCATGCACGAGCATGCACGTGTGTGTGCATGGGCATGTATGTAGGAAGAGGAGGTGGCTAGCATGACTGTCCAACTTGAGTTGGAAGATGGTTTGTATGTTTGTTCTTTCACTCATGTGAGCCACATATAATACATGAGTCCCAGAGAGGTCTATCTCAGAGAATGCTTTAAGTCTATCACTGCGGGTAGTGTTTCATGTGCTATGTTTAGCTGCATGTGTCACCGGCATGCTTAGCATACACTGAAGAGTTCCCTCTGTGCTCATCCTGCTTCCTCACGCACGTGATTCACTCCCTGCTGTGTGTCATCCACTTGGAATGTGTGCATATATGTGCTAACGTGCATTTCTATGTACGTGTGTGTGCGTGTGTGTGTGTGTGTGTGTGTTTGCCTCTTGAGTGTGTATGCTTGTCAGCATGTGTATAGTATTTGTATATGTATGCAGCACACACAGGAGCCATAAATCATCTGGCATTCTCCAGGCCCATCCTGAAGGAGAAGGGTAGAGAATGCACATGATCTTGGGCAAAGCTTGATGGCTATGAAATTGACCAATTGATTGATTGAAACAATTAATTTTGTACCATGCTTTTATGGCTGAGAAGCCAAGTGATCATTAGTTTGCAACAAGCAAGTGAAGACAGCCGGATTGTTTTATAATTTCTACTGAAACATAGCAAAGAACTAGCTACTGCTCCAGGCTTAGAGTAATAATAAGCTACCGGCTATTGGTTTAAGTTATATGACATGATATGATAGCTTGGACTGTGCAAAGTCATGTATGAAGTCCATTCGTCTTCATCCTCCATTTTGCACACAAAAATAAGCCAACTTGAGCGATTCAAGCACAAGGCAGCCAATGGTCATTATTCTATCCCCTTAAATATGACAAATTGAGGACTGCTTCTATTGAATCCCATTCTTTACATGCCATATTACAACGCACTGCTGTTCGCCAGTGTGGAGGAGCTTGACCATAAAAAGCCAGTTGCTCGGAAAATAAATCTCCACTTTGACAACCGGTGAACTGCTTTTCATTGAGGAAGCTCACCATTCATACTTTATCTCCCTTTTTATTTTGGAAGTGTTTGTGAGTTGTCCTTCAGTGCCTTTCTCTCTGCTGCCTTTGTTCCTAATGTACTGGCAAGGCTGACTTCATTAAGCTCTGTATGCGGCAAACACATTTATGTCCAATTTTCATTTTTCCTATTTCATTTTGCCGTGATACACCACAGCACTGCCACCAAAGCGGAAAATAAAGCCCCTATCAGGCTTGAAGCCATATGCTCTTTGTGAGCAAGGTGACACCTTGTGGCCAAAGTGGAGAACCGCGGCACCAGCTGAAATCCAGCACACACAAAAGGGGGGAACAGCTGACATACTGTACAATACAACTTGTCCCTACCAGAGAGCTACCCAGCAATTATAAACTTTAGAGAATGAGCTCCACACAGAACAAGAGCAAGGCACGCACACCACCCCACTGACCTAAAAAGACACCTGCAACAGGTATCTGAGGTATTCCACAACTATGAGAAGGCGTTTCGGGCCCTGATTCTTCTAATACTTGGGGAATGACTCAATGTTAGGGTGTGTGTGAAGGTGCGTGTGTCCCTGTGTGTTTTCCTGAGAGTGAAACGCCACTACGGACATTGACAGATCGTAGGGGAATGTTCAATTGCAGGTTGTTGCGTCCTGCTGTCATTGGGCTCATCTGTCACGGGGCAAGGCTAGCTGGGAGGCAGGAGGAGGCAGAAGTGAGGGGCGTCACTCCTCCCATAGATGATGATCACACCGGGGCTCCTGCCAAGCAGGCTGCTGGCCCTGTCTTGCTCCTGTGGTCCCTTGGAATTCTTCTCCCTCACAGTCAGCCAGAGCAATAATATTATAGCTTTGATAGAATACACTGTAGACAGCCGTATGAAGCAGCGAGGGATTTTCCCACTTGAATACACTACAGCTCTGTGTCTCTATCTCTCTATCTTTTGGCCAGGGTGTTGTGTTGACTGCACCGAATCTTTGTTGAGATTAATTTGGCAGCTTGGGGGATTATTTTGGCTGGATGATAAGATATTTCTTGCTACAAATGCCACACACATCTTTTTAGAGATGAGTCAATACGAAGCCCTGCAGGAACATAACTGATCTGACCTGCTTTCCCTCACTCTCCCTGCTAGTTTGCCTTACCCGTCTTGCACTCCGATAACCTCTCTTGTGTCTTTCCCACCTAACCATTACTTCCTCTGTCCTTTGTTTGTTCTTCCTGTAAAGAATCTGCTGTTGTCATACTGGCACAGCCTTGTTGCCTTTGTTGTTACATGAGAAAAGATACAAACAGGAAGGCCAATTACAGCCCAGCAGTCATCTATCTGTCAACCATTTGACAGGAACATAGCACAGCCAAATATATGGCTCCCCCATAAATCACAGCATCTCACTCTAACTAGCCTGTCTTGTGTGAGTAATTAGTAGTATCATGCAGAAGCATTTCAGTGTCCCGAAATACCATTAGATCATTTTCCTTTTGATTTTCAGTCACTTTTCTCCAAAACCCACACACTCAAATAGCCAAATGTTACTGAAAATTATATGCATAAAACTGATTTAGGAGGCACTCAGGAAATCGATCATGCAACAGAATCGTTTAATGTTTAAGGAAGGGCTGTATGATTTGTGGATGTTGAAACAGAGTTCATATTCCACATTTAAAGATTAAAAAGAGGACCCTGTATTTTCATAGTGAGCCCTAACCACCTCGTACCCCCTTGCAGCAGTCCCACCCTGAGAGCTCCATTGCTATTGCAGATGCTTTATGACGGGCAATTTAGCTTCAGCTGCTATCTGAGCCATCTCAGGAATGGACGCGCTTAGAATCAAGTGCAATAAAGCAGAGAGGGAAGTGGAGAAAAAAAGAAGGGGGAAGAGAGAAAATAAAGAGACAACAAGCTCGTCTGGACAGCCCCTCTGGACAAAAGGTTTGGGGGTAGGGTCTCCAGTGGACACACATATACACACAAGCACAAACCCTGGTTTCCCATGCAGTCTGGTAGACCAGGAAGAGGCATACCTGTTTGTTTTTGCAGGAGCTTCCAAACAAGGCCAAGCGTGTGTGAGTGGATTTATGCACACATGCTGACCTTTTCTATATATATATGTATATATGCATACATTTTTGTTCTGGGTCTATACATTTTTGTGTGTGTGCATGCATGCATGTGTGTGTGCATGTGAAACATTTGGTCCTCCACATCGGCTAGGCTTTGTTGAGTCTGCTGAGCTCCAGGAAATCTCCTGAGACGGGGAGACAGATTTACACCCTTTCCCCTGAGAGGGCTTTACAGCCTGGGACCCAGCAGAGCAATGGAAGGGCCAAGAGCGCCAAGTGAAGAGCAGTGTGATGAGACAGAGACAGAAAGAGAGGGGGAGAGAGGAGAGGAAAGGAGGGAAGGATAAAGGGAGAGAGGAAGGATGAAATATGGCAGAGATCGGGAGGAGGGGATTGTGATATCGATGGAATGCAACATGGCTGCTATTTGCTTGCTGCCCTTCGCCTCCACTCACATACTCTCTTTCTCCTGTACCTTGTGTCTCTCACTCTCAATTTATCCCTTCTGCTCTTACACACACACACACTTGCATGCATAGACACACATGCACAAAGGGAGGCCATAAATCTGCCAGTGAGTGCTGCTGGATAGAGACACCCAAGACAGGCCTATGCTGTGTTTGGAGAGAATGCAGATGTACCTGCCTCCAGCACATCATCCTCTGTCCTTCTTCCTCATCCTCCTTCTCCTCTCCGCCCCTTCATTTTATCCTCTCGATCTCTCTCTAGAGTTTTCTGTCTCATGTTCTTAACCCCTTTCAACCTTAACTCGGCTCATCTCTCCACTCTACTCCCTTTTGCCTTTTAGTCTCACTTTAAGGACTGACGCTCTCCCACTTAGGGGAAACAAAATGCTCCAATGGAGTCCAGTGGTATTGTTGTGCCCAGACAAGGCTGAGGCAGAGGACGGACAATAGGGCGAACAGAAGGGGAGACACGGCTCGCTCTATAGGCGGCACCTTGTGGGGAAATAATGGTAACAAATACAGGGTCTATGCAACCTGTTTTCTACAGTTCCTCTGTCTGAGAGCCAGTATCCATCATCCAGTGACAGGTCTAACTACCTGCTGAGTGATACCTGATGTCCTCTGATGGGCTACGTTCACAGCCATCCACCTCTACTTGATATGTCTGGGATAAAGACAGACAGGGACATCACAAAAGAAACGGGAAAAGTCTTGAGTAGGTTTCATGTTTGCTCATAATGTACAACGTTGACAGCAGGTGTAGGTATTGAGGGGATCTATTAAAAGCATCTCTATTAGGCAGACAACATAATAACCATAGCTAATGTTTCAACCCATCTGTATCAGCTGTGATGGCCTCCAGACAAAACAGACCTTCAAACACATGCATGCACCCTCACCTTCACAACAAAGCATTAACACCTATGCTTGACATTAACACAACCCGGCCTTGCATAGTCTCCCAGTAAAAACAAGGCCTCAAACACAGGGACACACATGTAAACACACACGGTCCAAACAGACGTGGCCTGTATGACCTGATTTACAGCGAAGTAAACGGTTTAAGCCGCACATCTCACTCCAACACCTAAACACCTGACAGGCCTCTCATAAATAAGACTGGCCATAGACTACCACATAATTTACACCTTGGCTATCTCCTAAGCTAACATGTAACAGGTCTCCACTCCATATTTCACCACCCTGAGCTCACCACTCACTGGAAAAGATAGACGTGCAAAAGTTAGTCCAGAAGAAAGGGGGCAGGGGAACTTCAAAAGAAAGAGGTTTGGATTTTGGGATGTGGTGTGGGGATTGAAGCTCTGTGGGCTTGGAGTAATGTGTGTGCATGTGAGTGTGTGTGGGAGCGTGCATGTGAATGACCCTGGCCTGGGGCATAGCCTAGCCTAGCCTAGCCACAGCCCAGCTCAGATCAAGGCCCATAGCCAGGAGTTCCACTTCTTCGTCTGCCATAAATCGTCCCGCCTTTGTCTGTTCTCTCTTTCACTGGCTGAAACTTATCCTCCTCCATTAAGAGTGATGGATCAGCGGCTCTCAGGGCGTAAGAGACTCTGAGGTTACAGGTCCTTGCAAAGATTGTACTTTACACTGCAAATGTGAAAGAAATATACACACAGGCATACATCCACATACGCCCCTACACCAAACTGGCAACATGAGACATTAAATAAATTTCAAGGCAGGGATGTGAAAAGAAGAAAAAATGGAGTTGTTTGATGTTGAAATAACTTCACAGCAACTGATATGCATCTGCAATGATAATGTTTTGTCTTATGTGTAAGAACAATGATGTATCTTTTTCAATGTTTTTAGTTGCAGCCTAATGGTTTTTAATTGTCAGGTGACTCCCTTGGATTTAACAGCATCTGTGCTCCCTCTAGTGGCTGCTTCCTGCCATGGTCACCTGATATGTTTCCATGCTTATCCATATAGAATAGGACCTACTATAAATCTGTGTTCATAAGGTCTTAAATAATAATCATTTTAAATTTACTACAAGATAAGTGCCCATGTCAACCATACATGTAATATCACATTATCAATTAAGGTCACCAAAGAATGCCATAATTTGTTTTAATTGTAATTAATGTACATCTAAAATTATAGACTACTGTTAAAATAACATGCATTATATAACCATGAAGACAGGTAAACAGAATGCTATCTCAGAGTTTTTGTTTTTGTATCCAAAGGAGTTGGCTGTAGGTATGGAGCTGTTTTTCCCACAGCATGAGAGTGATAATAGTTTGGCAAGAGATGTTACAAAACTTCTCCACATGTTACAACAACGACCTCAGATCAGCAGCTGTGGTGTGTGTGTGTGTCTGTGTGTGTGTGTGTGTGTGTGTGTATGTGTGTGGGTGGGTGTGTTTACTTTAAAAGTGTGTAGCAGTAACCCATGAAATGTGTTTTGCTATAGTATGTTTTGTAAGTGTTGAAACAAAGGTCGGTTGAAAAGATTAATAGCTTTGATATCATCGCAGACTATTTAAGATGTCAAAACCCTTAATATAAATGGAACTGTTCTGTCATTAATAAACAAACCAAACCGAGCCCAGAAGAACTGAGGCTTCTGGAAAAATGCCATTTTTGTGGCAAACTAAGGAAATTGCAATAATCCTTTTATCTGCATACAAATGCAAAGACAGCCAGCTCAGACTAAATGTAGTAATCCTCGAGCAAATAACAGACCTAGACAGCAGAGGCAAATAAATATTCTAATACACAGCCAAATGTTATTTGTAGAGCGTGTGCTGTTGCATCAGGCTGCAGCTGCAGGCCAGCTGAGTGATGTTGCCCTCAGGTGGTGAAAGTGCAACACAGCAGCAGTGAATGTGAAGTCCATCAGCCAGCTGAAAGATTCACTACTGATGCTTTCATCTGCTCGCTTGTATAGTACCCCATTTGTGTTTGAATGAATCGTGTTTTTGATTTAGACTGTGTGTGTGTGTGTGTATGTGTGTGTGTGTGTCTTGTGTTGGAGGTGGAGGTTGTGTGTAGCACGCATGCGCAGTGATCGGGTGAGCAGTGGCCTTTGTCTAGGAATGTTGGCCTCATGCGCTTGCGCGTTGCTCCGCCGGACAGCGGAGGCACATAAAGCCTGGTAAATTGCACCAGGGCAATAAAATGGCAATAAAATGACAACAACAGTGCATTAATCCATCACCAGGGAGCGCTGAAGGTACTGTAAAGAGCTCTGGCTGGAGTCGGGAATGATTTCTAGGGTTTATCAGCTCAGCGGCTGCAGCGCTCATTCAGCATGCCAGGGGGCAGTGAGGAGCTGAAATTCTCCCTCCCAGTGGACTAGGCTTATATTAATATCAGGCAGGTAAGAAACATTAATAAAAAAGATGCAGCAACTTTATATTGAGTGGACCAGCTTCTTTTAATTAGAAGACAGTATTAATAAAATGAAGGAATGGTGCTTTGAACAAGCAGGGGGGTGATGGAAATCCCCAGCTCTCTGCCTGTTTTAGCATAGTTGTTGCAGTATTTTCCATGACATGTTCTCACAAGGAGGCAGAGCTTCACTGTTGCAGCGGCGCAGCCCCTCCAGCGTGCAGCCTCCCCGCCGGCTCCCTGTGGCTCCTGGAGAAAGAGAGCTTTATTCAGGAGCACCTGGATTTATGTGGGGGAACCAGAAGCAGCAGGTGATGGAAACTGCTGGCCCAGTAGGTTGGCTGTGGCCAGGGGGTTCTGGCAAGCTAGTAAGTGGGCCCAGTGGGTCACACTGTCATTTCCTGTTTCTCTGCCCCTTTACTTTCTTTTTTACCGTCCTTCTATCCCAGCCTGCCTTCATCTACTGCCCCTGCCTTCCTGCCAGAATCACTTCCTCCAATAGGAAACAGATGAGTAGCTCAGAGACTGTGGTGGCCGTGCTTTGCCCTTCTCATCATCAAGGCAACACATCTGACATACATTTTCACATAGTTGGGGATAAAATATGCCTTTTAAAGTTGTCATTTTGAAGTAATGCAGTCTTGCTAACAAAACTTATCAAAGGTTATGTGTCTTGGCCAGTTAACATCTACAAAATACTTTCTTTTTTAACAAGATTGTTGATGCTGCCTACAGGTGAAAGCATTCTCTTCAGGTTTCAACATGGATACTTATAAGAGCTGGTTTACCAATGACAATGAATCGTTGGTTTTGTGCCCGCGTCTCAGTGTAATTCACTGCTGACATGACAACAAATTTCAGAACACATCTTTGAGAGAGAGAGACTCTGTGGTTTAAACATTTAGACCTCCTCTCCCCAGATGAAACCACTCGCTGGTTTGCCGTCAGCTATTCCACAGAAACAGCATTCTAAACTGAACCAGGTGTGTACATGCCACAGTGGAGAGGTCAAAAGTGGAAACACATGATCAACTCTTTCTTCTTCTTCCTGCTCTTCTTCCTCTAATAACCTCTCCCTGGTTTTAAAAAAAATGCTCTGTGCTAAAATGCACCATTAAACCTTCCAATAATGCTTATGTAATGTGTAGTTCAGTTCATGGTGAACAGATTTCATACTAGGGCAACACAGTGAAATTGGAAGAGGGAAATGAAAGAGAGAGAGAGAGAATCAGACAGTCAGGTAAAACAGGGGGATAGGAGTAGGAGGTGTCCGTGTTGTGGAAAGACATCTGTTTGGTCTGCTCTGCTTCCCAGATTCTCTCACGTTTACTGGACCCCCGCCACACTGCTTTGCCTGGGTTTATTTCTGGCCAACAGTTGAGATGAAGGACTGAATGTTTAGACATTAGCTGTTTGGATAAATTGGCTCATATGTGTTACAGATCCTGCAATTGAAGCCCTGTATCACTCCTGCGCCCTCAGAAGTATGACACCTAGGACACATTATATTTCACACAGATTCTACCATGAATCAATGTGCAGACTATCCTCCTCTATTTCACTAAGTTTTATTACAAATGTGTTTACTGCTAATCAGTGTAATGGACTCGACTGTGAGCGCTCGAATGTGTGTTTAACGTATATATCCTGCAGGCCTCGGGACATGACAGGCCCCTTACAAGGATGGTGGTTGTAATATTGAATTATAAAACCTATTCAAGAACCTGTCAAGAGCCCCTTTATCCTGTGTGGAGTAACATCTTCACCTTCTTTTATGTGTTAGATTTGTTATGCAACTCGGCTTTATAAAGTATTTATCAAGGCTTTATAATCCACTAAAATTATAATCAGTCCAGGAGCCACCTTCAGCAGCAGACCAGCCCGTGTTGCTGAAAGCTCTCTATACCGAGGCCTGGGCAAGCCTTGCAGCATTTTAAGTGCTGCCAGAAGTATTCCTTGTGGATCAGTTAATGTGAACTTCAACATCTCCTGTTGAAATAAATACCACCACAGAAAATCCCAGGGATTTCATGGCCTCTCTGAACTCTAATCCTTGATGAAACTTTATGTTCATTTTTACATCCTACGATTAAAATGTAAGATGTGTAGAGGCCTACAGTAGACAGATGTGATTTTTCCCTTCTCTGCCAAAATGGGTCTGTCGCAGCTGGACTTTTCTCACTCGGTTATAAGCCTTGCATATTAGACCTCAAGCATATAATACTTCACATTCATATACAGTGTAACATTAGATAGTTTATGGCGTTATATTATGTCCAGGCTGGCTATGCCTGGGAGCAGAGGCAGGAGAATGTTGTGGTCAGTGGTGGGTCAAAGTCGGTCAGAGCTCAGGGCTGGCAGAGAGCCAGCCTCTGTACGTGTCTGCTCTGAATGTTAATGGATTATCGCTCGCCACACATACAGCTACACTGGGAAACTCAAGATGACTTTTAACGTGAAAGGCCGCCAATAAGTCGCCATCATAAATTCAGGGACACATGCTGTCTGTGGCAGCGCGACAGTCAGGCGTGTTTCCTCCGGGAGGCCATGGCTGAGGGACTGTGTGATGGAGAATGGGGGAGCAGGTGGGCTCTGCATTGGCTGACCTTGCCTCTCAAGCCCCACAAGATATGATCAGAGCATGCTGGCAGCTGTGGCCTTGCTCAATAACACCCAAGGTATCATGTAGAGCAGGTACTCCATTGCAGTTTTCCACCTACAGACTACTATGCTAAGCTTACTGTCACTGTTACCCTCACTCACTTTAGAGCATCTTGTAGTCTGTATACAGTGTTTTAAACTCAGACCCTGCTGATTTAGCATTTTCCACCACAAGAGAAGCCCATTCTGTTGCATTTTTTCTTTTTATCTTAATTGCTTTAAGCAAGTCACTTGGGCTTGTCTAATGTGAATTTCCACATGGCAAAGAGAACTGCGGTTGTAGTGCTCAGGCAGTGTGCAGCGACAGCCACAATCGCTATGTGCAATTTAGCAGCAGGGGACAATGAGCTAATCTTGCAGGAGAGTATATACTCCCAATTTAAAATCAATCAGGATGCATTTGGTTTTTTAGGACCTCCATTCGAGCTGTGCTGTAAATAAGAGCTAGGTCTGAAGCGCACAATTGTTGTCTGCCTGTGCGGGGGGTCATTGTAAACCCACTGATGGATCCACAGCACATTTCACTGCAAGTTTCACACACATTTTGACACTAATATGCCCCATTTTTCCTAATCATTTTGCTGCGGCACTGCAAGTAATTAGGTATAATTATGTCAGTCGATGATTTCTAGCCATTTATTGAAGAACTGACTTACAAGCAATCATTAGCAGCCGCATGGTTTTAAATACTTGCAAGAAAAACAAGTGACACATGAAGGAACAGAAAACTTATGGTGTTGGAATTTGTAATCCAATTACCTTATTCTACTGAATGAAACACTGGGCTGTGGTTGCCTATGATTTTCTGTCTCCAACCACGGAGGACTTACTTAATGCTCTCAATCTTTTTTGCTCTCTCTCTTCTCTGCAAATTAATTTATGGTCTAATTACAGGACAAGCCTCCAGATATGAAGGAACACAAATCACTGGTCCTTACCAGATGGCAGAAAAACGGCGCAGGATAATTGAAAATCTAGAAGTGGATCAATATTTAGAAGCCCAAGGTTACACGAAGTATGACACTACTATTAAGATGGAAATATGATGCATTACATCCACAGGCAAATTGGCTTCTGTTATTTGGTGGTGAATGAGTACTGAATGAAATGCTTCTAGTTCTGGCTTCTAAATAACAGAAGATACCAAGCTAGCTTCAAACTAGCACACGTTACTACCACTGCTACTCATACCCATACACATCTAGCTTTTAAAAAAGGTGCTGTTTCAGCCTCACATGCATGCCTACAGCCATATGTGCACACTGTTGGCTAGTGGTGTGTGGATCAGGTCTGGAGGTCTCCTTTCTGACAGAATGTACCATGAAGGCTCAGATCCTCACCGTGTCACAGACTACCTCTGGCACACCCCACCCTTCTCTAGCATTTACCTCTGGCCTGTTAAAAATGATATCAGCTCATGGAGGGCAAGCATTAGCATTTGCATTTTATTGGAAGCACAGAGATTTAGAGCAGAGGATATATCAGCTCTGAGCAGACAGAATTAGTTAACAATGCATTACCTGCCTTTTATGGCAGCTATAACTCTTTCCCCTGGTGGGGAGAGGAGATGAAGGGAGGAGTAGGGGAGGGGGTGGCGAAGGGGAAACACAGCCAGCAGAGGGTTGGCGGTGAGAGCTGTGGCGCAGAGGAGGAGGGGGGCATTTAAAACGAAGAAGCTTTGTCTATGGTGCTTTACTGCACATTAAGTGTGATAGCCACCCAAATTAGAGCATCACATCACAATCACCTTCATACAGATCAGTGCACTGTGCTGCGAGATGATGCACCAGTCATCACTGCAGAGCTTTATATCTGGTTGCAACAAGGAAATGGAGACACAGCTGTTGGGCAGCTGTGCCTACACGATCACAGCACGAGAAAGGCCACATCAAATTACATCGGCCTCTGTGATACTCATGACTTACAACACTTTGAGAATTTTTTCACAGTTTCACTGAGGCCATAACTGAAGACTATGAATCTTTTTCTTTTTTTTTTCTTTCAGGGATGCATCGTGCTGTGTGTTTGTGTTATCTGTGTGAGTGCACATTTATTTGTTTGTTGTTTTGGTGGTATCCTTGAACAAACTGTGTAACACTGATGAGGCCCACTGCAGCAGTCCCTCCCCTCGCCACAGCTGCACAGTAGCTCCCCCGACACTCATTTAGTGTAGGCTAATGTGCTGCAAGAAGACCCACCTCTGCCGTGGGCAATACCCGGTGGAACTCATTTGCACTACAAGTTACGGGTACAGAAGGGAGTATGTTTGAAGTGCAGAGGCTGCGGTGAAATAAAAAATAAATTTACACTAAATCTGTAACTATATTTCAACACATGATGCCCATCAAGGCAAAGAAAATACTTTGCAGGACAGAAATGGCTATAAAAGCAGAATTATTGTTTCCAGTTAAAAATACTGCAAATGACATGTGGGCTACATTTATATACATTAAAAATATCAAATAATACTTTAGTGCAATGTCAAACATCTAGAAATGCATCACAAAAAGCTTATACTTCTTAGGTAAACAAGGCACAGATGGCTTGTTATTGACTCTGCCGCACATAAAGTATGCGCTCATTAGTAGTACAATGCTAAAATCAGATTTTCCTCATTTTGATGTTTAGCTTCAACAAAGCTTCACTCTGCATGCCCATTGACCACGCACCAGAACTACTCCTACATCTGTATTTGCCACACACATCACAGGCAGAGCTCCCATGAGTGCCACTGTGGCTTTCCCAACCAAACCCACTGGCCTGGGTTTGTCAGCAGACAGCTCCAGGCTCCATAAAACAGCCTGCTGCTCACTCTCTTTGCCCAGCTTAATGGTCCCAGGGGCTGGAAATTTACTAGTGACCTTTGCATTCCATTTGGAGTGTAAAAGCCTTTTTGCTAGGAAAATTCCATCACTTTAGACGTAGCTGAGCAGCACTTTGTGTGTATGTGTGTGTGAGCAGGAAAGTCACTATAAAAGGCAGCAAGAAAGAAAAAGAGGGTGCTAAGAGAAGAACAAGGATTAGACTCAACCTTCAATGCGGTTTATTGCAGCTCTCCCCCGAAGCAGAGACAGTCTTAATGGACATCTATTTTCTTTATTATAATAAACTCAGATTTTAATAAATAACTAAATTCCTGTTTTTGTTACGGCCCTGTGGCCAGGTTTTGACGAAATGGGGGCTCGTCTTACATTTTGAAATCTAGCTTTACTGGATATTAGTTGGTGTACTAGTCAATTTGAGAAATTAATCTTTTCCTCACACTTCAGCACTACATATCTTTTGTAGGCTATTTGGTTTGTTATTAAAGTTACGTTGTGCTTTCACCAACTGAAAAATTCAAACTTATATAATTTTATGGCTGCATGTTTACATCAAATGGAAGTGAGGTTCCCCGGTGGTCCATAGTTTTAAGGGCTCAATCATGCATGAACCACAATGTCCCCGGTTTTCATCCTGCCGGAAACCTTTGCTGCACATCACTACCTACCCCTCTCTCTCGTCATTTCTATGGATAAATATCCCCACCAATAAAATGTCCAAAAATCATTTTCAAAATAGAAGTATCTGAAATATTTTAGGTGTATTGTACATTATTTTAAACACATTTCAGCCTGACATACTGTACCTGGTATCTTAAGAAACTTTGGGAGCTCCACTTTAGTTCAAAACAATTGTGTGTTAGTCTGTGTTTCACTGCACAACATGAGTTTGTAAAGATGGACCTTCAGGTGGATCCAGCTGATGTTAAAAAGAGTCAAAATGATTTAGAAGACAATTAAGTCCAACAGAAAGATGTGATGTTGGTCAGCACACTTGACATGAAACCATGTCCCTCAAAAACATGCTTAATAATCCATAAAGGATCTACAGAAAAGACTCATTAAAGAGTTGTTGTGGTGAGAAACTTTAAGTATTTGAACCTGAATGACTTGCATAAAATTAAGTTATGACTTTTGCATTGTTATTGTCCAACAGCACCATCTGCTGGGTGAGAGAAGCTGGTGCTCTCAAAACATTTCCTTCAACAAAGAAGTTTTTTTTTTAAAAAAAAAAAAAAGGTCTCATCTCGACAGAGGCCACATTAAGCAGCATCTGTTTTGCGATACATGTGACTTATAGGATTTTATTGTTCCCCCAGGACAGATAGTTATTTTTCTCCACTAATGTTAAGAATTTTCCTGATGTTAAACTATTGTTTAGTTTATTATTCATGTTTTATCCAACAGTTCCCAGCGAATCAGTCATTTTAACAATTCTCAACTTTCAAAAGGTTTAAATTAAAGCAACCTATTCTCTCTACACAATATTCCATTCACACCTAAAATAAAAAGCCAAATAACAGCCAATTTAACATTGAAATTGTTTATTAAAGGGTGCTACTGTACACATATTTGTAACATTTAATTCACAAGAAAAAGTCTACTTTTCAAAAATTCTGCGCCAGCAAAACTGAGGACAGAATTCAAGGGTCTGAAAGGACAAAATATTTTCATGAAAGGAAATTACACCAAAAACAGTATCTAATTGATATCAAGGGCCGTGGTTAACATACTGCATGTATGAAAGGAGAGAAGGTCACAGCCTTCATTCACAATGCTGATCCAAGTCCAAAAAAACAATCATATCTCAGTCTGTAGACACTACACATTTGGTCCTAAAAGTCCACGTGGAGCACAAGAGATCAAGCAACAAAACCGTCATCCATCGTATATATTTAATTTGATCTCTGCATGTCAGGTAGAAACATTGTTCCAGAAAAAAAATGTAATACTGCAGGGAACAATATAATTATTCACCACAATAAAACCCACGATATGCATAATCAGATCAGAAACTGGTTTTAATGCTTCAAATGAACATTACAATGATATCAAGAACAAATACTCCAATTGCTGAGTAGATTTTACCAATTGAAATCTTTAAAAAATAAAATAAAATCTATCAAAGTATCACACTAACTAACAAGATTAATAATACCATTAAAACTGCAGGGTTTCTATCATAGAGATTGGTCACAGTCAAGAAATTCGTTTTATGTTTTTAGCCACAAGGTGGCAGACCTCAGTGACTGTTGATGAATGCTGGTTTCATTTCATGTGGATACAGTGAAGATTGTCAATGTTAATGTGAGACTGGTCCAAAGATAACTCTGCAGTTAAAAGATTATTTAAAAAAGAACAAAAGGAAAAAAGGTACAAAACTGAGCAAAAATGTTTTATTTTAATTTTCTTGAACTAGTGAAGAAATTAAAAACACCGATTTGACACATTAAAACTTGGAAATATGGGGAGAAAAAAAAAAGACAGTTAAAAAAAAAAATGAACAAGGATATCATAACTACTTTATAATAAAAATAATTGGCCGGTGTCCCCTGCAAGTTTGCAAATTGAGTCGTTACATCCCAGTAGGCAGGACAAACTGACAAATGTACGCGAGATAAAAAGTTTAAAAGGAAGTGATTATGCAGTCAGGAAAGTGCTGCGGTGGTTGCTTCCTGAATATTAGTACTACAGTCTTATCCTCAGTGGTGTTAGTGGGTTCTTAAAGCAAAGAGGTGCACTGCTTATAAAGGCTTTAGAATGGCTGTTGTGCACTACCCTGGAACAAGCTCATGGTTAACAAAGCTTGTACTGACTCTCAAGACTATATTCAGAGTTTAACAAATGGCCACCTGTGCTTGTGGATGCAAAATACCTTACTGACATGATCATATCCCATAAGCACTAAAACATGACATGTTAAGACATTAAAAGAAGTTAAAGAATAAAAAGAGAACAGCAGAAACCCTCCCCAGTAGCATATCACCCATGTTGCACAGCTTCTCCTATCTGATGCCTCCTCAGCAGTCTGGGCCCTTGTGCTCCGATGGGTCATGGATGGAGATCTGTGTCCGCTGTATTTGTGTCGTTGTTGGACATGGTACAGAGGAAGTATGGGAGGATTGGGTGTGAAAAATGTCTGACTCAAGGTTGTCCCTGCAGAGGAGGAGGTACCGTTTCCTCCTGAGGTGATGCACTCACGCACTGACAGCGTCTTTCTCCTTCTTGTCACTGTCTTCATGCCAGGTGAGACGTTCCTCATAGAAGGCTATGACAATCTGTGGGCACTTATGATTGGCCTCCTTTGCGAGTACGAGATCAGCCTCATCAGAGTCTTTCCTGCAAGACGTAAAGAACACAGTTTGTTATTAAAATTAGTTCAGAGCTGTGCATCTATGCACAAGTTCTATTATATTTTCCATTCATGTGGGAAACTACCAATATATTGCATACATGTCGGGGTATGCATAATTTAAAAAATGGTCTTCTGTCCTTTAAAATATACCATGCATTTGCCTGTGTATTATTGTAAATTCATTGCACATGTTGCAATTATGTTTATGCATGTCCAAGTCTGTCCTGACTTTACCAAATCTAACCATGCAATCTGCAATAATAAAACAGTGTGGTAACATTTAGTTATTTTTTTTTCTCATTAAAATTCACAACATATTCATATAAGAATACGTAGTCACATTCAGACTGTCATTCAAAAAGAAAAAAAAAAAAAGATTTTCCTAATTCTGGCATTTCAGTGTACATTTTAAGCATAAAATAAGGGAAAAAAGATTTGCTTTGGGTGGAATTTCTTAACAGATGAGATTGTAAAAAAAAAAATGAAATAGTGCTATTCATTATTTGACTACCTTTTAATACTTAAGATAATGTTTGAACACTAAATGACTTGTTTTCTTTATAGTTACAGCCAGTGCTTCTTACAGGCAAAAGTGGGCAGATGGAGCTTGTAAATCTGTTTAGGATCTGTCTGTGTTTACATTTATTTCTCCATGTAGTTCTTATCGTTTTATCCTTGTTTATAAAAAACAACAACAAACAAACAAAAAACAAATCACAGTTAGGGTACAACCATTGCCTCATTTTGAACAAGCAAACACCCTGGAATGGAGCTTAACCAGACATGAGTGACGATGTACCACACATATCCATCTAGCTAATATGGAATGACATAAAATTTTATGGTGTGGCTTACTGTTTATATATGAATGGACAGCTAGGCTATTAGTGCTGCTAATGGGTAATTTGCCAGTAGTGATCTGGCACATTGAGAGCTGCCGTCTGAAAGAATCATGGCTTAACAAGTTGCAAGCAGTTATAGTACAGTCTGTAACCATTGCAGGCAACACCTGCAGTACCAAATGGGTTGACATGCAGAAACCAGAGGTTCACCAATACCGTGTTTTTATGAATAATTACCAATAATGTACACCAGATTTAGGGGAACAACCAATACAGAGTACTTATGAGTCATTTGTGCCAATATCAGTAAACAGAAGGATGTTTCGGGAGTTGACAACCAACAACGTTTTCACTAATTACATTTAAAACAGCAGACTATCCTTCCATACAACTGTAGCTTAAAAATTGTGTGACTCATGTCATGTATTACTTATGGTACTTGAAACAATTACAGATACAGACAACTGTCTGCGTTAATCTAATGCAGCAGATAGTGAAAGTGCACCTCTGCCTGAAAAGTCCCGAACATTCAAAAAGAAAGCAGTGTGTCTTCATATAGCCCCAAACCACTAATACGTCACAAGTACTGATTGTTTATAATACATTTTAAAATGGAAAAATTGCTTACTATTACCATTCAACTTTAGCTGTGTACATTGTGATTTAATATTCAACACTATGGTCATCTTAAGACCTTGTCTTTTTAAATATTGATATATTTCACATAATATTAGGCCACACCAAGTTCCACATGCACATATCAAATAAAACCTACCATTTCATAAGAAACATTAGATCACCACACGAGTCAGTTGCTCCAATGATCTTCTCTGGCTCAAGCCCTCTCTCAAACCCACGTGCGACGAGAATGTCATCCTAAAAAAACAAAAAAGGAACAAAAATACTTACAATACTCCAAAATATCTTGAGCATGCTACAAGCAATTGTAAGACTGTAGACTAATTATGTTTAGATACACTGACTAAAAAAAAAAAAGAAGAAAATCCTCATTTACATAATGCAGATGTGGCTGAAGTGTGACGATTTGCACAGGCTAACCTTCCATTACTAAATAAATCACGTCAACATTTCTCATAATTTACGCTAAAAACCCACTAATTCAATGGAGGTTCACTGTATGCCAAATAAAACTGGTTTACAAACTCAACAAATGTTTTAGCAAATAAATGAAAATTTGAATCTAAAGTGTTTCTTTGGAAATATATGTAAAAGTAAGCACATTTCCATCTCTCCACTTTGAGATGAGACACTCGTAAACACTTAATTAACATATAAATGATGATCAGGAATTAAGCTATTGTTTCTTCCAAGAATGGAAAGCTGTGTGGTAAGTGATTTGCATGTCTGAGGTGTTAACCTCAAACATGCAAATCACTTTCATGAACTGAATTCTATGATTGTGTTTTATATTAGGTGGATCAAAACGCCTACATTTCCTGTCTTGTTAAGAAAAAACAAACAAACAAAAAAAACAACAACTTGACTGCACTTTTGCACTTATTGCAGTTAAACATGTTTCACATTTGAAAAAAAAAGGGAAAAAAAGTGATTTTTTTTTTTTAACAGCACTGTCTTATCACTTACCTCTTTTTTCTTTTTGGGCTTACTTCCACCCTCCTCGTCATCAGAGCTCCTTTTCTTCGAGCTGCTTGAGTCTTTGGAGCGTCCTAGGGGGCCTGCACTTGATTTGCTGCCGCCACTGCTAGGTGTGGAGCTTCCGCTGCTGCTGCTGCTTTTCTTGTAGGTCTTCATGAATTCTGAAATAAGCTCAGGGCAGTCCAGATTCTTCTCTGGTTCCCATGTGTTGTGTTTACTGAGGAGGGTAACAGGGGAGCAAGTCAGTACCAGTATAGCCATAACTCTAAAATCAACAGCACTGCACCCCATTCCCTAAAACCATCTTCTGGCTAAGATGACTTAAGTCTCATCGTAAGTCTAAGGGATAAGTTCATCTTTGACATATGCTTTTTGTAAACGAGTCCCCGATCAGATCGATGATTGAAATAAATACCATGATATGAAACATATCATCTGTGATTATCAAAATATTGTAGTTGTTAAAATACTGTAAATGTTCTTATCTTGATCTGCAATGCAACATTACACTACAGAGATGCAATCAACTGTGACTGCTGTATCTGGCTCAAAAGGCAGTGAACGCCTCTTCTTGCTTCACTATTGATACCCACATTACAAACTGTTAAAGACCACTTTTCCCGTTTTCTTTCTTTGTAGAAACCTACACCAATACACTCAAAGACGTGATCAGATATTAGTGATATTTAATCTTATCTTTTGCCCGTGTTAAAACTGTAACTTGGTGATGTTCGTGCGAGCAATGCTTAGTAAACTAGCAGGAGTAAACTTACTCTGAGTATCCCTTCCACTTCAGGAAGAACTCGACCCGGCCTTTCACCACCCTTCTGTCCAGCACTTTCTCCACAACATATTCCTCATCAGAGGATGAGGATGCCTCTTCACGGGACTTTTTGCCCATAGCAAAGTTTGTTGCGGTATACTTCAGCACAGTTCGCTGTACATGAAGAAGCGACAGAGACCAATGTTAATGAGAAAGATAGTCCTTTGCAAAGTTGTAACGAATAACCGATACAGTCGGCGCTAAATTACCAAACAGAGAACGAAGTAGGAAGTTATTGTTACTGGTCCGTATACTGTAACATGAGCCAACGCTAGCTAGATAATGTTACTATCTTAAACAAACAACTGGCATCACTTCATTGTCATATCTCCAATCCACAACAGGCACGACAAACTGAAGATTTCCTGACCTATCTGGTGTGCAAAACACCCACCGGCAACTGTCCACTCGCCTAAAATAACGAAAGATTAGACAACGTTGCCAGAAAACTTTATCTAAACGTGCACATCGCAGCGAATATCTAGTGCTGCGTTAGCTAGCTACTAGCTACTAGCCAACGTTAAGCAATGGGCATGAAAGGCAAACTCGCTAAAGCAGGTAGCCCAAAAGCTAACGCTTCAACGAGCTAACACTAGCTAAATTTGATAGCAAACACGCAATGTAGAACAATACTAGCAGCAGCACGAAGCGCTGCGAGGTGGGAACTATTTCTTACCCTTTGGATGTGTACACCACCGGGCTTTGACCGGTAAACCGCAGCGATAACGCGTCTTTTGTGGCTCTGTAGTCTGTGAAGGCACCGCTGAGGCTAATTTAGCATGTAGCCTGGATCACATAGAGATGTTGTGCGCTTGGCTGTGCGTAAAAAAGCGCGCGTTAAAGGCGCACAATGAACGTACCCGCCCCTCGGTCAGCTGATGACCTATATATCCTGCAGGTTGATATGCTCGTACCTTGACTGTAACTCCATTATAAACATGTTAATTATAATACGTATGTGTTATGTGTCTCATCAGAAAACACATTAGATATAAATGTGCTTTTGTTTGGTATTTTCCACTGATGAAGCGCTGTTACAGTGAGAAAAGCTGAGCCCCTCCTGCAGCCAAAAATCATTTAAGATTGGTGATTTCTGGTACTTTCCCTCAACATACTCATGGAATTAACATAGTTTTTACTATATTGATCAATTATCAATTATATGTTTATTGACAACATCGTGCACAAACAACAAAATTTGGAAGAAAAAAAATCCACTATGTAAATAATAGCCAGAACCAATTTTTTATCGTCGGTTGTGAGATGGACGCCTCCCGTCAGGTGATTGGACGTTGGTAGTGATTGATTGGATGTAGTCCAATCAAAACTCAATCACTGCTGACGACAGACTGCAGCGGGAATTACTGGCCAATCGCTGTGTAGAAGAGGTGTAACCAATACTATTTATTGTACTGTGGAGAGGCTAGTGAAGCTCGTCTGACGCAGATCGTCTTCCTCCGCTCAGTTTACGAGGAGTCGTCGAGGGTTTTGCTGCAAGATGTCTAAAGATGTGAGTAGAAGCATTTTTAAAAAGAAAAAAAGCCGCGTATATCTTCTTCCTGCATATTACGCGGATGAAATGTGTTTTTTTAAAACCGTGGACTAAACCCAGTGCTGTAAGCTGACTACGTTTTCAGCAGAGCTGCAGCAGCTATCAAGCGCTGCAAAGCCGCCATTTTATAGCAGTTGGGCCTCGTGGCCTTTTGTTCGTGTTGTCAGCTATATACGGAATTAACTAATTTCTCTTATCGATTTGCGCCAGTATCTTGCATACACGTGGCAACGCCACATTAGCAGACACATGCGCTTAGTGTCTACATGTAATTGTTGCTAAAAATACTCATCATTAAAATCTGACCGGTCTGCTAACGTTAATGGCGGCGATGTCTCCCTCCGCCACCCTGTCCTGGTTTTTGATATGTGACGCAGGGCAGATTAATGATTAGTGCATTGGTTATTCACCGTTATTGTTCTCTAAAAGCTCAAATTGCACCCACTGCTTACTAAATTTTATATATTTTGTTCTGTCTTTGTCCACTGTCTAGGTCCCACGCGAGCCAGAGCAGCTTCGCAAGCTGTTCATTGGGGGTTTGAGCTTTGAGACCACAGACGAAAGCCTGCGGGCTCATTTTGAGCAATGGGGGAGCCTTACAGACTGTGTGGTAAGTGGATTTCATTAAGACAAGCATCACCACCTTTGCTGCTGCTCTAACATAATTGTAAGAATTGGAAAGCACTTGAGCTGCAACGATTTATCGATTAGTTGCAAGTATTAATCACCATCTATTTTGATCAATCAGTGGTTTCGAGTCTTATGAAAAGACACCTGAATTCCCTGGTTCAATCTTCTTAGATGTGAATATCTTCTCTTTAGTCTTCTGACAGTAAATTGAATCTCTAAATCAAGACATTTGAGGACCTCATCTTGGGCTTTAGGAAACAGTGATCATCGTTTTTCACCATTTTCTGATATTTTATAGAGCCAACAATTGATTGAGGAAATAATGGTCAGATTAATTGACTGTGAAAATAATGGCTAGTTGCAGCCCTAGAAAGGATGTGTTTGTAGGGGTTTTGGTTAAAGCTGGGAATAATTGAAGCCTCTTCCTTCAGGTCATGAGGGACCCCAACAGCAAAAGATCCAGGGGCTTTGGCTTTGTTACATACTCCTCAGTAGACGAGGTTGATGCTGCCATGGCTGCCCGTCCCCATAAGGTTGATGGAAGAGTGGTAGAACCTAAACGGGCCGTCTCCAGAGAGGTATGTCAAACTAGGAATATTTAATAGTCTTGAAAAACTTACATTTTTACAAAAAAGGAGGAGAAAAAAACACTTGCTGTAACAAAACTCTCTGAACACAGGACTCAAACCGGCCAGGTGCCCATGTAACAGTGAAAAAGATCTTTGTTGGCGGCATCAAGGAAGATACAGATGAGTCACATCTGCGGGATTACTTCCAACAGTTTGGTAAAATCGAGGTCATTGATATTATGACTGATCGTAATACTGGGAAAAAGAGGGGCTTCGCCTTCGTGACTTTTGATGACCACGATGCAGTTGACAGGATTGTCAGTAAGTAGTGACTATGGTAACTGATCTGTAGCTGTCACATTTAACTGAACATTGTCTTGGATAGCCACTTAATTTACTTTTCCACCCCACAGTCCAGAAATACCACACAATCAACTCTCACAACTGTGAAGTGAGGAAGGCCCTCACAAGGCAGGAAATGCAGACTGCAGGAATGGGAATGAGAGGTAGGTTTCATTTGTGCTGTAAACACAGTTCATATTGGTACAATTAAGTGTTCTAGAGTTAATAATTGTTTTATTCCTTTTCCAGGCAGGAGCAGTGGTGGAAGGCCCTATGACTATGACAGAGGCTTCAATCAGGGTAAGACATCTTGGACCATTGGTTTAAACACTGCGGTGGTATGTTGTTTTATACCTGACTCCATGATTTGGTTCTTTCAGGTGGCAGGGGTAGATATGGAGATGGCCCTTACAATTGCAATGGAGGAGATGGTGGTGGTTGTGGTGGCGGTAAGTTGGCAATTCTGTTATGGCTCAAGTGTTTTCACTATTGCAGTTGGGCAACATGTTCATAGATGATTTATGGTTCGTTTTAGGCTATGGAGGTGGCCCTGGCGGTCCTGGTGGCTATAACAATGGCGGCAACAGGGGTTATAACCAGGGTTACAACCAGGGTGGAGGCGGAGGCTATGGAGGAAACGGTTATGATAGCAACGGTTATGGTGAGTATTTTTGACTCACCTTCACTAATATAACTTGTCCACGCTGAAGATATGGTTACTGAAGAATTTCCTACTTTGTTCCACAGGAAACTGTGGTGGTGGTGGAGGCGGCGGTGGCGGCAGTAACTACAATAACATGGGCCACTACGACCCCCAGGCCTCTAACTTTGGCCCAATGAAGAACAACTTCGGAGGTGGCGGCGGTGGTGGCAGGAACTTCGGTAAGTCTTTAAATAGGGATACCGCCTGAAACAGCACTATGAAGGATCTAAGTGTGTGTGTATAATGACTGTTCCTTGTTGTTTCAAGGTGGCTACGGAGGTGGCTCAAACAATGGTGGATATGGCCGTCCAGGACGATTTTGAAATGTGAAGCGGTATGTATTTGAAGGCATGCTTGAACCACCAATTTTGCATCATAAAACCAGAGTTTGTAGTGGCAGGGAATCGTCGTACAGTGCAGATACCAATATATTTAAGAAAAAAAAAAATCACTCTGGATCTCAGGTCATACAAAGTCAGTGCACAGTTAACAATGTTGTTCCGTATTGTTCAACAGGACTGAGTACTTAGGAGAGGAGAGCAAGGAGAGGAGAGCAAGCGAAGTGACAGGGCAGCTGCAGGTTCACCTCCTAAATCTGCTCAGCCAAACAGTTGTGGCAGGTTACAGCTGCTGCAAGAAGAGATGTACAGTAGATAAATCATGGAGGGTCTTCATTTAAACGTTTTGTGTTTTTTCATTGACATGTGTTTCTGGAAAGCAAGCATTCCAATGAGGTTTTATGTAGATTTTTTCTTCAAGTCTGGTTTTTATTTGTATCTGCATCCAATCAAGCTGAAATAAACAATCTTTCAGTTTTTTTTAAGTCTTGTTAGCGTCTTTTAGTGGTTTGGGAAAGGGAGGGTTCACCATTAGAAGCTCTAAAAGATGGGGTAAGGGCCATAATTTACATGGTGTGAGGGGTCTGAAAATCTGTTTACCTAAGGCATGAATGTGTGAGAAGCCATGCTGTAGTCACCACATATTCCATGAGTCATAAATCAAGACCATTTACAATAATACTGGTTGAGGACTGAGAAGTGGTGTGCAAATGCATTCATCATAAAGAGCCCATCACTTGGTACAAACTCTACCCTGAGTTCTGCAAAGATCATCTGGAGGATGCTAGCTTACATGCAAAGTCTTTGAGGCTAGCCATGGAAGCCAGCTGAGGGAGAGAAGTAGCAAACCATCGCCAGGATCATTGAAGCAGGGGAGAGTGAGAACAGAAGCCTGAGGCTAGCAGGCAGCAGCTACCAAAAGGCTTAAATGCTGTCTGTAGGTAAGACCAGACTTCTCAACTACTGATAGTATATCTTGCTTTTGTCATGTAGCTGGTAGTGAGTTGTGTAGCCCAGTAATGACGTAACATTTTTGTGCAAACAAGTTTTATTATGACTTACACCAATTTTGACTGGTAAACTGGGCCTCCTAATTGCATAGTGGTCCTACAACATATTGCATGAAGTGAATAAATGAACACACTTTTCTTTGAAAGACTGCATTTTACTCACTTGGTGTTTCTACTTTCTAGGAAACTACACATGGTCTCCAAAACCTGACTTCATTTGGCTTCATGGCTCGATCAGGTACAAATCACCAAAACCTTGCATATTGTTACATTAAAGTTTTTTGTTTTTTTTTAAACCTGATTTCTGTCTCGTTACAGGTTTACTGAGAAATGCTGGTGCTGAAGACTTTTATTACTTTTTTCTAAGAAACTGAAAAAAATGAAGACTGCTGTGCAGTGTCTTTTTTACTTTTTTTAATAAAGTATTTTTTATAACGGGCTCCGGTGTGGTTTCAGTCATTGTAGAGAAAAAAAGTCCATTTATACATGTATGACAAGTCTTGCTTACAAGGGTTAATTCCTTGAAATGAACATGTAATTTCCAGCCTGTAAAGTACTTTCAATTGGCACAATAAGACAGTATACCTTCTGTAACAGAATAAATAGGTAATGAAGGCCATTTTTTAGCATTGCTCCCTCTTTTGCATATTTGTGTGAGGTACCAAATAGACTTTACCATCAGGTGTCTGTTGTAGGGAGTATTCATCTATTGAATATGGTTGTCCATCTTCATCTCGTAAGTGAGAAAACACTTCTGCATAGAGGTCTGTAAGGCGACATTTAATAAAAGCCAAGCTGCGCTGGAACTGGAGCCTTTCCTGTGCCAGGTTCTCTCTCTGGGCCTGCAGCTGGCCCAGTTCTCTTTCAAGATGAATGATGCTCTCAAGCTTCCTCTTCCTGCAGTTCTGAGCTGCCACTTTGTTCTTCCCCCTCCGTCTAATGTCCCTGACCAGTGCTAGTTGAGTTTCAGTCAGAGAATACTGTGTCAGGAGCTCATTGAAGTCATCCACAGGCAGATTGATAATCTTATCCATGGGGAAGGGGATCTTCAAAGCCACAGCCCGCCTCTCATCCCTGCTCAGTGGTGCAGGACTGGAGACACTTCCTTGTGGTTTTGCATATATGTTATGCTGTGAGCTCCCTCTGGTGGACACTCCGGAGTCATTGTACAGGTCATTCAGAGCAGCGACCTGAGCCTGTTGTTTCACCGACCGAGGTGTCAGAGCATTAGGTTGCGTATGAGATAAAGTGGGTTGGGGAGGGAAATAAGAGGGGTGTGCACCTGAGTGGAAATATGAGTGAGATTGACTCTGATAGTCCATTGAGTAATGGATGTGTGCTCTTCTAGCGTGCTCAGTCATTCTGTCTGGCTCACCATCACTATATGTCATACCTATGTCTACATTCTGGTAACCTGGTGCAACACCAACAGCATTATCTGGCGAAGCTATCGGCGGACTAGAACCCAGAGACAGACCAGAGTCCGACTCCAGATCATCAGCTGAACGAGCATGTCCATGTGTATTCCACAGCATGTGCCGACTTACACCCTGAGAAAGACAGGCATTGGCCCTTCTGTGCCCTTGATTGGTACCTGACATGTTCATCTGCTCCCTAAGAGCCATGAGTGAGTGCTGTGTCTGAGAGGAGACAGGGGGCATTCTTTGATTGAGGTGAGATTCAGTGTGTCCGTACATTGCCTCTGCATTGCTGCCTAGACGGTGACAGACAGGCACCTCTTCAGAGTAACATCCTTCGTAGGTGTCAGAGGTGTTGAGCTCACAAGCAGCAGGAGCAGGCTCAGAATGGGACTGAGCCATCCCATACCCCCCCATAGGGACCATGGGCTCCATGGTTTGGTACTGTGCTGGAGCGTAGGAGCCTTCGCCAGGAGCTTCAAACTCCTGTAACAAAAAAAAAACAATTGACAAGTTTTCATGTCACAACAATGGAAATAAAAAGAATGAAGGCTATTATTAAATTCATGAAACCTCTGGAGTCTTTTTTAAAAATTCATCTAGTTTGCTATAGAACAGTTTGCCCCCACTTCTGTATGCCACCCGTAGCCTATGTAGGGCTCTCATAGATGTGATCAGGTTTCACTTGGAAACAGATGGCTATTGTGCGGTGCAGGGGGGCCGCCAGCAACATACAGCACTTGCCCCCTCTCACAATCTCTTCATCCTGCCATCATTCAAATGGACCATTGTTGCCCACCTGACCTGAGCTTGTATGAGTTTTTCAACAATGAGCACCACATTAAAATCGGTGAATATGTATCTATTCCACTGGCATTCTGCTAAGTAATTATAAATTAATTCATGAGCCACATTTTTAGCTGTTGTGTTTCATACTTTATGTACCTCTGTCACTAATGAAAATTAATCAATAAAATGCATTTGTCTGCTGAGGTTTCTATAAACCTTGGTCAGTTTGGAGCTCAAAAACATTTATATGACAGAAATAGCATTTGTTAAAAGAATAAAACCTGCACCTGATAGTTATAATGCAGCATGGCATATCATGATAATATAGTAAGCATATCTGGAATAAGACATAACATATAGTAACATTTTGCAGTTATGATTTCATTACATGCTCTCTGTGTGTCAATGCTAAAGAGTTACCTGCAGCTCTGTGATGGCCATCAGTTCCTGCCAAGCCATATCCATCTCTGTGTCCTGAGGAGCTCCATGAGGCCTAGCTCCAGGGAAATTAGTTGGCATGGGCACTCCACCACACAGCCTGCCTGGAGTGGCTAATACCTTGTAATAAAAAAAAAAAAGAAATCATTATTGATTTAAAAAAAAAACCTAGAACATTCACAAGTCTATTAAATGCTTGATTATGGCTTATGGTGTCTGTTTTCCCACCTGTTAAACAGACCTACCTCACAGGTTCTCCTCAGTGGGAGAACATAGTTGGCTGTTGAACACATTCAGGACAGGCTCTTGCGGCAAAAAATCAACCTTGACGGGACACAGAACAGCAAGTTATTATCACCTACCCCGCCTCTAAACTTCAACGTAGATGAAAGAAGAAACCTAAATAAAAAATACATTCACTCAGGTTACATATCTGCAAACCGTTACAACACAACACGTCTTCAAAAACGCATTTGCAATACATACAGTATGTTACATATTTGTAGACTTGCTGGTGCTAAATAAATGCCTGTTTGGGTGTCGTGTAGGTTCTTCTGGAACACATGAAATGTTCAGCACAGTTGACTCCTCCCATCAGCTGTCCCGGGGTGCAGCTATGACAACCCCTGATAAGACAATCTGCGGGAAAACAGCGGGCTCTACAAGGCAGACTGGGGCCTGATGGCCGCTTTGGAAAATTTGGTGTATGTCTAATATGTCTGCAGTAATAATTTGGCTTTTTTTGGGTAAGCTCTGACAGTCGACCTTCTTTCAAAGTTTTAGTGTCTTTAACTTGTATTTCAGAATTTTTCCGTTAAAGATAAGAAACGCCTTATCACATGAAATAAAAACACAATTTAAAGTGTTCAATACAGAAGTGAAACAGTGGCTTAAAAACGGAATGCGTTTTGAATTCATCAACTTGTCATATACATGTGCACCTACATACTATTAGAGCTGCAATGATTAATCTATTAGTCACTGGACAGAAAATTCATCAACTATTTTGATAATTAATTAATCGTTTAAGTAATTTTTCAAGGAAAAATGCCAAGCACTTGGTGGTTCCAGGTTTCCAAATGTTAGAATTTGCTGCTTTTCTTGGTCTTACACTATAGTAAGCATAACATTTTTGGTGTTGGACTGTTGGCCGGACAAAATAAGACATTTCAAGATGTTACACTGGACTTAAGGAAACTGTGATCAGACTTTTTCACTGTTTTCTGTTGTAATATAGACTAAATGATTAATCGATTAATCAAGAAATTAGTTATTTTCATCATTTAATAATTTGCAGTATTAAATGATGAAAATAATTGTTATTTGCAGCCCTACATACTGTATACATACAGTATATACTTAGACTCATACACACACACACGCTCTTGCAGCTACATGCCAGTGCATACGTGTACAATACATAGACACATCATCACATGCATATACACATACACACAGTCTGTTTTATCTGTTCTGTTGTGTGTATCCTGAATCTGCTGTAGTAATTTGTTTGTTTAGTTGTTTTGTTTGAATTTAAAAATCTACCCAGGGACAGAAGCTGCATATCAGCTTCAGATGACACAATCCAGCACATACAATACAGCTGTTGCGTTACTTCTCCTTATGTAACGGGGTTTATCTGAATTGTCCCTGTTAAATGAAATAATAAGTAAATAAATGTGAAGAGTCTAATACTTAATGTATCTGTTGCATGAACAAGAATTCTGATTTCATTCTAATAATTCAACATTTACAGTGGAAAGATCACTTTAATGATTTGCGTAAGTTATTCTCAGGAGCATGTTAATTGAATGAATATTTTTGAGCGAGAGAGTTTCCATCAATAAATGCAAAAAGGGATCATTAAGTGGCAGCATCAGGCTGCACTAACAATACAACTGAAACTACTTTGTAGTAATGACACTGACAGTCAGTGTCTCTAGATGCTTGAAGATACATTTTAAGTTAGAATTATTTAAAATGAAAAAGTTGACATGACCAAAGATCAAAGTCAAGCTATTTATTTGGCAGTGGAGTAACTGCAACAATGGGCTGTGTCACACTGAGGTATCACAGATTACAGTTTTGGGTCTATGGGATTAGCCACTGAAGAGACTTTCATGGTCTGCATCAATTAAACTGTCTCAGATCTGAATAAAACATACATGCAAAATTTGGTAAATTCCAGTATATAACATATATTTTTAAGTGTCATCCATGGCCAGAATGCAACAGATATGTTTCACTTTCTTTTTAAAAACATATATATATATATATATATATAAACATACTTCTAATTTCCTCATCCTGAACTACAAAACAGATTTGTGTGCATTACATGAAAGACTATTTGCTATCGTTTTCTACATGTGAATTATTCTGTAATGTTTAAATGTGCTGGAACCTGGTGTTATAACTTTCATATCCTGCTATAACCGGTGTTTTGTTAGTGGTGAGTTTCTGAAGACTGTTTCCTTTGCTGTAAGGAATCATAACTCACTGTCAGCACTCAGTACTGTATTTATTGGTTCAGTCAGTAAAAAAAAGAAGTTGACAATACAGTGAGTCTAATTAAGTCAGGAAGATCAAAATTCAAATAAATAAGATCTAAAATGTAGCAATCTATTTGTTAAAATGTAAAGACAATCTGTGTCATAAATGTAAGTATATTCTTTACAATTTAAATGAATGGAAGTCTAAGTGACAATATAATTACATTGTTTAGTAGTTTAACTTAACATAAAGTGTGATGTCATATTATCTGAAATGTTACATTTACTTAAATATAATGCAATATACATTTAATGTAAATAGGAAATTTGTATCCTCTCAACATAGTGTTGCAATAGAAAGTGTGTCAAATGTGAGTGAACATACCTGAGCAACATTCTCTGCGTCTTCAACAGGTGATGAAGGAAAAAAAGAACTTCAGACGTGAAACACAATCCTGGTGTTAAGAAGAAGAAAAACATTAGCAAAAGGAGAATCTATTCGACATATGTTGTGACGCTGCTTACTTTCAACAGATCATAAGCAGTAAAACACACGAGGCCTCTCCCTCTATCTCTTATTCAACTGTCTGTCTCTCTCTGTTCAGCTACACATACAGCCACCGGCATAAATGGGATGGCTCTGTGCAGACAAACGCAATCTTCCTGTAAAGCACCCACACCACAGTTTTTCTTGTATCCTTAATAGCACACTTACACCCTAACCTCCAAATTTCCCTTTTGCCCACATGACAAACCAACAGTCTGGCATGCACCACACAGTCATTCTGTCAGTCCACACTGAAGTAGGTAGATGTTTACAAATCCCCCCCAAAAAAGAGAAAAACCTGCAAGCAATTTTGACTCTAATTTTGTGATGACAATACAAATATATTGATCTGATTAAACAGCTAAGAGTGAGTGAAAACTAGCCGCATGGTTGTCTCTGTCCTGGTCAAACCGTACAAGAACAGTGTCCTTTCAAATCCTCCCAAACAAAAGGTATGATGAGTGTTATATGGAGCACCTGGTGTCAGAAGTGGCGTTGCAGTGAGGGCCCTGTTCAAGCAGAGGTGGGTTGGAAGCTGGATAGAGACTTAGTTTAGTAGAGATGGAATGTACACCCTGCGACAGGTAAGAAAGACTACATTGTTCCTCTGTCTGGCAGAGCACCCGCCAAGGGAGAGAGAGGAGCAGGGGGAGAATGGAGGGGAGCGTGTCTTACATAGCAAGTGACCATTAAAATCCTTCACAAAAAAATCCCCTCATTGCCCTGATCTGAAGCACTGGGAACAGTGAACTCACAAAGGCTACGTGTTGCCCTATTGTGTAACATCCTTCACACAATTACTAATGGTAGAGATGTTGCATATTAATTGTTTTATAAAGCAATACCTTTTTTATTTTCATGTGCAGTGATAAAAGTGACTCACAGTGACAATGATGATTTTGGAACTAACTGATTTCATTTTTTGCAGCATCTGTTGTTGACGGCATCTGTTATTTGAGCTTCTGTGGCTACACATATGTTAGGGCCGACATATATTTAAAATAAACTGCAAAGTCTTTGTAAAGTAAGTTGATGCAAATATATGTTTGTAGAATTACTTGCATAAAAGAGATCCCCAGCCCATTTTCTGAGAAGAAAAAAAGTCAGCAGTCATTCTCACATAAAACAGCTGCTGTGTGCAACAAATGCACACTTCTCCGAATACATGGCATTTCTTTTTCGCAGAAAGTGAAAAAGGGCGAAAGCAAATGTCATTATTGCCCTCTTCCTTGAATCGCAGTGGGTCAACATTTCTGACACTAATAAACAGAAAAAAGTTAACACAAATTTCCATGAACTGCACAAAAATATTCTCAAATTGCTACAGATTTTTAAAATTTAGTTAGTACTCTTTACCACTAACACATGTGATAAGTTGAATAACTTAAAAGGTGTTCATGTTCAGTTTATTTTGCCAGTAATAACGGCAGCTGGCTTCTTCTATGATGAAACTTCTTAAACAATAATACAGAAAAAATGTCTAAAGGGGGTTAAAGACTTTTAAAAGCAATGTACACATTCTGCTCATAAGTGTATAAAAACACAACATGATTATACTCATTCTAAGGCTTAAGGTTTTGTGAAAGAAATACACATTTTAGGGCTGGTAAAAAACAAAAAAGGGAGTAAGGAATTTCAGTGAGGCACTGTATATTCAGAAAGCATGAGAACATGGAAGGTTTTGTGCGGCCTATTACAATATCACATCCCACTGAGACATAAATCACAATGTTTTCTCTGTCATTGTTCTAAGATGGAAAAAGTAGGTGGCTGACAGAGTCAAGAAAGGTGAATGTCTACCAGGAATCAAAGAAGGGACTTCCCAACCCAAGTTCCTAGCACCCAGCCCCTGACTCAACCACCACCACAGCATGCCAAAGAGCACCCTGTTATTACTCCAACCACAGTGGTTTTGAATCTGGACACAGTTCCCAGGTCAACGCCCACGTTCCCTGTTTGTGTTTGTTTGCTTCAATTAGTCTTTGACATCTCTGCTTTCCAGCTTGCATGAACCTCTCAGGGCTGACAGCCTTTACTCAATGTGCACCACGGTGCTATGAACATCTCAACTTCAAAAATAGACCGGAAATGTTGGCTGGGAACTGCCATGTTGACTCACTTAGGCTTAAATTCTCTTAATGACCACATCATTTTATATTATGGTGTGTTAAATCTAAGCTGAAACTCATGGTTAAACTTTTTTTTTCTTGTTTCCTCACCTTATATGTGTATCCCAGTGTTTCCATGGCATTTCATTTGTCCATTAAAGATGGAGGAATGTGGCATCTTTGGTTTTTGTTGTAATCCAGAAAGCTGTATCAGACATGAGTGGAGAAAACCACCTCACTACTAAACAAAATGAGTGTGTGTCTTGGGTTGTGGTATCAAAAAGGGAATATTTTTGAAGTCAGTTTCTGGGAAAGGAAAAAAAATAGTGAGGTCAGATGGAATAGTATTATTTTTTTTCCTTCCAGCATCATATTGATTATTACTGAGTTGCAATTTTGATCTGAAATATTAAAAACCAAAGGAAAGTTTACATATTGCTCCCATGTTAACTTATGAACTTAATAAAATACTACAAATAAAAGGCAGTATTTTCAGTAGTTCATAGTAGTGATAGGCCGACTAGAACACAACTGGACTGGGTTTGTGAACTTGATCCACCATGCTATAGGTGCTCTGCATGGCTGGTATCCTATTTCACATATTGGCCTAATCCTGCTGTGGACAAAGACGCACATTCAAATTAATGCAGTTATCATCTTCTTACAATGAGCAGGACACAAAATTATCTTTTTTGCATATACAGTTCTTCTCAGAATTATTGAAGAAAGATAGAAATGGGAGATGACCTTGCTGTATCTTAGAATGTTTTTCATTATGGTTACAAATCATCACTACCAGAAAAATAGCAAATGAGGAACCTGAATATGCAGCATCACTACTGAATGTCTCAATAAGGCCTTATCTCAAGATGTTTAGATAAAGATAATGTTTTGCAACAGCAGTACTGTATTTCTTGATTATTTTTGCGATAATCTTAGTTTCCTCTTTGTTTCTCTTCTTACAAAGCCACCCACTATATAACTGGTGTAGGAAAACAGAATTACTAAGTAACTAGAATTACTACAGAAATATGTAATATTTTTTTAAAAAAAAGGGTCTTTAAGTGCTGTTGTAAGTGTTTGTGTGCATGTACATAGTAGATGTACACATGCGATTGCACGTCCTTATAACAATGAATGCCAAGGCTGGTTGGTTATACAGAGGCAGAGAGGGAAGGCAGGGAAAGGAGGATGTTGGTCGCCGGAAGCTCTGCTTCATACTGATAAAAGGAGCGCTTGGTTCTTAGGAAGAGAACTGCTAACTGCTGTGGTTGCTGGCATACACAGAGGAGAGGGGAGCACCCTGCACTATCACATTACTTTATCCTCTCAATCTATTACTGTGTTATTGTTTAATTAATTTCTACTTTTTAATCTTCTTGAGCAATATGACTAATAAGGTGTAGTAAACATTTAGTGAACAAGAGATCTATCAGAGACATTATCAGTCTCTTAAACAGTTCCCCTACTGTTTTGAAGATTTTCTGAAGGGGACTATATTTTAAATATGAAAGAGGTCAATTTATCTTTCACTCATGGCTTATTCCTTATGGCTCCTCAACTATGATGTGCAGGTGCATACATTTTTACATAACTTATTTAAAAGAAATCATTGGTGTGGTTCATTTTTAATGCCAGCAGCATGCCAGTTGTGATACACTTTTTGTGTTCATTCATCATTGATTCATCATTCAGTTTTCATTCATCACCATTGCCAACTCTGCCTGTCATCATCATCACTGTGATGGCTACATGTAGGGTATGAAAATAACTATATAATATGTTTTACTTCTGAGATGAGGTGAGATGACAGTGACAGTGAACCTTTAAGTGTCAGCTAGTTCAAGGCAGCACACTGTTTCCTCTACAGTCGGGGTAATTTTGAAATCTTAGCGGCTGAATTGTGTAAACATTGTGCTGTATTGCAACATTTCATTGTCGCCCACAGTGCTGTTGTGAATGCACATCAAAAAAGACTGTATCTTTTTACCATACACTGGTCAGTAGAACTGTACGTATTCCAATTTTATTTGAATCTCAAGCCCCAAAATATCTTACAGTAAGACCAAATGGTGATGTCATTTATGGACTGAGATAGAGGGAAATCCCCATCAGCCTGGGTTTCCAAATGCTTCCCAGAAGTGGGAACTAAGATAATTGGAGTTGGTTAAATGTAGGAGGATCCTGAAAAAGGATGTTGATGAGTACGAGAAAGCTAAAATGGCTTGTAAATGAGTTACCATGCAGTCCTACAGAAAACATTTGTCATCTCAAGCTACTGAACCCATAATGTATGGAGGGTTTTAAGGGCTGAAACTAACCCCCCCCCCCCCCAAAAAAAAAAAGAAAACAGAAAACAAAACAAAACAAACACACAAATATATATATATATATATATATATATATATATATATATATATACAAAAAAAAATAAAAATAAATATATATATATATATATATATATATATATATACATATACATATATATACATATACATATACATACATATATATATATATATATATATATATATATATATATATATATATATATATATATATATATATATATATACAAAAAAAAAAATATATATATATATATATATATATATACATATACACATATATACATATACATATATATATATATATATATATATATATATATATATATATATATATATATATATATATAAAATTATATGATTATATAATAAAATACTTGGGTAAATGAATAAAAAATAATAATGTAATTCAATGCTCAATAAATATGTAATTATATAATAAAAAGTTCAAATAAATGACTAAAAAAATAATAATGTAATTCAATGCTTAAGTGTCACCATAAATAAATCACAAATTAAATGAGACATTCAATATATAAATGTTAAATTTATTTGCGTATTTATTTATTCATTTATATATATATTTATATATTTACACATTTGTACATTTATTTATTCATTCGTATATTAATGAATTTATTTACTTATTCATTTATTCACACATTTATTCATCTATTCATAATTTTATTTGTTTATTTATACATACTTTTCTTTATCCATAATGTAGCTTGCTGTAGCGAAATAAATAAATATGTCAGTTTCATCCATCAAAAGTCAGGGGGCAGGTTAAAGCCTCTGATTGGCAAATGAACAGTATTACAGACCGAGCACAAGTGGCAACGGGGCTGAAAAATGAAGCTAATGCGGAAGTGCCAAAAACTGCAGTACTGCAAATGGCCACTTGAGGCTGGCTCCAAAAGTGAGTCAATCCCCATAGACCCCCATGTTAAAATGCCCAACTTTACAGCAGAAATAAACATGTTTATTACAGCCTAGTACAAAAAGCGGTTTTGATCTCTATAGCTAATTTCCCTGTTTATGACAACTGTACGGGGGTCAATTCTTTTTTGTAACTCACCCGTTTCAATTAAAGTAAGTCATAAAGTTATGCATAATCAAGGAGTGACAGGTCGCTAGCCGTTAGGTGGATTAGCTGGGAATTAGACAGAGTCAGGCACTGCCAAGATGGCGACAGCTGGAGCTGCCCACTTTGAGTTTCAAAACTGCTCTTCAAAAACCAATGGGTGACGTCACGGTGGCTAAGTCCATATTTTTTACAGTCTATGACCCAAGTGACCTATGTGAATACAGCTTCATTAATTTCTGTGTCAGTCAGGGCCAATATCATTCCAATTTGTTCAGCGAGGCCCTCAATCAGATCTAAAAAAGCACAGGAATTGGTGTTTGCCTCCATCTGTTCAGCTACAGCCAACATATCTACCATTGTAGTATGCAAGCTTTAATTCAGTGCTGTCATCTTGGATTAGGCAATGACAGTAGAGTCAAGTTTAACCACCAATTGCAGGGCAGAGTCCACCCCCTGACCCCTACAAATGTGTAAATATTTGTAAATATTTGAATATATATGAAGATCAAAATTAACCACCGCATACTGAAATTACTTTACTGTGACTTCATTAGAAGTGAACGTGTTTCGCCTGTAGCTTCTTCAGGTTCACTCACAGGCGAAACGCGTTGTTCACTGCAAATAAAGTCACAATAAAGTAATTTCAATGTGTGCTGGTTAATTTTGATCTTCACCTAAGATGTTCCTGCGACCAACCAACACTTGATTGAAAATACTGGCTGTGGGGAGTTCTGTTCACTGATATGAATATATATGAATGAATGAATGAATTAATTAATTAATTAATGAATAAATAAATAAAGTTGACATTAAAATATTTAATGTCTCATTTAATTTGTGATTTATTTATTTATTTATGGTGACAACTAAGCATTAAGTTATACAATTATATCTTTTTTCATTTATTTAAGCATTTTATTATATAATTATATATTTATTCATTTTAAAGCATTTATTTATACAATTATATATTTATTACGCATTAAATTATATAATTACTTATTTGAGCATTAAATTATATAACTATTTATGTATTTATATATTTAGTTTAGGTCCTTAAAACCCTCCAAAACAATGTACCATTTGGTTTAACTACCATAGGCTACCCTACCCTTGGCAGAGTCCCCATAGGTATCATCACCAGGGAATTACATATGGGAATTGCATAAATGATTAACTTTATGTGAACTTTGCGTTAATAAAAGGGACAGGCCACGGATAAAAATTATTAAAAAATATTACAGGTTCATAGAGAACATGTTTTACTTTACCTGAGGGACACTGTCAAGCTGCAACTTCCCCTACTGAAGGGTCAAACGTGTTACAGTTACTGCCACGTTTGAATGTACTTTATAATAAGCCATACATGTTCATTTTCAGCATTTATGATATGCTCTTTCTTTCGTGTCTCCGCACCCGGTAGTGAACTGCTCTTTGCCCCGTACGCACAACGCCAGCCAATGGGAAAGAGCCTCACTCACTGTACGTATTACGTAGGCCACTATTAGCCAGCTACCTGGTTTGCTAACAAGAAAGAAGATGGATTCTCCAATACTGGTAATGTATTTGGCAAAAATAATAATTGGACATAGCATACGCGTCATTCAAGCCGTCAGTTATAACAACATCACAGAATAATGTAATGGTAATTGTTTCTCGGAACGGTCTTCAATGTGGCAGTTTAGCAAGTTAGCGTAAACAGGATGGCTAAGTAGCTAACGTTAGCTGCTTGTAACATTACATGTTTGTTGGTGATGTGGAAGTATCATGTCCTCCTTTTAATCATATTGTTGACTCTGGTCGGATGGCTTTTTGACTCTTTCATCTCATGTGTAGCGTCTCCACTGCCGACCCCGGGAGAGTTTGGTGTCACAACTTCAATTTTTTCAGTTGTTGTAAGATTGTTTGGCGACTTCACCGATTAGCGCTGACGAGTTCTAATCAACTAACGTTAGTCGGTGCTCAAATGTAACAATACTTGCCTGAAGTAAGATAATGCTTTATGTCTGCTACCTTCACAGGAACCATCCTTGTATACTGTCAAAGCAGTTCTCATTCTGGACAACGACGGAGACAGGCTTTATGCCAAGGTATGAATTAAGTTAGGCAATTATACATTAAAAAATACCTATGTGAGTAAACTTTTCCTAACCATTTCCTAGCTGAACTTCTTGGCTCTGGACCAACTGCATTAAAGGATAAGTCTGGTGACATTATCATTGTCATTGTGGACAAATCCTATGAAAGGACCAAAACCATCAATTAATTGATCCAATAGCAAGTATTGGTTGTAGCCAAAGCCTGGTATAACTTTATTCCTCTGTGCCACAGACCTATATTGTTGAACCAAACTTTTTAAAAACACATCAATGAGCCATGCCGTCACACTGGGCGACGTGTTCCTTCAGTACCATGTAGGGCTGCAACTAATGTAATTTTCATTATTAATTAATCTGTTGATTCTTTTCTTGATTAACTGATTATTTGTTTTGTCTATGAAATTTCAGAAAATGGTGAAAAATATTGATCACTGTTTCCCAAAGCCCAAAGAGACGTCCTCATATGTCTTGTTTTGTCCCGGGCAACAGTCAATAATCCAAAGATATTTAGTTTACAATGATAGTGGACTACACAAATCAACAAATATTAATTTGTATTATATTCATTGGAGACACTGGAACCAGAGAATTTGACTTTTTTTCTTAAAAAAAATAATAAAAACAACCGATTATCAAAATATTTGGCGATTTATTTTTTGTCAGACTAATTGATTAATCAACTAATTGACTAATTGTTGCAGCTTTACACTAATGGTGGTCACTAGTGCACCAAATCCATGGCTGAAAATGATCCCCAAAAATGTACCATTTACTCCTGTTTGAGTAATGTTTGCTAAATGCTATTTTAGGAAAATATTGAAAGTATATATTTGTAACCTGACTTTAAAGATCTATGTTTTCATTTGGAATTTATGCGTGTGTGACTGAGTGCCACAGGCAGAGCAGAGAAGTTGGAAAGTTGGAGAAGTTGAAGACTGACTAACGCACTGGTGGTTTTGGTCTTTTTTAGAATATCACTAGTTGTATCCTGTAGTGGGAGTTCAACCTAGTTTAAGTGTGCTGTGGGTTATAGATTTACATCAATATAACGTTTTTATTTTAAATCCATCCACAGTATTATGATGATACATACCCGACAGTGAAGGAGCAGAAAGCATTTGAGAAGAACATATTCAACAAAACACACAGGACGGACAGTAAGAGATGACATTATTACCTCATTAAATGCAACTTTTTCCTCCTCAGTACATTTCTAACACGCATGGT
This sequence comes from Thunnus maccoyii, assembly GCF_910596095.1. Taxonomy (NCBI): domain Eukaryota; kingdom Metazoa; phylum Chordata; class Actinopteri; order Scombriformes; family Scombridae; genus Thunnus; species Thunnus maccoyii. The sequence continues at coordinate 17,639,104 of NC_056536.1, forward strand.
TGTTTTGTTTGTGCTCTAAGGTGAGATAGCGCTACTCGAGGGCCTCACTGTTGTCTACAAGAGCAACATAGACCTCTTCTTTTATGTGATTGGAAGTTCACATGAAAATGAGGTAAGCTTAATTAATTAATTCTTTTTAGGCATGAATTGTAGCTCAACTATAATGCGATGAGCAAAGTCACACAAATATAAATCTACTAAAAGTGCTCCTACTCACATCTTGTCTCTTATGATGGTTTGAATCATAAGAAACCAAAGAGCAACCTCTGAGTATTGTTATCATACTAAGTGTAAAACAATATTCTAAAGCCCTAAAACATCAGTACCGTACAGTATTTCAACATATTATTATTGTTTTTTCTGATTCAGGATGACATTTATGTAGAAAATTGATTTATGTTCAGATCAAAAAGAAACAATGGATCTATTTTTCAAGTTTTTATTTTTTCATAAATTTCTAAATGCCAGATTCAACTTTGAGTTATAGTGCCCAGTTTAACTAGATACGAGATGTTTTGGCTAGGAGTATCCATTACATAGTAGGGTCCAAAAGTCTGAGACCACTTTCCCCGAATGGGAAAGTGGTCTCAGACTTTTTTCCCATTCAGAGAATGTGGTCTCAGACTTTTGGAAGCTACTGTATGTACTCTCTTGAGTTGTGCAACAGCGTTGTTTCACATTTCAGATTATTTTGGTTTAGTCTTCTTAATATTGTGACATACAGAACATGTGGCTCTAGAATGTAAATTATTATGTTTATCAATGTGAATTAATCTGTATTTTTGAGTATTACGAATTAGGTGATATTATCCATAATATTATTCTTAATTATATTATTCAATATTATTTATAATCATCTTTTTTAACAGGAGTTGGATGGTAATTATGTAATGAATAAAGTAATTTTATGAATTTGACACAGGTCATGTAAATAGCCTATTCCGTTCAGATATTCTGAAGTAGGCCTTATTCTGAATGTAGCATTGTCTCATTAAGACGTGGGATATGCTGATATTATTCAGGTTTTAGGAGCATTCTTTGGACATGTATACAGTGCATTCTGAATATGTGTCTCAATCGGGTTTTTACCACAGTTTGTGACACACGGCCTCTTGTCCGTTTATGGTCAGCTCTATGCGTTGTAAACAAACCAGCTAGCCAACAGTTTGTACGGCTGGGGTAGAGATGTATTCCCAAAAGAAAAGCCCACATTTCTGGTCGGAAGGAGAAACACACCTTTTAAATATTTTGAAAGACTTGGATATCAACAGATTGCTGGATATACGCAAATATTGCAACGCCAACCTTTTCAAGAAGGTGGTTGAATGAATGAAAGAGGGAGGCTGTGTTCTCATGGTTGGAGAAGTCCACCACCAGCAGAAAGCTTAAAAAAAAACCCTATTTAGACGCAAAGAAGAAAAGTGGCACAAGCAGCTCCACCCGTTCCACTTTTCTATATTTTGATGTGATAAATAGAGTATGCAGGGCTGCATGTAAATGTGAATATTTGTGGAACATTCATTTTCATTAGCCATGTGAACTGCTTAGTAGGAATGTTGTCTTTTTCGGAATAAAGGCAAAAACCAGAATATTTTGTGCATGTAATCTTAGTCAGTGTGGCATGTGCAAAAGTTTGGGAACCCTAAGAGTTCTGAAGTCTCGGCTTCTTTTTGCAAGATCTCATACCTTAATTAGCTTGTTAAGTTTGAGGCATTGCAACACTAGGAAATGTTCGTTGTTGCCGGTTTTAAAGCTTTACAAATACTCTGACTCTTCAAACCTTGTGCGAACACTCAGCAACCATGGGTTCCTCTAAGCAGCTGTGTAAGACTCTAAAAATGGAAGTCATTGATACCCACAATGCAGAGGAAGGCTACAAGAAGACCGCAAAGCGTTGTCAGCTTGCAGATTCCACAGTGCGAAATATAATTAAGAGATGGCAGTTTAGGGGAACTTGCGAGGTCACGATGAGATCTGGAAGACCAAGATAACTCTCGGATGCTGGTCAGAAAGGCAAATCAAAACCCCCATTTGACTGCAAAAAACCTGCTGGAAGATTTAGCTGACTCAGGAGTGGTGGTGCACCGTTCCACCGTGCAGCGATGCTAACACAAACAAGACCTTCGTGGAAGAGTCAGTAGAAGAAAACCTTACCTGTGTCCTCATCATAAAATCCAACGTCAAAGTATGCAACGGACCATCTACAAAAGCCTGATGAAACAAGTGCTGTGAACTGATGAAGTTAAAGTTGAACTCTTTGGACATAATCAGCAAACATATGTTTGGAGACAAAAAAGGAGCAGCATTTAATGAAAAGAACAGCTTGCCAACTGTTAAGCATGGGGGTGGATCTATCCTGCTTTGGGGTTATGTTGCAGTCAGTGGCACAGGAAACATTGCATGGGTGGAAGGAAGAATGGATTCCGCTAAAGTCCAGCAAATTCTGGAGGCAAACATCCCACTGTCTGTAAAAAAGCTGAAGCTGAAAAGAGGATGGCTTCTACAACAGAATAATGATCCTAAATCCATGAAATCCACCAGTGACTACCTCAAGAGATGCAAGCTGGAGGTTATCCATCACAGTTCCCTTACTGAAACATAATTAAAAATCTGTAGGTAGATCTTAGAAGAGCTGTGCATGCGAGACGGACCAAGAATATTGCAGAACTAAAAGCCTTTTGCAATGAAGAATGGAAGAAAATCCCAAATACAAGAACTGAAAGACTTTTAGCTGGGTCCAAAAAGCGTTTGCAAGCTGTGATATCTGCCAGAGGGGTGTTACGAAGTACTGACTATGTGGGGTGCCTGATCTTTTACCCAAAGTTTTGCACAATGTTTTTATTCTTTTAGTTTTGTTCAATGTATGACATAAAAAGTAACTATACATTAATGTTTGCTGAAAATATTGTGTTTTATGCTCCATATCACAGAGAGGCTGTGTGTTTACATCTTTTCTATTAAAAAAAATCACCAAAATATTTTATTTGTCAAGGGTGCCCAAACTTCAGCATACAACTGTACCAAGTAAATATAAATTGGAAGATTGTGTGCCTTAAGGTCTATAGAAAAATTGAGAACAACATAAGAAGTGATTCCACACATGTTATTTCTTGAGTGATTTTTGTTGTTGTTGTTTTTTCTCCCCATATAAAAACACTTTGGACTCATTAGACATGAACAAATTCTAATATAATCTTTTATTCTCTACAGCTTATGCTTATGGCAGTTCTAAATTGCCTCTTTGATTCTCTCAGTCAGATGTTGAGGTATGTTTCTACAGTGTTTATTTTGCAAAACCTTTATTTCTACAAATCTTTTTCTGATGACTACAAAGTTAAGCTTTTTTTTCTCCTCACACTGCAGAAAAAATGTTGAGAGGAGAGCTTTGTTGGAGAATATGGAGGGGCTCTTCCTTGCTGTGGATGAAATTGTAGATGGAGGGTGAGTACAAATTGCGCAGCTTGAATCTTTTGATGCTAAGTCCTGTCTTGTTTAAATGACTGCAGTATTAGTGTAGCATTACTGATCATTGCTCTGCCTCTTTGCTGCCTCCTGCAGGGTGATCCTAGAGAGTGACCCGCAACAAGTTGTGCATCGTGTGGCTCTCAGAGTAAGCTCCTCTCCTCTCAGAAATATTTTGATATAGTTTGATGTCATCTCAACTGCTAACGTAACATAATTGTACTTGTAGGGTGATGATGTGCCTTTGACCGAGCAGACCGTCACCCAGGTGAGAAAAACATCCCTGCCTTTCTCTTCTCTCTGCTATAAAGTTTAAAAGCTCCATTAGTTTATTGACTGTTAAAATACATTACTTCAGAATCTATTAATATGATATGAATAATATAATAAAGGGCATTATTATAGCCTCATTCTCCTCCATTCCTACTTTATCACTCACTTCTTGGTTGTCATATATTGCATTGTCTTCTGTGTATGACAGTGTACATGGTTACTGATTATTCAGTGGTAGGTAGCCAACAGTGGTTCCTGTCTTTTAGTTCTTACATGAGTCTGCCTGTGTGTGAGCTCCTCTTGATTAATGTTGTCATTTAAGAGGCCTGAGACTGGCTACCGCCATCCCTCCTCTGGCTGTGATTAATGACTAACCCCCGATCCCCATACTTTATGGTTATGATTCGGCTTTCATTCAGCGAATTAAGATGATTAATTAGATCTTGCATATTTATCTGTTATCACTTGTTGGTTAAAACTAGTTTCCCTCCACAGGTTCTTCAGTCTGCCAAAGAACAAATCAAGTGGTCGCTTCTACGATAGAGTCACCCTTCTACCAGTCTACCAGTGAGCCGCTGTACAGCCCAGTCTTCATGGCACTGATCCACATACTCCTCTTCCTATGATTTCCACTCCTTCAATCAAAGCTGTGAGGAGTACCACTGGCTGAGTCAGTCACACTCCCAGGACTACTGCTTGACAAAATTTCATTTTTCTATTTTTTTTTCTTTATCCTTGTTGCACAGGCTTGCATTGTATGACATAATCAACAGGAGGAAAAGATATGGTGTACATTCCATACCAGGGCTGGCCTGTTTTGTTTGTTTGTTTCTTAATTACAGAATCCGGGTGTTTATTAAACCAGCATATCTCTATAAACATTGACAAACTTAGCATGTGACAACATTCCATTGTCTCTAGGAGCAAGAATTTTATCTGTTTGACAGCATCCTGCCGTCTCCTCCAGATTACTGTACAAAGTATTGAAGCACTATAACTCATTTAATTTACATGAATATTGTGGTTATAAAATGTACAATTAGTACTGTAATCATACCACTGATTGCAGAGTTATGTTTTGCATTTATTTTGTCCGGGGACCTTTCATCATCAGATACTTTTAATAAATGTTTGTTGACACTGGTATGTGAACTGCTGTGGTACTATCTAACACTGTATGCCGTAAATGTTGTACTCCCAACAAACATTGGTTTGTTCATGATTGTTTTATGCATGTCACACATAGTGTTATAGTTATTAACTATAGACTAGCTTTCATGGTGTTGACATGACTTGCCATAAGTTATTATGTGCAAATTTAGCAGGCTTTCAAGAGCTAGTGATTCCTCATTTCAGAGCTTACATGCTGGGTGTTCTTTGTCCCTGATGACCTCAGCAGGAGCCAGAGACACAAGAGCAAGGGCTCCATCTCCTGGTGTCTGCATCACAGTGCAAGACTGGGGTACACAAATATTCAAGACATGAGGGTAGAGAGGGGAGGAGACTCATTCATGCAGCTACACAGAACTGTGACATACAGATAAGTTTTATGGAGTCATACTTGATTCATTTCTACTCTGTAGAGAGCCAGTGTGCATCATGAATTGTGTGCTTTCATGTATGCACCCCCACCTTTACACGGTAACCTCATAAACTCATTTTAATGCAAATGAAGGATACACTTCAGAGGAAAATGGATGTGAGAATAGGCACTACATCATGCTGGTACCAGGTGCCTATTACAGGAGATGAAATGATGTATCTGCACTCTTCCATCTAGGCATCCCCATATGTTCTCATGCAGATCACTTGAAGATATTTTTTTCTTGCAGAGATTTGTGCTGGTTGCACAGCAATCAGATCCAACCATGCCTAATTTAAACCAGAGTAGGTAGCAGGTTGTGTTACAGCTCAGGTCTCCTTCCTTGTCCTTAAAATCAGACACCTCATCCCTGGAACTACTGTACTTGGCATGTTGTGACATGTCTGTTGGCCAAAGTCAAAAGCCATTTAGCTACAATTTATATCCTTTGCATTACTTGGCATCTATGATGAGTTTGCCAATTCTTTAAAGTTTCTTTCTCTTATCTATACCTAGTCATTTGGCTTAGACATCAAAGTAAGAAGCAGATGAAGCGAGGCAATACTCTTCATGTAGAGTTGTCTATGGCCTGGAGCAGTTAGTAGAGAGGATCACACACATTAGTGGTTATGTCGGAATGCAGAGGGTAAATTTGAGCATTTCACGCATCATTTGCCCTACGGAAAGTCAGTGAAATGTCTGATTGGAGCTGCTTATCTCAATCACAAACATTGGAATATAAAAATCAGCATAAAGAAAGCTTGCTGTTTAATTCTCACTGGTTTTACTGTTGTCTGGAACATTGCCCTGGATGTACTTTCTATTGATGATACAATAGAAAGTATAATTACATTTTTGTATGTCATGTATAAATGTATAAATGCCTGAAAATTTAGAAAATAGAGCTAGACCAATAAATTAGCGAGGCTTATATATCGTTATTAGCTTATTGCAGATACATTGATATTAGTGTAAACTGTATGCTGGCTGATAAGGAACAACAAAATTGCAGTACAGAACTGCCAGACTATGTTTGAAGTAATTTAGAAACAGGATCTCCATTACATAGTTTGTCCATCAGAGAGCAAAGTTTGTTTTTATTCTGTAAAATGTTTGTTGGTCACAATTCTTTAAAAAAAAAAAAAAAAAAAAATCTAAGGGATCCGTTCGACATTGTTTGTGTTAAAAAAATTAGTATCAGCTGATTTATCTTGATCATAGTTTTGAAACCTTCAGTATTGGCCCCAAAAATCCAGTATCGGTCAGGTGATAATAAGAACAATGTTCCTTGCATGTTGTGTATCAATCACAGTTAACCGGTGGCAGATAACAGTTGATACATACTAAGCCAACAGGATGTGTGTGTGTGTGTGTGTGTGTGATTGCGCCTGGATGCACACATGAGGGTTGATGTTGTCACAGAAAGGAGTATAGTCAATGAAACTGTTATTGGCTCTGACCTGTGGATATATTGTCTTGGCTTTGCTCCAGTTTGATTCAGCCCTTGAATCTGTGGCCCTTTATAGCTGCAGAGATAGCATGAATGGAGGCTATGTTGGTGCTACTTGCTAAGTGTTTTACTGGAGAAAGAGCAGTAAGAAGGGAAAGGTAATCATTATAAATGGACTCCATTATCACACCAGTTTACTGTTATCGCACCAGTTTGCTGGTATAATGAGGACAGTCTCTGTGTCTGTGTGTGGTTTCAGTGAGAGGGGGATGTAACATGAAGGTTAAAGAGGACGAGGTTAGCAGAAGGAGGCAGCAGTAAATGTGATTAGATGAGATCCTGGCGAGGGCACACCAGGGAAGAGATGGGGTTAAAACAGATCCCACCCCAGGTGCCTGTCCAGACCCTCACTTTTAATCTAGATGCCCTACAGCACCATTGGGAGCTCAGTGACTCGTTTTCATCCGCTAATTACAGTTGCACCATCATAAAAACCAGTGAGGTAATTTATATTAATTATACAAGAATGAGTATAACAGTTTGAAACGCCATGTTTTGACATGCTGTACATAACATGCAGTAAAATTGTCAGAGACGTGTGGGCTAGAGCCTTGTAATTGATCGATGCATGCACTTGTGTGTGTGTGTGTGTGTGTGTGTGTGTGTGAGTGGACTGTGTGAATTAGAGTCAATAAATTATCATCATCTGTAAGCTTACAGAGTCTTTATGTCATAGTCAATGGGCCTGAGCAGCCATCCAATGGCTTGCCCTGCTAAAGAGAAAACACTGGGGAAAACAATGACAGTATGTTGGATCCAATACGGTAAACATATTAAAGGAAGTGCTGTTATATTGTCTGAGCAGGACAAAGGGCAAGACCCACATGATATTTAATGACCCACTGTATTAAAATTAACAAGGCTATTTTGCCCCTACTGCATTCACATTTCCATCCAGTAGATAATGCTAACATCAACACAAAGACATCAACATACGTTTTTGTATTGGAAGGAAATCAGCTCTTTGATTGTTTATTAATGAGCTGCAGTCACTGAGTTTTAAAAATAAACTAAACCGATATCAAATCTACAGAATCATTGTAAACATAGCTTTTTAAAATAGGTCATTAAAGGCTGCTCCAAGCGCATGTGGTTGTGTGTTTGTGTACATGTGTGCAGCCACAGAGGAGGAGGTATGCGCCCAGGCCTGCTCGCTCTGCCTCTGCAGCATCTCGGCAGCCTGACGTGGTTTATGGCCCCAGTTGCCCTCTCTGGGTCTGTTTATGGATTCCCATAGAATAGAGAATCATGGCCACTCCAGGAAAAGCCGGCCAAAAACAACACCTTCACCATTGCACTCTTGCCTGCCTTTGCCATAATTCATCACGCTGTTTATCTTTTTGAAGGAAAAAAAAAAAAGTATTCATAGTAATGACATGAGATGACTGTAAATTCTGATGCTAATGTTTAATTTTTTTGTTGATGTAAGATAAAAATGTCACCACAAATGTGGCTGGTTTATTGGACGTCGTTACAGGTTGGTGAAAAAATTGCGGGCTTTGTTAAGGGTAAGCTGTTTTCTTTGGGTTGGAATAGCATTGCCTTTGCAAGACCAGTTATTTTATGATACTTATAGGATTTATCACATGAAAATGTTCAACTTTGATAGGATAATCAAAGTGCTCCACCAAGGGCATTGTTAATCGAGGAAATATTCTACCTGATGTGTTTTCCCTCTGCTATTTTCCCCTCAGTTCCTTTGTGCCAGTGCAGTCCATTACTCTTAACTGAAAGCATGCTTCAGAACAGTGATAGTGGATGCACGCTGGATGTGAAAATACTCTGTTCAAAAGCTGGCTCTGCTTAGATGGAGCAGAGCCATGTTATGTTTTCTTTGTGGTTAAGTGGCAAAACAAAATCCTCAAGACTAGCTGTTCAGGTTTTGTTGTGCCGCAGGGGCAAGTCTATCTTCCTGTGAAGCTGCACAACTGGGGCACATCTGGTTAGTGGATGGGCTCGACTGAACCCAAGGCTTCCCCTCCTACAGACCCTCAAGGACAGACTCTAATCCTGAGGGCAGCGTGTAGCCGGGCGCCTGCTGCTGCTGCTGCTGCTGCTGCTGAGGGTGCTGTGTCATGGCAGTCAGAGGTTACTGTGTTACCGCTGTTATCAGTCAACACTAAGTTTTGGTCTAGCAATGATGCAAAAGAGCACTAAAGAAAGGCCATCAGTCATTTTCACTGTAGACAGTCAACATAAGACACAGCCTTGCTGGCCGTAAAGCTTTATGAGTGTTTCTCCTTGTGTTATTCAACTCCCACTGCATCCATCAGGGAAACATACAGCCTGTTTCAGCTTTTTTTCTGGCCATGTTTAGTCTTGTTTTGCGTGAAAAAATTCCTGCACATGTCTTCCACTATTTTTTTACTGAATGCGAGTATGTATTTTCATAGCGCTGCCAAAGAATGTAAGGAAAAGCATTCTCTGTGGCATACCCCTGAACCCTCAGTTTGTTCCCTCCTCCCTCTGTCATCCACTCTTTCTCACTTTCTCCCCTCCCTCCCCGTGGATTCCCCAACCACACCACAACACCCTTAACAGACTCGGCCCTGACAGATTTACTGCCATCGTCTTTCCATTGGCCGCCAGCGTGACAGCTGAGATTTAATGCTGCCTTCTCATTGGCCAAGGTTTGACAGGTTAATTTATGGGCGCACTGTGATTTGATGCCTCCTGCCTTTGAAGTGAGTTACAGCTCTGTCGCTTATAGGACACAGAAACGGTGTCAGGTTGCAATCGTAAAATCTTATCCCTGAAGGGAGGTGGCACTGGAGTGCAATAGTCCTAACGTCATGAGAGGAGAAGAGACCTTCTTGTGAGCACAGAGAAATGTGTGATAGGAGAAAATGCTTGGTGTCTTTCCAAAAAATACTTTAAATAGTTCACAAAATATTCTGATAATGTCAGAGAAAGAAGTCCGACTGTGCTTATGAATGCATCCAGTCACACATACCATCTTCCTGCTTCTGATTTGAGGTTTTTTTTCTACCTGAGTGCATTTGTCTAAGCCATTGTCTTTCTCCTCTCATTCCACATCTCTCATGATCAGCAGGTTTTTGTTTGACCTGGGGGTCAGACGATCCTAAATGAGTAAATCACCATATAGCATAGCTGATCAACAGCAGCAAACTGTCAATGTCACTTTGGCGTCTGAATACTGTATCTGCTCTCCGCAGCCCCAGTGTTCGTGCAACGCTATCATCTATCTGCAGCCTATCTCTTCATCAGCCTGACAGTCTATCCTGACAAGATCAAGAAGAGCGAGAATGTGGCCCCGTAACAGCCTTGACCCATGGAAATATTTAAGGGTAAATAGCATGGCTGCCCCTGCCCTGTCTATCAACCTCTAGTGAATTCATGCACCGTTTCCCTTGGATATCAAATCCCTCTCTTTACTCTTTCACGTCACACGTGAGGTCATCTGCTCCAGTGGAAAACTGTCAGAAAATAAAGAAACAGAGAGGAAAGCCCTGGACTTGCCTTGTCAAGTGGGATTGCATAATTTCATAAGAGACCTTCTCGTGAACTTGATAAGTTGGGGTTACACAGCATGCCCTCTGACAATGTGCCCCGTAAGAAAAATATTACAGGTTTTACATCTTAAAGAGACATGATCCCTCTGAACTCAGAGGAATGATGGATAGTTTGGCGGTGTGTTAGAAGAGGCTGAGACAAACATACCTGTATAGAGTTAACTGTTTCAATGAGGCCTTTTCTATGGACACGGTGCTCTGTTTGTGTGCTTGTGTTTTTGCTATTCTGCTCTTTGTAGTATGAATATTCTTCAGTATATACTGCAATTATGGTTCTTTTTGTTTGTTACTGCTTTTAGCACTATTCCTGCAGTTTTGAGGTCATGGAAAAATCTGTCTTATTGACTCATACTAGAGAGTAAATTGATGGTTACATTTTTACTTCTCCTTATTTTTGTTAAGTGTGTTTCTATCCTATAGAACTGATTCATAGAGATGAGGATTTCCTAGATACAGTAAATAACTTCCCACAGTGCAGTGAACATCCAGCACCTCTGAAGCCCAAAATGTTGACTCATCATATTATGATTCTAAACACTGATTTAAAAATGGCTGAGTCTGTTCAAACGGTTCTACAAAGACACAGGTGTGAGAATCTACTCATCAGCTGATTATTGACATACGTCTGATTATCCCCTATCTTTACATGGTCGGGTGAAACTACAAATAAAGCCACAGATTTGCTCAGCTCAGCTGTAGATTTGTTTGCAATAACAACCATGTGGTGTCAGTGACAAGGCCTGTATAATCCTGCAGTCGATGATAATGAATCATCCTAAGATACTGCATACACGTAAAACTTTAACAGCATTGTTTTCTCGCCTACCATAAATGATGAGAAAGTCCTCATGAAATTGCTATATTGCCCCTTTCAGGACACTATAAGATGTCAGAGTGACCTGCAAGATTAGAGGAAGGCAAAACTGTGAAGCTGGCGCTCACACTCAGGGACCCATGTTGTGGCTGGTTGGCTGTTCCCTACAAAAGCGTCTTAGTCCAAACGTGTCCCAACAAGCTGTAGATTAATAGGGTGGCGTAAGGCCAAGGCATGTTAATGTATCTGTCGAGGCTAAACGCACTTCAGTTGGAAAGTGATTTTTACAGACTCGACAGGGCGCCGGGGCGTCCATCCTGTCAAGGGGAATGTGGATGACTGTTTGGCTGAATAAATCTCCGCAGCAAGGTCCTGCACAGCTGAACTTGATCCTCGGTAATACATCTGCATACTGGGAACACTTAGCAAAGGTGTGGAACGCGGTGCAGGATGCCTTCATACAAACATAGCAACAACAACATTGTTCTCGTTGCAGCAGATGATTCAGTGACTTGAACTGAGGTTGTACAATCTGTCCTTGATTTACAAGTTACACTTTACCATCAATATCAGCAACCTCACTGCACTCAGTCTTGCTGGTCTCGTGCTGATTGGAAACTCAAACCTAATGTGGGTAATAGACCTTTTTCACAGCAGATATTCTAACTCGTCATAGTAGTAAAACACAGGTGTTACTAACTTTAACAATGACTCAATTCTATTCAAGTGAAGCCATGACAGCGTGACAGTGAGCCAACATGCACAATACCAAGACCCTGAAACTGAAGCAGCTAAATGGAATTCAGCCATCATTGACTTTTGTAGTCACATATTCAAAAAGTTTCAGTCAAGCTTATAACTTTTTTCCAACTTGTTTCATTATATCAACAATTCAGTTTTTCTCTTTGTCTCTCAAATCTTTTACACTTCACTCTGTACATGTGATTAAGCCAAATTGCAAAAAGTTTATTTTTAAAATTCAGGTTGCAATGTCTGAGTTCACTGGAGGTTCATATTCATGTATGAATATTCATGATTTCAACGTATTAAAAGTAGGCCAAATTCAAACTTTTCCCTTGTTACCAGTCAGATGGGTGATGGCTTTCACTTCTTTACTCCTCTGTGTTATATACCGAGTACTGGGAATGATATGCAGAGGCTAATTAATCTTGCTGAGTTACACTAATTAGAGAAGCAGTGGCAGATGTCTGAATGTGGGACAATTTGACGCATGACGTGACAAAACTTTCCCCATCAGAGACATTTTAGAAGGCAGGTGGCTGGCACACATCCCCTTTGTAACTTCCATATGTTTACTACATTTTGATAGCAGCAACAGTGATAATATGACACCCTATGGACAATATGTATACACCAAATTTGTGCCTATTTGGAGGCCATTTTGTCCAGCTGTTTTCAGATTGGTGTAAAATGGCTGCCATTTGGGAAGACACCCTTCACTGCTATCATTGCTATTCTTTAATTTTGTACCACTAAAATTCTCAGACTGGCACATGATGCATTTTGATCATAACTTAGGCCAGGATTCAGCTACATACATAATTAATTTCTGAATAATAGCCCCCAGTATTAGAGAATATTACAATATTTGGTAATCATTAATAAGTAATGCATTCATACTTTCTGTGCTCATGGTTTGACAAGAACTTTAGATTTATAGCAAATGCTTTTGTGTAATTTTAAATCATTATTGAGCAAGTGTGATAAGTCAAATTGATGTTTTTACATCTATGCTGACACAATTGGCTTAACATTAAAAGAGAGAGAGAGTGCAGGGTCACAGTTGATTTACTTAATTTCAGATTTCTTCTGTACTCGTTCTTTACATTTCAGTTTTTCATTTGGAGCTCGGTGAACACTTTATCCCTGCTTCTGAGTGTATGTCTGAGGACGTGTTCACTGAGGTGTCCAGGAAAATGGGAGTAACCTGGACAGAGGAATTGAAATTTTAATGATGAGCAGCACCACCACGCTGACGGCCATGGAACACCTCAGACAGCTTAAATATCACCGCTAATTAACACAGTGAGGTGGGCTGTCACAGGCGTGATGGATGTTTGAGGGGGGGTGCAGATTGCTGCTTTCAACCAACCACCTATTCCTTTATTAATCAAAGCCTGAGATGAAAAGGCTCTCCCACACCTCTGGGAAAGGAAGATAGCAGGAGCTATTGTTGGGAGGGTTTCAATCATCTGCTCTGAGCCTGTGATGTATTTGATCAGGGGGCATCCAAACATTTGTAGGAGACAGAACGTTTCTGCTGTTGAGCGCTTGTTTTTGTAAACCTCTGAATCACCCATGTGTTGACAGAGCCACAGTATGTGCAGTCAGTCGAGATTTACTGGTTGTTGGGGAAATTTCTGTTTGGAGGGCCTATTTTTTTATACCTCTGACAGGAGAGGTGAGCATGTAGAGAGTTGACTATCAGTCTTAAAAGAGGACTCTCCTCCCTGATAAAGTGAGCCAGTCTGCGTTCAAGGCAGCACTCCTACACTTTACCTCTGGACTGACTCCATGATCAGTCTGTCTCGCGGAGATGATTTCGAACCTAGATGATTTCAGCACTTTGTGTATGAAGATGGAGTGTTATCTCCCCCTCTCTGATCTCCTCCCCATCTACCTCACTTAAGGAGGTCCATTGTTAAGTGCCGGGGGCCTGTGGGTGCTGTAAATCAGGCTGCAGAGGGAGGGGATGTCTCCCATGGGGGAGAGCACACACTCCCAGAAGCCTTCAGGCTGATCTCATCCTGCCTATCCTAATGCTTTAATTAAAGAACTGGTCAATAGCAAAGAGGAAGGTGCTAAAGGGTATGATCTGCACTTCCTAACGTACGACTGATGTGGCAATACCCCTGCAGGGAGAATGACGGGGCAATGTACTTGAAGAAATTCTTTCCTCCTGTCTGAAGAATGTGGGTATCAGCTATCACTGCACAGACGGTTATGTCTGTTTGATTGCCCACTCTGACAATTATGTGTCTTAAAAGCATGAGTCCAAAAAAAGAGAGAGAGGTTAGACTTGTACGTGTGCTTCGTGATCAATAAGTCATAGCCAAAAATACCAAGGCACACTGCTTTGCAAAAATGAAAAAGCCTTTAATAAATGGGTTTAGCACCTACGCGTTTCAACTCAGTCTTCTTCAGGTGCTCCTTAGATCCAAAGAGCACCTGTTTTTTGATATCTGCATTTATGAAGTCGCACTCCTCAGCCAATCTACTGGCATTTGCTCTCTCTACAAAAGTCTTAAAAACAATATTTTTAAGAAATCATCTTTGTTCACAGCTGACTGCTGTGTATTTTACATTCCTCCTCTGCAGTTTTGGAATCAAACTGGATTTAAAAACTCATAAAATGTGACTGTTTTAACCCAGACTCTTTATTTTTACATTTCTTTACAAGTTCCAAAAAGTGTAATGCAACATCAGATCAGAGTCACATATTTCCAACCAGCTCCAGGTCATGATATCAGTAATTGCTTCGTGGAAGAGGTATACTGATCATCTGTTGTCTCAGCTTTAGCAAGTACTTTAAAAAGCCCCAGAAAAGTACAGATCAATTGACTTGCACACAGTATAAGCACCATACTAGTCTCAAAGAAGGTTGTGAACAGACAGTAGCTTAGGATACACCTCCCTCTTGTGGCGCACACAAGGCTTTGTATAAACCCACTACTGTATTGTAATGACAGTCACTGTTGATTTGATGTAATAAATGATTGTTTTCATTCTTATATCAAGAAAAAAACATGATGTGAGGTTTCTCACTGCTTCATATCATTGTAAATTTTATAACTGTTTTTTTGAATAGTGGTCAGAGAAAAAGCTGTTTTAAGACACTAGACTGGTAACTGGACATGGACATGAGTCATTCTTGATAACTAATCAATTCATTTAAACATATAGATTGATCAATGACTTGCTCATAACTGTGTGTGTATAATGTGATGTCTTTAGTTGTCTAATTGTTGCTTCATGGTCTTCTGGCCAAAACTTTGTACTTAAGCCAATTGCAAAATTACATTAATCTTATTAGTTCACTGTTGCCTCCCAACACTCATTTACGTGTGCAGCAAACTGTATTTGCCATTTATTTGATAAGAAAAAAATAACTGATTAATTAACCCTGATAGAAAGTGAGAGCTAACTGACTTTTATTTCATCCATGTTAATTCATTGTATTTTTTTTTTTGACTCAGAGAATTGTGTGTTTATTTTGAATTACCACTCAAAGGGGTTAAAAAGGGTTGTGTCTTCAACTTCATCACTATGCTGGATAGAAAATTGGCCCTCATGTGGTCATGGATGCCATCTGCTGACACAATTAGTGCATTACATATTTCTGAAATGTTTTGCAGTTCTAGTCTAAGATTCTTTAAGTAATGTTCAATTGAAGACAGATAATATAAGTTTTCATGTTATGTTGACTGAGGCTCAGTAAGACTGAAATGGGTCAAAATAATCAATGAGTATTTCATGCTGCAAAATCCTCTGAACATAATTTAAGTCAGACTGAACTTCAGTCTGACTTTCAAATCTGCATCCTTAGAAAATCACTTGAGGCATCACTGCTGCAAAACACATGAACAACATGCACTTGTTTAAAAAGTGTAACAGTTTTATTGAGACTTGGGGCCCTAAAACTCCCTTCACTACAGAGTCAAAATTTACTTCACTTCACCCCTGAAATGACTTAAGAAGGTGGAGCTCACATTTTATAAAATATCACAAAATGTATACAAGATCCTCCAACAAACACATGCAAAAGAAAAATAAAAAAAATATGTCAACTAATCCTGGCTGCTATACTAAAAGGGCAAGAGAATAGCAAGTTGAAGGATGTCTCACCTTGGACTTTTTCAGCTGTCAGAAATCATCAGACTACAGTTCATAAATTTGTAAATACTTTGATCTTTTGGAGTGTGGGCCCCATACATACTATTTTCTACCCCTAATACAATTTAAATATATATTACCTTCATAAGCAGTAGATAAGTCAGTGATCTAAAAGTCTGACAGTAACAGAACTACCAAGTCTACTATAAAACATTATTCTAAACAGATAACAACTGTTAAAACTCATGTGGTCTTCTACAATTGAGCTAATGTCTTCAGTCCAGTGTTTACAGACTGATTCAACCATACACAGGCCTGGATATAGTATAATGTAGGTTTATCATCATAAAAAACACCACATGGACCTTATATTCCCCCGTCCACCACATACAATTAGTCATCTTCACTGAAGATGCTAAAGGTTAAACTGGAGATGAAATGACATGGCACTGTATTCAGATCACATTCAGTCAGGTCAAGAAAGACAAGAGGTGAGCTCTCGAAATCTATGATTGAGCCAAATCTTATTGTAAAATGTTTGAATTGATCTGGGCCATTTTCACAAGCACTAACAAAAAACTTTCCCCAGTAACTCCACTAAAAATACGACTGACAGCCATCTAAAACCATCTGTTTTTAAAGATTTTACAGGCTGTCAAACTTGTGACTGGGAACAGGCTGAGGACTCACAACTCCCAGCCTCACTTGATAAAATACTTTTGAAAGGACAGGAAACTGAGCAGGAGACTCACCAAAATACTTTTAAAAGGACGGAAGACTGAGCAGGAGACTCTACTGACACTGAAGTGGGAAAAAATAAGACTAACGTTGGTTTCTATGAACAGAGAGATAGTAAACAAACTGAAATTAAATTGGGGGGGGGGGGGGGGGGGGGGGGGGGGGGGGTTATTACAGAAGCACTTTAGGAATCATCTCATTTCTGCAACAGACAGGTAGTTCATAGATCCAGTTACTGTCATAAAAAGCAGACTAACTTTGTTCAAGTTACTATGATTATAAAAAAAAAAAATCACAGCTCTCACCTGCTACTGTATTCTTCATCACTGTAACTTATTAACAGTCAAGATAAAACCCTTAAAACAAGGTAGAACAGTTAATGTGTATGCAAACAGTCTCTACACACCTATTTGAAAACCTAAGCTTTTTTTTTTTTTTACATTTCAGGAGCATCTAGTTATTTTTTAGTGTTTTTCATTTTAACAGCAGGATAAATAGCAGATGAGAATTTTTTTAAGACATCCATTTAGATCCACATAAGACTTGTGTGTTGGGAAAAGGCAGTCTTGTACATGAAGTAAAAATGGATTACTAGTTTGCTTTCTATTCTGTAATAAGCCCCTTCCATGTTTGGATCAGTGTCAAATATATTAAACACAACAGTATTGGAAAGGTCACTACCTCAAGGCAGCAGGGACCACAAGTCTGCTGTGATCTTTCTCTTATCAGCAGTAGCTGGTATATGATTAGTAGTGTAAGAAACACAAAATGAGTAGGACTTGAACATTAAAAAGCTAAATGTTTCCGTGTTTGTGTCCTTTAGTGAATTGTCCATATGTAGTAGTAGGCAGCGCTGGGGTTGATTGCAGGTCAGCAGGATACCCATGTGGCGCTACACGATACATCAGCAGTTGATGCAGTCAAAAATACTTACAATCCCTTGGCAGCAATACCAAAAAACCTTTTAAATAAAAGATGTATGCATTCATCATTCAGTTATTGCCATAATAATGTTACCTGTTGACCAAGGATATGAATTAGTCCTTGCCCCTCCACCTGTACCATGAATGTAACAGTACATTGAAAAAGTACAAAAATCCACTATCAAGCTCTATGAATGAGCTGGTGAGAGCAAACTAAAGTTTGGTTGTGTTTAAGCTGGGCTGTTGTCAGGTTAGAGTACTGTTGAGCTCTGATGAGCGACATTACTGAGCCGCAGACTGTCTGTAGGGTCTTTGAGGGAGGCTGAGGGTCAGACAGTCAGGCGGTTGTTGGAAGGCTGTAGGGGGCTCCAGGAGGCTGGGTGGGCTGATGCGTCCTGTGAGTACCCTGATGCCCGAGTGTCACAGCATGACTGGTTTTCCTCTTTGCTTATCCCAACTGTACACAACCGTCGGTGCCTCAGCAGCCGGTCTGTCCGTGAGAAGTTCTGGAGCCAGGAACAGACAGACGTATGTTTCAGACAACGTAGCAGAACAGGAGGAATGATTACAGCAAGAGAAATCTATTCAAGTGTTCATTTGGGCACCTGACTGTTGTTTTAAGACAGACTTGTAAAATTGTGAACCCGTCCTTTAATGTTTTACGAAGCTGACTAACCTGATGGCAGCGATCACACTGGTACGGCTTCTCTCCACTGTGAACCCTCTTGTGTCTGTCCAGGTGGTAACGCTGAATGAACCGCATATCACACGCATCACAGGCAAATGGCTTTTCCCCTGTGAACAATCACAGGTGAAATCATTTATCAGCATTTATTAGAACTCACTGCACATTTCACTGGATGCATTTGTCATTTGTCATTTGCTTGCTCAAAAATAAGAGCGAGTCTTGACCAAAAGAGCAGCACCACTATGTTACAGACATTAACTTTTATTAAAACAAAGGCAGAAAAAACATGTAACATAAAAATTATATCATTATAACCAATTAAATAACAACATGCAATTTGTATGTGCCCATCATTTAAGGAGGCTAGAATTTATGTTTTTTCTGCAGTTTATTCCAAGCAGATGGAGTTTCTGTAGAGTGGAAGTTCGCTGAGGTTTCATGAGCTGAATAGTGGCCTCAATACTCCTTGACGCCTCCCTGTGTCCCATATTTAACTACTAAATGCAAAGGAAAGAAGAAGTCCACACTGCAGTGAAGAGAAACGCAAGTTGTGGGTTCTCACCTGTATGTGTTAGTATATGTCTCTTGAGGTGGTAGCTACTCCGGAAAGCTCCATAGCAGTGGTCGCAGATGAAGTTCTTCTGGACTTTCAAGGAACTGTCGACATCCATATCGATTGGGGGAAGTAAAGGCTAACAACAATAACACAGTTAGTTAAACTAAAGTGAACGGCACAAGGAAATCTTTACATTTAAACGCGTAGTTTTGAAACAATCCTTACCTCCACTTTCTCTTTAACTTTGTGAGATGACCCTGACTTTTTGTGCTTTTTCTTGGGTTGCATATTCTGGTTTGCCTGCATGTCCTTTCCATCCATCATTCTTGATGAGTGATAATCGCCATCCTTTCGAATCAGCTTTTGGAGGAAGAAATGGTAGAAGGTAAGCTTTTCTGCACTAAACAAGATTATATGCTAGCTTGCAATCAAGCAGCAAACACATATTTACATCTTAAAAAAAATCATATATAACTCCAATGCAAAAATACATGAAAGTTAGAGAATTTTAGCTATTAGTATCCAGCCTCAGAGTTGTTTTCTGATGTACTGTTCATTTTAATTTTCATTACACTTGTCTATTTACAACTTTATTTTATTCATGACAACAAAGTTTATAAATTGCAGCATTAACCAGCTTTTTTTCTATATACAAAACAAACAGAGAAGCTCCTAAAGTGAGTGTGGCTGGAATCTCCCTCACCAGTGGTGGACAGCTCCCGGCTGACAGATGGCCCATGTGGCTGTGGGATTGTCCGTGGTGAACCTGGTGTCCATGGTGGTTGTGGCTGTGCTGTGAATGGGTTTGATGGCTCTCAGGACTGGCCCTGTGCCCCTGACCCAACGTTGACATCATCTTCTTCTGGCCTGGAATGTTGTTGGCTTGCATCAGGGCCATGCTGGACAGCACCGCCTCGCAGCCCAGCAACCCAGCCTAGCAACGCAAACAACATGTCAGAGCAGAAAGAGGGGGGCCATGGGACTCCCTCATAGAGACAAGGAGTCAGGGGAAGGAGGGGGGAGTCGAGTAATGGGAGTAACAGAGAAATGCACTGGCATCAGGACTGGGAACACACAGTAAAAAGCCATGATGGTGATTCTGGAGATGAAGAGACTTCCACTGACCCATTTCATATGGTCTCGAACAGGGTTGTTGGAATGGTGTGTCATCGCCGTAGTTTGAATGCGTGCGTGTTTAGGGGAACAGAGGGGGGCTTCACTCAGGATGAGGGGTAACAGAAGAGACCACACCCACCCAAATCATCGGGGGCACAAGCCTGAAAGTAGAGGCATGACAACATGATGCTGAGATTTTTACATGCTTGAATCAGGAGCTGGAATACCAGACCAATCTACTTCAATTCATAAACCACACATTCTGGATATAATATATCCAGAAATGTAGGTTAAGCACTAATATGTGCAGTGTATCAGGCAAGAAAGCCCCAATGGTTTGGTGCACACCACATGTTTCCATGGTTGACAGAAAAACCAACAACGAAGTAGAGGAAACAAAAAGAGGGAAATCTGATGGAAAAAATGAAGACAATGTTCAAAAACAAATAAAAGACATCTGTTTAAGGTATGACACGTTAATCACACAAATGCTTTGTATATGAGGTAGTGCTGAGAAGTATAAAAGGAGCAAGTATCTAAAAGTTGTGAGCTTCAGTTTGAGAACAGCAAGTGTATATAATCTAAATTATATTGTTTTAGGCATCTTAAAAAGCATCAGTTTTCTGAACTGATTGAAAGCAAGTTAATATAACACAACATTGCATTAGCTAAAGAAGTAAACCTATAAACTGAGTCTACATCTTAATAAGTCATATTGGTTTTTGCCCAAGTCATGTTTCGTAGGACAAATCAACTGACGTGAGAGAAAGTCATGAATCACTGAGGTGTTTCAAATACTTCAACAGGCAGTCTGTCATAATACTGTGAATTGAATTTCATGGAATGAAACTGCGAATGCAATGAACGCTGGTTCTCCAATCATTTAGTCAATTGACCTGTGAAGTAATTCCATAGCACTGCATGATAATGACCAAACATCACAAACATATCACCTTAGAATTAATAGGTATAATGTATAAATAAATAATAAATTGCACAGTTTAACGCGTACTTGTAACAATACAAACATTATGTATGTTTCTGTTGTCTTCCAAGTTTGCAGCATTCTCTCCTCAAGTATATATGTAGTGCTGTTAGCTCCAGTCGGTGGGCTTTTATGTTATATCCTCTTAAAGTGCAAACTTTACAATACATTTGTAAAACAAGACTAACTCTTGGTTTGAACAGATTTCAAAAAAACCTACAAAGCCAATTGAATGTGTCTGTAATCAGACAAAACCCTGGTGCACAATTCCTGCTCATCATTATCACAATGCAGTTGGGTCTTAAAGTTCAAAAGGAATGACCCAAAACTAAGTGCTGCATGGTTACATCCTTGGCACTGAAAGGCACATGATTTAGTATAAATTTCCTAGCACCAGTGCATATTAATGTAATACCGCCATGCACATTACCCAAAACTAAATTGATTATATCGCAGGAAACATTGTGGTGCAGTGTTATGACTAAACTATTATGTAAGACAATACAGGAGCATCTATAGCAGATATATACCGATACTGACCATGCTTAAAACCTTTGATAATAAACAGAAACACTGTAATTCATCACTTTGGTGAAACATGTTAGCTTCCATTCATTTAATGTATTTTAATCTTGACAATAATCTGTGTTGGAGAGGTTGTGAGTCTTACTTATACTAAAAAACGCTTGATACCCTGTTGGAAAAGTGACCATCTCTGAACAAGTGAGCTTTATTAATCAAACGGGACCGTATCGATTGGAAAGGCAGTTTGGGTTTATTTAGATCAGATTTGTGAAGTATATATTTAAACGTGTGAAGCATGATAAGAGTATAAGCTGAATGAAACAGAAAAGGCTAACTAGCTAGCTCACCCGTAGCATTAGTTAGGTTTTGGGACAACTCTTGTATGACTGAACCCCTCCACCACCCCCCCCAAAACAACCCGCCGCCCCAGACAACACAACAACAGCCAGGCAGGGCGTGCGGGCTCAGCGCCGACCACGAAACACCACCTCCCTCCCGGGCTGCAGCCGCCACAAACAGGAGAGTAAGAAGATTAGAAAATATCTCAATAGTCGCGAGTAAACTATGCTGGAGCACCGACTTCTTACCTTTCGTTTTTTTAGAGTTTCGCAGATTAGTATTTCTTGTCGCACTTCCAATTTTTTTCTCAGTTTACAAACACTGACAGGAAACACCACCGGAAGTGCTCCCCGGGGAGAGTCGTGATTGGTCAGACGTTCAGTCACGTGATAGAAGCGGAATGACCCACATTGGCGGCCATAATTGTAAGGGACTGGTGGTGGACTCTGTTGTTTGGGACAAAGAGTAAAGTTTTAAAGAGTACATTCCCACGTGGCTAATAATTCTCCAGTCCTGGGGAAATATTTTTTAACTGGTTTTAAAGTATTAAGTATTTGGCGAGGTTAACATTCACTCAACACAAAAAACCCATTGTCATTTTACATTTATTAAGAATACAAACCTTCTATTTATTCATTCATTCATCAATGATGGTCATAAAATTTCTCAGCTGAGAAACTCCTTACATTATGTCAGCTTGTTAAATTACGCTAAGTACAACTCTCAGTTTGGTACCATGTAGGTTTGTGTCAGGCGATTATAAACAGACAAAGGCTACACATCTGATAAGTTGTGATTTCAGTCACAAATCATTTCCCAGTCTCTCAATTTCATCAAGAAAGAAGTCCGTATCTTTCTGGGTAACAAGGGGAGAGAACACAACCACACGGAAAAAGTTGACCTTGTTTCCCAGAGGCTGATAGCCCACCATCATAGTGCCTTGTTTCATCATGCGTTCCTTGATGACTGGAGCTACCTTTTAACCAAAAAAAAAAGGAATAGCAAAAAAACACATGCACACAGTTAACTGTTAGATTCAGAACAGCTGAAAACTTGAAGATGGTGCCTATATGTTTTTTTTAAACAAAGCATGCACACTACAAATAATTGAAGGGTTGAAATCGAATGTTTAATTTGTGTGCAATATGTGTAGCCAGTCCACTGATGTAATAAATAAACTTACTTTTGCCAGTCTCTCCCAGTAATCTGCATTTCCTTCCTTCCCTCTCAAACTGGGTGGTATAAACCAAAAGCATACATTCACAAACTCCGGCTGTCCATGGAGACAAATACAGACAAGTAATCAACATTTTGCAGACAAAAAAAAGCAACTAATCTTTCTCAGTGTCCTTGAAAAATTAACCTACATCACCCAAAAGATGGAACCCTTCTCTTTTCTTCATCTGCTCCACCAGGTACCTGCAGGAGATTTGCTAAATTGTCACATTATGTTGGATCAGAACTCAGCTCCATGCTTTTGTTAAAAAAGTTAAGCATGTTCCTCCTGTATTGGAAAATATTCACTAGTAAGCAAAGACTAGGTGACTGAGGGGCATAGATATCAAAAGTAGTCTTAATGTGCTGTGCAAGATAAACCCACTTATTCCCTTTTTCTTTGATGTTTTGCTCACTTGACCTAAACTATCTCAAGTTTATCTTGTGCTGGAGCTGCATGCGTTATTTACCTAACATGGATAAAAGCTTTGTCTACACGCTCTGCCAGGCCGATGGAGCCAACAGCCTTCCACATCAACCACAGCTTCAGACAGTCAACTTTACGGCTGCACTGTACTGACTTATCCCCGACGTCCAGATTCATGTCGTAGAATTTGTCTTGCTGGAAGAGGTATGTGGCATTGGCGCTGTGGCACTGCTTCAACAAGTTCTGAGGACAAGTAGAGATGAATGGCTGTCAAAGAAGTTTGTACTTAATCATTTAAAAAAAAAAAACTTTATCAGGTAATTTTCAAATTGTGAAACCAAACCGTGGTATCCTTTAGCAGCAAGACAGAACACTGCAAGCCAGCCACCAGCATCTTGTGTGGATTCCAGGCTACTGAATTTGCTCTTTTCACACACACAGACACACACAAACACACACACACAATAAAAAATGTATTGTTTGTATGCGCTGTATGACCATATCTGCCTAACTTTACTCATGTACAGGCAAAATGTTGCCTTCTTTATAATGCAAAATGCATGCTCCTGGCATGCATATTAATACCTGTCAACACCTTTCATCAGATGTCTGTGTTGCTTGGAAAAGAGCACACTCCCTCCCCAGGCAGCCTGAAACAAACAACAAAACAGACATGACTCTACAGGTTGTAAAATTTTTACAAACGCAACACAAGTCTCGCAAAATCTGAGGCTTGTCAACAGATATGAATTTATCCTCCACCAGGTGACTCACGTCCACGTGCATCCAGAGCTTGTGGTTCTCACAGACATCAGCTATGCGGTGCAGCGGGTCAAAGGCACCCTGCACTGTGGTCCCTGATGTGCAGCTTACAAGGAAAGGCACTGCACCCTGGTAGAAACAAACTGACAATGAATACAGCTTCCTGGTACTTTCTGGTTTGCAGGAACGCACCAGTTTTTATGGTTTGTTATATCTTGTGGATGGATAATAATTGTTAAAAACTGAGTACTTATTAAACGTCAGTGCAGTCAGGACACTCATGTCAACCTTTTTAACCATTTATTGCATATTAGTTTGGTGTGAGAGTAGGCACCAGTGTAGCAGTGGAGGATACAGAGCTCAGCAATGTTGTATACAGACTGAATGAAATGTTCACCTACTGAGAGAAATAGGTCATAGACATACAGTATGTATTTGGAGGGTCTACTGGAACATGTGACTATAAAATCTTCCAAGCCTGCCTGAACTACCTGAGATTTTGCCAGCTTTATCTTTTCATCCAGGTCCTCTGGACTCATGCGGCCTCTGCAGCACATTAGAGAACATAGAAAAAAGACAAATACACATAAGCAAGGTGATGCTATAGAACCCTGAGAGCCATAATGATTATTTTCATTATCGACTGATCTATCAATTTATTCGTTTAATCTATAAAATGTCAGAAAATAGTGGAAAAATACCCAGCTCATACTGCTAGAGCCAAAGTTAATGTCACTGAATTGCTCGTTTTGACTGACCAAAACCAAAATATATTCAATTTACAAGAATATAAAATAGAGAAAACCTGTAAATCCTCATTTTTATTTATTAAGTTATAACCAGAGAATTTGGGGCATTTTTGCTTGATAAATGACTCAAACAATCAATTGATTTTGAAAATTGATGGACTAATTTATTAATTAATCACTCAGTTCTTGAAATGAACAATACATTACCCATCATCCACTTTCACCAAGATGACATTGTCTATCCCAATGCCCAAAAAGGCAGCCCCTTTCTTCACAGAGTAATGGCTCTGTAAAAACATAAGAAATGTTCCTTTAAGTCATATTTATGTAAAAACAACACACAAACTACAATGTGATCCTCAATGAACACCTCTGATAGTTTCAGTCCACTCTACATCATCAATATGTGTTAAACAGCCATTCCTGACCTCTGGAGAAGTAAAGATGGCTAATCGCGGGAGAGCCCACAGCCCCTGGCTTTTGACCTCTGGGAAGAGTCGGTAGCGTGCAAGATTCATGGCATACATGTTGGAGGTAGACCCACCAGGGCAGAAAATACCATCACCTTCTGTCCAGCCAACCAGCAAACGCAGCCCTCTCAGAACCTCATTCTCCATCAGCACAAACACTGGGGCCACCTCATAGGTGAAGCTGCATTTCACACACACAGAATGTCATTAATGAAGATAGTGCTAATAAATGAATACAGCTAAAAGATAGTATAAATAAAGATGGTTGACACAACATTGTGAACACCTATAAAATAAAAGCACTACTATTATAATACACTACTATAATTCAGCTTTTGTGCTGAAAACTCTCTGTGGTGATTTTTTAGGTTGTATGTTGCATTATATGCTTTATTTGGACCACACAGTACCATGAATGACCATAAATTACAGCCTTGAAAAATAAAACACCTACATAACAAAGTCTCAACATAAACTGAATGTTTTAAGTTTCTCAAAGGTCGTATTTGTTGCATTCCATCTATAATATATTAATAATAATATCTAATATTATATTTCAGAGATGTTCTGCTTAACTGTCTTATATTTTATGTTGATTCTTACAGGTTAGTGTTGAGAGCCTCAGTGAGGAACCGACCAGCCAAGGAATGGTAGTCCACCCCGGCAAACTGTTGATTAAAAAAACGCGGGTGACCTGAAACAAACCAAAAAAAAAAAAAAAGCCTCATTGACCCTCAATCACATTATTAGTGAATGAGGGTCAATCAATTTCAGTCAGTTTCCTTGCTGTCTCTGGCAGTCTTACTTGTCTTGACGCTGTACTTGGCGACATCTCTTACTCTCTCTAGGAGCCTACATTGTGGCTCCCCCATCTCTCTCAACTCCAGATCCAGCAGCTGAGCCAGCTCCTCTGGCTCTTTCCACTCACAAACCTGCAGGAATAAAACATGGGTTATGAGTTTTGTTCCGAACACTCGCTGTGATGTGACAGTATTGTGATTTTAGATGTCATGTGAGACCTTCTGTTTGATGTCTGTGCCCTTGCAGAGCACTTCTTCCACAATAATTTTGAAGGCTTCATTCAAGAAGAGTTGGCCCTCAGAGTGGTTAGTAAGAGGCTCATTCAGGTCATGCAGACTAGCTGGTTTCTTGGCCTGCCCATCTGCTGTTATTGTAATGATTAAACACAGAAAGACACTTCTATCAAAAGTTACTTTTAATAAAAACAGACATATAAAGCATACTGTACTTACATGAGAATGATAACATGTTTGCCATATCCATGCTTTTAAAAAGCTGGTGACTCATTACTCCGTCATTAAGCTGTGCTGACGAGGAAGACGGCAGAAAATGGCTACAAAGCAAAGATGCAGAGTGGAATACAAAGTGGAAGGAGTGGGTGGGAGTCAACCTTTGTCCCAGAAAAAGTTAATTAATGTCGTCTGGGATGAAGAAACTGAATCAGAAAAACAACAGAGAAATACAGTAACTTCTGACTTATGAGTTTCTGTGACAAAAAAGAAATGCTTTTATCAATTCACACGAGAATTTCTCATTAATAAATCAAGGTATTGTGCATTTCATTAAATGTTTCTCATTGGATCTCAACCACGTTACCTTATTTTCAAGAGTATCTTAACTTGTAATAGGAATTCTCAGGGAAGAGACGTCAACTGTGGTATAATGAGCTTATTTAATGTGGCTGTGGTTGGCAATGCCTTCTTGTCTACCCTCCTTTTCATGTGTCTCCTTTATCTCAACAGACTTGATGACAGACTTGTGGTGTCTGCACATTCAGAGAAAATCACATTTTTCTCCCACAAAGTTACAGATGATCTCTCTCATTTTTTAATGCCCTTCTGTATTTACATTAAAATGAAATTAGCACGGCTCAGTTATTTTCCTTATTTATCCCTGAGTGAAAGGTTCATGGAAATCAATGCTACAGCCAGTTAACAATAAAAAAAGAGAAATCCCTCTTTCAAAGAAACTTCATAAAACAAACTTTTTTTGATCATAAAATCATATATCAAAATGCGTTGTGATAAGAAAGCGGTGTACGTAGAATTAGAGACCTGCTGGTACTAAAGCTTCTCAGGATAAACATGTATGACTCTTGATTGATCCCATAACATAGTCTTCAAGTGTTGTTTTTTCCTGAAATGGAATGGCAGGATCTATGATGAGAAACACATTTATTTCCAGTAAAAACAAGCCCTTTGAAAGGGTTTTCAGTCTCAGCAGGTATCAGGCAGTGAAGGCCTCAGTCAGTCTCCAACAGAAAGTCGATGCTTTCAGGTGGCAGCTCCCAGACTTCCTGACTAAGCAGGGAGTGCAGGTGAGTGGCGGTGGCTTTTTCCCTCTGGCGGTTACGCCAGAAGCGCAGCATTGCAAATACTCGTTCCGTATGGAGCGAATGGTCCTCTTCAATCTGCTCCAGCCTTACAGAGGGGATGTCCAGTGAGCATCTGCCAATCTCCTTCCACGATCTGCCAATAGCACGAGCCACGGTCATCAGCTGCTTCTCCGTCACCAAGTGAGATCCTGTGCAAAACAAGCAGAGGCAAATAAAGTAGGTGATGGTTTTATGATGTTTTGAGGGGAAAAGCTTCAAGTGTAGTTTGACTCACCACTGTTGCAGATCTTTTGGGATGAAATGGTCTCCTGTAAATCAGAAGTGGATTTTCTCTTTCTCGATGTTTCTTTTTCCCCTTGTAAATAGAGGGAACAATTATATTTAACACAGAAGTCTAACAATGTTTGAAAATTAGATTACTGAAAATACTTTGTTCTACCTGAGGACAGCTTGTTGATTTGCAAATCCTTAACAAACTGAAGCATTGGGAAGGTTTCCTGCAGGGCCTCATCTTTCAGTAGTTCCAGTAGACCCTGTGCTGCCTTGGGCCCTCTCTGGATGATATTATCCAGAAGATCCCTCACTTTCTCACTGGGAATACGGCAAGCTTTCACCTGCTGGTACCCAGAGAGAGACAGCAGACAGCGAGAGTCTGCATGCTGCAGTACAAAGTCGGCATCGGCACTTAGAATTTCTATCAGCTTGGCCTTCTGGCTTCTGAGTAGCTGGATTTCTCCCGCTGGTTCCTCATCCATGACTGACTGTCACTTACATCAGCTCCTAAGAAAAAAGTGATGGTAAATTATTAAATCTCTCTAACACAAGCACATATCAAATGTGAAAAAAGAAACTAATCTTGAACACAGTTTGATAGTTCAAAATTACAGAGTTCTCATTGTCTCTTGTTGTTTTCCATTTAGATTCTCACGGTGAGGTCGGGCTGTACTTCTTTAAACCTTTACCATGTATGAATACTGGATATTACTGATAGATCTTGATTGCATTCAGCACTTTTTTGGGGGGGCAATAATGTGCCAAATTATCCTATTGCTTTTTAGTAGACACAGTGAGTATGGGATAAATCTGCATTAAAACTTCAAAAGATTTTGCATCTAAAGGAAAAAGTTTGTATAACACATAAATATGTTGTAAATGACCAAGCAAACTCTTTTGAGGTTTTTGCAGTTATGTTTGTATATTTCAATGGCTGCAGAGATGACATATGACGATAATCTGACATTTATTTGAGGTAACACCCTCTGAGAAAAAGTTACTTCCATGGGCAATGTAGCAATGACAGTCCCCTCAGTGATCTAGTAATGATCAATAAACTAAAACATTTTAAATGCTCTTGAATAACAAGCAGAGCTACTTCAATTTTGCAGCAATTGGTATATAATTTGTGGGTTGTTTAATCTGTAACTTGTATCGGCATCCACTCTGATGGTAAGCTTGCATTAAAATCAGAATTTAATCTGGGCCAACTTCATCCCCTGAGGAAGACTGTGAGATACAGATGAAAGCTCAAGAAAAAATCTAGTACACACTAGTGAACCCTTAGTTAGTTGTATTTATTTGACTATTTAAATCAGAACTACAATGTAGTTACAGTATACTAACAGTATATAAGATGAAAACTGCATATAAAATATGTTTATTGCCAAAATACTTTCACTGAGGCTACAGTGTATTCCTCTTGACATACAGTAAATCCTGTGCTGAGTACGTTAGGACTTCCTGGTTTTCTGCTCTCTACCTGTTCAGCTGCTGTTGTTCAGCTCCACATGAATTACACTCTCTCTCTCTCTCTCTCTCACACACACACACAAGCACGCACACGCGCGCGCGCACACACACACACACACACACACACACACACACACACACACATACACACACACACACCGAGTACTGTCTTCAAGCAACAAACAAAATGTATTCACATAAAGGTCTTACCACACTCTAACAGCTGGGTTCATATAAAAAACACGACTACACAGCTTTTTGCAGACAACAATGAAACAGTTTCCTCTGTTTAGATGCTGCACTGCTCCTTCTCCCGCGGCTTGTTCTTCATTGTGTGTCTTCGACAGACTACAGCCTTGTACATTGACAATATTTGTCTCTACCAGCACTTTAATTCTGTGTGCTTCCATCTAGTGGATGGATGATATAGCTGCACTAATATTCCCTGGCCGAGAGGGTTTGGTGACATCTGGTGGATCTAATTACACATTGCATAATGAAGAATTCTCGTCCTGTATGTAAAAAATTAGCTGTATAGCTAATTCAGGTCAGTCAAACTATACAATATACTAAGGTAGTTACGTTTATACATACTATATGTGTGTGTGTATATATATATATATATATATATATATATATATATATATATATATATATATATACACATATAGTGTGTGTGTATAAATTTGCATAAATCTATCTATCTATCTATCTATCTATCTATCTATCTATCTATCTATCTATCTATCTATCTTTAATAAGATAATAATAATAATCTGTGTGTACAGTACATTATCTTCCATGATGAGCTGTTTCACTTTCACTGAGCTCAAATTCCTTAACCAGGAGGCACTCCTGGTGAGTGAGAAACACTCACTGTTGTTATGATTCATGAAAATTGTTAAACTGTAAACTAAATGGCTTCTCTGCCTGGGTGCGCCTCAGCAAAACAAGAAATTCAAAAATTCATGTCAACACCGAGAAATGTGTGGTCGTTCATGCTGTGGAAGTGGAATGCTGTAAAAATGGGAATAAATATTTGATTGCTTTGTGTGAGCGCAAAAGATTCACTGCATGAATACCAAATAAAAGATACAGACTCATGCATGCTATACCAAGTCAACATGAATGATGTAGGATCTACAGTAACAGCACATCTTAGTTTAGTGTATCATCTCAGAGAAAAGGCCTCTGACTGTTACTGGACAACAATTATCAGGAACCACCGGTCACATGTCTGCTTAGCCTGTTTACACAGCTTCAGCTCTGGGAAATGACAAATCAATATCTTATTCCTGGACAGATATTTGCTTTGTGTGAGAGGAAAATCCTCCTGCGCCCATGTCATCCACACACAGTATACACTCTGAGTCACTGTGTGTATTAGCTGTCTGAATAAATCCAGTTTTCTCTCTGCCTACAGTGGGTGGAAAGAGTAGAGAGAACCAGGCAAAGCTGTGTCGGCCTGGGCATCATTTATTCTTATTATTTATTCTTACCACCCAGGTGAGACTGCTGTATATGAGAGGAGTGCACAATTCATCCACCTTTATGGAGTTCTAATGACTTTATTATGCTATAAATTTGCCATATGCACTTATTCAGACTACTTAATCAGAGATCTCAAGAAGATACATTATGAAGACTTATACAAGGCTGAAATGCAGTGATCTACTGATCTCTGAAATTATACACATGTTAAAATTCTGGGAGCTTTCAACTCCAAATGCTGTATAATGTGCTTATGAAGTGTGCACTTAGTCATTTTGCATTATATCACTGCAACACAAGTGGAGCATATTCTGTATGGAATATGAAAATGAACTTACTTTGCCGCTGATCGAGCACGATCCCACTCATACCCTTGTGTTTTTCAGGCCCCATCACTCACGCTGTCAAGTGGCAAACTCCATTTGTATGTGCATGCTAGTGGTGGATGGTATAATAGCTCGGACGCTCCACCGTGCTGATGGAGAAAAATACTGTTTCCTTATGAGTGGTTCTGGCTTCATTCTACAGACTTCTGCACCTGGAAAATTAGGATTTTGTAGATGAAGTGTGTGTGTGTGTGTGTGTGTTTATTTATGCATGTATACAATTCAAGAGTGAGCCAGCGCAGCAGCTTATCCTCTCCATGCCTTAACAGAGAAATTAGATTTACATGTAAAGTAACAGACAAGGGAAATCGCTCTTATTGACAGTCTTTAGCACTCGGAACCACAAGGGACATAATGGAGCTGGATCTACATTTATATGGATGAAACGTTATCTTGTATGTGCATTGACAATACATGAGTAGGGACTTTAACTTTATGTGTATACAAAGACACAAACACGTACATAAACAGAAATCATTTTGAAGCTGGAGAGTAAAATCCTTGATAAAAGAGACTTTACTCAGTTAAATAAGCCCCTACTTGACGCCACTCCTTTGTTATATTTCCTTGAAACTTACACTTGAGCTTGTGTGATTCTGCATAAAAGCCCCACTCTCAAACCTAGCATGATTTCATGTGATGACATGGGTTTCACCTTAAAAAATTTGTATATATAGACTCTGGCACAGCAGCAGAATCGATTTTCTTTCCCCCCTTGTATAACATACAGTTTTATTTTCTGCATCTGTTCAGCTGGGCTGTACATGGAGACCTCAGAGACGTGAACCCCCCCTTCTTCGGGTGGATGGAGCAGCAGTGAGGGGACAGCCATGCATTTCAGTGACTATGACATGTCTGTTTGTTTAACATGCATTATATATGAAAGACCAGAGTGAGAGAGTTAAGAGCATGGGAGCAGGGCAGCAGAACAGAGAGAGAGGGAGGAAGAGTGAGAAGCCACTGTAGAGACAGACACTGACAAGAGAGGAAGAGGGCAAAGGAAAGGATCTATTCACAGTGGAGTGACACATACTGTAGGTGGAAAGCTTCACTTTCCTGCAGAAAGAGGCTAGATTTAGTATTATGAAGGAAGAGTGGGAGCAAAGTGCAGAAAAATACAAAGGTAGGAAAAGAGATTTCAGTATGGCTCAACTCAGAGTGCCAGAGTAATGCCATCTGAGATGTTATTATCCTTAGTTTTAGAGAAAAGATGTTAGGAAGGCCATCCATTATCATTCAGTGTGACATTCTCTTATATCAAATATATATGAAGCTGTTGTTCATTAGGGGAGGAAGACAGTTTGGACTTATAGGTTTAGCCTGTAATGTAATTGACGGGTCCATTAACGTTGATAAGACTGTAAATAATTTAAGTGTGTGTGCACTCCCCAGCACCTCTACTTAGAGAGGATACTGAAAAATGCCAAACACAAAGGCCTTTTCCTTCCTTCAGGTCTAATGAATGGAAAAGACAGTGAGTCTGACTGACAGTGCAGACACATTCTCAGACTGCATTAAAGCTGTGGAAGAGCTGCTGGAGAAAATGGATGAGTGCAGGAGAAGGAGAGACCCTGTGTGTATGTGTGTGTTTTGGTGGGTGTGTGAGGTAAGCTGAAGACTTAAGAAAAAGGGAGTGTTTGGAGTAGAAGGTCAAGAAAAAAAGGTGAAGGAAGGAAGTCAATGAGGTTAAAGAAGCAAAGAAGGGTTGCTGCACAAAATGGTGATCTTATTGCATGAGATCATCACAGTTGAAGTCACCGGACCCCTGGAAAGACAGGTGTCAGCTGATGTCAGCATTTCATACCTGCTGTAATTCAATGAAATCACCAGTCAGTGTAAAGTCGAGACCCTGTTTATAACATTCATTGAGCCAAATCACAAGATCAGGGGACATCAGCATTATCACATAAAAGACAAAGGAACAAAGTGATTGAAAAAAGGGAGAGAACAAAATTGGTGTGTGTCTATTGTGGCATGAGTCGTCCTCTAGAGGGAGCTCTTATCATTCTAAAGTGTCATTTGAGTGGTTTCAGTTGCTCAGCTCTTCATTTAAACATACCTTTATGTCTAATTTCAGCCATAAAGAGCTCAGACCCTTCCTTAACCCAGCAGCCTCTCTGTCTTTGGACATGAGATGACACAAGGTCCCCTCTGGCAAAAGTGGGCGAGCCAGGTTTCCTGAGCTCCCGAAAGAAACCCAGAGGGAAAATGGACCCGCACTCTGCTGGCTTCAGGGTTTTGGTTTGGACTGTTCTAAACTCAGTGACCTCTATGTAAGAACTGGAGCTACTCTGGACTGGGTGAAGTCAGACTCTGAAATTGTAATGTTTTCTGGGGACAACTCCAGATGACAACTCCTCCTCTCAGATCCAGTCTCTCTCTTCGGTTTCCTGACAGGTTTACTGCTAATTGCATCACACACTTGAACCTGTTAATAAATCTGTATTGCATATTTTGAATGGTTGCTATGCATGTAAATTGCTTTACATAGCAAATCATGACACAATTGTTAATATGCTATTTATGTAAAAACATAAGGTTATAAGCATTTTCATGGGTGAGAAAGAATATTCCCAAGTTGTGCCTTCTGTTCTGCCTATTCACTACAGCACATTTTCAAACAACAATTTCCCAGTAGTGTGGAGGACATGTTTCTCACTGAACAAAGCATTTAGTTGATCACAGTTTGGTTATGAGTGCATACTACTTGCATTTACATTTTGCAATGTTAGAAATGTCCAAAGACTGGTGGTGAGAGGTTTGCAGATGCACTTGGGTGCTGATCTGTCTACAGTTACTGTGTTGCACACAGAACGCACTGCTACCTGCTTGGGCTCAATAGTATTGGAAATACGACAAAATACTCAAGTGTTGGAGGTTGTATGACCTGTTTATATTCTGCTGGTTATTTTAAAACCTTAAATTGTCTTGTTCCGTCAAGTGAAGACCAGCATTTTCATGGTTTAAATCATCCTCAGTGTTCATCATCAACTCACGAACCTTATCGATTGGATCAATGCCGGGAAAACAGCAATGTTTGTGTCAGAATAGAATCTCATGCTGTTAGTTTTTTTGCCACCATAACGATTATATGACTGAACAAAATGTCTTTCATTCTCTACAATCAGCCTCCCGACCACCACCATTACCTGCAGACACTCATTTCTGTTGCCGCCACTACATCGTAATAATCCCATTAGTACTGGGACAACAGCAAAATCTATGACTGGGTTAAAGAAGTCCTCTGGATATTATGCTGGGTGTGTGTTTTTCCTCCTAATGCTTTTTAACATATCCTGCTAAGCTAATTAAAGCTCTAGAAGACAGCAGAGAGACTTTTGACTTTGAGTGATTTATGTATAGTCCCACTCAAAAGTATGGACACATTTTCTCATTAAATGAATGGGAAAGTGTATCCAAAATTATAACTGGTGCTGTATGTGTGAAAGAGTTTGTGCGTACATCCAAAGCTTCAAGGTGGTGTCTATGGCTTTATGATTTGAAGTATTTATGAGAGGCGTCACTCTCTCCTGCTGTGTTTCCACTGCATGTTGGTGTGAATATGAGTGCCTGGGTGTTTGTGTGTGTGTGTGTGTGTAATAATTGGCGGTAGTCTGGATATGGCAGTGATTCACATTTGAGTGTTGCATCACACTCAACATCCCCAGCGGGAGGAAGTCTCTTTACTGATTCAACTGAAAAAAAGCTTTTCTTGAGAATCATGGAAAAAAGGATGAAGGATAAATAAGAGATAAATAATATATTATCCCTAATCAAATATGTTGGAGTAGGTAATTCATTATTTTCTCTACATTTGTTTGTCTTCACTTTAGTGTTTGAGAAATATCGATTTTGGATGGCTGATGCAGATATTTTTAGACCAAGTCGCTGATTGCTGGTGTTCTGTGACAAAATTCAATATATGTAAATTTGAGCAATTCACACTTGTTCTTTGCTGAAGATAACATTTAGAATAATGAAGTCACTTAAGTTGCATTATCATTTCTTTAAACCAGGCCCTAACCTGACCTTGGGGAACTGGTATCTATACTGTATTCAGTGGTAAGGAAACTCTTGAATACATCCACAGTATTAGTGAAATTAATTCATGAATATGGAAACCAAATGAGGGGAAACTCTGTTGTTCAGTGATTTGCTTTGCTGTTAGTCAGTTTTCAAGGGGTTTACAAGCTGTACTGAGAACAACATCCTTAGATTCTCGACACATAGTTAGAACATTGTGAGCCTTTCTGGGTTTCCTTGTTCTTCACATGTTCATTTCAGCTTCCCCTCCTGCATCCCTACATGCAGGTCAGGTGGAATAGACTACAATCATATTTTTACAGCTCAGTGCAGGTAATAAGTGCAGGAAGGTTCCCTTTCTTCCTTCCAGTGCATGCTTAGGTCGCTCCAGAAACTTTGCATTAAAGACAATGAATAAATGTGCAACTAGGAAGTTATGTGAATGAATTAAATGCACATATTGAAATAAAAATCCATTGCATCAGCAGTGGTCTTTACCAGTGTAGACATATGTATGACATGCGTGACGCACATTAATACCTGTGCGTGATTGTGCCTGCATACAGTCACATTTGTCTTGGTGTATGAGTGTGTTTTTCATTGCACCTGCTTCCACAGATATCTCTGCATTTTTGAAAAACTCATCACCATAGATCTCCACGCTATAACCAGACAATCACTTAGTGTCTGCCTGTGGCCTGCTACCCACAGATTGCACTATTCCTCCCTTGGCCATGGAAATGGAGTATTATGCAACGAGTGGCCTACCTCAGGTCATTAAGATGCCCTCACTCAGCAAAACTGGCACATCTGCGTGTGCTGATCAGCCTGGCCCTGTGGTTGGTGTAGGGATGATAACTGCACGCTAATTAAAAAGCCATTCATTGGAGTGAAAGGCCAATTAAAGGCCTAATATTTGATAAGGCTCTCAGTTCACTCAGCAGCAAGCCCACCTGGGAAGTATTTATTAAATGTTAATGGAGACTGTAATTAATATCCAGGGCGGATTAACGTTCAACTGAATATCATTCACATTCACAGAGAGGGGGAGAGTGAGAGAACAAGTACAAATGAGAGACAGATATGAAAATCAGCATTTTGCTCTGCAAGACTGCCGAGAACACAAGAGGCTTTTATACAGGTTTGTCATCAGTCCAGAGCGTAACTACTGTGGATCACGACGATTCCCTTTTCACAGACGTTGTAGGCGAAATATGCAGATTCCTTGTAGCAGTTCACATTTTCTAAATATAGCAACCAGTTAGATCTTGATAATTAGGTGTTTGTGACTCTGTATATTGATATTCACACTGATGTGCCACGTGAATAGAGTGCTTTTGTGTGTGCGTGCATGCATGTGACTATTTGTAAATCAGTGTTGTGTGTGTTTGTAGCTGTTTTTGAACTGATAGTACATTCTGAATTATAGCATTTACTGAATACCGTGCATACGAATATTATAATGCAATATTCAGAAACTAGAAAGCAATATGCAATGTGTAATACATATGAAGGTAATGTAATATAATAATCTGTCTTTTGCATCCAAGTGAGGTCCCTTTGCAAAAGAGGAAAATCATTTTTCAGCTTTTCCCTATGCTAAAATCATGTCATTTATTTTAAATCATATTCCATTTTTCAGATGTGGGCCACTGCTACATTCCTCCCATTATGTTTTCAGTCATATTAATTGGAAAATGTCTTTGAGCAGCTTGTAGGGGAACCAGATGGCACAAAAAGTCATGGGGAAGTTTAGATTTTTCACTACAAAAATTGTACACACTTCAAAGTACAATATTCCCATTCTGTTAGTACTGTAGTTTGAAGAATTCAGACACAGCCTGTGTTCAGCACTCGTCAGTGTCAGGCATGCCTTGTTGTGTGACTATGTCAGTGTGTTCTGTTACAGTGACTGTCCTTGCTTCTGTCCCTCAGAAGCTGCCCTCTATTTATAAGTTGTACTTTTTAAAACTGTGTCCTCCTGGTCAGTGAGCAGCACAATGCTTGGGAGAGACACTCACTGTGTTCTTGAACTGTAGATAACGTACCTGGCAAAATGATTTCCCCGTAGAGCAGGCCTTTTGCTCCCCCTTTCCTTTTACAAATAGCTTTGTTACTGGTGCTGTGAGCTGAGTTATTGTCTGGCCATGATGATGGTTTTCTTTCATTTTCTTTCCATTTTGATATGAGGTTTTGGTTTTTACTTTTGACCTTGTTTATATCCTTTTCACAAGCCATTAGGAACTATGTAGTGTGTCTTCATTACTGATGGCTGCTCCATTAGCCAAGACTAATTGACATGGTCACAGAGGGCGGACATGCCAATAGCACTAAATATGCTAAAGATAATGATCTATTGGATTGGCAGGATTCACGTTATGGCTAAAGGTTGAGGTTAGAGTTACAATTTAATATTGGTGAAATTGACAGTGTGTAGAGACTCCAGTCCACAGTAAACTGTCAAGTGTCAAAAGGAGGTAAGTGGATGATGAAGTGACCACACAAATGTGCAACAGGTGCTATTAATTGATCTGTGTGTGCAGCCTGTTCTCACTCCCCACTTGTCAAATACTGACGCTTTGTCATGCCCCTTTGTCTCGCGTCACTTTTAAACGCATTGGGTACCCTTAGCGTCATTGTTCAACGTGCAGGGTGGTCCGATAGACTTCTATAGACCTCCCACAACATGGGAAATAGATGCCATGAGACCGATGACATCTAGATAAATAGATGTTAAAAATTGCCAAAAGTGGCAAAAAGTGGACTTAGCTAGACTTTGCTGCAGGAGACTACCGTTCACTTCCCGCTTCCAACAACGTTTCAAGTGATCATTTTAACCTAAATCATGAACTTTCCCTAACCCTACCCAAGTGGTTTTTGTGACTGTTGACATATATGAAAAATGTGCTCTCAATTGTAAAAATGAATCTTTATTTTGTATTGTCACATAGGCAAACTTGAATTAATGCAGGTACTGAATGATGGACAGTGATAGCAGCCAATGAGATACACCGAGATTGAAATTTGATATGCGTGTATATATCAATGGGAATGTGTCAATAAAATTCTCTTTGAAAGTGAGTTCCAGTCAGAGTAGAACTGATGCCCCACTGTGTTATTATTCCACTAAAATTATTTTTGGTCTAGCACTGAGTATGCACACCACAGTCGCTGCACAATTCACCTCTGCCAACAGGGCCTAAACGAAACCAGACCTTAACCACAGCGTTGTCACACCATAAACCTATTATTTTTTTAACAGCGATTGCATGAAAGGGAGGCATGAAAGATACTTCCTATACATTATATAGGATAAATTTCACAAACTGCAGTGATATTGCATGTTGAAAAGTGCATCTAATAATGACACGGATGGGTTTACTTTGGACTAAGTTGGAAGCTTGGTGTGTCTCAAGCCCTGAATATACTCAAGCGAATGCATACATAGACAGCTGCAGACACCACGGACATGTAGTAGTTCTGTTTATACTACTCTCTGGAGTCCACCTGGAGGACGCGTTCCACATGTGCGGAGTAGATCTGCGTTTATTGGTTGTAGTGTAGTTGTCCGTGCGGTCACAACAAATAGGAGGTACATGGATGTCCTTACAGAGCCTATGTTTACGCCCTCTCATGACGAACTTTATGTCATGTGGACCCTAGGGGACCCTCTCATACTCACAGATGAGGAAAGCATAAAGGTGAAGACACACCGAATCCATTGATGGATGGCACGGTGCATGATGTATATGGCACAGCGAGTTGACGGACCAACTGCCATATCAGAATTTGCATAATCACGACTTGACTTAAACTTTATGCAAATGAGGTCCATCCAGTACAACACAGCCAGCTCACAAAACTCAGATCAAACTGTCAAACTAGGCAGTGCTGATCAAATATGAATCAAGATTCTGTTACTGCATTGCCTATTTTACACCTCAAATGTTTTCAGAAACATACTTTAGTGTGCTGTTTAGCTGTAAAATGAGAATGTTTGTTTGTTTGGCAGAGAAAAAACCAAGTACTGCCCAACTCGCGGTACATCACCCACCATGTCACCTACCAGCCGGAACATTCAGTGGTCCAGTGTGCCCAGATGCATCCTGAGTCTGTGTGTCTGCACCTTAAAGCCGGTATCATGGTGCAGACACACCGAATCAGACCTGTAGCTCTTTATACATCCATGACACAGAGACAGAGAGCAGAGCGGAGCAGAGCACAGAGACGGAGACAGTGATGTAACCTGGTCGCTATGCTACGAGTCCCAACCTCACACCCTGCATGCTGTTATTAGCTGGGAGCTACACACCCACTGCCCAAAGGTTGACGCCCAGAAGCATGCCGAACGCAGCAAAATAAATGGAAAATACAGGCAGAGGGCAGAGTCTCTGTGGATAAATACACTGGACACACACCTAGTGGGTTATAAGTGATGATTGAAAGGGATTATTTTTGTATGAGTCTATACATTGTTCTTTTAGGATAATCCTGCATAGTATACCTTTAAGTTAATACTATGAATAATACACTTGCCTCAACCTGTGTTATTTAGATGCTCCATTATATAATAATAAAGAGACACCAATCATAAGCTTTGCACCAGTGCACCTCACATTAGCTGCACACACTGAACCCCTCTGCAAACAATGTGTGTGTGGATTTGTTTATGTCTATTCAAATGGATTAATTTGAAATAGTTTGTAGTTGCAGAGTCAAAAAGTCTGACAATGTCTGACAAAGTTAAAGCTGACAATGTTTCATTTCACGAAATTAGAAAACATTTAGCTGATTAGCTGACCGTCTTTTATCTGTCAACCCTTGAAATGCCATTCTGTTCACTGTAAGTCTGCAAACAACAGACTAAACAGCATGCTAGCCAGAGTATTACATGCCTCCATGTGAGAAGAGTCGGAGGATCCCATAGTAAATAGTGATAGTTTCAATAATGGATGTGTGTACATGTATGTGTGAGTGTGAGTGTGCAAACAGCAAGAATGAAGTGGCTGCGTATGTGTGTGTGGTCTTTATTGGTCAATAAAATACTCAGGCCCGAGTCTGACTGTAAATTTATTGTTTCTGTGGTCAGTTTCTATGTGTGTGTGTGTGTGTGTGTATGAGTGTGTGTGAGAGAGAGTGTGTGTGCAGTATTAATGCCACAATATCCAGTAAATCAGTCAGACACAACAGACAAAGCACTATGTTAAAACTTCACTGTAGAGAAGCTAGAGCTAAGATAGATGGGTGGGGGTGGGGGGACTATTAAAGGATATAAAGTAAGAAGGGGAGGAAGGGCGAACGAGAGGAAATCAGCAGGAAACGGCTGTTGAACGGCGCTCAGATCAATACTAATAACCACACACGGAGAATGACTTCCTCTCATCCCTATAACTCACACAGAGAGGAGAGGAGGAGAGATGGGAGCATGGAGAACATGGAGGCTGTTAGAGGAGAGGCGACAGGAGGAAAAATTAATATGATGTCCAAATTTGTCTGTTTTGCAGTCTCTTTTGGTCTCCTTGCTCCTTTTCTTTCTTTCTGTTTAATAAGAGGGCAGGGCAAGCAGACGGCCATATTTGAGGTGCTACTATATCACTGTGCAGACGCTGTGCCACCCATCTCCTCCTCCTGCAGCCCTCAATGAGCTCACAGAGTTACAGTCATATTTGGAAGATTAGAGAACTGTGTGTATGTGTGTGTGTGTATCTATGTGAGTTTGTGGAGTGTTGGAGTGCCATACAACTTGTGGTGAATTAGATTGTTCTAAAAGCATCTCTCAATAAGAGGCTGGTGAATGCGTTTGCCCTAATGGCCTGCCATTTTATATGTCTTTAATGAAGTTACAGAAGAGGAGAAAATGGTCAGCCCTGCTGTGCTCCCCTACACACACACACACATACACACACACACACACACACAAACGCAGCACTCTCCATTTTCTTTCTAAGCTGGGGTGCAGACATTAACCTCAGCTAATTCTGTGTGCCAGTGAGAAACTGAAGCTGCATAATGTTTACTACCTCACAAAGCAAAACACATTTCTCTGTGGGGTTTTTTTTTTGCATGTGTTAACATATCCGTGCACATGACTTTGTCAGCTGAACTTACAGTACCAATGCTGTATCAAAGCATTATAATGTGATCCCTGCTTACTTTAGAGTGACAAGGCTTCACAGCTTCGGTGAAAATTCAACACCTCAAAAACTCAAACATATTCACATTCCACTGAGTTGAAACTTCCCCATGAGAGGGTGTATATGAGAGAGGGGCAGAGTAAAGTAAGGGCCTCTGTGATGTCAGATGAGAAAACTATACACACATGCAGATATTTCAGTGTTGCATATTGTCTGACAAGTGGAACAATAAATTCAGTTTTCTTCTTTTTGGTGCCAAATATGAGAACCAAAGGCAGAAGATCAGTCTAAAGCACATGCCTTTTGCCAGTATGTCGCAGGGCTGTTTCAAGAACCTCTTCAGATAATTTCCAAAGCAGCGTTGGAAAGCAGACACGTTGTGATTCCCAGATGGCAGACAGCTCATTGTCTGTGACTACATACATAGAGCCAAATTCTAGGACAGAGCTTTCATAAGCTGGTCATTATGGTGGAACTCAAGAGCAGATGGCATCCTAAAGCCCTGCCTGGAATTTTCTTTCTACAAGCACCACTATGACATATTGTCTGTAGTTTTTTGTCATGCATTACTTGGGTAGGCAATGGCTCACGGGCATGGAAAAGCAAAAGAGATTACATGAATCTTCACTTAAAAAGCAATATGTTGCAATTAATTCAAGTAGTGTTTGGTGATCATGGATGAATCCTTGTCTATTATCCCTGCAATCTGCTCAAAAAGGCCCTTTGTGCTTGTCAACTAAAACTGAATTTGAAATTTTAGATACTTTGAAGACTCTGGTCTATATTTTTACAGTACACAACTTGGGAATAGTATAATTAACAACAAAAAGAGATGGGCTCCTTGATGGGCAGAGTATCCAAGGTACATGTAAGTATTGATGTGTAACTGAAATGTTTCATCCCACAGTAACAGAAAATCTCAGGAACAGGAAAGGAAAGCTCCTGAACTATATAGACTCAATATAACCTGAACAAGGTTTACTTCCTCCAGGTAAGTAATTAAGAATTTGATCAAATTGAATGAGACATATGAGGATTCCTTATTGATTTATTCTGATGAATGACATTACTCTCTACATTTCACTGACACACATTTAGTTGTCATCAGTGCAACCTTCTATAAGATATATGCTAATCAATAATCTACCCTTATCAATAGATTTTCTCCAGGGCTATCTTCAGATGGTGCTTAGCTTATCAAACAACAATGATACATATCATCATCGACCCATCCTAATCAATTATTCAATCTCAAGACCTAAGCCATACCTGCATATGTTACAGCCCCTTATGGCCATATCTATCTATTCCTGTCTTCTGTGTCCGTCCATCTCTCTTTGATATTGACTTAGCCAGAGCTAAGGTACGCTGGTATTGAGTGGAACAATGTCTGGCCAAAATACTATTGACTTGGACAGTGTGTATTCATCAAAGTTCATCCCATTGGTAATAAAAGGTCTTCCATGGATATCACAAGAACAAATATGAACATGTGCTCATGAACAAATATAACTAGTCAAGATGATGATGTGAAGAGAAATCTGATGTTTCTCTCTACATGTATGGACAAGCATCAAAGTGTCATAATATTTGACTTTTATACAGTTGAGAATATATGGATACCATGTATGAAGTTTTGTCTTAGATTTAAGTTCATTAAAT
Organism: Thunnus maccoyii; assembly: GCF_910596095.1. NCBI lineage: Eukaryota > Metazoa > Chordata > Actinopteri > Scombriformes > Scombridae > Thunnus > Thunnus maccoyii. The sequence continues at coordinate 17,682,423 of NC_056536.1, forward strand.
ACAGGACCAGTCAAAAGTTTGGACACACACATTCAAGGGAATAGGAAGGTGTATCTAAACTTTTGACTGGTACTATATATTTCAAACAGGGCGCACTGCAAGCCTTATGATTGAGGCGCTTACCACCTGACTGTGACACCCTCTGTTCGCTTCCAGCCAGGGATCTGCTTGTCTAAATCTTGCTACATCAGCCAACATATATGCAGATACAGATATATCTGCAATAAACTAATATTAGTCATATATCAGCCCAGATAATTTATCAAAGGAGTCTAATGGTAACTGATTTCTATGTAGAGGTGTACACAGATTGATCTAAAGAACCTGGGAGGTTTGCTTTCATTATACCAGCCCTAAGAATATCTGTCAAAATAGTGGAATACTATCACTTATCAGTTTTTGCTGTGTTGGGCTGCAATTTATAGGTTAAGACGATGGCTGTTGTAAGCACTTTACAGTGGATGGAACAAATTTAAAAAGATAATTTAGTGAAGACTGTGCAGCACTGATGTCTTTGCAGTTATCTCATAGGCAAGACATAGTAAATGAATACCTTTGTCTACAAAAACATAGCTATTTTTCTAAAATTCATGTGGATTGGATGGTTCATGTGATAGAGTGAACAAGCAGTAATATTGGCATGTTACTGCTCGTTCACTCTTCATAACCGGTGACCCATCACCTATTTCTGCCGCTTATCTATGTCCAGGTCATGATTAATGGGTAATTAGTTATATTATTGGGAATGTTTGTTATATACTGCCAGGAAGTGATGACAAAAATGCAAAATACATTAAATTTACATTTATTTCACATTGCACTTGGTAAATAATTCTAGCCATTATCATCATTAATGGTTTTTATTGACAATCATACTTTGACCATCAGACAGGTATTAAATTGTATTCTATGTGGTATTAAAAATATCTTAAAAAGTCTTAAATTTAACTTAGTGAAGCCTGCACAAACCCTGTGTCATAATTTCAGTAACTGTTAATTTAAAGCTGGAATGCGGGACCTTTGTCTCCCCCTTCTGGCAATGAGAATAATTACAAATGCACTGTCAACACGTACTTACGTTATAGGCTACACCGTAGCCTACTCTGTCGCTGCTGTTGCAGCTGTAAAACGGTGGGTTAATTGTCGCGAGTGTCACACAACCCAGGCGAAATGACTCGTTTCACCATCAGAATTTGATCCGTTCGGTCCGATAGCATTTGGAAAGTCTAGAAGAGCCGCACGATTAAATCATTTTATCCCCATTTAAGTTAACAGAAGGCTAACCGGAAGTTGGTCTGCTCGACCAGCGGAAGTCTGGGTGCGCATTCAAACAGCCAGCGCGGGAATGTCCCTCCCGACATGAGATTTAAAAACTCTGTATACTGTGAAATACAGAGAGATTTATCTAGCTGTGATAGGCTTAATCGGCAATGTGTGAGGTCGTTTGGCAAGGGCATGAATGTTACCGACGTTCATTTGTAAGTAACCTATAAGTCCCGCGCAGGTTTAAGGTCAGATTGGTGAGGGAGGACTTCTACAATGCCATGACAGAGGATGGATGAGTGCAACTCTACAAACTGTAAGTAAAGTTATTTTCACCAAGTTTGTTTAATTGTGTTTGAGTTGGCCGCAGTGCCATTGCTGGACCGATGGCTGTGCTTGTAGTGACATGCTGAAAGTGTCTCTGGAAGTTGTATTTAAACTGCTAATGGATTTGTTGTGATTAGACCTTGGCCACAGTTATACTTTTACTGCTGTGTTCTTATTAGCTAACTGTGGTGCAATGCGTATGAATAAAAATTACCTATAACCTTGGTTTTTACAGCAAGCATATTCAAAATCATGGCTTTGTATTTGCAAGTCTGAGTTATACTGGCTACCCTTGCCTACTCAACCCTTCCATTTACAATGGTGTTTATTGGTGTTTGGGGAGTATGGGCAGTATAGTAGTATGGAAGCAAATCCAAATGTGTTACATAATGTTTTTTATTGCCTTCTTAGTTATTTGGCCGATTTGCATTGAGTGTTTTGTCACATTGTCACATCAGACTCTCGGTTTTGTTTTAACATGTTTGAGTGATGTCTGCTATGCTGCCATCTGTAGATCTAAGTGCTTGTGACTTTCTCTCCGTGACAGATTCATAGAACTTATTAAAACAAACTGGACACACTGCTGGTTGGGCATTAGTGAAACAAAAGCTTTCTATAGTATATTACATACATTTTATATTATTTGTGGTACAATTTTTGTTGGTTGGTCTAAGTGTTTGCATTTGGTGCTTGCATGGTTTTTCCTCTTGTTTCAGTCACATGCACAGTGGCATTGTTGTCCTTTTTCTGGCCTTTCGTTGCTGTCTTTGAGGTGTTCTGGCAAGGAAGTTACTGCACACATTTATTTTTAGGGTCACAGTATTTTTTTTGATGAATAAAATTAATGCATCTCAGTTTTTAACATTGAACATATAGCACACACAATATTCAGTGGCAGGCTGATATAGCATAACAGCATAAAGACTGCTAACTCTTTTGACGCTTTGCAATTATGGTAGGAGTTTGAGGGCACTTTACTGATTTGAATCCAGTATCAAATCTGCTCACTCAATCTGATTTGAGTATGGAATCTGCTTATCGAATTTGAATCCATTCAATCCCTTTCTGTATCCATTTAGATTTAGTGGTCAACTTTTGAAGAAACTACAGGTCAGAAGATTTGAAAAGAGTTTTGGGTGGCATCCTAATTAATATTCACAACCCATAGCTATGACTTGAAAATGAGATAAGATAGAACTGAATTTCATTGCAAAAGACATGTTTATGCCAAAGATGCTCAGTATTCATGGTACAATAAATGTTCATAGTAGCAGAAGATATGAAATGTTGATTAAATATGTATCTGGCACACTGAAATAACAGTAGCATATTGACTTTGGCAGAGCTTATTTTTCACATGCAACTTTCTCCAAATACTGGAGATCTGGGTCAGAGCTTTTTATCGGATAACCTTAAATTATTGATATACAAATGGAAGTTTAACTGGGAAAATGCGACTGCTGAAATTGATGTGACGTGATCAGCTAAATCGTTTTACTAGAGAAGACTTATGACTTAATGAGTCAGAGTGTAGTCTTTTCCCTCACAAATGATCTTTGTCTGAGTGTAGACACTGATTGGCTGCAGGGGGCACTCAGACACACAAAGTTTCATTTTGGCCTGTCATCAAGTTACTCACAAAATTAATGTTAATGAGCGAAAGCTGATATATCCTGCTGCTGGCGACGTTTGTTTTGTTCACTGCTCTTTGCTAACAAGAAAGGAGAAATAAAACATTTGATAACAGATTAGTGGAAGCCCAGCGAATCTGTGTACTTAGCCAGTCAGTGTCATTCACACCAGTGCATCCACATATTTTTCAACAATTGCACACTCAAATTTTTACTCGCAACCATGTACTGTATGCTTTTTTTTCATCCTGATGTGACTTGCCATTATGTTATTTGGACACATGTGAGGCATGCAAAGAGTACTATTGAGTGGGCTCTGTGCTGGTCATTAGAATCTATCTTTTTTAAGGTAGACATTTTGACTTGTCATGGCAGGAAAAGCACAGGTGCAACTAATAACATCAAAAATGGCTCAAGTGTCCCAGTAAACCATATGAGTGAGACAGCAAGCACAATACCGGGGCCCTGGAACTGGCTCACTTAAATGGAATACAATTGTTATTAATGTTATTAATACACCTGTGCTTTTCCTGTCAGGACAAGTGAAAATATCCACCTTGAAAAAGGCATATTGTGGATATAAAAAATTGAGTGGTAAACTTATCACAAGGTGATTTTTATCAGCATCAAGGTTTATGATGAATAATTCTGTTTGCCTTTTAACATAATAACAAAAATCCAAATAATGTAGTTTCAAATGATTTTTGTAGTACAAGAAATAATGTAAAAAGTCAACAGGGGTGAATGCTTTAGTAATTCACTCTATTGTATGTGTGATGGCCAAACCAAATGGATATAGCTGAATGATTTGGGCTTGTGTGTATGTGTATGTGTATGTGTATGTGTGTGTGTGTGTGTGTGTGTGGGTGTGTGTGGGTGCGTGCATGTGCTCTCACCCACATGTGTGAAGTGGGTGTGCATAGGGGAACTAATGGTGACTTATTAACATCATAATTCAGCCAGGCAGGACAACTAATCACTGAGACCTCAGATAGACCAGCCACAGGGGGTGATGGATGAAGCTTGTGTGTGTGTGTGTGTGTGTGTGTGTGTGTGTGTGTGTGTGTGTGTGTGTGTGTGTGTGTGTGTCTGGATGTGTGTGTCTGGATGTGTGTGTGTGTGTGTGTGTGTATTTGTGTGTCTGGATGTATGTGTGTGTGCTTGTGTGCATTAGTGATAGATGGGTTGTGTGGAGGTCCTTTCACACTGAGATGTCTCCTAATCAGTCTTAATGATTAGACTCCATTGATGAGGTGCATTGATGAGAATGGGATTGTGGATGTAGGGTGTGGCAACAAAACTCTGCCAAACAGGAAATACACCCCACCGATATCCTGTCTACTTGAGGACTTGAAGAAGGTATAGTTAAGACTAAACAATAAATCACTGTGTCTCTGCCTGCCTGTGTCAGTGTGTCTGTGTGTGTGTGTGTGTGTGTCTGTGTGTGCTTGCATGTGTACTACTGATTAGTAAGTTCATGTGTGTCTGCATGTTTGGGAGGGCAGGACTGAGGTCATTTGTCACAAGGAACTCTATAGAGAGGAGTGTGTGGACGTCCCCTCTTCTGTCTTCTCCTCCTCTGTCTGTGTCTCCATCTATCTCTCCGCCTCCTCCCTCAGCGATGCCACTCGACCGACTGTGGCCCAGTCAGGGCTGTTTACACTCATTTAGCTCCAACTGAGGTGCAGCCAGGGTGGGGTTTGAAGTATTTATACCTAAAAGGGTAAGAGAGAAAACAGGAAACAGGAGAATAAAATTTAGGAGTCAAATACCTTGGCAGTGACTAAGAGCTGTAGATGGGCGAGAACGTGATTGCCATGATGGTTTCTGCTCTCTTCAGCTGACAGTTATTGTAACCAATGTAAGCAATGAAATTACACCACAGAGATGATTTAGCACATGTCTGATTGGAGTTATTCTTAACATGGACATTCCTCCCACCCTTCCTCTTTCTCTCTTTCCATCCCTTAGCAAACGGAAGAGAGGAAGAGACAAACTGAATTAGTGTTCTTTTCATCATCCGTGACCAGTGAGCCGTCTGATAACCCTGATCTAATTATGAACGCTAATTGTTAAGTTCTCCCTCCTCTCATCCTCCTCTTTCTTGCCATACACACATTCAGGACTGAAGGCCCACTTCAGTTAGAGGAAGCTTTTCTGCATGTGTGTGCGTCTAAGTATTTACTTCCTTCCTGCTAATGGCACCAACTTCAGGAAGAGGTCCAATATCCACTTTTAGCATAATCATTCTGAGCATGAGCGGCAACATGAGAGATTTATGGTCTGCTGAATAGAGTCTGGCAAATCCTCCAGTTTTCACATTTCAACCTCTTAGCTGTCTGTTGTCCCCAGCCATCTTCATCCTACCCCTCCTTTCTCTTTTTATTCACTCACACTGGTGGTCACTGTTGACTTTTTTTTGTTTATATATGTGTGTAATTACATGTGCACCCATTTATATTTTATGTATCTGTATTTGTACTTCTGTTTAGTACGTCTGTGTCTTTCTCTCTTTCCCAAACAATAGTTACGTCTTCAAATTTGAACCTAGTTTGTAATACTTTGTTAATATAAACATATCTGGTGTCCTTGGTTCAACTGGCTGAAGTCCTGAATAAGAGACAAGGGAGCATCAGCCATGTTTTGATTATTGGTTTCCTCTATGTTCCTGCTGTGAGTAATGACCAGGACTTTTAATGGGGGTCTTACCAGTGTCCTGCTATTAATTAAAGCTTGATTGGAAGAATAAATTAATCTAGCTGTGGTCCGCCCGATCAATAACCCATATGAGGGCTCCATTAAGCACCAAAGGCTGAGCACTCTGCATGTGATATGTGTGTGTTGAAGGAGTTAGGGGAGTCAAATGGGCCTCTTAGATTGCGAGTGATTTTCACCCCTATTAATCATAACAATCTCATCAAGTCGTTGGAGGTATGTGTGCATGTGTGTCTATGTCCATCCATCCATGCACGTGTGTTGCCTGCAGCAGTATCATGTAATTTTATTTTCAACACAGTCTTGAATTGATTTTGGTGTTCTGCATGTAGACGGTAAACAGATGGTATTTCGCACATATAAGTCAAGAGAATCTGACATTTTTCACTTGAATCAGTGGAAACCTTTGCTATTAAAACAAAGGCAAATGGCATTTGCACATTTTAAAGTTCACTCAAATGAAATGCTAATCCAGAATCCAGAGTCAGTTTAATATGCAGGCCCAACTTCAGCAAAATAATTATGCTGAGGCACTTCATAAAGGTGGAAAATATCAAACCGACTAACGCTGAATTTTAAAAAACAGATGAGAAAAGATATATTTAAAGTGATATAGTTTGCAGGCTCTCATGTTCTAGCAACCTTTCAGATTGAAAAGCTAATACAAAACATGTTAATACAGACCTGTGAAGACTGTTCCTGTTTGAAATATAATTATGTTCCCATTTGATTTAAAATGATTAGAAAAAAAACAATTAGAGTGCATGTAAAATGAGTTTATTGTAAGATTGGTGCATTAAAGGACATACAAATCAGCATTTTCATTCAGCAAGTGTTTCCCTAATAATAAGTGCTACCACCTATTTACATTTTGACAGGAAAAAGCCATGTGGTTGTTTAAACTAGGGTTAATGGTAGGGATGAGCAAAATAAATGATATAAACACTGACCAAAACATAAAATTTCCCTGATAAGGAAATTAGAAATGTTGATATATGGTGAATAAGTTACAGTCAACCTTAAACATACAGAGCTGTTGTGAATAAAGAAGGTAAAAGACGTTGGTGATGTAGAAATACTCTGGCTACTTTAACTACTCTGGCTTAAGGGAAGAAATACTGACTTTTGTGATAAATATTGATAAATTACTGTGATAAAATTTTCACCATATTGCCCAGCCTTAGTTTATGCATTTGAAAACTTGAATATTATCAACAAATGTTCATGACAATCTGCCAGTAGGATCATGAGATACAGTGTCTTCCACATAATAATCATAATAATCAATGTTTACCCTTGTTTCTCAGTAAATTACATGGCAGTTTTTGGTATATTTTTTGTGTACAAGTACAAACTGTGTACTTCTCATGGCCCAAGAAGAAAGGTCAGCAAATCAGTATGTAACAAACAGTATGATTCATTCACTGGGGACCATAAGTAGCAAATTTTATGTAAATCTACTTATAAGTTTTCAAAATATCACGTCACAGACCAAAGTGTAAGTGGATATTCTAGTGGCATGACTAGGGATTTGAATATCCATCTGTCGGCCCACCACTTTGGTCCAGACTGAAATATCTGAAGAACTATTGGATGGATTGTCATGAACTTTTGTGCAGACATCCCTGTCCCCTTTGGGATGAATAGTAATACCTTTGGTGAACCCTTGACTATTCCCCTAGCACCATCATCAGGTCAGAATTTTAATTTGTCCAGTACTTTGATTTATGACTGAACACTTGCCAAAATAATGACGTTCCCATCAGCTTTGTGTGACGTGCTAATCAGCAAATGTTAATATTCTACCACGTTAAACTAAGATGGTGAATATGGTAAACATTATACCTGATTAACATCAGCATTTGAGCATTGTCACTGTGAGAAAATTCAATGGCTGGCACGCAAAGACATTGTGTGTGTGGCAGGTAAAACCCCCCCCATGCCTATGTGACGTGTCGTCTCCGTGCCTGGTGTATTTCGGCTGTTAGTCTTGTTGACCTCATGGTGATGCTAGATGAAGGTTCAGGGCATCATTTTACTTGTCTCTGAACGTTGGCAACCTCTGTGCGCTGTAAAAACCGACAAAAAAAGTTGTGACAAACATCATCATATTTCTGAGACAGTTCGTATCCATGCAAAATTTGATGCCATTCTGGCCAGAAGTTGTAGATCTATTTCTCAAAGGAATGGCAAACCAATATCACCATGCCCCTATAATCTAACTAGAGCTGAGCTAAAACTGGAGCTAAAACTTCACACTTTTCGTGTTCTCTGTACAGTAGGTCAGGTAAACATAATAGATAAGCTATGGAAATATTTGATATGTGGACAGAGTAACATTTACATTTAGTTAGTTCTTTGTATCAGTTCATGCATTTTGAGTAGCTTCAAAGTGGGAATGATACAAGAGACTCACAGGTTTCTAGTTTCTCTCTGAGTAAGCACTGAATTATCATTCAGCTTTAATACAGAGTGTTTGATCATTTTCAAAGAAACTGTTGCACAGATTTATTCCATGTGCCTCTTGTCTGTCTTGGTTTCTCTTTCTATGATTTACCTTTAGCACACACACACAGACAGCACACATGCACACACCATGTAGGTATCATTTTGATATGCACTGGACTGTTTCAGCCTGAGTGCTTGCACAGATTGGTGCTAGTCAGACACACAGAAGTACAAACCCCAACCAAACAGCAGTGAATGTACTCTGCTTCTCATGAAATGTTGCAGTGCTTGTTAGTTTGGTAAACTGTTTTCTACCCCTCTTGCTAATGATTCATTTGTTGTTTGAGCTGTTTCCTTGCAGCCCGAAAGTACTGATAATCAAAATCCCTGCTCTAATTTCATTACAACATTTTACAGTAAATAGGCCTCTCACTGTTTCCCGATGCAAATAGAAAAAGTCCCTCTCTCTCCATTATTCTCATTTGCATTCTGTGTCAGAATAAAGAAACCAATCAGGGATGTGAATTTTCTGGATTAATCAGGAATTCCAGATTTTTCGACCTGAAAATGTGACCCATCTGAATCATGCAGATCTGTAAAAAAATATTTTGGAAGGGTTGGGGAGGGGGGTGTATGATCTGCCTGAGTGGAATGGAGAGGATTTGAGGACATCTATATCAGCTGAAGTGCATGAAATTTTTGTTTGCGTTCAGCTCAAGCTCAAACAGCAGTGAGCGGGAGGAAGGCAACTGGTGCCATCTTGGCTGTTTTAATGAATACAACAGGGGAGAACCCGCTGGGAGAAATAACATAATCATTGGGATTTCACTCTAAGTGAAGTGGGAATTGCTGGTAAGTGGGGTTTGCAGCGGAATTATGTGCACGTTGTTTGGTGTATTTAACAAGACGAAGTGAGCATGCACGTTTGTGTTTATTTGCTGCGCGTAGTTTTCACAGTACAAGCAGCTGTTAGCTGCTAGCTAACAACACAGTTGTGCTTGTAGGGAAAAAAAGTATGAGTAGGTTTTGACAGGCGCCTTGTTTCTGTTACTTTCTTTTGTCATGGGTGAATAGTATTTCTGTCCACTGTGTAATAGAATGAATAATTTTACTTTCAAGTAGCGTTAACGCTAGCTGTTGGCTAATTTAGTTCATCCCACTTGATGGGGCCGACTATTTACTGGCGTTAACCAGTCCGTTGGCGCTTTAGACGCAGGTAATTGCATGTTTAGCTGTGAAGCATTGCTGAATTGAAGTGTTTTCAGCAGTGAGGTTCAGTGTTTGGTTTTATAACCAATAGAAAAATCAGCAGCATCTCCTTATGACCATGATAGCCATGAAGGGAAATCCACAGTGAAGTCCATCAGTGCAGCGGCCGTTTCCAAAGCAGGACACAAGGCTAGAGTATGATGGCTGTGCCTCAGCCAGTGAGAGGAGGTGCTGGAATTGTAGTAATAATAAAAAAATGGATTACATTTATATAGTGCTTTATCTTGATACCCAAAGTGCTTCACAGTAAAGAGGGGAAAACTCACCTCAACCACCACCAATGTGTAGCAACCACCGGGGCAATGCATGGCAGCCATTTTGCACCAGAACGCTCACCACACATCAGTTTTAGGTGGAGAAGAAGGGAATCATTGAGCCACTTTCACAGGGGGTAATTAGGTGGCCGAATGGAGAGCGCCAGGTTGGGAATTTTGCAAGGACACCGGGGAACCCCTTACTCTTTGTGATAAGTGCCGCAGGATCATTATGAACTGTAAATCAAGGCACTTGGATCACACGTAGTTTCACTTTAACTAACTTGTATATATCTGTGCAATTTCAACACTTAATAAGTTTTCTGCTTTGCGCAAAGCGGATAGTCACACAAACAGTCAACAAACTGAATGTCAACATAAATACATTATTTCGATATTTATTACTTTATTTATGTAATTATAGCACTAGAAATAATTTATCTTGCTTTTCTTTGTCAGACCAAATGAGGGGAATTGACTATTCTTACATTCTAAAGATCATTTCCATTATCTTGATTTTCAGCATACACAGACTCATGGCCAGGCTAGCACTGAAAAGCCCTCAAGTAAAATCTATTGTGCTCTGCGCTGTTTTTTTTTTACTGCTTTCTTGTCCTTTGCCAATCACATGCCTGACCAATAAACCCAAGTCCATCTTGGGCCATGCATAAATGAATTTCTTAAATAAAGATGTCAAAAAACTATTCTCCCTCCACTGTTTCCCATTTTGCTTCCATTTTACTTGCTCTTTTTGTCTTGTGTGTGTGTGTGCATCTGTGCAAAAATGTGCGTTTGTGTGAACATCTACGCTATTGTATGGCTTTACACGGTTTAATGGAAAACCTTGCTTGGTTTCCCCTACCTCATTATTTGATAGACCAGATGAGAAATAGATTTATGATTCAGATTAATAACGTTAGCCAGAGTTCATTGTTTCCGCCAGCCAGCCGAACAACTTCATATCAGTCCCACTAATGCGTTTGAAACACTAGTGCTGTGTGTTTAATAATATCGCTGTTAGAAAAGCCATTCGTTCTCATTTGAGCAGCAAGTCTCATTTGGTTGGATGGAGTAGCTCTCCATCTCACCAATCCTGCCGTGACTATGGGGAATACCAGGCAAATGAAGGATAGCAATATTTCTACTATCGTGCTGTGCAGATATCTAAGAGTCTGTGTTGTAATATAGGAATAAAATATATTAAGAGAATATATTGAAGACTTTATGGAAAACAGAAAAAAAAATACCCCCAGTGTTCACATCCATGTGTGCCAACTTCTCAGTAATATGTGTGCATTTGTGAGCTGAGATTAGAGTTGTGATAAAACTAAAGTTTTCCAATCCTGTTTTAGAGGAAAACATGGGAGATGTTAGTTGTTTAATCTGAATGAGATGCATTTGAAGTGACTCCATACAAAAAGGAGAATCCAGTCTATGCATAAAAGCTGACAGTATAGGATACAGTTACAATATTGCAGAGTTTATTGTTATATTTAGTTTCTCATTTCCAGGATTATTGTTATATTCATTGTTGTATATTTAGTGAGACTATAGATAGCCCAAACTTTTTCTTGTTGAGGTCACATGCTTTGTGGGCCCACGCTACAGCTGTGAACAGGGGTGTACTCTAACAATAAATGAATATGGCAGCAAAGGAGCTAATCGGCCAAACAGTGCTGGTCACAACGGGACACCAGCAACCCTTAATCATCAAGCTGCAGCAAATTAATTACCACAATCATCTACCTACGGCAAATTAATTATCACAATCAATCACCACAAATTAAACTGGGCCTTAAAATAGCCCCGCGGTCAACTGGCAATCAGCACCTCTGGCCTGCGCCCAGGGTGAGACAAACGCACACAAGCAAATATGCCGACACACCATGTGAGACAAACATGGAGGCATGTATACATAGCACACAAACATTATTTTATCTATATTTTATATATATATAGACACACACATGCAAAATCAAAGCACACACACACACTTGTGCACACACACACACACACATAGAGCTAATAGAAAGGGAAGGACATGAGACTCATTTAACAGCAAATGTCATCTCGACAGCCCACTTAATTAGAACTGCAGAGCTAAAAGAAGGAGACAGGAGGAAGGGTTGGGGGTGGATTAAGAAAAGAAGATTGGAAAAACAATGTTGAATGGAGAAAATAAAATAACAGAAAAGGGACCACTGAGTATATAGAAGTATATAGAAGCATTGGAAAAAAAACTGCAAAAAACTGCACAATTGAAAACAAATAACATTTTCTCTCTTCTAATTAATTTGTAACGCTTTCCATTAACATATTTTAACAGTTGAGACATGTGTCAGTCAGGGGCCTCATAACTCTGTGGTGTTTGTGTAGGAGTGAAACCTGAGGGGATAACAGTTTTATGAGACTAACTGTGAGATATGTGTGATAATGACAATCTGGTCTTCCTGCTTCCAACTGTCTTTAGAAGAACAAGCCAAAAAGTTTTTTTTTTTTCTTTTTTCATGGTACTGTGTGTTTTGAAAACATCTGAAAAAGATGACTAACAATGTACATCTGTCTTTTACATAACATGACTGCTTGTTAGCGTTGTTAGCATTCTTCAGTAATAGGCACATTAGGCTGAATGGGTCAGGTGGAAATATTGACACAGTTAATGTGCTGTTTTTATTTAGTTGGAGCATATGTTTAATGCACTGTACTGTACAGTGAGATCATATATTTAGTATGGATAGGTATACTCTATCACAGCTGGTATATTTGGTTTCTTGAGCTGCTCTTTGCTCTTTAGGAATATTTTTAATCAAGTCAAGTGTGTTGGGTGTATTTTTCATGCAATAGGAGAAAGTACACTGTCTCAACCTCACCTGCTATGTTACATATGACCTATCTAGGTATGTCCCAAGCTTGTTTATTGGATCAGGATCTCTAGCAAAGCCTTTTTAATGGTTGGATATCAGCTACGGTATATAAAGTCACATCTATTTATAATGCTTATTTTATAGTAACAAGTTGCTTTCCAGGTACACTGTAATGAATGTCCCATTGTGCTCTGTTGCATCACTGGAACCTATTTTCTAATGCACAGTATTAGGAGCTAGTGACCCATGAAGCAGCACAAACAAGAAAATAACAGCAAGCAGCCTCAATTAATGATATCTACACTGACAGCTCATGCTGGCAAGTGATGCGAGCAGGGATGCTTTGGGTGGAAAACAGTTACTTTACCACTATTTCATTATTGCAGGTTGACCACACTTCCAAAGTGCTGCTGCTGGTTGAAAAAATACATATGAAATTCAGTTTTGTGTTCATAGTACGGATGAAGAAAGACTAGACTGTCCAAAATCTGTCCAAACCTTCCAGCCACAGAAATCTCACATTGATATCCCTCTCTGCCTCTAGCATACTAGGAAATATTATAGGAAATTATTAAAGAAAGGCTGTAATGCAGCTGTTCAGCTATCTAACATATTTGAATGTATTTACAGTAGTTATGTTTTGACACTGAGCAATCATATATTGTAAGCAGTGTTAAAATGAACTTTTTCACTCACCTGCCAAGAGGACTAGTAGGTGAAAAAATCCAATTTTTACTGACCAAAATAATAAATTGCCTTTTTGTGTCGCATATACATTCATTTCAGTACATTTCATTGAGATAATAAGGTATTATATTGAATACAAACTCATAGAACAACTCATCACCACAGCCTACGCATAATACTTTCTCACCACTTTCTTTTTTTATGTGCTTCATCCTCATTTTCATCAGTGGTTTTCGTTTTAAAGGTTGGCTTACTCTTTGTAAATGTTGCCACATAATAGCTATTTAAAGATAGCTAGCAGCAGACTGGAGGCAAGTGACGAGTTAAGTGGAGAGCTGTGATGTCAAGTAGCTGATGTCCTGTACAGTAAACAGTGCCACGAAACTAGAGACGGTCTGTGGCTAGCGCTCCTTCCCCTCAGACCGTCTCGAGCGCTCCTATAGTTTTGTGCTACACGCCGTGTCTATGCTGTAAAGTAGGGATGTAATGGTACGCAAAATTTGCGGTTCGGTATGATTCCGGTACAACAGAAAAAAAAGGTAGAAAACAACATTTTGGTCTTTTATTTTAAGAAATGTAAACATCCAACAGTGTCTCATTGGCCAAAACTATTACTGAAATAGTTTAGTTGTGCTGCAATGGAAAAAGAAAACACTCTCTCTCTTTCTTGGAAGAATTCAGGACACCTGCTGACAGCTGTTTTATGCTGATTTATCGTCTAACTGCCTATAAAGTAGTTCAAACTAGTTCCACCTGTCTTTTACTGTGGGCCTACTTTTTAGAAATTTTTCCATTTGTTGATGGAAATCCAAAAAGGAGGAGTGGTGATCTCAGTAGGTGCTTCACGTTCTGCCATTTCTGATATTATGATGTTACGTTAGCACATTGAACTTGAGATTGTGATTCAGTCACGCTCAGAAAACACTATTGTTCATCAGATGTGACAAAAGCAGGCCAAGGCGAGTAGGGCAAGATTCGCTAATGTTACCCAAAACATTTATAAAAAATAAAAAATTCACATTTGAATATTAATTTCAGCATTCAATTAGTATATTTTTTTTACTATTCAAATTATATTCTACTCCCAAAATTCATTCCAACAGCCCTAGACCATATGTTTACATATAGACCATATGTTTACATATGGTCTCTGTATAATAAACAACTTTATTATTACAGAGAGATTAAAGTACCAAAAAAAAGTACTGTTGGGTACCAGTACCAAATTCCAGTTACTGGTATCGGTTCAAATGTGAACGATACACAACCCTACTTCAGGTCCCCTTATTTAGCATTTATATGCAGCGTACAAACAGTTGATAAATGGTTAATAACACATTATAATGTAGTTGAGGAATGACAATATAGTAAAAGACAGTAATAATACTGTAAAATATGTTTCTGACAAATACTGCACATTAAAATTTAAAAATGTCCTTATACTTGCAATTAATTACTATTAAATGTTTGTATACTGCTTATAAATTCTAAACAGACAGACTTAAATTAAGTGTGACCATCTGTCTTATACGATTTCTTTCAGTTTGTGCAGCATATTTAAAGATGACTGATTCTGTTGCAAAGCTGAAGGACGTTTGACTCCATCATTCAGTATATTCCTATTTACAATCCCGAGAGTTGCCCGTGGTTGACAGTGTTGTGTACAGGAGATCCTCCTCCACCTCGTTCAGTACTGTCTGCTCTCCTCCTCTTCCTCTGCTGTACTGTCTACTCTTCCTCTCCCATACTGTCTAACCTCCCTTCTCCTCCATCCCTCCATCATGTTCTCAACCCGGTTTCCTTTTCCTCTGTTTCCACTGACTCCTTCTCCCTGTCTCTCTCAATAACTCTCTCTTTTAGTGTCTGTCCCTCCTCCTTTATCTCTGTCACTCTCTCTCTGTCCTTGTCATTCTCTGCATCTTTGTCACTCCTCCGCTGTCTCTCTCCTTTCTGCTCTCTGCCTGGCTCTGCTGATCTCCTGGAAGCTGAGCAGACACTGTTTACTTCCTGTGGGACTCCGCCATAGCCATATTGTGTGACACCCTGATGGCGCCTAAAGACAACTCAATGCGCGCACACACACACACGCACGCACGCACTCATACAAACATATACTAGAGCAGCATTCATTTTGCATACATATGCATGCAGGCTTACTGCATTCAAATTTAATACCTCTTCTGGTAAATTTATGTGCAGTGTTATTGAAGTTGACTGTGTATGTGATTGTGTGTTTTTTTTTGTCTGTTTGTTTTTTATGATGTATACATTTTTGGCATGATGCATTAGTGTGCGTAGCGACTACTATCAATGAAAAAAGCAGCAGCTATTAGTCTGAGAAGGCTCGTAACTGTGATGCGTTCAAACAAATCCATACTGACGTCCAGATGTGTTTTATACTGTTTATTAATGGCATTAAAAAAGACTGACTAGCAATTGTTGTGCTGGAATAATTAAAGCAAGACTAGAACGAACCTGATGTGATGTTACTTGACAGTCAACAGAAAATATTAAAAGTGAAAAGTGAACAAGTAAATAATGTGAAACCACACCCATGTGTCAATTACTGAAAAGTGACAGTAACTAAAAGAATGTGTGCAGCCTAAACAAATAATAAACAACACAAGCTAAATACACATTTTTGTCTCCTACAGTGTGTGTGTGTGTCCAGGATTAAAGGGGGTAGTTCATTGTGTGGGGGGTCCCTTGATGGCCTTTAGCCCTCATCTGGGCATGCTCCAATACCACAGTCTGATTGGTCTCAAACTGTCCTGACAGGAAATCCATCTGTGTGTGCGTGCGTGTGTGTGTGTGTGTGTGTGTGCAGAGAGGGATGCATCTGGATGACAGCTAAATTGAATGCCAGGGCCAACAAGGCCACAGGATCACAATGAGAGAGATGAGGACAACACTGCACAGAGAGAGACTGGTAGAGAGATGCTGGCATTAAGCCCAGGGATGACATAGAAAGGCAGTTGTTGGGAGGTGTGTGTTTTTGTGTGTGTGTGTGTGTGTGTATGTATGTGTGTGTGTAATTGATGGAGTTTTAATGTGGTCCCTGATGAGGAGTCACTGACATCAGTGGTAGGAGGAAAGAGGAGGGAAGGAGAGGGGGAGATGG
Source organism: Thunnus maccoyii (assembly GCF_910596095.1). NCBI lineage: Eukaryota > Metazoa > Chordata > Actinopteri > Scombriformes > Scombridae > Thunnus > Thunnus maccoyii. The sequence goes on from NC_056536.1 coordinate 17,699,002, forward strand.
GAAAACAATGTCTTCTTGAAGGCAGATAAAAAAGGATCATGCACACTGGTCTGTCCATGGATCTTTTTTTATCTTTTGTCCTGTTGGTGGCTTCTGTCACTCTAAACCTTTATAACCAATACAGAAGTATGCTTTTTTTTTTTTGTATTCATCTCCTTTCAAACAATATGTACCCACAGCATACGTCTTAGTAAAATGTTAGGTTTGCACCTTGTCTGTCCTCAGGATGTAAATAAACCCAGCATGACTACTGGTCCTTTTAAAAATTCTGAAGGTCGAGATGAAATCACATTTAGTCATCCTTTTTTCTATCAAAAATAATGTCAGTGTTTTTTTAAACTTATTGTTTACTTTACTTATTGTTTTTATTATTTATAGGAAGTAAAACATCTCTTTCAGGAAATATCAGACATACTGAGTGATCCCTGGGGAACGAGAAAACATAAAGCCATGGGACAGTGTTTCGTTAGCAGTGATATTGCTAACGAAACACCAGCATCTAAATGGACATCTAAGTGGCATTTGCAGGTATTTTTACATGCTGTTTAATATGCGGCAGTTAATTAGCTATCTAGCCTACAAACTGATGTTAGCAGTGCATTTTTTCCCGGTGAATGTTTGTTTTGTGACTCGTTGCAGCAAAGGACGTGTCCATGTTTGTAACTTAGGCTAATGTGGGTTTTTGTTCAAAGTCTGTAGCTCTTGTGTCATGTAACAGGATGCTGTTTATCAGTTAGTCAGTGAAACCTGCCTGTGATAGAACAGTGATGTCACGGCTCTGTGCATATACGTTTAAAGTGAAACGATTTGATTGGCTGTATGGAAACAAGTTCTCCATCTATGTGCATCATGGCTATGTTTTGAAATTGGGGTGCAAACTTGGAAAGGTATATAATTGGCGGCGGGTCTGGGGATCTGGGGGTCGTCCCCCAGAAAAAAAAAGGTAATTTAAAACAAATTTCCTGCATTTCTATACCACTTGGATTAAGTCAAGAAACTAAATTATATAAAAATTATATTGAGATCAAGAACAGTATATAACTTGGTGGATCAGTACAGGAAATGATTATTAGAAGAATGGCTATTTCCTATTTGAAATTATATTTGTAAAAACATTACATAGCCTGAAATGGTAGTAGGTTGCAGGCTACGAGGCCATCTTCAACGTTAAACAAGGACAAACAATTTGAATAAATCAAATAGCCTTCCAACACATCACAGTATGATTTGGATAATTAAACCTGGTTAGACAATGCTAAATCTGAAGGTTGCTATTCTCAATACTCACAGGGCCATCTTCAAAGTCTAACAATGACAACAAAATACAAACAATTTGGATAAATGAAATGGCTTCATAACTATCTTATTCCAATCCCACACAGGTTGTAGTGGTAGCTATTCTCAATAGTACCACTAGCTGGTGTAGTTGTAATGTTATACAGGAATGAATAATTATAACTGCAAAAACAGATTATTTTAACCTACATTATCGTGAGTCAAGGACTATTTTAATGCACAACTCAGGAGGAGACTTTTGCTCCTCAAGACTTAAAAGGGCCATTTTAGTTGAGGACTAGACCTTACTGTGAAACCACCCCTTAGAGTAAACTCGCACCTCTCATTTAACCTGTATGAGAAAATGAGAGAATAATCACGATAATGAGAGCACAGCGTAGCGCAGATGGATGAAAGGAGAGATCATTGGACAGAGTGATGCGTCTTCGTATTTAAAAATGATTCCATCCCGAGTCTGACTAAAACTGAAACTGAAGCAAAGTAGTCTGTAGAAATCTAAATGAGTCACTTTCCACCGCTAAACATTTGACTGTTTATTAATTCAGACACTTTCGCGCTGTGAGGAAAAGCTCTGCTCTGTTTGTCTGTTTGTCTCGCACTGCTCCGTCAGTCTGCTCCCATCAATCAGCGACGGGTTCAGCTGAACCAGCTCAAAGGGTCGTCCAAAAATGTGTGATTTTTTTTCATTACTTGTCTTTGTCAGTTGCTGAAAATAGTAAAATGGTCATTGATATAGTCTGCTTAAATATAATCACCTGATTGCGGGAATGTATGATGATAAAACTACAGCTTTGCTCCCCCTTATTGAATAATTGGGATGCATTTGCTTCACTCGGTCCATTGATCGGGCGCCTATGTCTACGTGGACAGAGAACTAAATGCAAAAGTAGGGGGCGCCAACATGAACCCAAAAACTATGAAATATAAATTTCTCCCTTTTGGTTCTTATTTGTCCTTGAGGAAGAACACAGGACAAGTTATTAACAGAGTTGATAGCATGCTGTGGTAGAAAAAAACAAATTTATATATAATCAAATTTATCTCCATTTCCCCACAACTCGTTGATATTTTGCCCAGTCAAACTCCCATTATACTGTATATAAATTTCATACTTATCTGCAAAAAAGTGAGTAAAAACTTTCCCCATAATTGATCAAAATCTGTTATTGTGGTCAAACAGTAGTCTGTATTTTGTTTTGATGATCCTCGAGGTGCTCTATAAATTATTATCATATTCTTTTTTTTGGCTCCTCAATGTATGTTGGTGCATTATTTATGATGCATTACATTTTGTATGTATGAGTCAATGTGTGTTCTGTGCATCTGTACATTTTGTAATGATTAACTGGAACACATGCTAGGCTGTAAAAGTGAATTTTTGTGTGCAGCTTTATATATGTGTGGGTGTGTGTGTGTGTATTTCTCGTTAATGATGCAACACAGATGCAAGCACACACAGTTTCTTCATCACAGAGTTGTTGATGTGTCAGGTGAAATCCTTGGCTTGAGTGAGGAGACACTCGGGCACCACCGAGCCTGCCCTCACTGATAAAGATATTTAATTACACTTGACAACAGTGTTTCTCTCTTAAACTTAATTCACCTGCTGTAATACGACGTTGTAAAACAGTAAAACATGAAACACTTTCTATAGATGCTGGATATTGCTGTGGACACAAGTGGTGAAGATTTAGTTAATTTTATACCTTTTGGCTTGTTATCAAGAGACGTCTATATAGCGCACAACAAAAAGGAATTATTTTTGGCGAATGGATATCCAGCTACTGGTAATGGTCTACATTTTAAAAATGACAACCTTGTTCTGTTGTAGATCTGTGTCCTGTGTTCATACAAGGTCTTTTCTGGTAAAGAGGCATCTCTACAGTGGTAAGTGGTTGGTTGTGAAGTGCTTTTTTGGCTACAGTCATTCAACATTTTATAACCCAAGTCCCTACATGATATTTGCAGATATTCACTATTAGCTTTGACAATGTATTTAGCTGATTTCATTTATTTTTTGCCAGTTAGTAGATTGATTTGCACCTTGATTTTATGTTGCCACATGTAAAAGAAGATTTTTGTTCTGCATGAGACGACATTGCACAGTTGACAGTTAACAGCCCTCTCTGCATGGGAGCCTCACAGATTCCTATCTTAAGCATGGTTAGTATTCCTGTAAGAATGCGTTCTCTCTCTCTCTCTCTCCCTTTCTCTTCTTCATCATTTCTTTCTCTTTCTATCTATCGCTCTTTCTGCCTTTCTCCTGGGTTGTTAGTGAGCGTCCAAGGTCAACCACTCCACTGTTGAGCTGAGCCTTGGTACTGACACAACCCTTTGATGTTCTCTAAGAGAGGGGAGGAAAGAGCGAAAGAGAGTAAGAGGGAGAGAGAGAAGCATGTAAGGTTGGAGGGAAACAGAAGAGAGTGGGAGAGACATATCTTTGGAATGAAGGAATGAAGGAGAAAGAAGGGGGAGTAATACAGAAAGAGGAGAGAGGGATACAGAGGAAGAAAATGACGTGAAAAAGAGGTGGAGGAAAGAAAAGAGATGGCTAGAGGGCAGGAAAAATGTGCCATGTACATATTTGAAATGCTCAGACTGGAATTATATTCATGAGTCCTTGGATAATATGGTCATATCATATATGTATCATATCTACTTGATATACTTTAAATACAAGTGTGTCAAACCATGTACAGGTTTGAAAGAGAGAGGATCATGACAAACAAACCACTTGTCAAATGTTAAAGGGGACATATTATGCTTTTTTAAAAGACATCCATTTTCCACTCCGTTTGAAAATGTATGGATGTATTTGAGAAGTTGCCATTTTGAGTCAAGAATGAGAAAGAAGAAGAAGAAGTGAAATCTGACTGCTATCGTTTGTTTATGTAGCTACTGAGCTGACGGAGGGTCTCTCAGGCTAACACAGCCTGTTTCAGACAGAGGCTGAACTGAGGGGCTGCATAAAGGGCCAGTATAAGATAAATAAGAATTATTTTTAAATGTAAATTATGCAAAGATATTCTACAAGAGCCCCAGATAATACGTCAATATGGACCTGAAAACGTGCATGATGTGTTTGTTCCCTTTAAATGTGTCATTCTTACAAGAACTTTAAATGAAATTAGAATTTGTTTTCAATATAAAGTCCAGTTGAAACGGCATTTCAAGAGTTTTCGAGTGAAACAGGACAGATAGGCAGGACATAACGTTGGGAGGAATTTGATTTGAATGTTGAAAAGTAGGCGTGTCATAATGAATCTTAGCTCTGTGCCGCTAAAAGTTGAAGATTGATAGATGGGTGGATATTATGATATTATTGGTAGAAATGGGTTGGTTCAAGCCTACGTAAGCACATGTTATATATTGTTTTACAGGAAGAAAACATGTTTTGATTTTGATATAAGAATACAAAGAAACTGATTTTTTTTTTTTGTATTTTTTGGCATATATTGTTAAATAGCTGCACAATATGACCGGGGATGTAATTTTAAAGGGTTAAAAAGGCATTTTTCATTTCATCTCAACTTTCAATAAGGAGCTGTCTGATCAACAAATAAGAAAACAACATTACTTATCCGCCAGGACGTTTAATGCCAGCTGTTGAGTGCTACAAAACATTTTGGTTGGTACCAAAAAAGTACCCATTCCTAATTAGAAAAAGAACGCCCTCTGCTGGATAACAAGGCAAACTACTTCAAATGGTCTGTTGCATTTATAAACTGTAAATTTTTGAATTTTAACAGGTCATTACAGTTAGAATATTTAATTTATACCCATGCTTGAATGAAAGTTTGAATTTCTAATAAAAAGTGACGGCCCTAATGGAGACGGCAAACCAGTGAGTGATAGAGGCACAACAATGAAGAGGGAGTGGAAAAAAAGAGAGCAACTGAAAGGGAACTTAAATCTAACTATAAAGCAAGGACTCTGTCTGCCTGTGTATGTCTGTCTGTCCGTCTGTATTAATGTATGCATGTCCTTTGCATATCTTGAGAACGGTTTATCCGATCTATTTCACACTTTGCGGGTGTATTGCTGGGGACCCAAGGACATGCTGTGTCGAATTTGGTGCAATTTGGACCCATGACACGTTCATTATTGATAAACATTGAATAAACAAGCGAACAGTGCTCTGTGCACCAGAGGGGGCGGGGATTCAGGGCTGACAAGACGAGAGAAATACAGTCGGAAATCACACGGCGTTCTCCAAAAAGAGAAAAGTAGACAGCGAAAACAGAGCTTTTCATCAAGAATGGACAGACTCTTACATGTTCTTTCTTCCCATGGGCAGTTCATTTGGATGAGCGAAATGACCAATAAATTATTTGACGGAGCGTATCTCGAAATAACCGATAAATTATATGACGGAGCATATCTATTTCAACCGGTGCAGCTTTTCTAGCCTTTATGGTACACACACACACACACACACACACACACACACACACACACACACACACACACACACACACACGAGGGAGGGAAGAGACGAGAGAAATACAGTCGGAGAAATCACATTCTCAAAAGAGAACAGTAGACAGTGAAACAGAGCTTTTAATCAAGAATGGACAGACTATTACATGTTCCCTCTTCCCATGGGCAGTTCAAAACCAGTATGAAGGCACAGAAAATAAACGATCTAAGAGCCCAGTATGACCAATCCACTTTATTTTAAGATGCACATTTTATCAAAAGCTCTGTTATATATTTTATTTTTAAATGCAGCCCTTATTTTACTTGAAATGAGAAAAGAACATTTATTTGCCACTAGAGTACTTATTATTTATAACATCTGTGTATAATAGAATATTAGTTTCTTTCATGTTGTTGGTTTATATACTAATTCACACCTCACATCAACGGTATTAATATTTCTATGCTTTGGAGCAGCAATACCGGAGGCCAAGCAATCGGCCTGTTCTGAACAGGCGTGTTTTGAATGGGCACTGCCCTCGTGGAGATAAAAAGTGAACAAACTGAAGAAATGGAGACAACAAATTAAACAAAAATGAAAGAAAGATGATAAGCACAAAGGGCTACATCAAGTGGGTGAAGTACAAGCGGGAATAGTACGGTTCTGTAGGAAAAAGGCAAACAAATGGTAGCCATTGTGAGTGAGAGAGGGAGACAGGTCATATGGTATATCTGTGGGTGAGGCCCTTGCCTATTAGAGTGTATTAGCCTGTGGCTGATGTATGGAGTGTTGTCAGGGATATGAGGTTTAAATAGGCCGCAGTCTGGGTTAGATAGAGTTTGTGTAATGGAATCCAGTCCCACATCACTCGCTATGGGCCTGAGAGGGTGGGGCTAATTCAATTGCCCCCTTCCACACCTCAGAGAATGGTCTGAGGCTCATGGATAAAGGATGGCCTCTTTTACAGGTGAGTGCACGAGGCAAATCTATCAGTCAATCCAAATGCTGTTTTCATTCTGATAATTTGTGGTCCAGTACAGTGTGATGGCCATCTTAAAAGACAAAGCAATCGATTTCCATTGTGCAGGACCTTCAGAAGACCCCGGATTAAATCAATTCAGATTCAAAAAATAATCTTTGCTTTTCATAAGGATTTTTTCCTCTGACTTACTTCAGATGCTTGCTATTATCTGGGCTTGAGTATCTGCTTGTGCTAAAACCACAATGAAAACACAAACAAACCATTTTTAAAGATCAGTAGCTACTTTATTTCACTCTGGACCGAACAGGTGGATCAGACACACCAGACACAACACAGAGAATAAAGTTTGGCATGCCTGAAGGGGAAGTGTGATTTAGTGCAGATGCAGACCTAAAGCATTTACTCAGTTCCACCCGTTGACTTATCTTCATTTTGATGTACTTTACAAGCTTGGAATTGCTTTAAATAACTGGCTCGGTTCACGCAGGTTACTGTGTTTGCAGTTCTGTGGCAAGTCAATGAAAATTCTGTTTTAAAAAGACGAGAGAGAAGTGTTGGTGTAAAACAAGACCATAATGGTACAGTGATTTGACATCAGGTTTAATTTAACAGAGGGGAGGCTTTGACATTTTGTGGTTGACTGGAAACTTTTTGGCTTTGGTGTGAAGGGGAAATATTAAGCTCAACTCAGCTTTGTGCAAATTTCAGGCATCTGAACTTTAAAATGCAGGCATCTCTTTGACTTACAATTAACTTTGTTTTTTCACAGGATAAAAACATGCAGGATTAATTAATTACTGCATCCTGTGATTTCCCTTTTTTATATTTTTCTTCAAGTTGAGATCAGTTGAAATGCATGGCAGAAATATTCAGAATGGATGGGAGATAAAGAGAGAACATTAATTTATTGTTGGCTTGTGAGAGAGATTTAAAAAGTGGTTATCATTTGATGTATTTCTTGTATATATTATATATTTTACAAATGTTCTCAAACGAAGTGGTCAGTGTTAGTGTGTCATTCAACATCTGCTCTACATCATCAACGTGCTGTGTCTGTTTTAAACTCAGCTCTTTGCTGTGTAAAATGAGACAGTTGACTGTATGTAAGTTATTTAGCTTCTGTTTAACAGTTAATGTATGTTGTACTTCTCTCTGAGCCAGTGGTAAGACAAATCATAGTTGTGTGTAGATTTCTATGTCTCTTTAATGTATTGATCTGACAAGCCTTTAGAGGACAGTGTTTGTTCTTCAATTCAATGTGATAGCAATGTCACTTTGTCACCCGATGCCACTTTGGTCCCCACCTGTGTGTGCTCTTATTCTGGCATACATGGTTGTGAAGAAATCTTACTCCTAGACTAGTTGAACTCGTGACCCTTGTTTCTATCCGAGGGTTGGTTACTAACCTTTAGGGTTAGCTTTAGCTATTTTTGATTATTTTTTGGTGGTATGCTCTCTCAGAGATATGATGCATTGTACTTCTGATTGTATTATCTGATTACATCATTTCAAACCCTGACAATGCTCTCTTTGTGTGTTTATTGAGTGATCAAGCAATTTTCCACTACAGGGTGAAATTGAAACAGTCTTACAGACAACACAAATTGTAATTATACTGTCACTCTAATTATAAACAATTATAATATTGCAACCAATTTGTCAGCTTTGGCAGGCCTGAAGCAGCTAAATGCTCATTGTCTGGCTGGGAATGTGCACTGTTGGCCAGTGGTGGTCAAACTATATTCCTGTTGGATGTAAAAGCCTTTGTTGAATTACACAATATCACGGACAAAACAGAGTTGGTTTATGTGTGCAAGTATGCTCCAATAGATAAGTTTATGTTTCAGAACTGAGAAAAAAGGTGGAAGCAATATCCGGAAGCGACTTTGGTCATTGATGCAAAGCTCTTTCAAGATGCACTTGTTGAGTGTTAAAACAATTTGGCAGTAATGCACCATTGTGACAGATGGATAGACTGGCAAACAGTTGCAGCGTGGGCTTCATTTGGTCAATTCACTTTCATGATCACACTTGTTTCTGAGGATTGGCACAACACATTTCAGAGAATTATATTCCTGTTCATGTGATGCCAGATGAAGCTCTGTGAGGCTTTCTTTAAAGCTCATTCAGTTTCTCTTTCACAGTGCAAGGTTACCCTACATGAATGTGTTGATATTAACGAGGATTAATGCGCCATCATTTTTATACAAAGAACACAAGTTCTTTGTAGTTCAAACATCACAGAAAAACCTGAATCCTGTAACAGTATTCCATATAATTTTACTTTATGCCTGTTCTGCTCTGGTAAACATTTACCAGGCTTGTGATTTAAAGGAATAGTTCGGCATTTTGGGGGATACACTTATTTGCTTTCTTGCTGAGAGCTACAGATGCAGCTGCCTAGAAACGCCGGCTGATCTGTGACAGGTCCGTGACAGGGCCAATCCAGATCCGTGGTAGATCCCCGCTGGCTGTATTCAGACCCCCCCCCCCCATGACTTAGCGAACGCAGCCCTGACTCGTAACGCCCATAAGCACCATGTGTGGAAACCAGTTGCAATGCTTTATCCATCCATGGGGAGGAGTAGTGATTGTGACCAGTGCCGCTGGACATTTTCATTTACTTGATCAGATTAATCATTGATTGATCAGCTGTTCTTATCATATTTGATGTGTAAGAGAGAGGGTGCTTCCTACACAGAGCATACTTTTAGTAAAGTGCTTGTTAATATCATAAGGTCATTTAAAAATTATGCTGAAACTTTTTCTAAATCATTGAAACATATATCTGAACGAGCAAGCGAGAGGGCTGAAAGAGACACAGCTCGAATTACTATTCTGTGCCATGAAAGCACCAAAAGATGCGTTATTTAACAGAACTGTGTTTAAAAAAAAAAAAAAAAAAAAAAATGAAAGCAATACAGGTGGGAAATAAATTATACACAATAACAGATAACTGTGACGTGTGTGTTACACTCAGATCTGTGCAGCTGATCTGCTCTGTTAACAAGGCATATGAATTATAGTCACAGAGTAGCCTACATGCCAGCACTGCAACACACCGGGACAAACTGACACAATGTTTTTTATATGTGTTTATTGTCAATTAAATTGTCTTCTTTCATAAATGTAGTATAAAATGGTGAAATCAGTTGAAATGGACAGTGCAAAACATATTTTGTGCTTGCAAAAATAAACATTTTAGGTTGGATCATTGCTTCTTCCAGGACAATAATCCAAAGCACACCGCTGCTGCAGCTTGCATAGCATTGGAGGGAATCAACTGGGTGAAAACTGTGCCAGAGTCACTGGGTTTGAATCCTATGGACAGGCCTGGCCCCAGAACAAAATGACTTAGGGTGCCTCTGAAATTAGTGGGGGTGCACTAGTAGCTACAGTGTGGGCCGACAACAGCAATGAAAAATAGTGTAGCACCTACTGACATAAAAGATCATAACAGGACATAACAATGGACAACCTGAACAATACTAATGTGCTGGTGGTAAATTTGTTTTTGTTCTCCTTTTAAGACAAACAGAAAATAACTTATTTGTATATGGATTATTTAACCCTATTTTTGTGAGCATCACATAGACTACTGATAGTTAGCATCATGTGAACTCACAACACACAACATGTTGCTGTTTTTAACAATTAAAGAAATAAAAAATGTTTTGATGGAGGTTTTTATATGATCGAAACGATCTAATGCTTTTTCAGTCTTTTACTCTTTATTTACTCTGTTGTGTTGTTCTCACATCATATCGCAAAATGTGATGCAACAGTATTAGCATTGTAAGCCATTTCAACAATAAAACATGAACCCAGAAAAACTGCAAAGTTGGAAAGAAGTTTCATGACACACAGGAGAGCTTGAGTAATCCGATGTTTCCCACTTAACAGGCAGAACCGACCAGTCTGAAGTGTATTGAGGCTTTGGCTGGTGACTGAAGCAAATCTACCAGCCACTTTCATATTTTACCAGCATTTGGCTGGCGGCTAGTGCTAATTTTGTGCCCTGGGAGAAGCTTTTCATAAAGCAGCTGTGGACAACAGATTCTGTCAGAATCAATCATATTATTTTTAAATCAATGCAGACTACTTTACTGCTTTAACCACATTGAACTTTATATTTTTTCTGCCAATTTAAACACATCTATTGGCTGGGGAGTGTTTGATTAAATATACTTTAGTTATATTTTAAGCATTATTCTGTTATTTCTGTGCATTTGCTGAAATAATTCAGTTTGCTCTTGTTGATAAAATCACTGAAGTGCCAGTGGAGTGACATTGCTTCAGAAAGAGATGTGCTTCTGAGACATTTATTCTCATCACATCAACACCAACAGACTTTCAGGCTGAATTTTTGGGGAAGTGTGTCTAAAATGATGCACAAGACATTGATAATATTTCCATTTGATGGAATGGTGTAACCATGAAAACATAGAGCAGGCCTGTTTAGTCTTTTTATTTAGTTTGAGAGAGTGACGGAGTTCCCGTCGGTTCCAGGCTGATATACGGTGAAGAAGTAACTGTGTGTGTGATGATGACTTTATCTGCTGTAGACATAAAGTAGGCTACTTTTACTGAATTTACAAGTGGACCTTAACTCAACAACTGACAAAACTCTCTGGTGACTCTCTATAAATAATCTGACTTAATTTGCCTCTTATTTCTCACATTCCCAAATACATAATTAGCTTTTCAGTGTACCTTTTTGTTTGCACTTGAAGGGCCATCGTGTCATCCTAACAGGTCTCCCATCCCCGACAACTCTTAGTCACAGAGGGGAATCGCAGTGGCTGGAAACTGGCTTGGAGCGGCAATTCTGAGTGTCTGCTACTGTAGATGAGGAGATCGATACTACTCTCATATCCGTGCGATACATATTAGGCTACAGCCAGCGGCTGTTTAGCTCGGCTTAGCTTGGCAAAAAAGACTGGAAACAAGCTGTCTGAGGGTAACAATCAACCTGCCAGCACCTCTAAAGCATACTAATTATATGTTGTTCAGTGTTTCCCCTAGGTTGAGTGGTTTGGCCTGGTGGAGGGGGGGAGATTAGCAGCCACACATTTCACTGTTCTCTATTTCTCTGTTTAGCATTGTCAGGTTAGGCTAACCCGTTGTTGCTAACTTTGGAGTTCCCCTTCACTTTTCCAGCAGTTGGGGAAACAACAGATGTGACTTTTCATGGTCTTGACAAGCTGCAGCATTTATCAACTGACACACTAAAGTCTTTACTGTACGTTTACCGCCAGATGACAACTTACTGCTAACCTTATTTTTGACATTTTAAAAAAATATATTTTTGCCTGGTGGGGGTTCTCGTTGGCCTGGCAGCCTGCCATGCCTGTACTATTATAGGGGAAACACTGTTGTATGTTAAATGTGTATAAAAGCTTAAAAAGTTTTTTAAAAAGTTAAAAAGTTGTGGTTTACATAAGGGGGTTACTTATGTGTCATGTGTACTTCTTGGCAGGGATCAGTGACTTCCTGCAGTCTCCTCTGGTTGCCTGGAAACGTCACGATCGGGCTGTGTGATATGACATTGTGTGATGATAGAAAAACGTCTATTTAGCTGTCATATATGGTCCAGAAACTTTATTCATTCAGGCAGCACAGCCCTACCTCACGGTGATGAATAGACTTAAGGAGTCTGTTACTTTTGGACAGAGACAGGCTAGCTGTTTCTCCCAAGCCCTAGAAATGGTGCTGGTCTGTGTGAAGTGCAACTTCCGTATTCTTCACGTGATACACACTGGCCCAAAAAGCATTTTCACTCAACACAGTTGTTTGAAAAGAAACAATTATGAGAAAGTGAATAAGCCTATTTCCCAAAATGTCAAACTATTCCTGTAAAAATGGCACTTGAGGGACCCCGCACAGTATTTCAGAAAGAAGGTAAATGTTCAAAGGTAGCACACTCTGTCTAGCAGGCAATTCTATCAAAACACTTGAAAGCAATGTGGTTTTTGGTGGAAGGTTTGGGCAGCGTCTAAGTTTACCTCTTCCAGCTTTTTTGGTAACTTTGTGAGAATGTCTGGAAAAGAAGGAAGTTTGAAATTGTCTGACAAAGCAACAGCACAAGCCTAGACTTCTAACCACTTGCTCACCAAAATGTTTGAAGATATAATATATTTATTTATAATAGATATGTAATTTAATTATAATACTATTTTAATCTTTATAAATGCTTACTTGTGTTTTATATATTAGTTTTTTGAATAAGCCTGTGGCTTCTTGACATCTCACATCTCTTTTACGTTATCTGGTCTTATGCTGTTGTATAGGCTATGTGTGAATAAAAAAAAACGAACTAACTAAATTAATTAATATGTAAATTTATAGTAATTAAAGCTGCTATGGGATGACATGAGATATTCTAAAATTGTTGTGAAAGTTGGAGGAAATCAAGCTGAGACTATTGCTCCAAGCAGCATGAGTTGGCATATGCTGATAATAAAACATAAAGGTTGTATGTCAGGAGGTAAGAAAACATCTGCTCTCTAATAAATTTAAAATGAACAACTCTACATTTGTGTAGTTCTCAGGTTTCTTAGGTGCACATCATGCGAGCAGTTGTCTAATGGTTGTCTAGTACTTGCTCACAGCAAGCTGTGGAGAACAGATTAAAAGCAAAAGCAAGCCAGACTCTTTGCTAGAAACTCTGCTGATTGTATTACTGGAGCAGATGGCATTTATAAGTAATGCACAGGCCTTGGGGAGAAGCAAACCTGGCCTAGTATCCCAACTAGGGAGGATTGCCACGTTGAAATGTGTGACTGTTGATGTGTGTGCATATTTGAGACAGACAGAGAGAGTGACAGAAAGAGATTTCTTTAAGAATTCCTGACATCATTGCATCTTCTCTGTAGTATGTTTTTCTCCTGTGTTCTCAAAGTCTATTGACTTGGGTAGACCCTGATCATTTTTTAATTCTGTTTCCCCTTTCCATCATCCTCTCCTTTTTTTTTTTTTTCTTCTCTCCCTCCTCCAACCTTTCCTCTGCTTTCCACCCTCATCGGCTCGGTGGAGGAGAAATCTGTTTATGATGAGGGCTAGGGGACTACAGTATCTGCTTCCACAATAACTAGACTTTATTGTAACCTCATAAAACTCCAGGAAAATGGGCTGAGGGGGATATACGGCGCTGTGTATGTACAGTGCAGCTTACTCTGCATTTTTGTCTCTGGCTTATATGCGTGCATATGAGTGTTTCAATGTGTGTGGAAGCTATAGATGTTAGCTACTATTGATGTAAAAAAAAAAAAAAAGAGAGAAAGGATGGGATGACAAAGGAGCCTCAGAGAGGGAGAGAGGGACAACAGAGAGATGGAATGAGCTTTAGGGAGGAAGACGGCTGAGTAGGGAAGGAAGGGATCCATTAAATACTAAACCTTACTGCTCATAGCCCCCCGTCTCCTTCTATTTTCTCCCCCAATCACACTCTTCTCCCTCTAATCAATGAAACTCTGAGGGACCATTGGATTCTTAATGGAGCTCTGGATACAGGCCCCAAATACCCCAGATGGATCCCCTATCCACATACACATATACACACAAATCCAACTCCTTTAAATGCCATCTGCCTTTGTAGAGGCATATTGGCAGACTGCAGAGTGACAGCATAAAAGATATCCGCTTGAACACTTGAACTCTTTTGATGGTCAAACAGTGCTGAAAAGTGATCCACTCACACTCCGAGAACAAGTGTCTGGTGTAGTGATTCAAGAGAAAGGGCAGCTAGACATCACAGACAGATCTCACAGTGGGTGGCATGTGTGTGCGTGTACAGCACCAGTCAAAAGTTTGGACACATTTCTTCCTGTTCATTTGAATGAGAAAGTGTGTCCGAACTTTTGACTGGTGCTGTATGTGTGAGAGAAGGAGAGACAAGACAGAAAGAGAGAATGACAATACACATGAGAGAGTGAGCGAGCAAGTATAGCATTGCATCCTTGGCTTGTTTTCCAAAACATAATCTGACAGCGTGTCCACTTGAGCTACGTTTTCCTCTGCAGGAGGAAACCAAACAGACACAAAGAGGTGTGCTGTTCGCACAGAGCAAGTCTCCCTGGATCAGATCCATCAGCTCATTGACTTCAAAGAGGGAGAGAAATCTACCTTGGCTACCGTGTACTCATCTACCACCAAGCACACTCCCCACTGGAGAAGAACAGGTCAAAGCTGCTGATGTTACCACAGGGAGCGGAGATGCTAATCTGATTGGATGCAGAGCAGAGAGATGCTAATTTGATTAGACAGCAAGACACGGGGTTGTGTGAGAATATGGAGATCCACTGTAAGCTTTAAACGTCTCACAGACAACTCAACAGAATGAACTTAGCACACCGTGATCGTGCAGGTGTGTGTGCATTACATGGGAATAATAAAGTAACAGTGCAGTACAGCTGATGTGACTCTGCAGAAAAACTAGGCTTTAGGTGTTTTGTCTCAGAAACGGTTATATTGAATGGCTTTAAACCAGGAGTCTCTGAGGTGGTTAAACTGTCCTTTACCAACTCGGCTCATGTGTGGCACTCATCAAGCTCATTAGATTTCAAGGGCTGACAGAACAACTTATACTGACTGCTGGTCACAGCTAAAGTAACAGAACCAAAAATATGCTCCTGTGGTTAAAGTCTGGACAAACAATAGCTCATCCAGACTTTTAATTTTTTTTTTTTAAAGTAAAACTTGTGTCAGTTGCAAATGACTGTTGAGACACTTATTCTCAAAGGCTTCTCCTTTATCTACTGTGGATTGTACCTTGTTTGTACGTGGCTTTGAACAGTTCCAGCAGTGAGCGCGTACAGCTACTGTAAGCTGCCGATGGGAAAACGTGTCAGTTAGTCACCACCTGCAGTGCTTAAAGCTTGACTTTGATACACAGTACTGTAGTGAGTTTGTAACACTATTTAAGGTTGTAATGCTTACATTTATATGACAGGCAGTTTGTTAACATACAAAAGCTGAGTAGGCGGGAGAAACTGAGAGCTTTTGTCTGTGTCGGACTTAAGAGTGTGAGGATGTGGGTATTTCTTGAAGGCAGTATGTACCAGATTGTTTCCCGTATGAATTGAACTTGAAAAAGAATCTGTACATTTTTTTTTCTTTTTTTTGCCAGGACTTCAAGTTCTGAATGACTAAAAGTATGAATGTCTGTCTTTTATTTGGTTAGTCTGTGTCTGCGTGTGTCTCTGTGTGTGCACGTGTGTGTGTGTGAGAGAAAGAAAGAGAGTTGGTTATGATTGAGCTGACACGCCCAGAAGACAGTGACCTAGCAGTTGACTTACAGGCCATTTATACCCCATTCCTGTCAGAAGCCATTGATGCGGGTGTCACACAATCAGCAAGTGGTGTGAGGGTGTCATAAGAGTGTTTACTGTCCTATGGTGGGACGAGGGTGGCGGAGCTGTGGGTCACTGCTATGGAGTGTTATGGCCTGAGGGAGGCACACATACAGACACACATAAAGAGATGAACATCTGTTGTGTAAAATCTGGGATAACCTAACAGGACACATGGGCTGTATAAACGTGACGCATTTGGGATTTGAAATCGTCTTATCCAGCTGTATCAAAATATGTGATTTTAAGTACCTTAAAGACATATTATCTTTGGTATATTTATGAAAGCCATAACATTATGGATTAAACATCATATAAAGAGTTGTTTTGGCAATTTGACTAATATGAGATTAGTCTAAAAGGTTCAAATCCCATCGTTCCTTGTATGTAATCACTGCTAACATCAGCCATTCAGTATGACCTGCTCATCCATCCTCAATTTTAGTATTAGCAAATGAATGATGGAGAGGAGGGATAGGCTTTTAGAAAAGAAAGATAAACAAATACCCAGAGGTGACTCAGGGCAAATTGTAATTTGAGCTCAATAATCGGAAACCATGCAGATAAGCTAAGTAGTCTGTTCTGTTTGTGTTCCTATGAATGCTTTTAGGTCAGGATAACTGGAATTTACTGCTCTTGATCCCTCCACCCAATTACACACACAGAGTACATGGATGTTTCACATATTTAAAAGTTTAGGTCTTTGGTGATCTGAAGACATTTACTGTAGATCACTGGTATGTTTTTTTTTTCTAATAAGCCATGCTGGATCTTGATATGGATATGATGATATACTGTAACTTTACAGATAAGAAATAAGCTTATGCTAAATTGTGAGAAACATTCAGAGTATCAATAGCTTAAAGTAGCATAAATGGCTGGTGCATACTGTACACAAACCACAACAGCTCATTACTTTTAACTAGCCCCACCCTTTTAGTCATTTAGCTCCAGCTCTACTGATTCTGTTCCTCTGTGCCAAACTTGCAGACTGACCTTTTGCACCACCAATAAACATTAAAGGATCAGTGTGTAGGATTTAGTGGCATCTAGTGGTGAAGTTGCAATTAGCAAAAAATGCGAAAGGCCCTCTCTAGAGCCAGTGTTTGTCCATTCTGGGCTACTGTAGAAATATGGCAGTGCAACATGGTGGGCTCCATGGAAGAGGACATATGTAGATATAAAGGGCTCGTTCTAAGGTAACACAACAATTCTTATTTCCAGGTGATTATACACTAATTGAAACATACTTATGAATGTTCAACTCCATTTCTGCCAAGTATGTGTTTGGCTTGAATGAGACCTGGAGCCAATCAAGAATTGGTTTCTCTTTTATAAGGGCTTCATATTTCTGTCTCAATGTCTCAAAGTATCGAGTCCATCTAGCTTTAAATCTTGAGGTGAATCCTTGCAGGTGCAAAATGTAATAAGTTTTCATGTTTTATTAGGTGAATTGTATATTACAAAAGGGCCTGCCTGTTTCACTTTGTATGCAATCCAAATTTACATTTGTAATTCTATGAACATCGAAAGAGTTTGTAAAGTTTAATGTAACGCTTTAATTTGATGGAAAGTACTGTATGCCTAAAGCAAGGATTTGGTAGCTAACCTCAGCCAGCCTCGCTATCGAGTTGGCTGACACAGAACAGGAGCGAAACTCAGATGGATGTGCTCCAGACTGCTACAGACACACACACACATACAGGCATGCTAATCTGCTCTCTCAGAACCACTCTAAAGCACAAATGCCATCTATACAGAGACCATGTGTGGGAAGAGGCAAGACTCCATTTCTTTGTTTTTCCTCTTGCAGGCAAACATGTCAATCCTGCGCTCTAAAGAGAGAGTGCATACGTATGGTGTGTGAGTGTTAAAACAAGGGTGGGTGTTTAAATGTCAGATCCCATAATTGCATCAGTTGCTTACTGTCTCCCTGTGCCCCAAGTAAAGCTAGCTCTGTTTCTACAGAGCCTACACACACTAAGTGCAAACATTCTCTTACAGTTACTGTGTGCACCACAGCCACTGTTACTGCAACTACAATTCCCATGATGCTGGGCTTCCCTTACTTTTGGAGAGGGAGAAAGAAGAAATGATTCAGCAAACAATCCAGGATCCAAGATAAGCAGTGAGTGAGGGAGACAGTAAATACACAAAGAAGTGAGCCAATTAAAGAAGCAGAGAGATGGGGAGATATTTATCTGTGTACACATAATATGTTTATGTATCTACTGTATGAACACATTGATGCTCTCAAGTTTGCAGCACACTGGTGTCTCTGTGTCTTACATCTCAACTATGGTTATATGAACACTGCTGGGCATTTTTGTACTCAGTGATAACTAGTTTTAGTAGAGAATTAGTTTTGAACCATGAAGTTAATTATACACATTAACTGTGATATTGCAGATGTGAGCTCCAGTGTGTGAAATGTGAAATCCATGTTTCCTCTGCAACTTGGAGAGGAACAGTTATCTTCTTCATGTTAAGCCAGTTCAATCTCGGCATCAGCAGAACAGATGTTCAGTCTGTCAGTTATCCATGTGTTAATATCTTGGGAGATTTTCCTGGAGTGTGAGGATCACTGTTCTACTCGATGGGTCCAGCATTGCTGATAAGGCCATCTGATCAATAGTAGTCTGAAGCAGATGCTTAAACATTCATTAATACTCTCACTTTAATATTGATTTTTTTCCCCAGAGCTGAAAATGGTCCTGCGGCCACAGACTTGTAGTCTCTACACAGTACGTCAACCACAAAAAGATGATTATTTAAGTATGAAATATCACCGTTTGACCACGGATGTAGTATGTGGAGTCCCCCTCGAAGTGAAACAGGTGTCACGGTCTGATTTGTAAGATACCAAGCACAGATGTGATAAGAAGATTTATTGCAAACATAAACTGCTGCAGATGATTACAGTGGAGGAAATGATTTATGCCTCCTTCATTGAGGCAATCAGCATAATTTCCCTTGGTATGACACACAAGCAAGCAGATGAATATTCACACACACACACAAATACCTAAATGCGTGCACATAAGAGGATGCACACCATGCACACGGAGCAGTTGCTGTAATGATGCTGTATTGTGAGAGCTTCTCAGACTAAGTTAATTTCTCTCCCCACATCAATACTGCCTCCTGTGAGGAGCTCTTTAAATATGTACAGTACCTACCACCTGAGACTCCAACAGGTAAAAACCAAATACAGACGCACACACGTGTAAACACACTCACTCACTCACAGACAGACACTCCTCACTCTTACTCTTTAACATTTTTGTTATTTACATATTTTAGGAATTGGAGAAAATCTGTATGTGCTTTTGCTTTAAAAAATACTGTAGTGTTTACATAATCTACAAGGATTAACCAAAATTGCAGTGCAGAGTGATATGCTGTAATGTATAATGAATAAGGTTGTCATCACAGAACATTCCTGCATTACATGTCTCAAAATCTTTTCTTCTTTGCTCTTCATTTTGGACTCATCAATTTTCTCATAGCTTTTCAATGGGATCAGGTCAACAAACTGGAATAGTTAATACAAGAACAATTCCTAGCTGGTAAACTATTTCTTTGTGGGTTTAAAGGGGACATATCATGCACATTTTTAGGTCTATATTTAGATTCTGGGGCTCTACAGGTATACTGTATCCTTGCATGATTTACGTTTCAAAAACACCTTAATAATCATACTGGTTCAGTGCCCGTTCAAACTTCACACTCAACACTGCACATTCCTGGGTGCTCAGCAATACACCTGCCGAGTGTGAAGTTGATCGGATGAATAGTTGTCGAGAAAAGCGAAGGACATACAGACAGACAGAGATTCCTTCCTTTATAATTAGATACTGGCCCTCTCTGGCCACTCTTAAGAACATACATACATGTTTGAGCCTGAATCCGATCTGAAATATGAGTGGATAACACAAAAAATCCATGGAACAACCTTAGTAACAACCTTACCAAAAAATACTACGAAATGGCAACCGTTTGTGGGCATGCATGAACAATCTGACATCATCACATGGAGGAAGTAGAGATAACATTGCAAGCAAAGTGTGCAGAGCAGGCTGACGTCTGGGCTTTTGACTTTCAGAGATCATTTTATCATTTTTACATACAATCACCTCAAGTTTTGGAACTTTGACAATGTTTAACATAGACATCTGACATCATAAAGTATAAAAATAGCAGAAAATAAAAAAAGTGTTATTCATAGTTTTGTGTTGGAAGAAGGAGCTAGGGCTGCAACTACTGATTGTTTTCATTATCGATTATCAACCAAACACAAGCACACACATGTGAACACACTCACTCATCTACTCTCACACATAGACAGTAAACTCCTCACTCTTTGTTAACATTTTTTGTTTTTGAACATTGTTTTGTGTTGGAAGAATGAACTTCAACCTCTTTTAACCTCTTAAAAAATAACTAGTTCCCCGCAAAGGAATACAGTTCCAAATTCACATATATTCAACGTTTCACTGGGAATAAGACTCTTTCCTCGATGAGCGCCCTCCTTTTTTGAACCAGTAGTGGCCTCTATTTACAGGATGTGTCATCTGAATGTGCAACCCAAGTTCCAATGTCGTTAAACAAACTTTAACATGCTCATTGGAGACTTGGTGACCTAACTATCTGCAGCAATTCTGCAACTTTGATCCTTGGAAAAGTGTTTTAACTCATGAACTGTCCTACTTACTATGTACAAAGGCAATATGCTGATATCCTCCTCCCAAGACAGGTTCAGTACAGCTCCAGTCATTTCTTTTTCTTACCTGCTGATTTAAAAGTGGAAAAAGGCATTTTCATATCAATTTTTTTTAGATTTGTGTTCGTTTATTTTTCTCACGACCTCAACATCTACTTCATATATTTATACTATAGCTACTTCAATACCCATTTCCTGAAACAAATGAGTGGCGGCCCGGCTGTACACGGAGGACAACCTGCTGGTGATCCTGAGCAGCAGCAGCCTGAAGCTCACTTTTAGTAACTTGTAAGTAAGGGGAAGATCTAAACTGAAAAATCGAATGTAAGTGCTCTACAGATATTGAACATCATCAATGAATATCTTATCTTGTAAAATGTCCGGTGTAACTGGTAACATCGGTGTTGTCATAAGTTTATGTGACAACACCCATGTGGCATCCCTTCTGGGTGGCAAGCAAGACACGTGAACTTTGCTTGGGTCTTGAGGAGCTGTAGCATGTATGCACTGACAAATAGCCTTAACTGTACACACACTGCTCACAGCTATACTGCTAACTTCATACTCTCTGCTCTGGTTGCTGCAACCTCACCGTCACACACATGCTCTCCCTCTCTCTCTCGACTGCACATTCTCTATGCACTGAGCTATTCCTTAAAGGAGCTATGCTACTTATATAATACATTTTAGTTTAGAAAACATCTTAAAATACATTTTTAAAAGAAATTCCCCGATGCTTAGGCCCGGCAGGGGGTCAACTCAGGCCCAGCGGGGAGCTGGGCTTGCAATACACTGGTGGAAACCCTGAGAAGATCTAGATGAGAGGCTAGGAAGGGGGATCTGGCGTCAGCAGGGTAATGACGGTAATGAGTGGGAGGGAATGAGAGGCAGCATTGCAGGCAGGGATTTCTTGGAGGCTTGGATGTTGCTGACAGGCAGACGGACAAGCAGGAGGACAGGCAGGCGAGAAATGATTCTAGGACACAAGAGAAATAAGTTAGCGTGTGAGACACGAAGAAATCACCAGGAATATAAAATAAGTTGGTCTTGAATTGTAGCTACCACTGTGGTTGAAACAACAATTAGGCAAAGAGTGGATAATGAGCCGGGGTAGATATACTGCAAACTGATGAGAGGTAGGTGAGCAGACTGGGAGAGGTGATGAGCTGATTGCATACAGGTGTGCAGGATGAGAAGAGCCGAGAACAGGAGAACAAGGAAGGGGAGCCACGCCCACGCCAACACACACACAAACAAAACATAAACAAAGAGAGAGACAGACAGTGAAGCACTGGGAACACAGGGAAGGGGAAACACAAGGAAACACTAGGGAATCTTCTGGTACTGTAACACAAATAGCCTGAACTGTACATATATTGCACTGCTACATTCACAGCTGTGCTGCTAACTTCATACTTTCTGCTCCTGTTGCCAGCCTCAATGTCACACACACACACACACTTTCTCTCTCTCAACCTGAGCTATTCCTTAAAGGGGCTACATTACTTGTATAACCCTGGAATTTGGATCGGTGACGTCAGTCCATTATTCGATGAGTGTATTACGTCAGTATCGGCACCTGATACCGATAGTGGATCAAATCATAACTCTAACCACGCAATACTGCCGCAATTAACAGGGCAAGGGAGATGACTTAGCAAAAAATTGCTGACAGATTAAATGCATAAGTTATACAAGCCTACTTGTGTGGGCAGTGGTGGCTTAAAGTTAGAGAACAAGCTTGTGACCGGAAGGTCGTTCAATCCCCAGGACTGGCAGGATAAGTCTGCGTAGGGAAAGTGAAAAGCAGCACTTACCTCTACATTTTATCTTTATTTGTTAATAAATGAATGGCTGTATTATCAGTTGGCTCGATAAAATCAGATGTACTATGTTTAAAATGATGGTTTCGGCTAACTTAGGAGAACCAACTTAATTACCAACTACATAATCAGCTACTATATGACACATTTTCTCTTTTGCAGGATGTCTGTTTGATTTATGAGCGTCATTGAAAGTTAAAAATTAAGAAGTTGCAGCTGGAGATAGAGAAACAGGAGAAGGATATAAATATAAATGTAAAAACAGCAGAGGTCATGGTTTGGACTTTATTTAACTTTCTTTTTGTCTTCACAAAATGAGTGAGTGAATGAACAAATAAATAAATAACTTCAAAACAACTTTGGCACACTTTTATTTCTTATATTATAAATGATAAACTTTTACATAAAATGGTTTACTCTGAAACAAAGGTGACCATAAATAAAATGAGGATTAACTGAAAGACATGACATGACATAAGTGATGCAAGTGTGAAAAGACAGAACTGTCTTTTGGGATCCTCTTTCTGCCAGACAGACAGACAGACATTCTTTGACACATTGCTAAATTAAACTTGACAGTTAGCCGGCCACGGAGCAGGTTAGTTCTACGGTATAAGTTGCCATGGTTACTGAGCAGGAAATCATATAAGCCACAGTAATGGAACAGAACTCTCAATTAAATTAGCGAGACTTTTCAAAACATGCCAGGCTTTTCCATCATCTGCTTTAATTGAATACCCGCCAGATTTACAGATTTACTTTACCAAGGGCATGGTCACCAGCTTGGCGACATAAAGAAAACACATCACAGAAACACACTTGTCTTGTGTCTGTACAGCTCAGTAGTTTAGATGAATTCCCGTGGCCTTCAGACTTGGTGGAGGGGAATCTGTCCAGCTGAGTGCTTAGGCCAGCACTATCTGAAATGAAGATGGTCTCCTCTCCCAGGGTTTTGACTGATGCTCTTAATGAGATACTCTGTTTTGGCTAAATGGTCAAAGCTTTTATTTCCCTAGTGTGCTGTTGAGCTTGTTTGTTCATGGCTGCACTATTTCATGATTTTATGTGGGTAAAATTACACTGGTATTTCTTTGACCCTGTCCTCCCTCCCTATCAATCATCCCATCAGTCGTACAGTTTGTGTGTCATGCACACACACAAACACACACATATATATATACACACCATAAGTCATCTTTATGACTTTATGGAAGCTCTTGGATCAATAGGCAGCCAGCCTCTGGCCATCAGGAATCAATACTGCAGCACATAGTGAGGACACATGGCAAGAACAAAGCTGCTCCACGGATACAAACAAACACTGCATGCACATACAGTACAAGGCAAACACACACACAGCGAGAGAAACACTCTACTGCCATGACCTGTGAATAATTGCTGTAATGCTGTGGACTGTGTGATAAGGGATCCATTTGGAGGTAACCTCAAGTCCTGGCCTCCAGTGATCCAGAGGGCAGACACATTTTAAAGCAAGAGTAAACCGTGATGCTGAACTGCATCACTGCCATATACCATTCAGATACAGACGTGGAGTTTGCATTCATAGAGAAAACTTAATCCATGTGAAATGGAAAAGTAAAGTAGTCAATCAATCAACCAATCAATTATGTTCTAAAATGAAATATACACCGACATCTGGAAATAAACCATATTGCTTTTTTTAGCAATGGGATTGCAATGTTGGTTTCTCGGTTAAGGATACACTAAACCAATATGCCGGATTGGATCTTATTAAACGGATCGAGTACTGGCCATGATGTTACCTTGACAGTTTCTTTGTCAATGACATTATATCATTCAGTGTTTCCGCAATCAGTTGCATTCAATCAGTCACAACAATCCACTGACAATACCTGGCCTTGTGCTACCTTGCATTAAAATGATTCTGATAAGTCCCATGCAGTAAGGTATACAAATTTAAAATTTTGGAAAAGGAGTGCACTGGTTTTGGAACTGTATTCATAGTCTGCAGGCAGCCTGGAAACAAAATTGGATTGGTTTGCCCATCCACCACTTTGATCCACACTGAAATTTCTCAGCACCCATGGAGTGGATTGGCATGAAATTAGGTACAGACATTCATGTCCCCTTCCAGATGAATTGTAATAACTTTTGTGATCTGCTGACTTTTCATCTAACACCAAAACGAGGTCAAATTTTTAATTTGACCAATAATGTGGTTCATGACCAAATACCTACCAAACTAGTCAATAGGTATTTCAGCCTTAGCTGTAATCTGTGTGATTAGTGCTAATGGTAGCATGCTTGGATGCTAAACTAAGATGGCGAACTTGGTAAACATTAAAATTGCAAAAAATCAGTATATTATTATTGTCATTGTGAGCATGTTAGCATGCTGATGTTAGCATTTAGCTCAAAGCACCACTGTGCCTAGAGGAAGCCTCCCAGCCTCACAGAGCCGCTAGCATGACTGACATCTCTTACTCATGTCTTCATCTTTACTTTCAAAATAATTACATCCATATGAGGATGGAATAATTCATGTTTTTGTCATGTTTTTAGCACTTTTAGAACACTTACTGCAACAGGTTTTTTGAGTTGAAACCTCAGCTGTAATGTTAGCTCACTGTGAAGTCAGTTTGAGGGAAGCTGAGTTCTTTCTGAAACGACTTTATGCCACAGCTCTCTGTTAGTTTATAAATAGCACAACAAACCTCACCAAAATGTTTACCTGACTTAAAATGAGCAGTTCGTCTTCTGGAAACTAAGTATGCTGTCTTATAGGCAGGGGGAGGGGGTCCCGGTGGAAGTGGGGGAGAGCAGAAAAAAAAAAGCAATTAGGAGAGAGAGAGGCAAAAGAAAAAAATTCTATTTTGGACGATTTCAAACAAGCTTGTCACAACAGTGCCAAGGGACTCCAGCTGTCTTGTCTCCCCACGTTGGTATGCGTGAGCACATGCACACACACACACACACACACACACACACACATACGCACATACGTCAGTCTGTGTGAGTTTCTGTGACAGTAGGATCAGTCTGCACCCCACAGGCTGTAACCCCTCGAAAACCTTCTCAAAACGCTTTAATTAAAACGTCTCCTACAATTACAGCACATCCCGATGCTTTGACCTTCACACCTCCCATGAATACTGTGTCATACATCTCTCTTTCTCACTCTCTTTTTTCTCACTCTCTCTCTCTCTCACACACACACACGCACACTGTTGCTGTCAAGTCAGACTTTTTAAAACTGTGTTATGTGTGTAAAAAATGACAGGTTGTTTTGATAATTATTTCATGCTGGTCATTTCAAATCGCCTTTAGTCCAACATGATGTCCTAGAGACATTGGTGTTTGAATGTGTGCACTGCCAAAAATGTCAGTCTTCATAAGTGGTTCAGTAAAATAATTAATTCTTAACAGATATACAAGGGAAGTGAAATAATTCTGATTGCTTAGAGGAAACTTAAAAGGGACCTATTATGCTCATTTCCAGCTCTATATTTTTATTCTGGGACTCCACCAGAGTAGCTTTGTATGATTCACAGTTCAAAAAACTCCTTATGTGTCTTATACTGGCCCTTTATGCGGCCCCTCAGTTAAGCCTCCGTCTCTAGCAGGCAGCTTTAGCTCCTGTCTCTTTGAGCCCACTCTGTTCTGATTGGCCAGCTTTCCAGAAGCCTGCTAAGGGGCAGCTGTATCAGGGTCATGTAAAGTTACCGCCGATGCAAACCCAACATTTCCTGCTTTACTGCTTCAAATTACAAATCACAGCATGCCAGCTCAACTCGAGTCATGGCTCAGCGTGACTTCCCCCAAAACGATGGAAAATGCTAATGTTAGCGGAGCGGAGCAGTGAACAGATGACCATATAAAGAAATCTGTCACAAGCTGACATTGGCTTGGGCTGAAAGTAGAAAAAAACTGTTGGAAATTGAGTGTTCAGAGCAGTCTGAAGCCGGATTTACTTCTACATATATCTACCTTATTATTTTGACACTTTGGCCATGTTTAATACAAACATCTGACATTGTAACATTATATATATGACTGAAAATAAGGAAAATCATAATGGTCCCCTTTAAAAAATAGTTTCAGTTTATTACAATTTGAATTTTATTTTCAGTATTTTTCATCATTTCTACTGGACAAAGATCATATCACCAACTTAACTGCTACAACAACAAGTCAAGACACGAGTGGTAATGCAGCAAAGTCACACAAACGCCTTTTTGTGTTTCCGAGGTTAAGCTGCCCAGAATTCAAAACAAGAGAAATATCTCAGCCCTTTTGTTTTGGGTTTTTTTTTAACTTTTTTTTTGAGAAAAGGTTTTAAGACTTAATACTGTGTAGATTAAACTTGTTAAGATGTTAAGAGTTTTTTTTTGCACTGTGTGCACCAAAGAACACTATCTCTTAAGTGTGCTTCAGGGTACTTGACTTAGATTGCGGTTGCACAAACCCAAGTCGAACAATCTGCTATGTTTTGCCTGTTCAGCGCTTCTCTGTGCAGCAATAACAGAGCAATAGAAGAGATCCACTGCCACACAAGGATCCTCACATATATGGATATCTAAGATAGATATATTGGTATCAGAATACAGCCATAGGCGCACACACACACACACACACACACGAAACTACACACCCATACACTCATAGGGCAGCTTGCAGCTTGCTGTGGGGTAAAAGATGGACATGATGTGCTGGGGCTTATCTGAAATGGGGAATGATGATGCTGGCCAAGGCCCATGATTGGTTATCCCATTTAGACCAAAGCCTGTGATTGGTTGTCTTACTGGACGGGCTCCCATCATGCATCACATAGATTCATCCGTTCCTCCGGGTCCGCTCAAGTAGCACCAATCCATCTCACCCTCCATCCTGCCTTCCTCTGTCCGTCCCATTACTAATCTGTCCTTCTCCCTGCATCTTTTCCCTCATCTCATTGACCTCACTGTATCACCCGTACCTCCCTTGCTTTATGTATCTATCTCATCACCATCTTTTCAGCCGCTCGTTCTCATCCCTTGCTTATTCGGCTTCCTGCTTTTTGCAGTCCTCATTTACTTATTTTTCTCCTCTTCCTGCATCCCCTGTTCTATATACCTTTATGCTCATCTTTCACCCACATCCTTCATTTCCTTTCAGTTCTCTCTTCTTCCTTCCCCCTGCCACCTCTCCTCCCGGTCCTGCACAACTCATTTTTCCTCTGCATGCTGATAAAGCGAAGGGATGAATATGTGGGGCCATTTATCAGTGATGTGTTTTACCAGCAGTGGAGACCACAGCAGGGATAAAGGAGGTGGAAATACGATTTAGATAGAGATAAGAAATAAAGGCCGAGGAAATATGGTCACGATAGAGTAGTCAGAACAGTCAAGTGTACTTATTTCATTTCAGGTTTTTTCCTGAGCAACAGATATAGTGTTTGTGTGAAATTATCTCACTCTGCAATCAGAGACATATTTATATAATTTGATAAAACTAAGATCTTCTCTTCTACCTCTGTTTTAAACAAAAAAAGAATCATCTACTGTTGTACAGTGCTTTCATTTCAACTTGAAACATGCAGCAGGAAACTCAGTGGGGAGTCAGCTTTGTGTTTGCATGTGTGTGTCCATCCCCTCACTCGCCGCCTTGCTGTGTGTTTTTCTGGCTGCCTCTCGTAGTGTGCACCCATCAGTCTTCGAGTCAATCAAGTATCTAGAGCCTATCCATCTCTTCCTCCCTCTCTCGCTCTCTCTCTCATCTTCCTATCTGTTTCTCTCCACATCCCTTCCTCCATCTTGTTGCTTTCCCTGTATCTCTCGTCGCAGTGACGCTTTACAGATCCATCTCTCTGTGGCACTGTCTGTCTGTGACTCTGCGTGGCTTTTTCGCTACTCGGGTTTAGCTATCTCAGAAAGGCAGAGGCACCCCCGCCTTTCCAGCCCGTGTTTTTATCCTTCTTTCTCCCACTCTTTCTTTCCTTGTTTCCTTCACTGTACACCTCCCTCCCCCCATTTTCTGCCTCTGTCTCTCTTGGGAGTGTTGTTATCAAAAGCGATAGCTCACTAGCTGAAAATAATAAGCAGCATCTTTTGAAGTCTGTGATGGCTGTTTGACGTCTCTGTGGTGTTTCATGCAGATATTGCCTCCATTTGTGACGGGGATAAACAAAAGATTAAACTTATTTTAAGGTCAGTCACTTATGTGTGTGTGTGTGTGTGTGTGTGTGTGTGTGTGGTAAGTCAAGCCCTCAGGGTCCACAGTGGCCTCCTGTCACCTTGCCAATCATATCAGTTAGGTGTGTTCTGATAACCTTATCTCTGCTTGAGCTCTGCATAGCCATAGGGCCACCCCCCCAACACACACACACACACACTTTTTACACATATTAAATGAAAGAGGCTAGAGAGCAGATAGGGATCGATGCCGCTAAATCAAGGACATGCACTATGCTGCTTCTCTCTGTCTCTCTGTGGCTCTTATCTATAATGGAAAAGCCATACATTTACAGCTCCCTGCCTACCTTATGGTCACGCTCAATCACAACATAAAATACTGCTGCAAAGTGTTTCTGCTGAAAAAGGCGCAGAGAAATAAAGGTTTTGGTGTTGAACTTGCAAAGTATTGTCAGAGCTCACAATAGGTGGAGTGAGAGAGTGGAAAGGAGAGAGAGAGAGATAAACAGGAAAGTGCTGTGGTGTGAAATTTTTGCCACCAGACCGTTTCAGAGTAATTGAAAAATGCTATAAAAATCATTGTTATGTGAAGAACAGATCTAGTAAACACTCTACTCAGTGGTTCAAAGACAACGTGGCATTTCCTCTTTGGTTATCTCAGCGTAGAGGGCTACAATGGGATCCTGCAGGTCCTGTGGGACCCAAATAAATGGTGAAAGCACAAGAGTATATTTATTATAATGCGAGTGGGGTGGGGATAAGTGTTGGTTGGTCAACATCATCATTGCTGGATAAACATGAAATTAATATTTATATGAAAATATGAGAGGCTATCATTACTTTGTTTAACCATGCCTGTAAATACATTGCCTTACACATCAGAGATACAGGGACACTGTCTGTAACGTCTTTTTGGTTTTTCCTTTGGCTTCCTTCTCCCATTTTTTCCCAATTTAGAATGCCCAATTCCCTTTGCACTGCAGATCTTGTCATCACTAACTTTAATGTTGACCTGGAGAGGGTGCAGACTATCATTTGCAACCTCTGTAAGAGCCTGCCCTGCCGCAGGAGGCTGTAATAGTTGGAAAGTAAATGACAAAAAAAACATTCACATTCATAAACCTCTATCTCAGTATATGAGAGGGCAAGCTTCTGTATAGGCTATTCAGATACGAATTTACCACATGTAAAACATGCATAATATCCTGTTTTTCAGTGAGACCTGTGTATTTATTGAAAAGGACCAAGCGATGGGTTCAATGGTAGTGTAATTTCTGGGGCTGTGAAGACCTGTTAACAGTGTAAACAGTTTAGACACAGAAGAAAAATCTATTTTGATATCTTACAGGATTGATGGGTGTTAAATTGATCTTTTTCTTCTCTTTCCTCTTCCTTTTCATAGTTTTCATAACAACTGTAGTACCAGGATTGCAGTTTGTGGTGGACCAGGTAAATCTGTTGGCATTTTTTTAACTGTTCTCCTGCTTGAAAAGATTTTTAAAACGATCAGGTTGGTGGCATATGCTCTCACTGACAGAAATTATAAGTAAAGTGCTTGTACTTGCCATGGCCACTGTTAGTAATCATAATTTCAAGTTTTGTACCCTCTTTTTCACCTACTCGTCTCGGCTGCTGTCCTTTCAGCTCCTTACTCAGCTCCTTTGCCCTGCTCTGCTGGCACAGGAGTTCAGTACTGGAAGGATGGTAACCCCTCTGTCAAGAAGTGGGCTGACTAATATCCTTAATAGTATGACTAGATGAGACATTGGCTGCTCCTTTAGTTCAAGCAGCATGCCTAACATCTGCAATGATTTAGTAATCATAAATGTAAAAAGTTATGCTTCTACAAACCTTATCAGAGTCATGAAATATTTATTCTCCAGACAAATTAAAGTATGAAACAACAGAAATATGGTCTCTGCGCTTTGATGTCTGAGCAGGAATACCACTTCAAAGCCTAGAAATCATCACAAAGAAAAACACTATTAGAGAAGCTCTGTGAAGGAAGATAACAGGTGTTGATATTGAACATACTGGACAGATTTTCTGACAATTTGCCTTTTCAGAGAATTGTTCATTGTACTCTGTACAAGACCCACTTTATATTTGATTGAGAAAGACATTGAGACAGTGAAGTACTATGGAGACACAAAAGTTACTGTTATGGACAGTTTATTTCTCACTTCTAGGTCTCTCTGAAGAATGGACTAGCCACATTGCCGATAGGTTTTTATCCGATCTGAATCCAGTATAGCTTCAGCTTTCATCATTTCCAATTAACTCAAGTTATAAATAATTAAAGCGCAAAGATCTGTAATCCCTTCCTTGTGGTCTGATAAACCAGAAGTGCTAAAGTTTTTAATGTTTACCTAATTAATGTTCACAACCTGTTAAAATAAACGTCTCTGAAATATTGAAATAACAGGTGTAGCTTACTTAATTTTACATCTTACTTTCCACAAGCTTCTTGCTCCAAATACCAAAGATTTAGATACATAACTATTAAGCAAATAAGCTTTAAAATGTTATTATATACATATAGATTTAAATGAGAAATTCTCCTGCATTTGACGTGATGTGATCAGCTAGATAATTTACAGAAATGTTTCCTCCTCCGGCTTGCAAAGAGCACATTAACCAGACAACAGCCCGAAGTTTCCTTTAGCTGTTATAGAATTAAAGTTAATTACCTTCCGCTTATATAATCTGCTGCCATTATATTGTTTGTCATTTTACATTATTTTCAGCACCAGTGTAAGATGAGAAGCTGCCACCTGAAAGTTGCACATGCACATACTTGCCTGTAGCCTATTAAACTAGTCAAACAAAGGTTTATGAATAACTCTATTTATTGCTATCTAAAATGATCTAACTTTGTTTCCCGACAGCCTATTGTCTGACATTTTCATTGCTATAAGATTTGCATCCTACCTGTGGTGCTCTTTGACTCTATTCATCTTCTTGGTGCCTGGGGCAGGGCATCTTTGGGAATCTCACGATTTTATTCCTGTTCAGAATCGATTCTCGATTCCAAACTGATTCTGTGTACCAAACCATGCACAGTAGTCCTTAGTCCACTGAAATACAATATGAAACATAACTGACAATTAAGATAAATGATATGCAGCATTTTTATTTTAAAAAGTGAACTGCATTAACCAGTGAAAGTATTTTACAGTCGCCTGCCTGTATGAGAATAACAAAATGAGGGAGAGGCGGAGTCAGGCGCAAATTTGACCATTTAAGCAAGGTAGGCAACTGCCTGGGGCCCCAGCTATACATTTATGATGATGTTTAGATATGAAAAATATTGAATTATGTTTTAACTAGGGCTGGGCAATATGGCAAACAATATGATATTGATCATTTTTCCATATTTATCAATATTGATATTTATCATGATTTATAATTTGATAATGCTGCTAGTCTGAAGAATATCCTGATTAAGACTGAAACCTGAAGAAACCAGAGGTTAGTTAAACTAGTATAGTCTAACATAAAAAAATAAATAACATAATGTAAACATTTAACTTTGCAAACATGATTTATCTGCCTAACAAAACAATACAAGTTAGCTTTTCTTGTAACTTAAAATAATGTAAATAAAACTAAAAGCTGTGACTACCATCACATCAAATTTCTTTGGTCATCTCTCAGTTATATGTGTATATATATATTAGAGATGCATGATATTATCGGCACGTCATTGGTATCAGCCGATAATAGCTCTAAAATGAAATATCGGTATCGGCGAATTCTGCCAATTATGAGAAGCCGATATGTTGCCTTCTCTTCCGCCGCCTGACAGTGCTTCCCTCGACGGACTGTGTCACCCTGACCCTGTCCCGGTGCGTCCTCCGCAGGCTCCACTTTAACCTGAATAACAAATCGGGGCTTGGTGCTCCGGTTGGATTCACATGGAGAGCCAGGGCTAACTTTAGCTGAGAGGCTAGCGGAGCGTTAGCCCTGGCTCTTCATGTGGATCCAACCAGAGCACCGAGCCCTGGTTTGTTATTAAGGTTAAAATGGGGAGAAGCAGCAGGTCTGACGGGCAGCTGAGTGAAGTGGAGCCTGCGGAGGAGGCACCGGGACTGTCAGGATGAAACTGTCCGTTGAGGAGCTGCCATGTTCGGCTGCACAGATAGGAAACACTTCAGCTGACAGGATGTACCATCCATGGGATGTACCACTCTGTTGGGGGGGGAACTTCTTCTTTTTGGTTTATAACGGCGGTTGGCAACCAGCGTATTAGGTGCATTACCGCCACCTTCTGCTCTGGAGTGTGGACCAGAGATGAAATCCTACACATTAATCCTGTCTGTCTAATGAACTCAATGAAAACTCTACTGCTCCACTCACTTGGCAGGTTCATTAAAGTTTTAATGCTGAGCTCCTGAACTCCAGTCTTCCTAAGTTCTTCCTTCATATATTGTCTTTCTTGATCATACTTAGTACAATCTATGCTTGCATGCATAATAGCCACCTCAGCCAGCTGGAAAAAAAATATGTGCATATATCGGTATCGGCAATCGGCCACAATGAGTTAGAAATATCGGCATATCGGATACTGGCAAAAAATCCAATATTGTGCATCCCTAATATAAATATATATATATATATATATATATATGTATATGTGTGTGTTTAATGCTACAGTGTGTGTTGGTCAGCCGGTCTTGTTTGTTACTGCTGGAGTTTGCTGCTCCGCTCTGCTAATTTTAGTCTCTGAGTGAGAGCATAGAAAGTTCACAATATACTTCACATTCGTCTCACAGTTAATTATTTAGTCATTAAATCAAAATATGTTTGCTACCGCTGCCTTTTTTGAAGATGAACTATAATATACATGGATGTATTGACAGATAGCTCTAGCGTGTGCGCGCTGTAGACTGTTCCCGTGCTGCACTAAACTCGCAGTTGAGTTTCCTCTTTTTAATTCCGTCAACGTCACGCTATTAACTAACATAGGAAATCAAATGTAAATTTTCAACGCTTTAAGCACCACAAACAAATTTCCATTTACCTCCATTGTATTGACATAGTGGGAGAAATTCCAGACATGGATATCTGAAGCTCAGCAAATGGGTGAAATGAGGAAATATGTTTTTTTGGGTGATTTGGATGAACTGACCCTTTAGTTTCCTTTTTTTGCAGACAATATTTTATAAATCACTTCTAACCTGACAGTATATATACCTGTCATCTAGGAAGTGATACAAGATTGTCAATTTTGATGACTGAGAAGTTATTCCCTCGGTCAATTTGGTGATATCTCTAGCAAAAAAATAAATCAATTTAAATGGCTTCCTAATGGCTGCTCCTTTCTGGGTAAATCTGTCTCTCCCATTATGTCAGACTTATATAAATTAAACATGTCTCTCCTCTCTTAAAAGCCCCGAAAGAAGATCTTGATAGTTTCATGAAGTGGTGGGATTATCATTATTATGTAGGCTACATATGTACACTGTCATGTGAGAAAGTCCTCATACCAGTGTAAACATTATTTTTTCAATGTACTAATGTTTTCTCAGCTGATTCCTCTTTGGTTTAAGTGTGGTTAAGTTTAGGTAACTAAAGCTACTTGGCTAAGTTTAGGGAAAGATAGTTGTCATTACAGATAACTTATGTTTAAGGTATGATTGAGGTTATTAAACTAAAACATTAGGCAAAGGTTAGACAAAATATATGGTCATGTTAAGATTATGGTCATAGGCTGGCCATCAAGGAAACTAGTGTTTACTGTGACCAACAGGGGACTGAACACACTGGTAAATGTATCATCTACATTCTTCACTGCAACAAAAAATCACACTATTTAATTCTTTGGCACTGAGTGTGAGTTTAGGTAGTTTTTAAAGGGTTTGAATAACTGACCGATGCTGTCACTGGACATGTGCAGTATGAAGTAAGACCGCCATGCAGATACTACTTTATAAATTCATAAAGAGGGGTAAAATGCAGGACTTGTAAGCAGTACTGCAAATACGATGGTGGATCGCCCTTTTTTTTTTTTCCACAACTGGAAAACTGGGCTTAAATATTATTAAAAATGTATCATTTCTGTAGTTGTTTCTATATCCGATCCAGTTTATGTTGTTAAGACACCTTAGTATCTTAGTCCTACAATATTTAAACAATAATATTTGATTTAAAGAGTGATTTTCAAGATGCTCAAAGACGCTTAATACGATTAGTTAAAAAGATCCTAAATAAATAAAACAAAACCCTGTGCCATATATTACTGGCATAAAGTGAGATGTCTAAACTTCCTTAAACACAGTGATGTTAAATACTGAATTACTAGAGGGTCCTGTAAAGTAAATATTATATATTTTATCATCTGCTCCACATCATTTTTCTGTTCAAACTAAATATGGAATACTCTCAGAGCTCCTTTTTATGTTGATTTGAGTTATTTATGTGCTGTTGAAAGATTTTCTGCTAAAACAAAAAAAGAACAATCATGTATTTTGGGGGGTTTATATAGCACTGCGTGCCTTGAGTACCGGTTCTGTTGAAAGACCTAAAATACTTTTTGGGAGAGACTTGAACTGAACAAGGAAGATAAAAAACATACATAAATAATTCTCTTTTTGTAGCTTTTGAGATACAGAATTTGAGATTTGTCATAGACTATATTATTTTATAGACTATGCATATTTTGCCATCAAGAAGGGATCTCTTTGCAGCCTGTATTGACAGGATGAACAAGTACTGTGACCAATAACCTTCTCAATATGAAAATGGGCAGGTGAATATTATATTAATATAGACTTGAAAAAATGTGAACTTATCCTTTAAGCAAATCACTTCCCAGGTGTCACATTTCTGTGATAATATATCAATTAAAATCATTTCAGTTTTTTGTTTCAATTTAAATGTTTATCTTTCCATCTCCATGTGTTACAACCTGCCTCAAGGGGGATAGTAACAAGAACAAGGAAAAACTGAAATGTATAAAACAAATGCCAGTTTATTAAGTAAAGAAACAAAGACAAACAAAGAGCAAATCATGTGGTGTAGAGGAGACTCTGCTGGCTGAGGTGGAGGCAGGGCCTTTTTGTAGGTTGCACAGCTTCGGCCAATTGGATGGGAACAATGATTGGTCTCAGCTCCCTGAAACAAAGGGCAGGTACAGAGAACACACCACACAGGACATAACACCATGTAAATATTGTATCTATAAAGAGAAAGTAAATGGAGCTGAATGTAAAGAGAAACTTGCAAGGAGGTATATGTTCTTGAAATGGGCCAAGTAAATGCCACCCATACAGTCATCCTGCAACATACCGTACATTCATGAAATATTCACAGTCCTCCTTCTAAAAGACCGTCTGAAATCCTGAGTGCGAATGAAATAATTTTTTTAATGAAAAATTGGGGCTCAGTAATGAAAGATATACCACCAGGGATTGCAGATTCCCTGTATCTGAGAGGGACAAACTTTAAATTGAGCTCCTTATTCTGTGTGAAGTAGTACAAGTTCAAATAAATCTGCCACAAATAACAATGCATAAAACTGTAACAATAATTACAATTGTCTCAATATTAAGAATATTATAATTACAATGCAAATAGATTGAAAGGTTGAAACAAATGAGTAGGAAGAGGAAAAATTAAAAAAAAAAATCCTACTGTTATTTTGTCCATCTGTCTGTGAGGATTTATATAACTATGATATACTGGCACAGATTCATATTTTGGGCTTTG
Organism: Thunnus maccoyii; assembly: GCF_910596095.1. Taxonomy (NCBI): domain Eukaryota; kingdom Metazoa; phylum Chordata; class Actinopteri; order Scombriformes; family Scombridae; genus Thunnus; species Thunnus maccoyii. Next base: position 17,735,458 of record NC_056536.1, read on the forward strand.
ATTGGTCCTTTTGTGTTGCCATCGCATCACATCATTATCGCATGTTCAGTATGCGCTAATGAAGCAAACATAAACCTAAATGTCACTTATTATGCTCTTGATGCCAGCGTGTTTGAAGTGCTCGGTAATGTGAGTAGGAAGGGAAAGAGGGATGAGGCAGAGGAGGAGTGTGGGTGGAGGATGAGTAGAGGTTAATGTGCATGGAGCATCTCAAAGCTTTCTTGGCTTGACTCATAGGATGGCTGAGATCAGACAGAATGGTAGATTGCAGGTTTTACCCTCAGCTATGAGGATTGCTCTGCTCTCACTCATCTCTTGCGCTCTTTCTTTCTCTCTCCGTATGTCCTCTCATGCCATCATTGCCTCTCTCTCTGTCTTTTTTCTCTTTCTCGCACACAAGGTTTCACTAACACTTTCTTGCTCTCACTAACACCCTGTCTAGTTCTCTCCCTCTCTCTGTTTTTCTGGCTCCTTCTTTCTTGCCCATTACTTCAGCCAGTGAAAAGTCTGTGCTTCAGCAGTCCTCTCCCGCTGCTGCAGACTGTCTTTATATGGCCACATCATATTTGATGAGACAGGTAGGGGGTGGAGGGATGTAGCTAATATCTCTCCCTAGGTCTCTCTCATGGCTCATTCTTTCTATCCTATTTATCGTAGGTATGTGTGTATGTGTGCGTGAGAGAGAGGAGTAAGAATGCATGCATGTGTATGTGGGCCTGAGGCCATGATGATCCATCAGACACGTACATGCATTCAGGGCATAACCAGTTTCCACCATCTCATCGCCTCTAAACTCAGGGAAACATATTTTAGAGATCCTGTCTTGCCGGTGTGCTATTCCTTACTATTTCCTGTTGGATTAAAGTGGATGAAAATGTGAAATCAGCTGCAAAGAGGAAGAGAAAATGTCCCGGCTTGCTGACACAAACACATAATGTATATACACATCATAAATAGTCCTTTTTGACCAAGTTGTAACAGAAACTAAACTCACAAACTAATCAGAGCTTACATTTTTCCTTTGGTGCATTCATCTCAAGAACCTCAAAGATTATAATGGATTAATGAGAGCCCTCATTTTGTTATTGTTAGGGTTAGGGATTTACTATTGTGCAAATGTTTGGAGGAATAGAAAATTGTCTCCAAAGTATTTAGGGGGTGTTAAGTGTTTTATCCAGTCATATTTTGCTGTAGAAGCCTTTTGTCACAGCACTGAATAAAGTTAACTTTTGTTTCTCTCATCTTTTTGTTTTTGTCAGTTCTTTTTAGTCTAGTTGGGAAGTTGGTTATTTAACAGTTATCTAAATGTACGCGCCCTAGTAGCTGAACATGACACATAACCACAATGTCCCTGGTTCAATTTCAGCCAGGGACAGACATATTTTAGCAGTCAGACAGCTTGTTTTTGAACAGTCACTGATGTTCAGAAGTGCAAACCCACGCTGACAGTTGGGCCATTGGAGAGTACTATCTCTGGAACAGGGACTTTGACCCTGGAACTGAAACTTCAATTAGATGCTTCCTGTTGAACAGCAGGAAAAGTCTTTGAAAAGGTTTCTGAAAAAGTTCCTATGGTCAAAATGGACCAGGAATCAGCAAGGATGTTCTGTGATTATCAATTGTTACATACATATGACAACCTCTTGACTTTGTAGTGAAGTTCTCTGAGAAATTAATAATGTAGTACAAACTCAAGAGGTTGTGATATGTAGCACAACAAGCTACTGAAGCTCTACAAAGGGAATCGCATTTCTACGCATGCGCAGTGGTGTCTGCCCTACACAAAACTACTCTCCAGAGACTCAAAAAGTGATTGCTGTCATGAGTCTTTGGAGAAGTTTCTAAACAAACTACCATGACCAAACTCTTTGGGGTGAAAGAACATGTCACCCAGTGCAGCGGTGCGGCTCACTGACGTGTTTTTAATCATTTTTTGGACAACAATGGCAGTCTATGGTACATAGGAATAAGATATATCAGGCTTTAGATACACGCACAATACTTGTAAGAGGGATGAGTTCATTGTTGGTTTAGCTCTGCACATGAGATTTGTTGACAATAAAAAAAAAGAAAAAAAAAGAAAATCACCAGACATTAGGGCTCCATATTGCCACTGATCTCGCGATTCGATTTTGATTCATAAAGTCCAGAATTGGTTCATTTCCATTCAGTTCAATTCTTGATTCAGTTGCATCAGATAAACACTAATATTGTATAAAGCTCTTCCTAATTTGTCTTGGGAAATTAAATTACTTATACATTCAACAACAAATGTTTCCTTGAACATTACAGACTTAACTGTCAACACTTTTTCTGGTTATAAATCTATGGAACAAGGATTTTTTTCCTGAACAAATACAAAAAGACTTAAATCATGACACATATATACGTTTTAGGCCTACATGTGCTGAATAGTTGATCAAGAATAATAAAAGACCTGAACCACTAGCAAGGGCTTCATCATTATGCATATTTTTTTTTTAAATGCCGTCCCATACAGCAACACATGGACTGTCAGTACCTGCTATTTGACTTAGTCAAGCACATCCACTTTAATGATCAGTGTGAGCAATTTAAACTGAAAGTCTGCTCATTAGTGAATCTGCATTGTTTGTGTTTGTGTTTGTGTTTGTGTTTACAAGACATCAGTCTGATATTTGCAGATAGCTGTTAGCCAGCGTTAGCTATGCAGCAGTTAGGGACAGACTAAATACAGTAAAATCCGCACACTGTTCAGACAACTTCCATGGCTTCACATCTCGTAGCCAGAGATAATATCTTGTTAACAAACACAAACCATGAGCTCAGATTGGTGTGAGAGAGTCAGAGTCTTTTTTTTCACTCTGTTCCTCTCGTAGATGTGATCTTTAGAGTCAGCTAATCATCCTGAGCCATGACAGTCCCGTGTCATGACTGTTGTGACTCAAAATGGCTAATATATGAGCCATCATCTATGTTACTTTTTAACTTGAAATAAGATTTTTGTGCACGTTGTAATAACCATTTCCATGAAGTAGACCTTTTATGCATCATTCAGTCCTAATAACCATTTACAACAGGTAAACCTGCATACACTTAACATTTAGTGCACATGTACGCATGAGTAAAGGTGCAAATGCAAAGACTGAGCTCTGGCTTTCAAGAATTGATTATGGATCGTATAAGTAAGAATTGCGATTCATCAGAAAATCATTTATTTATCCATATGTTAAAAATAGGTGTTGTGTCAGTTTTATTTGTTTGCCAAAATCTGTTACAGTATAAAGCTATAGGTGGCCTCCTTTGTTCTACTTGGGTATTTATGTAATGCCATATGGTGTTGATTCTGTTGAATGAGATGCACCTGTGTGGTGACTGTGTTACTGGATCAATCATCAAACATTAATTAGACTTGGTAAAATCCAAGATAGCACAAGAACAGCGATTGTAACTGAGCAGGTGATATTTCAAGTTATATCTCCTGTGAGTTGTTGTCATTCTCAGTGTGTGTTTTGGGCTTTCTGTACTTTGTAAATGTGTTTACTCTTTATAATGAACAGAATGGATAAATGAATTGTTTCAGCCCTGAACTTTCAGCATTGTTTCACTCACTTTGAACAGAAACAGAAAGAAAAGAACAATATGCTCGCTAAAAATAACAGTTCTGGAGTCATGTTGATCTAACTTTCATGTTAAAAAGAGACAATTTGAACTTATGAAATATACCAGATGCAGCATTTTTGAAATCATTTCCACACTACAGCATCACAGAGTACATAAGATTTTGAGTTTTACTAATTGAACAGGATTTTCAACACAAGGACCTGCCCTGCACTGCCTCAGCCTTTAACAGGCATGGAGCACATGTAAGAATATGCAAGTCAGCAAGCTTTCAAACTCCAATTGATTATCAGAAATTTTGAATGGACAGTAAGATGCCTATCTGCTGTGGAAGCAGAAATATTCAAATCCTTGAGTTCGAATCTACTGTCGTAAGAATCGTGATGCTAACTAACTCTATTTAGTATTGTCTCAACTGGCATATTGAAGTAATCATGCAGACAATGTTTTTATATGACAGAGTACCTTTGGTTTGGTGTTTTCTGGCACCTCTGCACAGCACGTTCTAGCCACACATTGTTGGACCGTAATGGCCTGAGTCCCTACACAGTAACAGCTGAATATGAAAATAAGTGGATCCACTGATTCCCTCATTTTCCCCTTATTGAGTTTACTCCTGAGACAGCACAACTAATTAGCTGTCAGACCAGGACAAAGAGATACAGAAGCACACTATAGAGTAATTATATACACTCACACATGCTGTTACACACATACACGCACACATGCGCATGCGCCGCACACACACTCAAAAGGCTATGTGTTGATGGGGACACTTGACAAGTCAATAAGCCAATGTCTTATCTCCCGTCCTGCTTCTCTCCCCTGCTACACTCTTTATTGATTGTTTCCATAATTATTCACTTTATCTAAAGCTGGAATTAGCCACCATATAGCTGTTAGCAATCCATAAACCCTGACCCTATGCATATACATGGTCATACTGTTACACAGACAAACTCACAACCAGATATAGTGCAGGTAATGCTTATTTAAAAAAAAAAAAAAAGAGTTTTTGTAGTTGACAGTAGAGACAGGTAGGAAAACAACAGAAAGAGGGGGTGATACTATACAAATGTCCAGAGCTTCATTCAAACCCTGGACATTGACTATGTTTGCATGCACAAAATATTCCGTTTTTTGCCCATATTCTGAAAAAAATAACATTCTTACTAAGCTGTTTACATAGCTAATGAAAATGAATATTCCACTAATATTCCCGATTACATGCAGAGGGTTTTTAGGGTTTCCCTCTACTCCAGTGGGAACGGGAATCTCAAGATCTCCACAGGCAGTGAAGTAAGCCAGCAAGGTGGAAAACATTAGTGAGCAAATATATGTGATATTGATATGACTGATATTATAAATTTCTAGTTACAGTCACATGCAGTACATAGGTTGTCCCATGATGTTTTCTACACTGCTGAGTATTTTTGGTGCATCACACCAAATCATCACTGTCAGTCCATGGCTGCATGTCAGGATAATAACCAATCCCCTCCGCCCCCCGTCGTGGAGAAGGCGAGCTGTATGTCCAAAGAATGCTCCTAAAGCCACAATATCGGCACATTTATGTCTTAATCGGAAAATGCTACATTCGTAATAAGGCCTAACTTGGAATATCCAAATGGAATATGCTGTTTACATGACCTGTATCAAATCCGGAATATTGTCATATTTGGAATAGTAGTGGAACATTAATGTGCATGTAAACATAGTCGTTGTGTTTATTTGGTATTTCTCTTATTGCACTTTCTCAAATAGGGCTTTTCCATTAGCCTGGGATGGTCCGCTTTAGTTGTGCCGAGCCAAGCCAACCTGCGATGAGACATGTCTCCACTACAGTCTCACAGCAGGGGATAACTGTGACGAACCCCATCACCCCTTCAAACAAGCGGTATGTTGTCTCAACTCACTGTGCTGGAGACCAGCGTGTGTTCAGCTCTCAGCTTCTAATTTTTGTGGTTTCTCTCCTTTCAGATATCGGTATTATTTTACTGTTTCCTGATCACTTTCAGTCGTATTGAAGTCATGTTAAGTTACTGCTGATGAAAACCAATAATTCCTGACTTGCTGCTTCATATTAAAAGCTTTTAAATGACAAAATAATGGCAGACGTGTTTATCACCAAGCTGGCAGAGCTTTGTTAGTGGTGTTATTCTACAATGAAAACAGGTTGACTACAACAAGATAGGGAGATATTTGGAGCTATTTGTTCAGCGAATCAGTTATAAATAATGTTAGGAGGAACGGAACAAGCAGAAACATCCGCAGTGATATGTTTGATGAAAAGCTGCAGATAAGACAACAGGCTCTTACTGCATTTTCTGCAAACAGCACACCTCCAACAGGTAAACAACTTATTTTACCTTGCCATGCCTTGTAATGGAAAAACACTTGCAATGTGCCAGCTCGACTTGAGTGCCCCCGGCCCTTTTATCTACAAGTTTCTGATGTCAGTAGAGATTGATCATAGTGAATACAACATGAAGCAAGTTGAATAAGGGTTCAGATAACTTCCTTTTCAGTAACACGCGTCTAGCAAAGCGACCGCACGGAATAATTTCAGCTCAGTAATGAAACAAGGCGGACATTCCCACCATTGCTTTTATCACAAAGTGAATGAAAGACTGTAAAAGCAGTTACCGTGGGGAACGTAATTAAAGCATGATACAGCCCTATCTCATATGATACACCCGTGTAGTGTTGCAATGGTGATATCAACGGGTGAAATATGACGCTGAACTATAGATCAGAAACTACACCCTGTAGTTAAATATCTGCAGTGGACTCCTATTAATGCCTCGCATCAAGTATGAATCCAGTGCAACACAAAATATACAAACACAACAAAATAAATCACTATGTAGCAATCTTCCATCAAAAGGATGAATGCGAACATGACCCGTGAGCATGACTTTGTGTGTGTGTGTATTTTCATGTACAGCGTTTTTTCCCTTTTAGCTTATTTAATAGCACACAGTGGTGGATTTAAGACTTTCAAGATATCACTTAATCCCAAAAGCTTGAGAGCCAGTCAGAGCAGCCAAAGGTCAAGTTTAACAACAACAAGCAAACAAACAAACAAGCCAACAACAAAAAGCTCAGCAGACATAAGATACAATACAAAGCTCAACACCAAGGGCCTTTACATGAAATTTACTTTTGCTCTGTCATATAATGCTCATTTACACACTTACATGGCTTACAGTTCAGTCACAAATGGTATTTGGGATGGAAATGACCAGATGTAGGAGGAGTTCTATAATATTTAACTCAAATATGTATACTAGAAGCACTGTTATGTACTGTAGATGTTTCTTATGCAAGTTAAAGCGTTTGACTAATAACTAATTTAATTAAAGGTGTGATTTTTAATATTTTGTGTCCCAAAACTGACATATCTTTGTTCCCCTCTTTGTATGTGGTTTTTGCAAACTGTGTTTATTTTCCGTGTCCAGAATAACATTTTAACCATAACTGATCAATTGTAATCACATAACCAGCACACAGTTTTTCCAAATTAACCTAGGAATAAATCCTAAGATGTTAAATGACAAAATATTGAAAAATGCCATTTATAGTTAAAAGAGTAATTTGCCTTAAAATAGTTGCATACAGTGGCATGACTAATTATATTTAATTACTACAACCAAATCAAATGAAATTGCATGATTTCTGTCTCATCCTTCCACCCACGGACTCAGCCCTCCCTTTCAGACCTGCTCCTGAATTAGATTAGGGGAAAAATTAAATAATTTGAATCTTTATCTTCCACCAAGTGAAAGCATTGTTTGAGGGTGTATATCTAATATACAAAAACACTTCTGACATTGTATTTCAAACACGTGTGAGTGTGTGTTTGACTACACATGCTTGTCAGTGTTTGTGTTTTGTTCTCCCCTCCTATAAAAACAGTGCTTAAACAGTCTAATCCATCAGAGTACTCAATAGGTTATGTGCCAATAAACAAGCTCTCTGAGGCTGCTATCAACGAGATCGATCCACTTATCAATAGCTGACACTGTGAAGTCTGTATGCTCCCATCCTGTCCATCAATGACTGATCAGTCAATTTGAAACTCTTTAAGCAAATAACCCTGGAGAGCACTGCATAATGTGCTGTTAATGCTGATACACTGTATGTAGTAAATACACAGTCAAACGGGTACAAACACACACATGCTTGTGCTGAAAGAAGAATTTGACAGTTTGATGTGTGTGTTTGTTGGAGGGTAAACCTGCCAACTCCAATCAATCAATCTAAAGTTATTGATAATCCTGGAAAAATGTACTGTGTGAGAGAGCGCCTGGTCTTTTGAAAGTGGTAACAAATGCAAATACTGAATGACATTATTAATGGGACAGAAACACACCCACCCTACATACTAGGGCTGGGCAATTAATCTGAAAGTAACAGAAAACAACATTATGACTCACTAACCGACATAATTTTAGTCATATTGATATATTTGATAAATTTACTTGTGTACAGTGAAGACAAAACAACTCAACTGTTGGAGAAATGCAGCTGGGTGCAGATGAGAACAAGCTGGTACAAAAAAAAATATACGTTCTGTCGGTCATATGGGCACACTTTAGCCTAATGCAACACGATACCAGACAAAACAAAGCTACAGTGGAAATAAAGTTGGAAAATAGCATCCTTCTTTGTTGTCCAGCATACCAACAAACAAGTTGGTATGCTGGACATTAGCAGTAAACTGTAAATGTAACAGTAGATCTTCAGTCTGATCTACACTTTGTCAGAAAATAAACTAGCAAGTGAGGGTCGCTACATCTGTTATTTGTAACCCTGGACACGTAAAGCAGTCTCACCTGTATTTCCTGACCACATTCTGGAGGCTGGGGCAGCTTGTTTCAGATGCAGCAATCTGTTACACAAACGTTTGTTAAAATAATGTCACTCTCAAAGATCTAGCTAATTAGATAATGAGATAACCCAAGTCATAAAAGTATTGTTCAACAGGCTATACTATATATTTATATTTCTTATTAGGTCATTCACAAGATATGTGAAACAGAGCCATATTTTAATTCAAATTTCCTGTTTTAAATACCTAAAAGTGTTCTTAACTACTGAATATGTTAAATAAATTCATTTTTCAGTAAAATACCCTACACAGAAGCCTGCAATGTGCAGCCCAACAACTGTTATAAATAACTGGTCAACTACAACTATCAACCAGGAACTTTTTATTTTTTTCAGTCCATTCGATCAATTCTTCCCTCCATTTCACATCAAGACACACTCAATTCCTCGCTCTTTGCGTTTTACCACCCATCTGCCTCTTTTGACTGCTCTCTTCTCTGCTCTGGTGGAGGAAAACACAGAAAATATAATCCTGTAATGGTTACTTTATGGGCTGTCCCCTTTTTTCCTCAATATATCATATCAATCTTTTATCTTAAAACGAGGTGAACCACTGAGATCTAAATGTAAAAATGACTACAGCATGTACGCACACAGTGGGGGGCAAGTCCCCCTACTGTGTCCTAGAAAAATACAACAACTTTTCATGTAAGGTTTTTCCTGAAGAAATGGATGAGAAACAGGACATGCGGTTGCTGCAGCGACATGCTTAATTTTATATTTACACCTTTGTTTTGATGTTATTAACAATTGTTGGGGGGTTGAAAAGACATCAAAACATGCTATCATCTAAACATATGCTAATTGGTTTAGTCTGTGTCTTGACAGGTTGATTAAATGATTAATAAGTGTTTTTTGTTCCAAAGTGTATCCATAAGATGTAGTCTGGTTGTGTGAGGGGCATGAAACCACCAAGCACATATGGCCTTACAAGACATTAAACAACTCATGATGTACAGTTTCTCAAATTTACAAATGCATTTTTAAATTAAAAAAAAAATGCAATTTACATCACAGACATCAAGGATACAGGGTACTCTCTTTTAACCACCATGCTCATTAGGATTCTCTAGCTGTCATGTTTTTTTTTCCAAAGAGCAAACTCATTAGGTCAGTGTACACAGAGCAATCAAATGCAAAATGAAACTCATCCTCAACTACACCAAGATCACAAAAAACACTGCTCTTCAGGAATATCTTTTTATCTGCCAAGGGCATGGTACTAGTTCTTAATGAGGCACACAAGCACCTTTGTGTTCTATTAAATTGCATTATATGTAGTGTATGGCTATGTGTAAGTAGTTTGATTTGATTGTAATTTCCAAGTTATATTCCAGATAGGTATCCTACTCGCATTGTTCTTATATAGTGGGACCGTACTTTATCTATGGTAACCATACAGATTTGTCTGATCCACTGTTTTTCAGTATATCCTGCCATTCATTCTTCATCATAGTGGTCATGGTTGCATCTTTACTATCTTTTATAATGCTGACCTGAGATCATTAGTGTGTGCAGTGGCAGGTAAGGAGTGTTCATAAAATTTTGGCATGTTATTTCAGCGCTTTGAATTATACAGACACTGTATATAAAAATAGGCAATGCAGTGATACCGATGAATGTTCAGATAAGCCTACATATAGGGGCTTTAAACAGGGTAGCCAACAAAAATGTGCAAACGTCCTCTGGGTCAAACTCAGTGAAAACTTCATTCACTGAGGGCATCTGCAGCTGTCATTGAACGCATCCATCTGCTACTGGGACACATGTGGAATGCTATTCATCTACTTCCTCTCTGTCTTCAGCCTGATGCTTTGACTCCCAGGGGTTAAATCCTGGGAGCCGCCGCCTTTGGCTTCAGGCCCACCATCTCTCCACCACCAATCCAGCATCAAAGTCTTGCAACTGTGGGTTCTCCACTAACAGAAAAAGCAGCCTCTGAAGCTGGACTGACCTGAGGCTAGTCCTCCAGTTGGGCTTGGATTTCATTGTTGAAAACCCTCTCACACACAGCTGTGCTGACTGGCAGGACCAAAACCCAAAGATACTCAGCTTAATATCATGTGTGATATTAAACTGAATATCTTTGGATTTTTGACTGTTGATCAAGCAAAACAAGACATTTGAAGACATCACCAAGGAGTCTAAGACATTATAACAAGCATTTTTCTGACATTTTATAGACCAAACCATAATGAGCAGATTAATGAATAATGAAAATTAGGGCTCCAACTAATTATTTTCATTAGTGATTAATCTGTTGATTATTTTCTTGATTAATCGATTAGTTGTTTGGTCTATAAAATGTCAGAAAATGATGAAAAATGTGTTTCCCAGAGCCCAAGGTGATGCCTTCAAATGTCTTGTTTTGTCCCAAACAACAGTCCACATCCCATTCTTTTCTTAAAAAACGATGATCAATTATCAAAACAGTTGGTTTTGATTAATTAATTGATTAATTGGCTAATGACTCTAATGAAAATAATCTTTTGTTGCAGCTCTATGTTACAGTAGCCTATATACACCTTTATACCGTGGCCACTGTAAATTCTGGATTCTGATTGATTAAAAGGTATGGATTAACTTTTAGTAAGCGGACAGTTTAACCAGACACCAGATGTATGTGTTTCTTTGCTGTTCTAAATGAATGCGCCTGTATTAAACTATTAAAGACAGTCTTGCTTGTAGCAAGAGTTATTTGTGTAACCACCAACAACATCCAAAACAGGATCAATACAGTAGCTTCTCAGCGAAAAACCACACAAATTAATTTTTTTCTGATATTTGCTTGAATCTGAAAATCAACTAAAGGTAGGAGGAGGACAGAGGTCTTAAACAGAGGACCTGTTAGCCACGACGAGGCTGGCCTAGCCTGAGTCCGAGGAATAGCTGCAGGGGAAAGGAGGGAAGACCGGAGAGGAAATGTGACCAAAACAGCACAGAAATAAAGAGATGTGGAGAAGTCACAGGTAAAAGTGAGGAAGTGAGAGAAATACTGCGAGTCGGCCTACGCTATATAACATTATCTCCACTGGACAGACAGGTTGAATAATGTTGTGTAGCAGCATGCATTAACTCCTACTATTTAACTGAATTAGCTGAGTAATGAGTGGCACATAACATGAAAACACACATTTTTTTGTTTATGAATTTTAACTTTTCCAGAGGAAGTAAAGGTCTCTTCCACTTGTCCTACAAACATCCACTTGTCCCACTTGGACAAGTGGACAAGCCGTAATGTCGAGCCCTGAATGTTAGGGTGATCTCCCACACTCCAAGCTCCACCTGTTGAATGCTATGTCTGATTAAGCCACTTGTTAAACAGTCTGCATAGTTTACCTTCACAGATATCGCCCCCAGCTTTGTTTTCTTAATCCAAAAAACATTATACAATACAGCTTAACTGTAAACAGCCATTTTAGCATGAAAAATAATTGTTACAAACTTAACAATTAAACAACAGCTTTAATTGCCAAATTAATTTGGCAATTAAAGCTGTTGTGGGGTAGTGTTAATGAGGTTTGGAGAAAGCACCTGTGTTTCAACATCTAAAGGAAATTGATTAAAAAAAAAAAAAAAAAGAAAAAGCTCCTCTGGTTGTCCTGTTGTTCTAATTACCATGACCCAGATAAGTTGATAGTGAATGGATGGGTGGATAGATACATGTATGGATGTATTGACTGGACCAGAGAATAGAAGGAGTATAGGAGAAGATCAGTGGAGGACAGAGAAGAGGTAAGGGCAGAGAGGAGAGGAGCAGAGTTAAACTCTTGACTCTTTTACTTTCTCTTCCCATCTCTGCCCTTTTGAGGAGATGAAAGAGAAGCATTGTCAAAGGATGAGGGGTGAGCAGGAGAGGACCGAGAGGAAAAGAGCAGTGTATGGTGAAAAGAGATGAGTGGATGGAAAGTGGAGAGAAAAGAGAGGAGAGCGGGAGACAGATTAGAAAGAGGGGAAACAAGAACAGAGTGGGAGGAAAGGGGAGGGGTGTGGATTGGAGTGGAAAGGTGACATTTGGTGACCAGCGGCTATTTGTGGTGACATTTTCACACCTCTGCTCATCTCTAATGCCAGGACAATGTGCTCTGACTCGTTTGTCACTCGCCTTCTTAACAAGCTTGTTTCCGCTTCTGCTGTCCCTAATATGTGTGTCTGTGTGCATGCACCGTTCGATTTTCTGCATCTCACATTCGTAATTCTGAGTCTTTTCATGTAAGAGAAAATACCCAAATGGCCAAAAATGCTGTTTCACTTTTTGAACTATATTTTCATGTGTAGGCTCTTGCTCAACCTCAGCATGTTTCCAGGAACAGGCAAGCTCTAACAATAGCTGCCCACATTTGTCTAAGACGTCTACATTAAGCTGGTTAAATTGTGGAGGACAGATGAGCAAGTCCGCCACAGAAAACCAGCGAAGAGGAAAAAGTACGCTATTTCCATTTCTGTGGTGGCTTCCTGACATTTTGAATGTATTGTTTATTGCAAGCAGATTACAACAATTTCAGCAAGAGAAAGGTGGTAGATAGCGAGTAGATATTAAACAAAGCTATCAAAGTAGACAATAAAGTTCATGAAGTGCACTCACATGAAGCCATCTGCCATTGTTGTTGTTGGGTTTCTTCTTCTTCATCCTCTGAGTTTAGTCCAAGAAAACAATAAAATTCCACATCACTGCCTCCTTTTTCCCCGTACACCCTACAACGCCAAGCCGGTGTTTTCAGATTTACACACTCTGGATGCTGTTATGGAAAAGCTCTGTTTTCAGGGGAGACTACTGCTGTTTTAGTCTAGACAGAGGGCAAATACAGAGAGAAAAAGATGTGTTTACGAATTTAGCCGGCTTAGTGTGGACATCTCAGTATTAGTTATTGTGAAAAGAGCATTAAATATGTCATATTATCTCAGTTGCATTCCACCATTCCTACTTGTATTAGAAATGTGATTTTTAGACTAATTAAAGCAGCGCAGAAAAGTGAGTTATACTTCAACTGTATGGGTAAGTGGGACAGCCAGTACACACAGGGAGGAGTAAGCATGAATATGTATGCCAAGAACTACAAATGTGATACCAATGAAATATAATTTTAAGACTGAGCATATCCTATAAAAAGATGTGATCCTGGATAGCTGCATCAATTAAAAAACACAATAAATACAACAATTAAACTACAATTTTAATACAACAGTTTAAGTTTAGTTCTTATTGGTCTCTCTGTCTCTCTTCTTTCTTTTTCACTCACTCGCACACACACACGAGAAAATATGTATTTGAACTTAACAGAAGCCTGTGTTCTCTTTCATAATATTCGTTTCGATGTCTCACTATGGGATGCACGCCTCGCTGCAGACCTCAGAAGCATTAATCTCATTACGCTAATCCCGATTGGCTGGTGAACGTGTTCATCCGCACCAGGTAGTGCCACCTACCTTAAATAGCTGCTGCAGATGACACAGTCCTGGAATTGGACTATGGAGAAGATGAAGATGACGCCTCAGATATCCTCATATCAGAGGATGAAGAGGACGACGACATTTTCATCACTCCAGCCCAGGCTGCGCAGCCCGGGACCTCCGCCGCCTTTCGGGATGGAGATGAGAGTAGTATACCAGCTTCTCCTCTCCCCAGCTCGGACTTGCTCCACGTGTGCAAACTTGTTGCAGACCGGCTGGCCATCCCCTGGCCTGCTGTCGTAGCGGAGACCACCAGATCCCGCTACCAGGGGAAGAAGTTGCCCTTGGCCAAGAGTGCGACAAAGCAACTTCTCCCCGTCTTCCTGGAGCTGCTGGATGAGGTCGCGCATTCATGGAAGGACCGCCCTCACAGCAGCAGGAGCCTGATACCCGGTGCCTCGTCCCTTGACTGTGAGGCGATGGAGAGCCGGGGTCTGCTCCGTGTGCCTCCGATGGAGCCTCTCGTTGCCGCCCACATTCATCCCCGGCTGTCAACGATGTCCTCCAGGAGCCCTGCACTGCCATCTTAGTCTGACCGGTTTCAGTCAGCCCTGACTGAGAAGGCTTACAAAGCGGCAGCGCTTTTGGCCAGAGCATTCAATGTCCTCTCCATGCTCACAGCATACCAGGCGGAGATATGCGAGGATTTTGCGTGGACACAGGGCCCAGCTACGTGGGAGGAGATACCGGTTATTACCGATCTGTGTCTCCGTATCCAACGCTGCCCGGTCCAGGCCACGGGAAGAGCGATGGGAACAATGGTCCTACAGGAACGAGCGTGGTGGCTAAACCTCACCAACCTGTCGGACAGAGAAAAGGACGATATCCTGGACATGCCCATCGTCCCGGAGGGTATCTTCGGCTCTGCTCCAGCTTCTATGCAGCGGCGGTGTGAAGCCAAGAAGAAGGAGGACGAAGCTCTCCAGGGGGGGGCGGTGTTTCACCCACACCCGGAGCACCTCGCGCTGTGGGCCTGGCCCGTGAGTGGCTCAATCTGACCGCTGCGGGGCTTCTGCAGACAGTGATTGCCACTATCCAAAACGCTAGAGCCCCCTCCACTAGGTCTCTGTATGGCTGTAAGTGGAGAGTGTTCGAGGAATGGTATCTCAAAGAGGGACACATTTCTTTTCAGTGTCCGGTGGGAGTGATATTGTCATTCTTGCAGAACCTGAGTGACAAGTGAAAAGCCTTTTCCACGATTAAAGTGTATTTGGCAGCCGTTGCCACCTGTCATGTCGGATTTGGGGGACGAACAGCGAGCCAACACCCGCTGGTTTGCCGTTTTATGAAGGGAGCGTGCAGGCTTCTCCCTGTCTCTCGACCACTGGTGCCTCCGTGGGATTTAGCTGCGGTTCTGGAGGGGCTTAAGGGTCCTTCGTTTGAACCACTGGAGGAAGCTGACCTGAAACACCTGTCCTTCAAGACAGTGTTGCTACTGGCGCTGGCTTCAGCTAAATGAGTTAGCGACATCCATGCGCTTTCGGAGCATCCCTTGTGCGCTCAGTTCGCCCTGGGTGATGTAAGGATGACTCTGAAGCCAAACCCCACCTTTGTGCCCAAGGAGGTTGGTTCATGTTCTCCTATCTACCTTGTGGCTTTTGCTGCCCCGCCTGGAGAGCAGCGGTCGTGTGCGTTATGTCCGGTTCGTGCGGTGCGCACTTACATGGATAGGACTGGGGGTTTCAGGAGGAGTGATCAGCTGTTTGTCTCCTGGGCTAAATCTCATAAGGGAAAACCTGTTACTAAGCAACGCCTCTCCCACTGGGTGGTGGAGGCGATTGCTTTGGCTTATACGAGTCAGGGTCTGCGAGCGCACTCCACTCGTGGCTTGGCCACATCTTGGGTCTTATTCAGGGGAGTTTCTGTTCAGGATATTTGTGCTGCGGCGAGCTGGTCTTCGCCTCTCACTTTTGTCCGTTTCTATATGCTGGACGTCTCCGCCCTGTGTGTAGCACGCGCAGTCCTGGAGTCCTAGCTGGAACAGAGCGGCTCTCCCTGTGGGTTGGTGGACGTTAGATAAGCTTGTCTGGCAATACGGGAGCTACCACATCCCATAGTGAGACATTGAAACGAATATTATGAAAGAGAACTTTAGGTTATTTACATAACCCCGGTTCTCTGAGTAATATGAGTGAGATGTCTCACCAGACAACCCTTCTTGCTTCTCTGTGGTGTTACTATACTCTGCACTACAACACAAAAACTAATACATTATCCTCCTGTCATGCGCTTGACAAGGATCATCACTCTCAGGGTGTGGTTGTCCACATGTGTGTGGCTGCAGTACACGCTGTATGCATGTATGCATGTGGCATGTATATATAGTCTACTGTGTATAAATGAGTGTGTTTGCTGTACAAGCCTGTGTGGAGGTTCTACTTCATCACTCAACAGTTTAGTCTTTTCAACTTTTGATCAGACTCCTTTGTGACGATGATAGACTGTGAAAGGCAGTCAGGCAGCTGTGTAAAATGATGAAATCTCTCTTTATAGTGTTTCATGTTAGGGCATGACACCACTCATTAAATTGAATTGCTCCTGTCTGAGTTGGTCCAGCAGTTTGGATGAAGGGACAGATTTTTAAACGTGAATATCAGTATACAATATTTGATATTTTTTATGTATATAGAAGGTGTTAGAAGCCCAATCAGTAATTTTCTGGCAACATATGTATACAAGTGAAAGCTTGACTTACAAATGAAGAGTAATCTTTCTAAATGATCATTATTGAGAAAACAGGCCTGTATTAGGGCTGTCACTTTTTATTTGAAATTTGAACTGGCATTTGAACATGGGGAAAAATTAAGTATTCAGACAGACTGTTTTAAGTAGTTTGCTTTGTGATCCAGCAGAGGGCGTCCTTAAAATTCACTAACAGCTTGACCTATTGCATTGCTCTTTGACCTATTGGTAAACTAATAAATAAAAATGCATCAGGACACTACTGAGCAAAGCTATGTTGATCATGACACGGAAGCATCTGACAGTGTTTGGAGGTATTTTGGGGGCTATACCGTAGATGGCAAAATAACCAACAAAGATACGACTTGCTAACTTTGTAAAAAGCACTCAGTACACAGTTTCCTAATGAGTTTATGGTATCAATCGCTAGTTTCAAGTCTTCTTCAATACAGCATGATGTTCATTTTGTAAATTATGGTCCCATTTGGAGCAAAATGGACAATAAAGCAGGGTATGCTTTAGGGCGTGGCTACGCTGTGATTGACAAGTCACTGCCACAGTGACAATGTTGGTTAGGTAACGTAACCATGGCATAACCCCAGATTCATAGAGTTTAGGCGTAGATGCAGCTATTTCAGTGGTTTTTCAGTTCATGAAAGTTAATTGTAACATTTTGGTCACCTAAAAAAGTCTTGTTCAGCGTTTGGTTGTACTAAAAGACCCTCTAAGGAGTCAGATGTTCATTTGTGCCGGTAGGTGCATTTTGTTTTAATGGTTTTAAGCCTGTTTTTCTCTAGCAAAATTAGCATTAGCATTAGCATCAGCATTATCACAATTAACTATAGACTGTAAATACAATGTGCTAACCAAATTAGCAGCTAGTGTCAGCTCCACCCTCTTGTCCAAATATGGTCACTTCTGGCTCCAAAAATCCAATATGGTGGCGGTCAAAATGCCAAACTCAAGGCTTCAAAACAGGTGACATCATGGTGACTGTGACCATTATTTTTTTTTACCGTCTATGGGATTTACCAGCAAGCTACCACACAAGTGAGGCAGCAGAGGCATCAAACAAGTGGAGCAACATCAACTCACACAGTGTAATCTCAAGACACATAGTGCAGTTGTAAAATATAAAGACTATACTGAACAGTAAGACGCTCAGACACTGACAGATATATACTGTGTGCTCATAACAGTCACAGTAAATTGTATCTCTGACACATTACAGAATATGGGTTGTTTGAAATAATTCAAACGAATTACTTGTTAGTTTGAATTCGTTTGAACTTGACTTTTTGAAAAAGTGACAGCCCTTGCCTGTCAGAAAACATTACTAATGTAAATAAACCTTTAACATAATCAGAGAACATGAATAACTTCAACTTTTTTTTTTTTCTAGCATTGAGCATTCATAGCAGGTCCTTAAACTTGTCTTTAAAACTTTTGTTGTCTTTAGAGCCCTTTTGTTAACATTTACATCACTGATTGGGACTGATTGGAATTTGTAAAGTTCACAGCATTTTGGGGTGGACCTTGCTTGATTAAAAATGTAGGGTGTTGGCTGAAACAACTAGTCGATTAATGGATCAAAAGAAAAACAATCACAATTTTAATAATCGATTAGTCGCATCAAGCAAAAAACACCAAAAATCCTCTCGTTCAAGCTGAACCTCTTGTTCAAATGTAAGGATTTTCTACTTTTTTCTTTTTTTTCATTATCAACTGAATATATTTGGGGTTTGGACTGTTTTTCAGACAAATCAAGACGTTATCTTGGGCTCAGGGAAATGAATGGACAACTTTTCACTACTTTCTCACATAGACTAATCAGTTAATCAAAATAAAAATCGGTACATTAATCGATAATGAAAATAATTGTTAGTTGCAGCCCTAGTAAGGTGGAATAGGAGCTTTAAAATATATTATTTATATTTAAAGGTTATAAATGTGTTAAAATGTGGATATATGCCTCCATCACACATTTTATATTTTGGCAATCTCATTGACCACAAATCTACTAGTGATGTTTATTATTTGAGCCACAGAAATTGACACTTTATAAAATCAAGATCCCAGCTCCCAGCAAAAAAAATGTCCTACATTTAAATTGTGATTTTAGTGTTAAATCATTTCATTATAGGATTGGATTAATGTTCAGAATAAACATTAGCACTGCATAAAAGAAAATTCATGACCACTGCATTGGTACAGTGCGGGTCCCAGTGCAGAGAGCTCCGGCATGAACATTGAACCCGGCTCAACTTTTGCTGCAAGGCTATGCAACATCATCGAGTAAAGTTCAACATTGGCCAATCAAATGCGTGCAAGCACACATTATCTGGTAGATTACTTTGTAACATAAAAGGGGCAATTCTGCTGTTTACCTGCTGTGTCTTGGTGGTAAGAAGTGAGCAGCATTTCCACAAAGGACACACACACACACACACACACACACACACTGCATAAAACAGACTAATGAATGTCAAGGGGATACTATGTTTTGCTTGTTGCCATATTAAAGTAGAATGTCCCATTAATGCAGGCCCAGGTCCAGTATAACCACTAGCAATTACTTGCATCCCCAGCATTTGAGTGGGAGCTTTGCATTTTTTCAATAGTGCACAACCCCCCTGTCATCTGTGCTCTGTCACTTTACAGTATAATTGTCCTAGATTTCATTCAACATATGGATTTAAATGAGAAAACAGTGCTTAGTGACTAATGACTCACTTTCCAGCCACTAGTCTGTGGCTTTTATTTTTCCAGCTTCTTCTTTTCCTTTCTTGATTCCATCACAACCTTTATGTTTGTTATAGCCTACTTTATCACCTTCATTGGTCCTCATCCCATTAGTCCTCTCCCATGCTGAAAGAAACATAACCCATCACGATGGCTTCACAGAGCCGACCGTCATTGCCTTCACAGCATGAGGTTTCCTGTCAGTCTGCAAAATCTGCATACACCCTCATTTTGCAAATCAAATGCCTCTCTGAGCCTTTATCCACACGTCAACAGCTAAAGCTTATTTACATGTTTAGAGCGATTAAACAAATCTATCTAATCCACGGAGAACATCATTTAACATTCAGTATTTGGACATCACTGCCAAAGCGTTTTACTAATTCATTAAACTACACAAGCGTTATGCAACCCAATTTCATTTCAAATCAAATTTAATTCGGTTCTATGTATTAACTTGTCAAATGAAATAAAACACATCAAAGTAGAACGAGGAGAAAATCGCCACATGCTGTTTTTCAGTTGATTACCAAACAAATGTTAAACAAAAGTTAAACTGTGAGTGGCATATGATATGGTGTATGCATTATCATCATCATCATAGTGTTTTTTATTTATAAAACTGTCCCAAGGAGCTTTTTATTGTAAGATACAGATTCTTTTGGTATATTTTAGAAAAATTATATATAAATACCATTTAATTGGATCATAATCTCTGCTCCCTGAGTCCTTGCTAGGTAAACTGTTTTGACTTTTTTAGGATGAAACAGTGAGCTACTTGCTGACCTGTAAAATATATATACTGTGTAAAGTTAAGAACTAAACAGCTGTTACAAAACAAGATATAACATATTCCATGCATCTTCTTCTTACCTGTTCTGCCATTGTGTCATGTCATACTGTATGAATTAATTTGAACAGGAGTGGAGGATTATTGGACATGAAGATTTATTCCTAAAGTTATATTCTGTTGTCATTTAAGTGAGTTACTTTGTGTTACGTTTAGGATGCATTAAGTAGGCAAATACTTGCAGAGAATATTTTTCTTTACATGGTGGAGTATGTTTATATGAAGATTAGATTACATTAAAATAAATCAACTTCACCCCGATTGACTGTTTTAATAACTGCACTGGCACGTACATGTTGTATGTGCATTATTACAAGTGTTGAATTGATGAGTAAATTAAATGAATACTTAGTCAGTAGAACATTAATCAGTGACATTTTTTGAAAAACATTTATATAATCATATATAAGTAATTTACCCACTAAAAAAACACTACTAATAGCTTCTCAGATGTGAGAATTTTCTTGTTTCGTCTCACTTGTATTTAATGGTAAATGAAATAGATTTAATACAATATGAAATGGAGAGACAACGCCTTGAAGTCACATCCAGGCTAGCCTCTGTAACTCAATATAGTCTGTCACTGAGCATTTCTTTCATTGGTTTTTCTGAAAAAATGAAGCGTCTCCATGGGATTCACTATAAAAAATTATTTTCAAGTTTCATTAAAGATTCAAGATTCAATACTTTATTGCCATATCAACATGATTGATGGGAATTTGTCTTAGTGAGCTCACTTAAAAAAATAGTAAAACCACTCACTCATAAACCACATAATACATTAAACAAAGTATAAAACAGAATGGTAATATCCAACCCATAAAATAATCATAAATGCATAAAACAAATGGGTAAAATAAAACCCAACAGATAAAAACACCATAGATAAAACACTAGCACCTGTAGGGAAATTAACAGCAACATCAAACGATCCAATAGATAAAGTGCTTCAAGTGCATTAAAAACATCTGCCCACTGCACAATTATTTAAACCTGCCAAGTGGCCTGCAGTGCTGTGTTTGGAGCGTTAAGGAGGCGGACAGCTTCAGGATATGTGCTATTCTGGAACCTGGATGTTCTGGTCTTAATGCTTCTTAGTCTTTTGTGAGAGGGAAGGAAATTAAAAAGGTTGTTAGCCGGGTGAGAGGCGTCCTTTAGAACTTTAAGGCCCTTCTTTTGTAATCTACCCTAATAGATTTCTGCAAGGGGCGGGAGATCACATCCAATAATTCTGGATGCAGTATACACCATTTTGTCCAACTGTCTCCTGTCCTCAGCTGACATGTTGCCAAACCACACAGTTATTGCATAGGAAAGGATGCTCTCAACTGCTGCGCTATAAAGCTGCACCATACCATCTCTGGATATACCACATTTTTGCAGTTGTCTTCAGAAAAGTCTCTATTTCAAGGTGGAGGAGATTGTCACTCCCATGAATTTATAGCTGTCCACTTGTTGAATTTCATTGTTGTTGATGACCAAGGGTCCCCACAGCTCCTGCGAAAGTCCACTACTAATTCATTGGTTTTGGAAACATGTAATTCCAAGTTGTTTGCATTACACTAGTCCACCAGGAATAAAACCCCACTCCAGTAAGCTTTTTTATCATTGTTAGAGATCAAACCCAACACTGTGGTGTCATCAGCAAATTTAAACATCCTACCAGACTGGGAGTGGGAAATACAGTCATTTGTGTACAATGAGTACAGGAGTGCGGGCTAATGGTTAAGGATTTTGAGAATTTGCTCTTAAGTTTGACCACCTGTGTCCTCTCCAACAAAAATGTCAAGGACCCATTGACACAGGGACTGTTCAACTCCTATATGGAAGAGTTTGTCATACAGCCTGAACGGGGGAATAGTGTTAAAAGCTGAACTATAATCAACAAACAGAACCTTGCATAGGTACCAGAGGCCTCTAGGAGTGCAGGCACAATGAAACTGCATCATCAACAGATCTGTTTGCTCTATATGCAAACTGATAAGGTGCTAGGACAACACTGGAGAGATGAACACACACGCACTCGCTCTCTCTCTCTCTCTTTCTCGACCGCACACTCGCTATGCACACATACTATGCACTGAGCTATCCCTATCCTATCCCTGAAATGAGCTACGCTACTTGTATAACACTACAGTAAGTTAGTTAAAATTGTGCAAATAAATTGCCCAAAAAAACAACCGGCAATGGACCCAGCCAATCACCAATTGCCAATATATTTGTCCAGTCATCCAAGCCTAGATGCTTACAAACCAGGCAGCACCTATCATTTTTCCCACCAGATGAAACCAGGCCCACTTCTGTATGACAAAAGCCTTGATGGAAGCCTTGACGGCTGCGTTCCCATGAAAACCACGCTCACATGGGTCCCGCGGGTCCTGTGGATGAATTTACTGTTTATCAGACCACAAATGAGACAAGAATTAGCTAGCCATTGGCGTCATTGGCCCAACCCTAGTCCAAATGACGAAAAATACTGCCATAAAGAGTGTGATTTGCGAAACAATGAAATAAACGATAGAACATAATATGAAACGCTATACATTTATTGTCATATCGCAGAGCCCTACCACCCAACATACCGTTTGATTATTTAAGATTATGTTTAAAGGCCAGATATTTAGTTATTTATGTTACTGATTTTGATTGATGTTTTCTTACCTCTGGAAAAGAAGTTTTGGTTTCATTTTGGCTCTACCAAAATCCTTTATAGGCAATCGTAAGAATTTGAATCACTTTCAACTCTAAAAAAAATTATCAATATGTCAGTTAATAATGACAATAATTATTAATTCTAGTGCTAATTATGATAAAGACGTGAATATAGATAAATAATGTCAATGAAAAATTAAGATTGCACTGCTCTATTGTTTGAGGGACTTGTTAACAGTGATAATAGGAGGTAACGGCAAATGACTCTGAATAGAATATAATGCCGGTCGATTTGCCTGACACACGCACACACATGGCTGAATGATTTAATGAATCCTGTCATTACGATGGAGGGAACATGGCTAAACCCCTGTTATTCGCCATCTAATTTACTCTCCTTTCATGGTACAGCAGGAGAGAAAGGGGAGCCTCATAGCACTCCAATGAATGGTAATTAATTTTCAATTAATTACTGAGTAGTTGTGCTAATCTCAGCTGCAGGACTGTCAAAACACAGATACATGTGTTACTTTGAGAGCTCTTTGTGTTTCAAGGTCAGACATTTTATGCTAAATGGAGGTAAGTGTATGTATAGTAGAGCTATACATAAGTGTCCTGTAGCTTGAAGTATAAATGAATCACTCAAAATGACTTGAGAGCATTTCATCATGGTTGAAGTGACACCTGAAAAGAGTTGACAGAATGATCTGCCAGAGAAGAGCTGGAACACAATATAGCAAGTGGCTGCTGTGGTGAACTTTAAATTGATATTACTGTCCTCTGGGCAAAATATCCGTCTCATGGGTAAGTCCCTGCCCCTTCTCTGTGTTCTTTCATTCTCTCAGTTTTCTCTCAAACTTTCTACCTACAGCTGTCGCACTGGTAAGCGTGTTAAAAAAGTTGACCCATGCAATGGGATATCAGGTGGAGTAAAGCAGCTTCTGTCCTGCTCCTCAGGGCTGATGAAGATAACGGCACATAACAACGTGGAGACTTAGAATAGGCTGCGTGTGTGTGTGCGTGTGTGTGTGTGAGTGAGTCAGGGAGAGATTTAGATGATGAATGAGTGACCTTGCCTAAAGAGCTGTACATGTCCCTCTAGTGCGGCTTGATGGAGAGGTTTCATTGGGTCCTGCTGTGTTTGTTGGTTTGTATCTGTGTGTGTGGGTGTGTCTGTTTTTCCTCTGTTTGTGCACTTAAGAGATGCACATATTCTTGCATCTGTGAGCATTCTTCATATGTATAGTTGGAATGAAAGCAAATTTATCCACCAGAGAGAGAAAACACAAACATGCAGCACATTGACTTTCTAAAAATACTCATTTCCTCTCCAAATGCTTCTCCAAAACAGTAGGAGAGTTCAAGGAGACGTGAGATGAAAACATTGGCTGATATCCAGCATAAGTGGGCTATCTGCGTGGCTGTGTGTGATTTTACTAGTGTTTCTGCTTATGTGCTCACACCTATGTACTGGCTGCATGTGTGTGGCACATGCTGACGTGCATGTGTGCTATGCATATGATCTGTCTTAAAACTGATATTAGACACCTCTCCTCCCTACTGAGTTTGCAGATGCTAGCTGGAAGAACAAGGCTTTACTGCTTCATGGAAATGTCAGCGCACAGCGTGTGTCTTGTGTGTTTTTGTGTGTGTGTGACAGACAGAGATGGTGGAGGGAAACTTAATAATATATCGATTCGTCATCGTTCTCAGCTGGACCACCTTTGAGAAACAGCTCGTCAGAAACCAAAACCTTGCATATTTTATGTATGGCTTTATGCATGACGTCTAAGTTTATGCATGAGTAGTGCTGGAGTGTGCGTGTTTGCATGTGAGAGTGCTTGTGTTTGTATATGTGTTTGAAAATGCTGCAGTGCATGCCAGCACTCTGTTTTATTTTTCTATTATTCATCACTCTATCTAACAAGTGTTAGTGTCAGATTGGCTGTAGCTGCATAGAGATGGGCCAGAGCTGGCCAGTGGCATGCAACATGATGATCCACAATGCAAAAGATGTCAGCCTGCAGGCTGCTGGAGCATGACAGGTAGCCACAACTTACCAGTGATAACATATGTGTTCAAGTACATATGGGCAATATACATTTTTACAAACACACATAGCAACCCTTCTAATTACTGTCATATACAATAAGTTGCATTAGCACACACGGTTTACAGTAGACATAATGTTGCCCCAAAGTACTTTTTTCGTCATAAATGAAACAAAGGAATTGTTATATTGGCAATCTGTTCACTTTCAAAGCAAAATGTTCATAGTAGGGTTGGGGTGATGTAAAAAAAATTTCAAACCGGTTTGATATTAAGTCAAATACCAGATCGGTAATACCAGATTTCACCACTAGGTGTTGCATGTGACTCAGCTGCTCCCGAGTGGAACATGAGAGCCCATGAATGAGAGTGTATCAGCACCACAGTCAGGACAAATGATTGACACATTGTGTTTTTATTTCTCACAACAACCATTCAACTTTTCTTCTTGTGCTAGTGTGTTGTGTGTAGCCGTGGTGTTTCCTGGTTTAACCACTGGAAACACCGCAACTACACACACCACAGCTGTGCTATATTAACGATTCTAGCCATGCTAACTAGGTGCTAGCCGCTAGTGCTAGTGCAGGCTGGTAAAATGATCTGTTGTGTCTCTTTGTATCTGCGGCTTGTTTTCAAAACACAAGCTGTTCTCAGACTGCTGTAAACTATAAGCAGCCACGCCGGGTTTATCCGGGTTATTGGTGAGACCTGCGCCATTTGCCCGGGTCAGTTTACCTCCTCCAGCTCATGGCGTCCAGCTGATTGGACAGCAGCAGCTGGCCCTGTCAGTGTCAGAGCCCTCGTGAGATGCTCAGACGTCTCATAATGACAAATGCCAGTTCAGTCAATTCGCATAAAATCAAACTGGTTTAAGCTTGTACACTGGATGAGACTGGTGAGTGACCCTGTTAACTGGCAACCATCAGGCTGAATGCATTTGTGGTTGTCTTAGTTATGACAGCTGTTGAAAACAAGAAGATAATACATAGCTTGTGAATGCCTCTTTGTTAAGTTTTTCATTACAATGGCAAAACATATCTATCTGAGTCCGTGGAGTCTTGTTTGAGGAAACGTGTTACGGTCTAACACTCAGTTGATATGTGAACATTGCTTGTTTGTAAGGGAAAATGTTGAAAACAGGAGGAGAACAAGCTGCTCTTCCTGTGAATCTCTATCTCTAATAAATATTCTAATTACACTTGTTTGTCTTTGGAATCTTGAATCTTTTATTTTATTGATTCAAACTCATATAATTTGTGGGAGAATAAATGAAAGTTAGGAGACTATTCCAGTGAGCCATTACCACCACAGTATCATGTTGTAGGCGTAACATAAAACAACTCATACAGTATACAGCCAGCCATCTCTTGTAAAAACAGGAGGCATCCAGATCAACTTATGACCACACTGTCCATGCACTTAAGACCATTTTGGTATTTTACTGGTTTCCAACACAAATATGCGGCCGTTTTGTCTCCAAGGTATAATTATCTATATACGTTAGCGGCCTTAAGGCTATGTTATGGGCTACTTAAAACGTGTACACATTATACATAGGCTAGAGATTAAATCTTCATTTGTAACACAAGATAGATGATCAGTTATACAAAACATACACTATAGTGCCAGAGGTATATGAACACCCAAAATTTACACCCATATATGGATAATGTTGGTGCAAATCGGCTGTGCCCATCAAGCCCAGCCTTTTGCCAATTAACCCATTAGCACCAAATGAGGGAAATCTATATAAGATTATGCAGAAGTTACAACAGTGTTGGGAGGAGTTGGGAGTTGCTAAGAGATGGAAAGAGAAAGAACAAATGTTCGAAAGAAAGAAAAAGAAAAAAATGGAAGCTGACCTCATTAAAGAAATTATGGACTTCAAAGTCCATCATCACCTTCTGGAGGGCCTCAGTAAACACCAGAGGTATAGCAGAAAAGTTTTCAAATTCAAATTTTGTGCTCAATAGTAAGTATTAATGTTATATACCATCAATCACAATAAGCAAACATGTTTTGTTATACTATTAAGATTAAATTGAGCTTTTTTGACTAGATGGAGTTCTTCATTGTATATGTTGGAGAAGGAAAGACAAACAGGAGCATTTGGTTATGTTGGTGCTTTCAGCTGCCAAGGCAAACCAGTAGTCTTGCTGCAAATGGATAAGTTAGAAGGTTCACCCAAATTTACCTCAGTTTTTTTTTGATGAAGGCCTACTTAACAAAACAAAGCAATAAATAAATTAATTCAATTCAAACACTCATATGATGTATCTCCTTCACTACTGTTTCTGTTTGACCAAAGGTCTATGATGTACATTAATTTGAATATTATTTGGCTTCAGTTTGCTCAGTGTCCAGATTGCCAAGCAGAGCGGGCCAGTATTATTTACTCATATTATTTAATATTTGGCACGGAGGCATCGTAGCTATCTAAGGTGCCAAAGAAGTACAAGCTAAGTGGCCTGTTTGTTTTGGAGTCGAGGGTTTGTGGTCATAATTACTTGGACAAATAGCTCAGAATATAACACCACTCAGCATTTCTTGTACTTTAGGTGACAATAGAAAAGGTGGAGAGTCTGATGATGAGTCAGGAGGTGTTTGATGGACTGACACACCAACCACAGGTGTACAAGATAGTTCTGGATAACGTACAGAAAACACAAGACAGAATCCAGAAACGCAAGCTGAAAAAAGAATGGGAGGACAACTTTAAAGTTGGAGATGTCCTAAAAAAGAACAGCAGCAGAAAAGGAGGGAAAAAAGGAGAGCAACAAAAAACAGTGGCCAATATTGACCAAATTACAGCACATAGCCAGAGAGGAGAGGATTCCAGCTGAGCTATGAAAGGTTAGCAACTCCCCTTTGGCTTGCCCAACGCCCCCACAACAACCGTCCAGCCCCTCCAGCCCTGCCAAAGATATCACCATTCTTCCTTCACACCTTTCCGCCATCAACTCCTCTGACCCTCCATCAGTCACATCACCAGGAGAGAGTCAACCCGTCCATGCTAATGGCCTGCTCATCACCAGATTAACTGGTGGTTCTCTTTTGTTTTTTTTGTTCCTGTTTCCACCTGACACTGTGCAGTCCTTCTGCTTCCTGGGTACCATCATTACCCTGGACCTCAAGTGGGAGCAGAACATCAGCAGCCTCACCAAGAAGGCTCAGCAGAGGATTACTTCCTGCGGCAGCTGAAGATATTCAATCAGCCAAAGTCAGTGATCATGCACTTCTACACCACCATCATTGAGTCCATTCTCACCTCCTCCATCACCATCTGGTATGCTGCGGTGACTGTCATGGACAAAAGCAGACTGCAGCGTATCATCTGTTGTACTGAGAAGGTGATTGGCTGCAACCTGTTGTCATATCCCATTTCTGATTCATATTCCAGGAGAATTGGCCAGTGTTTTTGTTCTTTATTTGTACATGCATCATGTTGCCTCCTGCAATTATTTGGTCCCCCCCCCCCCCCCCCCCCCCCCCCCTCCCTTTTTTTCTTTTTTTTTTTTCTTGAGGGTGTCATCTGTTGTACAGATTGTGTTGTATTTGAGACAAATTAGATTTCGGGCTGTCCTGAATAAAATTAACTTGAATGTTTGATGTCTCTGTGTTCTTGGCTGGGTTGTAAGCAGTGCAGGGACCTCAATTCTGTGCATCTTTGGTCTGGAAAACATTTATTTTTTTATTGTCCAGCTGACAACATAAACATTTGCTTCACTGATTTGTAGCATTACAATTACTTTTTGAATTAACTGGCTTAAATGGCTTTTTACTTGTGTTTGAAACCAGTAAAATACCAAAATGGTCTTAAGTGCATGAACACTGTGGTCACAAGTTGATCTGGATTCCTCCTGTTTTTAAGAGAGATGGTTGGCTGTATGCTGTATGAGTTGTTTTATGTTATGCTTACAACATCATAGTATGGTGGTAATGGCACACTGGAATAGTCTCTTGACTGTCTATTATTTTCCTACAATGGTATGAGTTTGATAATAGTCCTGTAATAAAATGTTTTCCTTTTTTTAATGTTTAAAAGGTCTGAATAGTTCTTCTATGTGACTCATGTTAAACAAGTTTCCAAAGACAAACAGGTGTATTTAGATTATTTAATAGAGATAGTCATTCACCGGAAGAGCAGCTTACTTTCTTCCATTTTTCACCATTTTCTGTAACAACAAGCAATGTTCACAATGCAACTGAGTGTTAGTACATGACACGTTTCCTCAAGACTCAACAGACGACTCAGATAGGTAATTTTTGTTATTGTAATGAAAAACTAAACAAAGAGGCATTCACGAGGACAGCTACATATTCTCTTCCTGATTTCAACAACTGTTGTAACTAAGACAACCACAGATGCATTCGGATGATGGTTGCCAGTTAACAGGGTCACTCGTTAATCCGAAACACTGGCAAAACCAGAAACCAAACCAACCCTAGTTCATAGTGAACTTGCCAAATGTTCACAGTCAATGTTGTTTTATTTGTTTTCCCTGCAATATTGACCCCTTGGCAACTCAAATATGATTAATATTTTTATGGTTACTGTATATTTAGGCCACCGAAAGCAGTTAGTTAAGGTTAGGGAAAGATTGTGATCTCGGTTTGATATTGAAAAATTCAACATTGGATTGATGCACAAGATAGGACATGTTATAGTTTACCAAAACCACAATCTTACCAAGTGCGTAGACTAAACCTAAAAACATAGGATACTGTGCAAGCAAATCAGTAGTATATAAACATATTTTCTAGAGAAAAAACAAACATATGCAAACATCATCATGTACCATCCGTGCATGAACTGAAGCCATAGTTTAATATCCTGTAGTTGAGTAAAAAGTCCTGGAGAATGGCTGTGAGATTACCCCTCTCCTCTCCACTCATTCAGTCTGGATGCATTCATGTGATTAAACCAAGTTCATTCTTTTTTTATTACTTTGCCACCCTGATACTCACTAAATTCTCACACTACACCTACCTATATACCCACACACTCAGTACATTTACATGGACTTAGAGGTGCATTAATTAACATTTTAGACATTTACTAATGATCAAATGAATATCTTATACAAGGTGGTATCACTGAGCAGTACTATTACCGTCAACCTGCTTCCTGCAGCCCTTCTGTTTTTATTCTGGCCCCGTGTGCCCTGTGTTGCCAAAGTACGGTCTGTAACTCAGCCCCGCCCATCAGCTAGTGTAGGTTATAATGCGGCGTGATTCAAAGAGCAGCCAGGCAGACTATGCAGCCAGCGATGGATGATCCTGCAGCCGCTACCAGCTAGATCGAATCCAAAACAGTGCAGGTTAAACTGAAAATACAGCGTTCCTTTGCACAAAGAGAGCGGGGCAGACAAGAGCTAAAACAAGAATAAACATAGGTTTGGTGTTTGGGAGATGGAGAGCATTAAAAGAGACCAAAGGACTGAAACTATACGCCAATGTGGCGTCATGCACATGTGCAATTGAAAAAAGCTGATTATAAACCTTGGTGCATGGTGAAGACACGCACACAAATCAGAATATCTTTTTTTTCTTCTTTGTGTTTTATTTGCTGATATGAATGCTTGATGTCTCAATATTAATTACACACTTTGAACTTTTGCTTAAAGTTGAAGCTACTTTTTTTTATTGATTGCTTTGAGTTTGGCCTTCTTGCTTTCTTCCTTTCCCCGTTATTTGTACTTCGGTGGCTTGCTCATAAAAGTGTTTAAACTTTTATATTTACGGTATTCCGAATTACAACATTTTGGGTGATTTGCAGCAGCAGAGAGCAAAGAGCATACCTGGAATTCTGATAGCAGGGAGCTGTAGTACTCTAGTAAGGAGATGGCGAGAGCTTGGGCAAAGAACTGTGCTTTTGTGAGAAATGGATCGATAGATGTTGTACAGAGTAAATTGAGAAGATGGCACATCGGCTGTGATGTTGGTCTTATAAGGCAGCTGGCTGTCCGGAGCTGTATTATAGGGTTTGGCAGTGAGAGAAGGGAAGAGGGGGATTGATAATAGAGAGGTCTTTCTACGGGAAGTATGTGCCATGAAGGAACAACAGCAACCTTCACCAAAGACAGAGGGGCAACCAGCTGGCATAAATCCATGTGGAGACATCATCCTGACAGGAAGAGATGTATGGCTTAACCTGCGTGTCAGACCAGGTAAAAGAAAGAAGACTGTGATCAGAACTGCAACAGAGCATAAAGCATGAGAGGTGATGACAGATAGGACATATTTTTGCTTGAAAAACAGCAAAAAAGGAGACATAGGGCTGAGCCTAGAGGGACTCCAGTGGAGAGGTCCTGTGCTATGGAAAGACACATCTCCATGTTAGCTGCAAGTAACAGCTTTCTCAGCAGGAGACACACCTTAAGCATGAGGACCCAGAGATATCCATGTTGTGGGAAATGGGAGCATACCCTGTTGGTGAACAGCCTGCAGTGTGGGAAGAATTCTGGCGAGGAGGATGAAGCAGCTCTGAGCTCAGCGCAGCAGAGTCCCTCTGTGACTTCCAGGAGTGCAGTCTTTATGGAATGAGCTGCCCAGAAGCCAGACTGCTGGAGCTCTAGAGAGCACAGGTCTTTATGCAAATAACACTGAGTCAGAGTCAAATAAAAGCAGTGCTAAAAAACCAAAGATGGTGAATACAGTACACCCTTCTTCTTTCCTTATCTTTTATCATATCTATATTCTTCAGCGTTGTAAATTTAACAGCGCTGCTCCGTCTTCGTCAATTAGGCGACTAATCTGTCCTAAAGGGTCTTAGTTGACAAAGATATTTTTAGTATGTTAATCTTGTTTATGGTCTTCCATATTATTGGGAATAAGTGATTAGTCATCACTTAAAAGGGTCACATCTCTGCATCTATGCTTGAATAGCCTCTAGTTGTTACTGCAATAATGACTAATACTGGAGCAGCAATTTTAGAGATTTTCTTTTTAACAATTAAATCAAGTAATTGATTAGTCAAAGTAATGTCATGACCATAAGTTGAGCCTAGACTTTAACCAACTCCTGTCTACGTCTCTCTTTTATTGTTTTGTAAGAAATTGTTGTAAGTTTTCTCGCAGTGTCTCATTACAGGTGTTTAGGTATAACATTTTTATATGGCTGCAAATGAAGAATGATAGGGATTTCAGCTATGTGTGTGTTTGTTTATAGACATAGATTTCTATATGATGTGTAATGAGTCAGCAAGTGTGTATGTGTGTGTGTCCACGTACTGTGTATTTCAGACCTACTAACGAAGTATTCACAGGTGTGTCGGCCAGTGGAGGTCTGCCCTGATGGCTGCCTCAGCTGGAGATAAGCCACTAATAGGCCTGTTACTGGATGTCAGTGGGGTTCTCCTGAGACACACACACACACACACACCACATGATATGCTAGAGGCTGCACATTACCCACAGCTTACAGAGGTCTACAGGTTAATACCATGAAATAGAGACTCAAATTTAGAGGCAGCACACTGGCTACACACTAATGCGTTAACCCCTGCAGAGTGAGGTAATTACTTAACGTAATGTACCAGTTATGGTCATTGTGTCAAGTTGAGGAATGGGAGGAAGGTGAAGGTATGTATCTGTAATGGATTGGAGCTCAGCAAAGAACAATGTGGCCTCTAGTTTGATGGTAGTAAATTGCCACAATTGGCAGATAACCACAGCTCTGTGTTTTCACTTGATGAGGTTACCACTGTCAGTGTTTCCCCTAGCGTGACTGCTTTGCTGTGGTTGGTGGGGGCTGCATTACACAACATTTTTTAAAAATATAAGAACAATGTTTGGTAAACATTAATAGACAAAAAAACTTAAAATTATTCCAAAACAAACTTCGTTCAGAGCGCTCCTGATGTGACTGGTGATTAGGAGTTAATCCATAATATAAATATAGAGTGAGTTGCTTTACTCTCATATTTAAGTTGTAATCATCTATGTTTGTCAGTCAATGTGCTACAATTATTAAACATCCTATTTAATGTTCTTAATATTAAAATGGAACAGAATGACTATATCCTCTCTTATAAGCAATTCGTTCCAATATTCCTTGCAACAACAAAGCCAAATTATTTATTGATTTTAGGTGTATTGCGACTTTTTTTTTGCGACACTCATGGGCAACAACCATTTTATGGCTGTGGAAACATTTCTCCTGGGAGAGCAGCACTCAGACCTTCCTGGTCGCGGCTTAGCCCTTTAAATCTATATCATAGATGACGCCCCTGGTTGAAATTATTACCTGTCCAAAGCAACAGCATGCTGCCAGTTGGTCCACTGTATTAAATCTATGATTGTGTGGGTTTGTGCATGTCAGGTAGTCCAAGTGTGTCCTCTCACAGTACTTCACCAGCAAAAGCAAGTGGGATAGCTCACTTGTGTCTAATGTTTTTAATTAACTTCAAGGTAGAACGTGTGAAATTTAATATGGGAAATTAAAAGATGTTAATTTCCTGCTTTGGAGCCACTGTGCTGGCATGAATAAATTACATTAAATCAGTGTGCTGGTCTCAGAGCTTAGCGCTCCTGAGAAAGGAACTTGTGTGTTCTTATGGAACGCTGTTCTCATGGCACAGCGAGGGTAGGAGGTAAAAGAATGGAATATACAATCAGCAATTAGTGCTGCTTGTCTTCAGTATGAATGCCTCTGTTGGCAGGTAGCCTTCTATCTTTATAAGACTGCATGAGTTTCAGAATAGTCACGAAAGACAATTTGGAATCAAGTCAAAAGTGGAAGTAAAATGAACTGGTACAAAACAGCTCTGACACTTCACATTTATGTTTGATTCTGTGTGATTCTCTTCATACAGTATGTGTAGGCATAAAAATATCTGTGCATGTGCACTGTTATATGTTTGAGAAATAGCAATTTACAGATCAGTAACTCATTGTAAAATCAAAATGTATCATTTTCATACTTTACATGAGATCTGTCTCAGTGTCTGCAGTGGAAACGCTCACACAAATACACACTGACAAATGCAAACATGTTCAAACACAATTCATTGTTCATACAACTGTAATTTCACATCCTAACAATTTCTAATAAAAGGCTAAAAACAGTGGCAGTTCTATCAGTGAAATGTGTTCTGCATGGTGGCTTTACACTTAATTGGCTATGCTTGAGAAATTACACATTTAAACTTCCACCTACAGAACATTGCTGTAGATATCGCATTATGTGTGAAATATGAAATACGGGCAATAGAAAATGTCCCTATTACACTACCATTAGGAACTTCTCCATGGTTGACTTTACACTGTTGCTATCTGATAAGCCAGCCATGGCGCTGTCCTAATTTCTCTAATTGGATGCCGGTAAAATAACAATCAAGAGAAATGGTCTGTAATATACACTCGCCAAGCCCAGTGCATATTATGGACTGTACTCCTCTGAGACTTTATTAGGCGTCCAATATAAGCCGTCACTGTGGGAGTTGGCTTCTGATAGTAAAGAATGGATTCTAATCAACTAATAGTCATCTATAAGGGATTGGTTTGGCACAGGATTACACAATCTGGTGTGATTACGCCTCCTCTCTGTCAAGGTAATGAACCTACTTTATCAGCCCCAGGAAATGATCCAAACAGTGGTATATGGAACATATATCGTGTCTGTGTGTGCTGGTGTGTGTATTTCAGCACGTACGCGTGTGTTTTCTAGGGTACTGTTCGAAATATGTGGAAGACCTTGGAGCCGGTGTTAGTGTGCACCTCAGACAGATTAACATGTCTTCCATTTTGAGGCCGATCTGTCCCATGACAGCACTACTGGAGCGGTTGACATGGTGCTTGTGTTGCCTCCTATGCTCACATGTGTCTGAGCATATGTGAGCATGACATGGGATTGATGACTAAAGGGGGAAAAAAAAGCACAATGTGATGACACAAAATGTCAACAGTAGGTCCTGGTATATGAAAGCTTTAGCGTCACGTCAGTTACTGCTTTTCAACAGTGTGTAAGCTTTCTGCCCATCCATCTCCTACATTATGATGACAGGATATAGCTCATACCCAGGACAGCTGTCTGCAGACTCTGTTACCTGATAGATCGGAGCAAGAGAAGAGTGACAGTGACAGTGAAAATGACAGATCATTCATAAAAGAATGATGTAGCGCTGCAGAGATAAACAGATGTAAACAGTAAGGTAAACAATTTCATCTAGTTATGTGTGATATCCATGTAGGCTGCAGTGTGTCTGTGAGAATATTTGGCATTTGTGTTAACACGCACCAGTTTTGCTCTGTCTGTCTGTCTGTTTGTGTGTGTGTGTGTATGTGTGTGTGTGGTTTCCCCTGGGGTGGATTTTGCCCTGCTTTTGTCCCCACCGGTGGGGAGGCCCCTCCCTGGGGAGCGTTGCATTCACAGCCTTGGTCTCTGCTGATGGATGGAGTTCCAGAAGAGGGAAAAAGGCTCACAACTGAGGAGAGTAGAAATACCCACACAATTTGTTTTAGGCTGTTTCATCACTTCTGTGTAGTCTACACTGTTATACATGACAGACCACTAAGGGCAGACTTTGTTTTTATCCCCCGATGTACTATTGTCTTCATGTTTGTCATTTGAAACATGTGCCTGTGTGCATGCATGAGGTGAAGTGAATTCATAAGCATGCATATATGCATGTGAATGTAAACACCCCTACAATATGTGTGTGTCTGTATATGTGTGCTCACATGTGTGCTTATAAATCTGAGCACACAATTAATGTGAGGTCAAGCCCCGCTAGTTGCTCTTCTGAGAACCATCGCTGTGTAATTTTACATTCATTAGGTATTCCCCTCCAACCATTTCTGCAAGAAGATGGTACCATAATTTTATGAATTGCCCTGCAAGCAGACTTGATATAATGCATCTATTCCCCCATTCCCTGCTCTGTGCGGTGCATTTACCAGCCTTAATTCATCTGTGAAACATGCTTTAAGTGTATAGTCTTTGAAGTAGCTCAAGGTGTAATGCACTCCACTCAATTGTGCCTGAATATCTCTCTTAAAAACATCTGAAAATCCAATCCAACTAGTTCTGCTATTGTTCTTCTGTGCCCAAACCCATCCCAGTGCACCGCTATGCATTTGAATGAACTCTAATTACTGTATATGTCCTTTTCTCTTCATTTATGTATTTTCATTTTGGTTGGTCTAACATACACCCACAGGGCACACTGCCTTCGTGTTTTGTCAAGCTACCCTGGGCCTAACTTAGCATACTGCACACATCTGTATATCTGGGAAGTTTCTTTACATCAAACTCTCATTTAAACCAGTGACTGGGAGGCAAAATGGCTGGGGAGAAGATGTGTGCTGAATGAGGCTATCTAAATGATTTAGCCGACAAGGTGTAAGCCATAATACTGTGAAGGTTAAAGCAGTAGTAGAACATCGATTGGTATACACTCTCCTGTTGAAATAAAAAGGACGTGGTTCAATATGGTTTTGTCTCAGGTGGTTTTGCAAGGTACAGTGCTTCTTGTTTGGCCTTCAACAGGTGCCTGATCCAAGTATTCACCTGTGATTCACTTGTTCAGTTTCAGGGTCCAACCCTTGACAAGTGCAGTAGAGAGTACAGAGTGGTTGAATTAGCTACTAACTCTGTTGCATTATACTTAGAGAGCCACACATTTTAGATTTCTTGGGACAGTTGTTCCACTGCCTCTGTTTGTGGTTTAAAAATTAAATCAGAGGTAAGGTTGTGGACTGAATGGATTTATATTGAGCTCAATACAATGTTTTTTGGACAAAATAATAGTGTAAACAGAGCACACTGTTCTCTTGAAACCCTGTAATTTTTTAATGAGTGCTTTAGGAATTCAGTCCAAGTTAATCTGGCTTTAAAATTCAAACTGGATAACTGGATATGAAATGTGATTTTCATAACATACACCTCTAATAAGCTGCAACTGACGATTACTTTCATTATCAATTAATTTGTCACTTGCCATCATCAAATAACCTTGATTTTATAACTATTCATTTAGCCAATTAAATGTAAAAAAAAAAGGTCTAAATGCCCAAGTTCTGAGAGCCAAATCATTATCATCAAATATCTCATTTTGTCCGACAAATGAGAACATTTGCTGCTAACATCCTCACCACCTTCTAGCGGGGCCACTGTTAAGAGCGTCCTCACCAGCTGCATCATCACCTGCTATTGGAGCTGTAATACATCAGAGTGTTGCAGCAAATATCGAGGACAGCTGAGAAGATCATCGGTGTCTCTCTCCCCAACCATTTAGGACATGTATCGAGACAGATGCATACACAAAGCTGCCAACATATTAAAGGACTCTCCTCACACCTCACACAGACCGTTTGACATTTCAGCATGAAAACCACCAGAACGAGAACAGCTTCTTCTCCCAGGCTGTCAGACCATTAAACACTGTATAGTCACCCAGCATTCATACAGTATACACCTCAGCTAAATACAAATACACACACATATACATAATGTGGGTTAATGATATTGCTCCTGATATATATATATATATATGTATATGTGTGTGTAGGTGTATGTACATATGTATGTATGTATGTATGAATGTGCACGATATACATAGTTATATTGCTTATGTTGTTTTACTCAGCCATTTGCATTGTATTTTAATCAACTCAGGTATCCTTTTTAAAGATTTTTTCTTTTTTTTTGTCTTTATTGGATAGTGGGCAGTGAAGACACAGACAGGAAACAAGGGGAGAGAGATGGATATGACATGCATCAAAAGTACCTGGCTAGGGATATATTTATATTTTTGCATATTATTAGAACATTTGTAGTAGATCAACCACTGGATTAAGCAACTAATTATTTCAGCTTTAGTTGGTATAACTATGTCATTCCATATTGTGAGCAGCAATGACCAGAGATATTAATATGAACATGGCACAGATTACTGTATGACAAAAGATGAAGCTTAATTTCATGATGAGTTTGAGTATCCATCTAACCAGCTCACTGTATCTGCATCTTCTTTTACTGTTACTCTCTTGCAATAAAATGATTCACAGAGAAAATACGTGTCCATTTATCTGTGATAATGAGTTTGCACAGTTGCCGACCTTGGTGACCGAGGCTGTACTTCCTGTAGCTGTTTTACAATCCGTATTCACAAAGTTACAAAGCAGACCTCAAGTGATTCGCTGGTGAAAGCCTTTTAATTTAAAGCATCAGCAAGAAGTGTTTGGTTTGCATTAATAGCTGTTAAACAGCAGCAGTTGCTCCAATAAAAAGGCAAATGCACAAGACACATCCCATGATAGATTATAGGGACTGGTCGGCAGCCCTTGCACTAATTTCAGTTCAAGGGGGAAATAATGAAGCGGGAAATGTGATTTTAACTTTCTCTCTATACCGTTCTGCACATTTCATCCACACTGTTATGTGGGCATGTCTTACACTCAAGTGTTTGCTGTTCACTGACTGACTCTGCCAGATAATTCACAACTGCATTTGTTCCTCCTTTCAGAGGTGGAGAGGTAGAGATGCTTGTAGTAACAACTGTTAATTGTAATAAACCTGCACATGAATGCATCAAATACAGAAGTATTTTACCCCTTTGTGAGCTTATTACTGAAAATGTTGATAATTGGATCATACTGAGAGTAGTAAACATGCATGTTGTTTCTCACACTTCACAATATAAAAGGATCAATATGATTCTGGAAAAAAAAAACAGTACAAAAACAATTACCAGCAAAAGAGCAACATGGTATACAGGGTGAAAATCTTTGCATTATTTTTGTGAAATGGAAAAGCTGTGCTGAGAATGGATACATATTACATATTTATATGCACTGCTAGAGCCTAATAGAAGCTTAAAACGTCTCCGTTAAACCAATCACTCCCAGCACTCAGCAGGCATGATGATTGGGTAGACTCAGTTCTACCCAGGTGGCCATCAGTGAGACTCTCTGTTGCTTCAACATACTGTTAAGGATGCAATTCACTTACAAAGTGGGCTGGATCAAGAAAAGTGTGTTGGTCCGTCATGATGCATAGCCTTTTAAAAAAATAATCAATTCATCTATCAGTCAGTACAAAACAATATAGGACCCTGAGGAGCCTGTTAATTAAGAGAGAAATGTTAAGTATTGGATATCTATTTTGTATTCAGCAGTATTTGACTTTTACCAACAAGAATCACTGACAAGGGCAGCCATTCAATAATGAGTGAGAGTGTTTGGTGGAGACAGGTAAAAAAAAAAAAGAAGGCATGGAGGCTGACCACTCGCATATTTTCTGGAACTGCACAAAGATAAGGCTATATTGGGAAAATGTTAATGCAGTTATTAAAAATATTTTGGGATATGAAATCCCAAATACCTGCCCTGTGCTGTGATGTATCTTGGCAGCATTGAAGACGTTGTGATGAGAGAAGATTTCTACTTAACCAAAGTTCAGCAAGTAAGAAGTCAGTTACCAGAAATTGGCTTAGTGTAAACACTCCAAAACAGGAACAGTGGCTAGAAATTGTCCAAGACATTTTTGTTATGGAAAAGTTGAGAGTCAAAGAGAATACATTTAAAAAGAACTGGAACATCCACATGAGATATGACACCAACTAAATGAATGCCTAATTAAAATATATTTGTATGAATATTGAAATACTCCAGACAACTCCATTGTTGTTTTTATTTTGTATTTGGTTGTGTACCTTATTATATTATTCTTTGTGTTGATGTTGATGTGCTGTTCTGCTTATATCTTTGTGAAAACTCAATAAGAACTTAAGTGAGAAAAAAAGAAAGAAGAGGCAGTGAGAGGCTGAATATAGTGAAACTTTGTATTAGAAAGCTCTTCAAAGGTGAGCTCAGGGCCTTTGATGATTCTTTTGAGTATGTTAATGCATGCAAGAAAAGTACGCCTGTGGATTTCTATGTGTGAAGGCATGTGTTTGTGCGTGTTTCTCTAGTATATGTTAAAGACTTTCAGAGATAAAAGTTGAGGTTTTTTCAAGCCAAGCTTCTTCACCCTCACTTCTGTAAATGGATGCAAGGTGCATCTGTACTTAACAGGTTTTTGATAAGGGAGGTCTGTGAAAAATGGGCCTTGTATCCTCAGTGGAAGGTTGTTGGCCAAGGGAGGTTTGGTGATGGAGAGGTGATTCTAAAATATGTAGCGGCACGGAAGGTAAGAGAAAGAAGAGGGTGGAAAAATGGAAGAGAGAGACGGTGCAGTGAAGAATAGAGAGGGCTTGTCGAGTCAATATCCAGTCTCCCCCATGGCTAAAGTACCTCTCTAAGCCTCTCACTCTGGTCTGGTCTCTCTCCTGATTTCTTTGTTTATCTTTCCCTGCCTCCTCTTCTCCCTCTTTCCTTCTAACAGTAGAAGTAAATATTGATACTGCTGTGAGATGTACTGACAAAGCACAGCTTGGTAATTGTGTTTCCTCGCATTTCCATTTTTGGCATACCAAGCACAAGATAACTTTTTTGTCTGGGCATTTTCCCCCTTTTGGCCAGTGCAGTGACAAAGAAATGATCCCTCGCCGGCTTCCCAGTTGCAAGCAATGCCAGTTGTGTTCAATGAGTTGAGTGGTTTTTTTTTTCTCTGCCACCAGAAAAAGGTATCTTTGTTACTTGATGATATCACCTGATAAGCTAGGTATGGATTGCAGTTATTACAGCTGTAGTATTCATTTATTTCATTACTTCCTTTTACTGTCCAAAGGAAAGTTATAGGTTGCAGTAAGGTAGGTAAAGCAGGTAAAGTTTTGCTTGGATAGCGGTGGCATTTAACCACCTTTCATTCAGACAAGCAGTGGCTATTTTTTGTAACTCTTCTAAAACCAACCACCCAACAGTTATACTCATTTTTTATAGTTATAATATTTTATTTAGTGATAGTCAGGTATTCATTGGTGTGAAAAATATACTTCTGTCACTGATTGTGTTTATTTCTAAACTGTAATTAATAAGTGGTGTGATTTTAGAAAAACAAGCAAGGGGTGCAAACAAAGACAGATATGCATCGCACAGCAGGAAATTAAATTACATGTATGTAACTATAAATAATTTTCTTAATTTTCCAAACCCAAACAGGCAAGTTGTCACTTCAACTGTTCTGTTTACATTTGCCCCTGTGTTTGCTTCTCAATCCATCTAATATTAAAATGGTTGCGTGCGCACACACACACACACAGAGTCGTGTTTCCATCACTTCAGAGGACTTATATTCATTTCCTGGAGACCTATCCTAACCTTATCATAACCCCAAACTTACCTCAATTTTAAGCCAAGTCTTCACCCTAAAATTAATGATTTACATTAAGGGGACTTGCTTTTTGTCCCCATGAGGGAGGCCAGTCCCCACACTGTGTAAACAGATTTATGTCCCCACAACATGAGGAATACCTGGTACACACACACACTACACACAATACACACTGCATAAAACAGACTAATGAATGTCAATGGTATACTATGTTTTTCTTGATGCCATATTAAAGGAGAATGTCCCATTAATGCAGGCCTAGGCCTACTTAGGTCACTTTTGGGGACATTACACAGACTTACATTCATTTACCCCAACCATAATCACGACTTGCGTAAACCTAACCTTAACCTAACCCTAACCTTAACCACTGACTCAAAAATCAGCTTTTTCCCACATGGGGACATGGCTTTTGTTCCCAGGGGACAAGCAGTCCCCAATTAACTGGTCTTTAGTCTGAAATGTGTCCCCGAAAGTAGGATAAGTCAGACCCACACATACACACATGTGGGCATGTGCACGCTCACCATTTATGGCTGTTGTGAGGAGATATAATCTGTAGAGGAGTTAAGAAAAGGTCAGTCTGTTTTTCTGTGAGAGGCATTGGCTGGCATGCGTAAACAAAATGTCTGAACCTTGTCAGATGCAGCAGCAAGTCACTGAGTTTTTTCTGTCCCTGTGGAACGATTAAGTCCCTCTTTACCCTTGCAGAGACAGAGGAGGCAGAGAATTTGGCATCACCCAAACATAAGTAGAAGTTACATTACCTAATATATTCAAGAAACACATATAAAACATTTTTAAGCTTACTGTAAAATTTTGTTAAGATAGAATATCAAAATATGGTGGTTGGAGGGAAGTGACACTAAGTATGTGCATAAATCTTCATGTTTAAACATAACATTTAACTGAAATAATTCAGGGGAACTTGATATGTATTTTTCATATACAGTATGTGCACAAAACAGAAAACATTACATGGTTTTCCATTTTTCATTTTCATTTTTGAATCAAATGCAAAGCCCCTCTTGTCCTCTCATTTTAAGTTTAGGCAGCAGAGTTACTAGCAAATTTGAAAATGCAAATGCAAACTATTTTATATTCAATATCACTATTCAATATTATAGGGTTATGAAATACATTGTCAGTGGAGTTTTCACTTTGATCTATTTGACTGAATGATTTCAACATACAGCCTCTAGTGAAAATGTTACCTTTATACATACATGTGTTTGTGTAAAGGTATTGTAAACACAATTTCACACTTTTCAGTCTGATATGTGTTTTTTTTTCCTCCAGTGGAGTTAACTTACATCTCTGGCTGTAGTTTAAGGACAAGTAATGACTGTAATCCAAGATCCATGACAGGCCATGATGAAATTCTAGCATCTTCCCTTCTCTTTGCCAACAGCCACTGCCACAAGTTAATTGGCAGCCAGTGTGAAATACTGACAGCGTACACTATCCTGCTATAACTCACCATCAAAGGATTACAAAAAGTAGATAGAACAGAGCCAGTGATTGTGAAGCATGAATGAAACAGCTGATGCCGATCACCTAATGGAAGCGCAACTTCAGTGCTCTGCCTCAACTAACACTACGCTCCATTTATTTTTAGCCGATCATTCCTAAACTTTAAAAAAGAGCATATTTGTCCATATTTTTTTCTCATGGTTCTTGATATCTTGAGGAGAAAGCAATTTTGAAACTGAATATCTGGAAATAGTGTTTATTATCACAATATGTAGTTTTGCTTTAGCTGCTGAGTAGCTAACCGCAATGCTATCTGTAATGATATTATATGTTGGTAATGCTATATGCTCCCACCAATGTACTACAAACCATGCAAACTAAGAGGGTTTGCATGGTTTGGATACAACACTCCTGGTTAATGGTCATATACTTGGACCTTTCTTGCTTAGTCATGTTTCTTTTTTTACACATTTGCAAAGTTCATTAAATTTGAAATGTTTTACAGTTGCTTGGGTGTGTAAAAAACCTTTGGTTGTGTCTGGTTGGTCATTAATACAAGTTATGTAAAAAAAAAACAACAACAAAAAAACGTGGACCTAAAACTAAACAATTAAAACAACACCAATTTTGTTAGGAATGAATAAATAAATAAATTGTGTTTGTAGTTTTGTTTATTTTGTTCCAACCAACCAAATGTTTAGACCTCTGATGTCTGGCCTGTCATAATACTATATTTTTTATATCAATTGCAAGAGATAATGAAATACAGCTCCTACAAATAGACTGTACTAATTTTCAGCCACATCACACTGGATCTTGCCTATGAAAGAAAGCGCAGGCAAAGCAGAGAGTGTTTATATATATACTTCTGTCCCTGTTCATTGTACTTAATAAGAATTTATAGTTTTAAAAAGAAAGACAAAGCAAAAAATGAAATTAGTGTGGATTTACCTAATTAAGTCTCTTTTGCCATCATTAATACCATTCTCTGTATGCAACTGATTTTTCATTCATTTAAGATATAAATGATATTGTCTCTGCAGTGCATGAATGTCTTTATGTGGACAGCTGTGTTGACTGTATTAAGATTGTATTGTTGGTTCTATTGAATTATCCACTGAAAATTACACTTAAACACACTTGTTCTCATTAACCTTAGATTGCTACTTAATGGAAATAAAATAAAATACATGCTGTAATTACAGCGATGTCTGCACTGTAACCACTTTTGATATTATTGGGGTCTCAGACTATAAATATCTTGGCATCTGGCTTGATGAAAGATTTACCTAAATAGCATATAGAAAAACTTAAACTGTGACAAGAGCTCTGAGTTGTAGGAAGAGGATTGTTGGATGTATCCTGGACTGTGGTGTGTAATTTATAGACACTCACAGTCTTACCATAGAGGGAACTGGTAATGTGCTGTGGGTGCCTTGCATTTTTATAGGAGAGCTCTGAGCACCTGAAGTTTAGAAAACATTTCCAACATTCAGGAGATAAATACTCTCCATCACTGCAGCCTTTTCTCTTCTGTCCAGCTGCAAAAGTGCAGAGATGAGCATGCAGAACTGAACTGTTAACAACAAAAACAAAGGACAGACAAGTAACAGTTCTTGTTCTAACACTTTGAAACTAGAGACTTCACAGACAGTTTAGTGGGATGCTTGGCGGTTAAGGTAACTTTTAGATTAAATTATTTTATCCCCATTCAAGTTAGCAGAGCTAACTC
The DNA here is from genome assembly GCF_910596095.1 of Thunnus maccoyii. Taxonomy (NCBI): domain Eukaryota; kingdom Metazoa; phylum Chordata; class Actinopteri; order Scombriformes; family Scombridae; genus Thunnus; species Thunnus maccoyii. Next base: position 17,779,798 of record NC_056536.1, read on the forward strand.
AGCCAACGGAAGTCTCTGGTGTGCATGCTCTGCCCATAGAGCATGCGCAGTATGCATTCATTCAGCCAGCGCGGGAATGTTGCCATGGACACAAGATTTAATAACTCTGTATAAAATACAGAGATTTACCTGGTGGTGATAGGTTTAATCAGCATTGTGTGAACTCGTCTGACAAAGGCTTGAATGCAAAGGCACAAAAACACTTCCTTAACGTTGGGCAGCCTTCATCATCATAGCTACAATATTGACCACGGGGTTAAGGATAGGGGGCGATCATAGCAATGGTAGAAAACTGTCCTGACTTGCGTTCAGAAATGTGACACTCATGGTTATAAACAGGAAACAAACAACCGTCTCATGTGGCAAAGTCCAGTTTGGTTAATGCCTCCATCCACCCCACCTCCTTTGAATGAGGGCATCTGTTGACTTATAAATACGTCATCAACTGCGGCACTGCTCAAGGTCATAATTACTACGGCCGCTAGATGGCATCTGTCTCTCAAACGTGAAAGACAAAACGGTGTAATTTTTCTTGGGAGGACAGTATCTTCTGATATTCTCAACACATGTAGCCTGCCAAACAAGTGTTTGACAGCACATTACATGCTGCGTAACAAGAGTTCTGCCCACAGAATTTGGATGCAGGGGCAAAAGCACATTGCTCCGCCTCGTTTTCAGGCATCCATTGTATTCTCTGTATAATTACAGTACGCAGCACTACATCCTTAAGGTTGGTAGGTCTTCCCTGTCTGCGAGTCAATAATTGTGGGCATTTAGCTACAAAGTTGTTTTCAGGAAAATGTCATCACATCCTTGATTTTCTTCTTCTGGACATACTTAATTATTTCCAATGACTTGCTGATGCTGGAGGAACCTTGCACCAGAACTGATTTAGAAAAGACTGCACTCTGTTTGTAATTCTGTTCCTTTTGTGTCTGTTCTTGTGACTTTATTTTTTTAAATGTAAATAATGATGTATCTGTAAATTAGCATTTAAACTCAATTTATTCTGTATGAATACATTTTAAAATGTCCATCTCTCATGCTGTTGATGTTTCTTGAGGTGAAATGTGTGTTAGATGAAATACCCCTGTGTGGTACCATTATTTCACCAGCGATAAGTGAAAAAACCACTCCAATTTTCTTTTAGGAAAATCCACCAAAAATTTTTTTTCTTTCCAAAAGAAAGACTCCAGTGAGTGTTCGACACAATCAACATGGCTTTGATAAATTCTCAGAATGGACCAAAGAAAAAAAAAAAATGAAAATACTGTCAAGTGATTGGGGGGAAATGTCTCTATTATGCAATAAAACACCATTGTACTTACTTTGAGAAAGTCTTCTATTCTCTTTCAGAGGGAGCTCATGTTCTCTCTGCCCTCAGGAGAAAATTACACAACTCCTTTGTTCTGACTTGATTAAATACATTTCTTCCAGCAGCACCCTGTTCTTGCGTCTTTGCACTATGTTTAATGTCTTCAACACAGTCTTTCAAACACACAAATTCGCAAACAATCTCACACACACACACTGCACTGCCAGAAGAGCTGAACAGTTAAAGTAAAACTCAAGGCTTAACCACCGATCCAGCTTGCTGAACTTTCTGCTCTATCGACACTTCTGCCGAGATTAAATAAAGCCTAGCTTCTTCCTCTCCCTCTCACTCCATCACCACTCCTACTTTCCTCCTCCTCTCTTTTTTCTATTCCCTTCTCCCTTCCCTCATACCTATTTTCCATACTACTGCTTGCGTGCCCTTTCATATGCATTCAGGATTATCATGAAACTGTGATTCTGTTTGTGTGTGTATGTGTATGCATGAGACTGCGCGTGTGTACTTATTCATGTGCTTGCATGTGTGGGAATGCCTACTGAGATTACCATTTATCTCTCTACTGATCACATCCGTGCCGAGGAATCCAGCAGAAGCATAAGAGAGGTGGTACAAAAAATTATGCCAGAAGTGATTACACAAGCTCGCTCACTTCTCACTTTGAATTACTACTCCTTTCTCCACCACAGACCTCTCCTCATTCTGAGCAGTTGTTGTGAGTTCTCATCAGAAGATGATTTGCTGAGTTACAAAGGAGTGCTGACTTCTCACCTTGCTTTTTAGTTGGCTTTTTAAACAAACCTTGGTGCAGTACTAGATTACTGACATGGGTATGTGCCTTTGCCTGAGATGACTGAAGATTTGTCACACAAACAAGACATTTATTAGATTAGATGAGATGATTGCTGTGGGGAAATTAAGTAATTACACCAGCAAGTAATGACAGCGCAAAACAGAGTGCAGGGAATAAAAAAAATATTTATAAATCATGTAGAGCACGTGTTTGGTGTCACAGTAATGAAACCGACACAGATGGCCCAATACTAGGGCTGCAACTAACGATTATTTTCATTATTGATTAATTTGACGGTTATTTTCTCAATTAATTGGTTGGTATATAAAAATTAATTTTTCCTAAGTGACATCTTCAGATGTCTTTTTTTCCCGACCAACAGTCCAAAACCCAAAGATATTCAGTTTAGGGCTGCAACTAAAGGTTTTAGAAGCTGCAACCAGAGAACTGTAGCATTCATTCACTGACAACTGTACATACACTGCACTGTTACACTCACAGCTATACTTTGGGCTGGGTATCGTTCAAAAATGTTTGATACTGGTACCAACACCTTGACTTCGATACCAGCTCTTGAATAATGCTTTTTCAATACCAATTTTATATCATCCATTTTAGCAAAAAGGAAATTACATTACAGATCTTTGTTTTATTTTTCAGCTTCTTGGCATTTTTACACACTCAAAGCAGTTTCATAACACAAAAAATATAAACTTATTTACTACAGTCACTATACTATTGACGTCATCAAGCTAATCTTAGTACGACAAACAATTCAACCCAAAATGTCAGCTAATGAAGTCTGAATGTGGCAACCAGCATGTGCTGTGACTTTAATGACATTCAAACTCACCAACCAGCAAAACGTGCTAGTTTTAACATTGGTTACTTACCTTATGTAGTATATTGTCTGTTAATGTTAGCTGAGTTAACTGCTCAAAATGTAGCAAGTGGAGGCAGCAGTAGCGTCTACAGAGGCTTCATCAGCAACAGGAGGTTGGACCAAAACATGTAACCTGCAGGTAAGACAAGAAGAAGCTGTATTAAAATATCATACTGCCCATTGTTTGACATCAAAACAGTGGTTTGGCGGCTGGCAAGTGGCTGCTAATGTAGCGAAGCAATCTCTATGTAACTATAACTGAACATAACAACACAGGAATCCACAGCTAACCTTAGCTTAGCCTCATTAATTTGTCAGCTGTTCGCCAGCAGCCGAACCCCCTACGGATACAGCTTTGTCTTGTCTTACCTGAAGGTTACATGTTTTGGTTCAATCTCCTGTTACTGATGAAACCACTGTAGACGTTGTTGCTGCCTCCGCCATTGCTGTTTATGTTGAGAAGCTACAGCAGGATGTTCGGGACAGCTCCACTCCTGCTAGGTATCGAAATTTGGTACCAAATGACAAGAATTTTTTTGATACTTCATACTCTGCTCTGGTCGCCAGCTTCACCATCACACACACACTTTCTCTCTGTGTTTTTAAATGACACATTTCAGTGTATCCTGAGTATGTCTGTTATAATGCTGTGGCTTTGTATTTTGAGCATATTTGCTACCTTTATTAGATACCAGTTGAGAGCAAGCGGCAACCTCCGGGGCTGAAAAATGAAACCAATGCGGAAGTGCCAAAAACCTACATTCTAAGTCTGGGTGTACGAAAGTCTTTGAGAAAATGACCCTACTTCTCTCAATAAATTGTTTCCTAATAAGTTTATGGTCTCAATCGCTAGTTTCAAGTCTTCAATACAGTATGATGTTCATTTTGGCCCTATTTAGAGTAAAATAGACGATAAAGCAGCGTATGCTTTAGGGCATAGCTACGGTGTGATTGACAAGTCGCTACTACGGCGACAACGTTGCTTACGTGACGTAACCATTGTGTATGGGCGTAGCTGCTGCTATTTCACAGTCTGTTTTCAGTTCACTAAAGTTAATTGTAACATTATGGTCGCCTACGTAAAATCTTGTTTAGCGTTTGGTTGTAATAAAAGACTCATCAATGAGTCGGATGATCAGTTTCTCCAGTGAGTACATTTTATTTTAACGGTTTTAGGCCTGTTTTTTGCTGGTGAAAATTAGCATGAGCATTATCGCTGTTAACCATAGATTGTAAATGCACTGTGCTAACCAAGCTAGCAGCTAGCGCTATGGTCAGCTCCACCCTCTCATCCAAATATGGTCAATTCTGGCTCCAAAAATCAAACATGGCGACGGCAAAATCCAAGATGGCGATGGTCAAATTGCAACACTCGAGGCTTCAAAATGGCAGTTCGCAAACCAGCGGATGACGTCACGGTGACTACGTCCATGTTTTTTTACACTCTATGGTTGAGAGCTGGTATCTCTGTACTATAAGGGAAGAGAGGGTGGGGATGCCATTCTTTTGTCCAATATCTGATCTAATGTTGTTGACTGGTATTGAACCAATACTGATACTGGACATTGTTTGGGGCCATCTCTTTGCTTTCCCTTCCCTCTAAATGCAGAGTGAACAAGTGAATACTAAATGCACCTTCAATTACATTAGCTTTGTGTAACACACTTGATTTCCCTGTTTCTCTGGTCTTAGAGGAATGTTTGTGTTGAATATCGTTTACTGACATTAGACAAAAAGCAAACTAGAAACATTCGTTTTATTGCTGCTGACACTTACTTAACTGCAATTACTTTGCAGTTTGTGGTGATTGAATTAAACTCCAAAATGCCTCAGATGTAAAACAAAAAAAAGAAAAAAGGTGACATCTTCAAATGTCTTTTTTCCCCAATCACCAGTCCAAAACCCAAAGATATTCAGTTTAAGGCTATCGATTAATCTGTTGACTATTTTTTAATTAGTCATTTGGCCTTTAAAATGTCAGAAAATTATGAAAAATGTCATAATTTCTCAAAGCCCAAAATACAACCTAAAATGTCCTATTTTGTGCCAAACAGTCCACTATTTGAGAAGCTGGAATCTGAGAATTTAGACAGTTTCTTCCTAAAAATGGACTCAAAACAATTATCAAAATGGTTGGCGATTAATTTCATAGTTTGTCCCCTTTGAATAAATTAATAAATAAAAAGATAAATAAATAAATTTTGAGTATTTGCCAATACACTTCCCTAGTGTGTGAGCCACAACACTGTTCAGCCTAAAGCGGTTTAGCCTGATTCAATGAAACTCCAAAATGCCTCAGATGGAAAACAAAAAAACAAAACTGTCTGAGAGACAAAAAAGGAAAGCTTTGACATGTACTTTTATAAAAATGGGGGTGAATGTATGAAAATAAAGCCAAAGTGAATCAGAGACGGAGAAAATGTAGATTTTCTTTGATCATGTATTAGTTTAGTGCTTTAGTATGGTTAGTACATTGCTAATTGACACAGCTCAGGTCAAAGAGCTGTCACCTCCACCTCTTCATTCATTCTTCTCTTTTCTGAGCCCACTCCTCCTCCGTAATAAAGACCTCTGTCTGAGCCGGTTTAGGGGAGGGTGAAAGTCTGTGGGCTCAGGGTAAGCACATGGAGGATTTCCTGCTCTCTCGCTGTCAAGCTACAGGGTTATGTAGGGTTATGGGATCATTAAGGAGGGGAGAGAGGGACTTAGCGATGGTGGCTCCCAATAGTTCTCATCATAGAATATTGAAGTAAAGCAGGAAAGAAGGAAGGAAGGAATTAAGAGACAAATAAACAAATTAAGTGAGAGGAAGAAACAAACAGAAAAGAAAAACCCAAGGTGGCTGGGTGAGGGAAGAAGGTATATAGCATTAACAAGAGGTCTCTCAAATAAAACCCACAAAATAGAGTGTTTGTCATTCCTCTTCAGAAAGACACATACCGTATTTTCTGATCTGATGCCTCTATCAACATAATTCATTAGTGCCCTCGAAACTGCTATAAATAACTGTTGCGTTTTCTGACACCTCTATGGTTAAATTTAGGCATAAAAACGACTTTGCTAAGGTTAGAGAACAATGGTGGTCATGATTAAAAGAAACCAACCTTGAAATGGGAAGCAAACGATAGTCTTTCTGTTAAAGCCCAACGTTTCATTGACTCATAAGACGATCCCAACTTCCTCCCTCTGCAGACCTTTGTGGCTCTATAACAATGTCACACTTTTTCCTTCTTTTGCTCCTGACAGACAAGAGTTGTAACTCCTACGACTCTTTGAAGGCTTTGTCTCTTGAGCATAAACAATATTAACCTCCCATGAAGATTCAGAAACCAGCAATGAAGATTGGGTGGAGGATAGAGTCAGTGCTTGTTAAATAAATAAAATATTATTATGTAAATGATTGTCTTGCAATATATAGCATATTGTAGTTCTTTGTTGTGGTAAATTCATTATCAACGGCAAAATATCGTGATAGCATCAGATTGTGAGTTACCCTGCGATTCCCAGACTTAGTTCTTATGCATCGTCTCATTGTGCTGACCTCCAGCTTGTGAAAAAAGCGTGAAATTAAACAATTCCCCTGTGACGCAGACCCCTGGAGGCCCCCTGCATCTGACTTTGGAAACCTCTGGTCGAGTGAACAGTGTGCTTTCACTCCAACCGGGATAGCTGTGTGTCTCCAAGCGGGCCACTGCGAAAGAGAGTAAAGCAGAGCAAGCCTTTCCAGCTTCCCTGACAAGCTGAGCAGCCATGTGGAAAAAGAGCTGTGTTTGCTACAGACTTCCACTGCTTCACTACAGGGCTGCATAGTAATCTGTGTGCTTGGCCTTTCCGTGACCTACAGTTCCATCCTGAGACCCTGGAAACCTTGTTTAAACTAATGTTCCTCTGCAAGGCCTTTTAACCATTTCATTTCTTACATATCTTGCCATTTCACATTCTAGGTGAATAGACCAACAGACAAAGTAATCTCTTTGCTAAATAAGAAGTGCCGACCCATAATTCTACTGCTACATATCCACAGCCAGAGAAATCCTCCCCACTGAACCCCACTGGTCATGTTTACAACTGAAATAATACATTATGCTGTTGTTTACATTTTTTCACATATGCTTAAGTTCCTGTAGTCTCGGAGGAAGCCATGAGCTCAGTATCCCAGTGGTTCTGTAAAAGTGTAATGTGCATACATTATAATACAATACAATACTCATGCTGTATTAAAAACAGTTTCATACTTCCCCTTTGCTGACTTTATTAAATTTCCCTAAGCTACAATACACTGGAAACTTTCTGTTTGTGATTTAGCTTCACAAAAAGTATCACCCAGTCACGGCTAATGTTTAGTAACACTTGTACCTATAGAAATTGCCTCCATTTAATGGACCAAGTTAACATTCCCCACCAATACAGTTACCTCACTGTGCCCCAGTGGCCTATAAAGTTGCCCAGTTCTCCAATAATGATGCAGGAGAAAGAGGACCGCATTTCTACTGTGGGTTAGCAGAGCATGGTGAGCTATAGGGATGAGCACAGGCCAGCAGCTCTCCTGCTGCACCAGCAAACACTTCCTCAGTTCACCCTCTGTTTAGATCAGGTCCCTGGTTCCCCATTAAGTCTGTTTACTTACTCCAGTCAGAAATGTGTGTGTGTGTGTGTGTGTGTGTGTGTGTGTGTGTGTGTGTGTGTGTGTGTGTGTGTGTGTGTGTGTGTGTTGTGTGTGTGTGTGTGTGTGTGTGTGTGTGTGTGTTTGTGACTGTGTATGTGTTCAGACACGTGCAAACCCATTAAATGCAATAGCACAGATTACACTAATCTTAGGTGACAAGTTGCTCTGAGATTCATGTTAACATTTGTTTACAATTCTGATTCTCATTTGGGCTTCTGCAAAATTTACATTACAGAAAATGTTTTGCTCTGGGCATTTTGTTCCTGGTAATTTTATTTGGACTCCAGCAAGGCCAGCATGTGAGGTGAGAAGCTGGAAAATAGTGCTGCTACATTTTAATGGCAAATTATATAGCATGTTTTTGGCAAGCTTGGGTTGGTGCAAATGCTGCTGTACTTTTTAAGCACTGTAATATTTAGCTAAAATGTTAGGATAATATTTGAGCTACAGTGGCACACCTGTAGGGAAATATTTTTGTTGCAAGAGTTTGGCTTCGGACCAGACTCACATTTGGACTGAAAACTTAAAATCTTGTGCATTGTACAGACATTGCTGCAGGCTACACCTGTCCGCCATCTATCTTCTTCTCTTCTTCCTGCATTTTGATGTACTCAACACACAATTGGCTATAACGTAAAGTAGTTAATAAATAAAACAAATAAAAAAATATGTGCAAAATCAATAAACAAGCAACAGACAATATATTTTCAAGAAAAGTCATGGGTAAAATAACACTCTAGTTTACCTGATATATTTACTGTATTTAGAGGGGGCTGGTGTTTTTAAAGCATTGTTGGTTGGTCATTGTCGCAGAGCATCAATTATCTGAACTTACTTGGCCTTCGCCTTACTTGGCTGAAAATAACTGGCTCACTTTGGTGACATGTTGTCATGATAACAGGTTATCTGTTTGCCAAGAAGACTGCCCAGAGAAATTGCTGTTATGATTAATGTTATAATACAATTTTCAAAGAATTAAAAGATTTGCCAACCACTACAGTGAATGTTTCCCTTTATTTATTTGTTTATTTTAGATGCTGTAACTGGCAATATATTCATAAACATATCCAGTGGAGATGGACCAGTGCATGACATAACCCGAGTATACTTAACAGGTTCAATTTCATGGAAGTGCTTCATATCATCATAAAATTAGTAAATAATTAAAATAATAAGCAGGCATTCTGACAGAAAACAGCCTTACACTAAAAAAACCCACAGTGGTTTTAGTGTGTAAAATAAAACAACCAGCAATCAACAAGTAATTGCACCATGCCCCTTCTTATTTGCACCACTTAGCACTTTCAGTCTTCCATACGAACTACAAGCGGAGGAAGGTGTGAGCTAACCCGACAGTATATATTTTATCTCCATATAATTTTGCATGAAAGGAATCGCTACTGTCACCTTCAGAGTTTGACCAATCGTTGGTGTTATCATTTTCAGACATATTATTACTATTCCACCATGTGGAAAGACAAGAAAGAGCTACAGTGAAAGCCGGCGCAATTTCAGTGATAAAATACAGTGAGCGAAGAAAGTTGTTTGCAAGTGTGTTGCTTGTACCCATCTGTGCTTTGCTCTCTTATTTGGGTTGAGAGGCATGCTTTTCATTTTGCATATCAAAGGCACAGTGTCTGATGTTCAGGATATAGTGAAATATTTACCTGTGATGCCTAGAAGACAGTGCCTCTTGATTCAGCTACTCTCTCTCCACTGCTTCCTCAATAGCTCTGTTTTGATCTTTCTCCCCTTTTCTCCTTCTCCCTGTCCCTCCACCCTCGTCTCTTTTTTTGTTGAAAAGGATATTATATCAAGTATGTGGTCATGTTTGTTCTTTTGCCCCGATAACCCCCTTTGTTGTGCACCATTTGCATGCCCTGTGACAATAATAATGATCTGCAGTGAAATTGGCACTGGTTGAATGTTGGTAGTTGTTCAAAGGATAAGGAGAGCAGCATGCAGCAGTGACAGCTCGAACTGTATGTGCATATATTTCACAAGGATAAACGTGCAGGTTTATGTGCATACATGTACTGACAAGACACTTCATTGACTACATTCATTCCTAAACCTTTACTCTAAAGCTGTACATATGCACCTGCCAGAAAACATGCTACAAATTCATGCTACAAGTCATTTTCAGCACAGTAGTCACAACAAAACGCAGCGAGATCCCAGTGTGATTGTGTTTTTGTTTCAGTTCATCATCACTGACACTTGGCACACCTGACCGTCCCGGAGCAGAGATTCCTCTCTGTGGAGGTCCCTTCCAAAGCTTATTTTCAGGTTTTTGTCTTCCTAATGAGTTGTCAAAGGAAGTGTTTGACTGTTAGAGATGTCACTTTTATTTTTCATTTATGGTGGAAAATTGTCAGCATGTAAAGTCCCCCTGTGATTTATAAGTAAACACAAATTTGATTTGACACAAATACACAGCCTGTACACGACTGCTCATCTGCTGCCTCATCTCCCTTTCCTAATGTACATCTGTAGAGAGACATACCCACACAGCTACAGTTATCCTTGGTGTCGCCTATACAACTACAATTATAAATGACTTCTTAACAGCCCATTATAAACATTCCCATCCATTTTCCTACCATTTGGTGTCTTCCTATTGTGTCTCTCTCACTTTCCAACCTATATAATAACACTCACAATGAGAGAAAATGGTATTGCAAGGTGGATGCCGTGTAAACAGAGAAATTGACATTCACCTGTATGAAATTTTTCCCACATCCATTTAAAAGTCAGCATGAAAAAGCAATTTGTATAATCGTGAAGTCTTGCTTTCAGTGTTAAGAAGCATGGAGGGAGAGGTGAGACTGGCAGTGGCAACACACAGTCAGACAGGTGTAAATGAGGATGCAAAGGCAGATAATGCAGCAACATCTAGATCAGAGAGAGAGAGAGAGGCTTGATGGGGCTGGGGATATGAGCTATTTACTCCACAGTAAGTAGTCCAACAACAAAGTCACATCTTATCTGCACATCTTACAAGCTTTCTTTCTGTAATTCTTTGTAGCGGTATAACAGCTTCTATCTCTAAAAGGGGTAACATTGAACCGACTTGACATCTAACAAATCATGCCTTTTGAAATAACCGGTTGTTTTTAGGTCAGTCCTTGTGCCTACAGATCCTACAACCTAATTTCCACAAAATACTTGAAGCAAAAGTGCAACTGTGGCATGCTGCACTAGTGTTTGCTTTATTGCCATACATGCATTGCACTGTCATTGTTGTACGCTTTCTATGGCCTTGAGCTGCCTTCCATAATGTTCCTGTTCTGTCTCGTTTTGTGCCTAAATCTGTGTCTCAACTGACAGTAAAAAATAGAGGTGCGAGACAAAATGGAGATCACTGCGGGAGGAGTGAGAGAGGGGGTGGCACATTGATTTAAAAGTGTTAACTAATGAGGAACAAGCATGGCTGATGAAAGATGTAAATAGCTTGTTGTTCAATTTGCCAACACACTTTTCCTGTTCAGGTTTATCCTCTCCTCCCCACTGCAATCAGCGGTCCGAAAGCACATGAATACACACACACACGCGTGCAAAAATGTTGGGAGGGTGTGAATAATTTAGTTCTAATGGAGAGATAAATAATCTCCTCATTTACATTGGGGGTAATTGATTCACAGGAATAGTTTGCCCCTCCGCCTCATCTGTCCGTACTCCTCTCCCCCTCCCTCCCCTCTTCAACCTCTCTTCCTCCTCTTAGTCCTTCCCCTCATCATTCCCACATTCTGTCTATCCACAGACTGCTCTCTCCCTGGGGCATTTGTGTGTTCCATTACTGCTCACCCTGCCCATGACAGCTACTATTAACCTTGGAGGTGTACGTGTGTTTGTGTGTGTTTCTCAGTGTGTGTGTGTGTGTGTGTGTGTGTGTGCCTGAGCGAGAGTGAGAGTGAGACTGTGTGTGAGTATATTTGTGTACGTATGCATTGGTTTGTTTTGTCAGTGTATGTGCATGAGAAAGAGAGAGAGAGACAGGTGGATTAAACAAGAGAGTAAGACAGCTTGTTTGGAGATGTGTCTTTGCATGTGTGTTTTCATTTGTGTTTGTGTGTGCGTGTGTAAACAGGTGGGACATATTAAAACTGCCGTAGGCAACGGAATTGACTGTTGCTCTGCAAATAAGGAGAGGAGGTCATGGACAACAGCTCTCATATCCACAGACCTCATGCCATACTAAATAGCTCTCCATCCTCTCACTTTCCCTCTTTTCTCCCCGCTCTGTTCTCTCTTGTTGCACGCACACACACACACACACACACGCAGTCTTCTCATCAGGTTTCTCTTTATATATCACTCTTTCTTTCTGTCTGTCTCTCTCCCTCCCCTTCCCATTCACTCTATTCTACCTTCCACTCGAGCCAACTCCCCGTAATGAAACTCTAATGGTCTGCCGTTCGTTTCCGCTCTTTGCTTAGTGAGGTGATGCAGCAAGGGCTAATGGTCCAATTTGTGTGTGTATGTGTGTGTGTGTGTGTGTATGTGTGTGTGTGTGTGTGTCCAGGACTGTATCACACATCGGAAGACAGTGGTATCATCAGCCTATGGGCCCTATAACATTTGACATGGTGCTGCAGTGGCCAGGTGCCCCCTATAACTCTAACTAATGTCTCAATACCATCCTATTTACGGCTATGAGGTAGATGTAAGTGTGTGTGTGTGTGTGTGTGTAGGGGGTTTGTATGTGTGTGTTTGTGTTGGCAGGAGAGAGATATGATCCTTGGGGAGAGCAGATAGATGGAATAATGCATGTTTTGAATATTATTACTGTGCAGAATTTGGATGGAATATTTGGAGGCATTCAAGCACTGATGGGACTCAGTAATGGCAGCGGTGTCTGGGAGTGGACACACAAACACGCATACACACACACACACTTTCTATGAGAAGCTGACAAGCGTAAATGACTTAGATTAATGACGTTATAAACAGTGAGGAAATACAGGTGGTTCATTTTCTTCAAACACTGTTTCTGTTTTCTCATTCGATGAGCTATCTCTGTACACCTTTACTGTGGCGTATGCGTGCTTTCATATGTTTGCAGTGCACATGTATATATGTGTAACCCATCACACTGGTTTTGATTATCAATGATAGGCAGTGTAATGAGGTGCCATAAAATCCGATTAATTTGTAGCTGGGCGAGAAACCCGTGCCAGATGCTCCCTGCCAGCTTCTCTCTCTCTCACTCACTTACACACACTTTAGGCACTGATGCTGAGAGCACAGGTGGGGAGGATATGTGGTCCTTTGTTTCAGTACATCTCCAGTATATGCATACCTGCACCAGCTCCCGTGAAGGTAAACACAACTCCATCTCTGTGACTAGATCAATACTTCCTCTCATTCTCTGTCTGCGCACATTCGCACTCTCCTGTTGTTTGTGTGAACAAGATAATGGCCCACCAACCATTTGTTTGTCTGAGTGTACAAAGGATTTTCACATTTTTTTAAATTAAAGGCCTTTATTTGTCATTAAATTTTGTTACTCGTGTGTGTCCCTTATTTCTCATTCTGTAACATAGTTCCTCATTAGAGGAGGGCAATGAGGAACACAGGATTACACTTTCTGCACTTGTTATGCCACTACTTGGTGTTTTGCTCATGCATATCTTTGTAAACATCTTAAACTACTGGTCACCCAAGGTACAGTAAAATACAGTTAAGTGCTTGTAAATTGTATGACGGTAGCATGGATACCACTTTTTCTCCACTTTTCTGTCCACTTTCTGTGACTTTTTCTTGCAGCATGTGAGAAATTGGATGTTTTTATGAAACATGTTGTGTGCCAGAATGTGTCAGATCACAAGTAAGAACACAGACCATGTTAACATGGGAGCTCTCTTTTTAGGAGGTTTTTTGCAGCTCGCTTGACTAGCAGAGACTATCCTTTATGTAGTTGAAACCACGGCTCTGTTCTTCAGATGTGGCCTAACTTATTCAGGCTAACATGCTGTAATCAGGCTAAAATGATCCTGTTAATTCTCATCCAGCTAATTCTCTGAACACAGTTAGGGGATTAAGTTGTCAATCTTAGATGAAATTGTTGAATAACAGTGAACTCATATTGCAATAGAGGCAACATGAGAGTTGAAATCATGATCAGCTTTCATACGATTGGTTGAGTGCTGGCCATGTGATTGCACTTAAAGTATATGAGATGGGTGTGTCTCCAGTGTGTGTTTCCAGCTTCCACACCTCCATTGTTGTTACGCAGTTAGTTATTATGAGGGGTTGCAGTTGCACCATGAGTGATTTTATGTTCATGATTAAACAGATTTAATTGCACAGCCAAACTTCAAAATGGACTGTAATTAACCTTTTAGTTTATAAACCATTTTATTATTGATTGAATTTTTCAATATATGTAAATACAGTCTGTACTGATGATGCAAATACATTTAATACATTTTAGTGCTCAAATGACAAATCCCCATCATAATATCATAATTGAATGTCATGGTTTTTGGTTCAATCGGCCTTTATTTTTTAGGGTGTTTTTTTTTTCAAAGGTACCTTTTTCTTTTATGTTGTGCATTTTATCATATATGGGTATGTTACTCTTCATTGTGAAAATTAAATTGTGATCATTACATCATCAGATTGTACTGGTTTCTCAATAATGTACATGCTATTTCTAATATAATCATACTTGTAACTATGAAAAAGGCCACATTTTTGCAAGTTGTGCTAGAGGACTAGTTGTTCAGTCAAGAGTTGATGAATAAGTTATAATAATAATACATTTTAAGCAAGCTTTGAAGGACCGAAAAATACAGACTTGTGTCAATAATCAGCAATCAAATAGAGCTAAATCAGTTATCACATACAAAGTGACCCACCTTGCCAAAGTGTCTTTCAACACAGCACCGAAAAAACTAACTCTATAGGTTTTCTTTGGGCATCAAATTAATGTATTATGAGGAACAAATAAAATTAATTTGGCTTAGTTTGATTAAATCACAGTATAATTACAGTATTATTTAATACTATTTACCCATTTTTCTTTGTTTCTACCTACCTATCTACCTACTTATCCACCCATGCTCTGTCTGGTTGCCAATAAGCTCCTCTCAGTATTCAGCTGTGATATAGTATGGACTAAATGAAGGATAAGGTCAATTGCTGTTGTCAGGTATACCCTTATCTGGATTTATGACAATGGTCTGGCAGAAAGAGGATTTGCAAGGAGGAAAGGGCCTCATTCTGCCCTCTGCATACACTGCTTCCTTGTCCAATTAACTACACACATTTTGCATGCCCATACACACTTGCACAAATGCACTCTCTCTCTCTTTCTCTCTCTCTCTCTCTCTCTCTCTCTCTCTCTCTCTCTCTCTCTCTCTCTCTCTCTCTCTCACATACATACACACACACACACACACAACCTTGTCTAATTAATGCAGGAACCTGCTGGCAACAGAGAGCTGACCTGAAAAGAACTCTCCTCTTTCCACTCTTCGCCTCTCACTGTCTGCTTTTTCCCTCATCAAACTTTTTACCAATTTTTTTAAATATGGGTTGACAGAAAGTCCAGCTAGCTGTAACCTTAGCCATCAAATCTAGATCTTGAATAGCTTCTGTGAGCCAGATATTAGCTGTCTTCATCTAAGCTACTTCTTAGTTCCTTTTTTTCCTGCTGCTTTCATTGAACAGGAAGCCTGTCTGTGCCCATTAATGCTCATTCACATGCATGAGTGTGACAGTGTTTTTTTTGTGTGTGTGTCTTTGAGTAAGTGTGTATTTGTGTCTATACTCCAGTAATTACTGCTAAGCCTCCCTCTGCTAACCCCAGCAGTACCCATTCTGCAGACTACATTATTGAACGAGACATTTTTGTCCTTATATGGGCAAATATTCTGTCTTCATCTGGTGCTATTCTTTTATCACATTTCCCTCTCAGCATTTGTGTGTGTCTACTCCATAGGTGTGTGTATGTGCATAACATGTCCATGTCTCCTTGCTTGCGTCTATACATGTTTAACTTGAAGGTACTTTTATAAAGGCTTTTATGAAGTATGTGCACTTGTCCTTGACTGTGCCCACTACATTTATTCATTTATTTATATATGCATTTCTACATTTATTTGTGTATTTATTCATTTCTGTATTTCAATATTATTTATTTATTTACTTATTTCTGTATTTCTACAGTTATTTATTTATTAATTTATGTATTTCTACATTTATTCATTTATTTATTTATGCATTTCTACATTTATTTATGTATTTATTTCTGTATTTTTTCATTTATTTATTTCTGTATTTTTGTGTCCGTATGTTAATAAGGTAGGAGGTCCTAAACTGAGTCTAAAGCCAGATTGGTTACAGAGCCGTGGTTGTTTTGGCTATACTACTGCTGCCTAGGCTTGACTGAGGCTCTAAAAGCTCCATCTGAAGGAGAAGTGTTTGACTTCGCTCACATTGTGCATGGCCCTTCCCATCTCCTTCAAGTTCACCCAAGGTTCATGTCGAAGGTATCTAATGTCTCTTAGTGAAGACAACATGTTTCTCACTTTCAGCCCAAACTGATGTCAGCTCCGGCTGAAAGTGAGTGTTTTTCCATCACACAGCGCGGCAAAATAAAATAAGTCGTTTACCTGTTGGAGTTGTGCTGGTCATCTGCAGCTCTTCATCAAACATCATCATCACTGTGGCTGTTTCTGCTTGTACTATTCCTCCCTGCATTATTTCTAACTGATCTGCTGAACAGATATCTCCAAATATGTTCATATGTTGTTGTTCCAAAAGGTTTTTAGCACTACTAACAAAACTCTACTAATTCGGTGAGGAACCTGTTTAATTTCCTGTAAATTCTTCACAATAAAGTCTCCCATTATTTAGTCATTTAAAAGCATTTATAATGAAGCAGTAAAGCAGGAAATATTGGGTTTGCATCGGCGGTAACTTAACATGACCCTGATACAGCGGCCCCTCAGTAGGCTTCCGGAAAGCTGGCAAATCAGAACAGAGTGGGCTCATCGGAAGGGGGGCCTTAAAGAGACAGAGGCTAAGACTGCCTGTTAGAGACAGAGGCTGAACTGAGGGGCTGCATAAAGGGCGAGTATAACATAAATAAGGAGTTCTTTGAACTGTGAATCATGCAAAGCTACTCTAGTGGAATCCCAGAATAAAAATGTAGAGCTGGAAATGAGCATAATAGGTTCCCTTTTAAACTAAAATATGTAATATGTAAAATATGTATGTACTTACATACATGTATGATACATAATTTCCCATTCGGTGCATTAAACAGATGGAAACAGAACCATAGATAACATTTATCAGTGGGGCAGTTCTCTTTGAACCCATTTTGACAAAAACAATTTAATTTGGAGTTTGGGCCTCTGGACTAATTAAGTTCCAACTGTATTCAAACTGTATTCATGTTGGAGTATAAAAAGCTGTTGAATTGTACTTTTTCTTTACTTTCACATACACTGTGTTCATAGAAACATTGCTCAGATCCTGTCCCCTGGACCTTGGAGGAGTTTTGGTGTGGATGATGTTCAGGTTAGATATTTCTTTAAATTATTCCACTAAACTGTACCATTTGACAAGAAGACAAGACAATTTGATTGTCATTCCTTTACTGAAAATTGTTCCTTTTTTACACCACAGGGCCTACCAAAGCGAGGTTTGTCAAACAACTGCGGGGTATTTGCTTTGATGGTACACACCACATACACAATTCATACATCAAACTCCTGCGGAGCTGGATACTGATATGACATGCTGTGACTTCTTGAGGGGGACATACATCTACATATTCTACATTCAAAGGAAAACTTGCAGCAAAAATACATAACATACATAACAAGTCACTGCAACAATATGAGTGGCTTGTATCAAAGTTTGAGATGTATAGCATGCAGGAAAAAGCTGAAAGTGTTACAACACTCATGTGCTGGTACCACTTTATATAATATTTCTTAAGATCTTAAAATCAAATCAAGTGACTGCAGCAGTCTTCATTTGTGATTCACTACCAGCATTTTTAAACTGGTGTGGAGCTGCTGTTGACTGTTCCTACAGATACTGAGGGGTCTTCTTTGCTTTTTGTTCAGTAAGTTTCTCATTGTTATCAGCTAACCTGTGTTAGCCAGCTAGCTAACCTTAGCCCACTGTAAAAATCACAGCCTGGTTTGTGCTTCTGGCTGATCTTATTTCCATGATCGTCAACATCTGAACCCACAGCAGTTGTGTGCTACAATGTAGTTGCTAACAGCTAGCACTATACTGACTGACTTGCATTACGATCCACTATGATCCACATCGTCTTCACACACCGCAGAAAATACAGTCCAGTGGCTGCTAATATGTATCTTGGTTCTGTTCTGATATCAATATAGTTACATATTGGCGAGATAGCAAGTGATTTTAATTCACCGCAGCGCTCATCAGGTGAGCCAGCTGTTGCCTGTTAGCTGAAGATCCATCCGCATGTACTCCTAGAACTAGAGTTACATCCAGGTAACCACTATTTCTCACAGGTGATGTATCTGCTCAACCCAAAGTTACATAGTGTGAGAACTAGCGTTTGGGGCACAGAGCAGGAATGAATGAGGTACCATCAAAATGATTTTGAAGCTATTGTTTTAAGGTAAAATAGTTGCATAATGTTGCTTTAATAGAGGGTTACCATAGCTAGCCTGTGTCATGTAGAGTTGATAGGAATGTAGAAATACATAAATAAATAAATAACCGAAGAAACAGAAAAAAAAAATGAAGAAATGTAAAAATACAGAAATAAATTAATGATGAAAGTTAGAAATACAGAAATATCCTAAATAAAAGTTGATGTATGCTTGCACAGTAATGAAAGAGGCTCAGATTATGAAAATAACCCCCCTCCCGCTGCCACAGACACATATCAGGAGCAAATGGGAGGGCCTTGATTTCTCTGTTCCCTGTTCAGTTTCCTGTGCAAACTGTGCGGGTGGCCTGGAGGTCTGGTTAAAGATAGAGATGGGGATGGCAAACACATCGAAATTAGATCAGGATGATTGATGCCACATTCGACTTCCACAGTGTTATTGAAGAACTCCTCTGACTGACACTTTCGCTCACTTCAGTTTGGCAAGATGAAGATTGAAGCAAATGATTACGGAGATACAGTTCTAGAGATTCTAAGAAAGAAAATGGGGACAGCAGAGAAGAGGGAAATCAAGGATAGAGGCTCACTCATTGCTACTGTCAGTAATAAATGCCTTTTACATAAAACTTCCCTTACAGTTGAATTTAGCTTGATTTTGTCTGGTGATTGTAATTGTCTTTTCACTTGCTAAAAAGGCCTCCGTTTGTCATTAGGGAATGCATACAGCTTATATATACACTCACTGAGCACTTTATTAGGAAAATTGTGCAATCTAATGCAATTCAATACAACAGCTCTGCCATAGATTCTACTTTTATGAAGCATATACATTATACATTATTATTGAGAAAAGTCCTACAGGATTTTCATCTTTTCCAATAGAATCCTTTAGGATTCCCATAAATTATTAAAAATCTTATAGGAATTATACAGGAAAAAGTTTTGGCTCTTTTAGGATTTTCACAGTCCTATTGGAAATCTGTTTTTTTTTCTTTTTTTTTTCTATTTTTCATTACATATATTTTAAACATCTTAGAAGACTTTTCATATTTACCAATTGGACTCTATTTCCTTATTTAAAAAATAACTGGCTTTGATCATGTTTGGAAAATCATGTTAAGATATGGGACACCACTGCACTACAAATAGCTTGTTGAAAATGCCCTAGAAAATGTTATGCATGCCCCAGCATGTGATTGGCTCCTCATGTTTTCTGTTAACCAATAAGAAATCATCCCCTTAGTGGGATATTCAGTGTAGTGTCAGTGTAGTGCAAGCTCTGGTTGTAGTGTGGCTCCTTGGTCGTTTTGAGTGGCTGGTTTTGTACGTGAATTAATCAAAACCACACTTGGTGCCAGTGATCAGAATTAAAGATTTGAAGGCACTATAAGTGACTCCTTCATCTTTGATTAGATGCATGTGGTTGTTGTAAGTAATTGTGAACTGTTACGGGATTTTCCTAAAAACTCTTGAATATTTTCTATGTCTTTGAGTTGGCCTGTTAAGGATTAATCTTTTAAATATTTTTGTGCCTATCACCAGCATACTGTTGAAAAGATTCAGTACAGGTTTGGTTGAATGATTCTTACAATTTAACGTTCACAATAATGCTTTTTTCACAATCAGATTCCAATAGAATAAAATTACAATTTCAGCACACTAAAAAGACAACAAACAAAAATAAATAAATTAATTTTAAAAAATCCAAATTTAGAAAGATAAATTCTTCCCATATTTTCCATTTGACCTACAGTCACTTAGATAATAAAATGTATGACACCCTAGCAACACAGAATCGTCCAGGTGTTTTGCTTTTGTGACAAGCGGGTAGCCACTTACCTAGTCATTAACTAGCTTGTCAATTCTGTGTGAGATGTCACCACTAGATGTAGTTTGACAGCTTCAGATATGTAGGTATGGACTGGAGTGTGTTGAACTGATGTGCAATTTGTCATGATATGTAGTTAGCATGACACATTTTTTTTTAGTGTCTGTCAGTGTCCTTCAAAACTAAATGCAGATGTCAAGAGAACAAGTGGTGAGACTGCTTTCACCCCAAATACATGTTCAAGCCCATCCTCAATTACCATTTCACCACACTGTATAAATGGTCTTGGGTTCTTGTCTCAGCCTTTGAAGAAAGGCTGATAAAAAAGCTGTCTGTCTTCAAATTTTCATGTTCATCATACCCTAAACAAGACTCAGGACACTCTATGGTTCTTTTTGGAAGATAGGCATTGCAGAATAACTCAATGCTTTGTGAATCAGATGGAACTTTGAAAATCTTCATGAAAAGGTGGAGAGACTGTGGCAAAAGGTTGTTACATGGTAAAGTGTCCTAAAAAAAGTTTTAGGATATCCTCCATAGGACATGCAGTCTTGTGTTTTAGAGAATAGGATAGTACAAGCACCACACATTGTTCATGTCATTTCTGACCCCAGGAAAAGGGGTGCCCCAAAATTTTTAAAATCTATAAAACCACAAGTCTTTATCAGGATCAATATCATGGTCATTGTGGACTTCAGTGTCCTCACATATAAATGGATCAGGATAGATGTCCATACACTCTATGTCCATTCTTCCATCAGTCTCCTCATAATTGTGTCTTGTGGGCATCTGTTAATCAAGACACTCACCAGGAAAAGCATGTTGCTCTTTACACCACCGACTGATCTTGGGAAGAGGACAGCTTGAATCAGATCGAGAAATCTGTAGTAGTTAAGTACCATTGTCACTGCTTGCTGTGTTAGATTTAAAGGGGACCTATTATGCTTTTTCTTATTTTCAGTCATATATATAATGTTACAATGTCAGATGATCATATTATCCTTGGCCATTGTGTCAAATAATGACTCTACTTTCAGCCTGTGCTGACATTGGCTAGTGACAGATTTTTTTATATGGTTATCTGCTCCATGCACAGCCCCAAAGTTCAGTGCTCCACTCTGCTATTTTTGCAATACCAGACAATCAGAGATTTCTGCCTACCGAAGTCTGGGGATTTCTAAATGCATGGTAGTTGCTTGAACCAGGGTGAAATGATGCTCTCCCCCCATTCTCCTCCATAATGAACTGCATGTCACCACCCCAACATGATGGGCCACCCTAAAGACTTTGGATTGGTTCTGCAATGCAGGTTGTTTGTTTTTTTTAACTCTTTAATTGTTTCCACTCAGTTTTAACAACACAACCTGGGAGACTGTTCTCAGTCTCTATGAGTGAATAGTTTAGAGACTGACCTGTGAGTCTACTTCTCTGCTAACATTATGGCATTTTTACATTGTTTTGGGGGTTGTCACTCTGAGCCAGGACTCAAGTTAAACTGGCACACAGTGAGTGTTTTTTCATTATACAGCACGGTAAAGTAAAGTAAGTTGTTTACCTGTTGGGGGTATGCTGGTCATCTGCAGTTCGTTTTCAAACTCTACTTCAAACATCTCACTGTGGCTGTTTCTGCTTGTACTATTCCTCCCTGTATTATTTCTAACTGATCCACTAAACAAATAGCTCCAAATATCTCCATGTGTTGTTGTGTCAACCATTTTTTAGCGCTGCTAATGAAGCTCTGCTAGCTCAGTGAGGAACATTTCCGCATTTAATTTCCTGTAAATTCTTCATAATAAAAGACTCCCGTTACTTAGTTATTTAAAATCTTTTAATATGAAGCAGTTAAGCAGGGAATGTTGGGTTTGCATCTGTGGTAACTTAACACGACGAGGGGGGCCTTAAAGAGACAGGAGCTAAGAGTGTCTGTTAAGAGACAGAGGCTGAACTGAGGGGCTGCATAAAAGTATGGTATAAGATAGATAAGGAGTTTTTTGAACTCTGAATCATGCAAAGCTACTCTATTGGAGTCCCACAATAAAAATATAGAGCTGGAAATGAGTATAATAGGTTCTCGGACAGTATACCTTTTACAAGGGCCTTTGAACCCCTTAGACCTACCAGTATCTCCATCCATGTTCACGTTCACCTTATGATAGATACAGTAAACTTGCAATTAAATATCAATTAAATAAATAAAAAATGATATATATATATATTTACAGTATGTGCAAGTGACCACTCTCTGTTTCCAGTTTCCAGGGTGTTGATGTTAACAGCAAAGGCGTTTGTCCTCCTGTAAGTACACAAAAGATGAGAAACATGAGAACAAAACAGAGAAATGAAGTTCCCCCAAAAAATCAAAGCACACTGCTTTGTACAAGACCAGGGGCCATATTTATCAAGCACCTCAAAATCACTCATGGGGACTTTTTTATTTTTGTCATTGCTGTAGAAGTCCTGTCAAATGTGAAAACGCCATGTTTACTTTTATAATTAATTATAACTAAATTAAGAATGTTAGCCCAGGTAGGAATGATTTCCTCTTCTGATTAACTTGATAAATGAAGAAGTAAAATTCTTAAAGCACACAGTTCTTGCCAGTGTTTTCAGAATATCTGCTGTCTATCTTCTCTCTCTCATGTCTCTTGTCACTTTCACTTTCAGTTGAATAAGGACGAACATATCCTCTCAGAATTGAGAGAGATAAAAACACTGCTTCACCACTTACAGCAGCAAATTGATTCAATTGAAATTCTGCGAACTACGGTAACTACTGTTTATGGATACATAAAAAAGGAAAGTCTTGTTGAGCCAATGTGATTCTCATGTGAAACAGTTTACGTGCAAGAAGCACAGTTATTGAATATACTGTAGGTAGTTAAAACATTATGTTAATAAACATTATGCATTGTGTACTCATGAAAATACACAAGAAACAGAAATCAAATCTTTGCACTTTATCATTTATTTTATGATTTACTTTGGAATTCTTTTGATAAATGTGAGGTTTTTTTTAATCAATGGTTTTATTAACAGTTTTATCATACTGTATCCTGCCCGGTATTTGAATTACAAAAATATATACAAATACTGATATTGCTGAAAACTAAAATTTCATTCTTTTCAACAGCATATTATAGCTGAGCAACTAGCCCTAACTTAACATACATGACACTGTAGTAATAAATATACAATTTGTATTGCAGGCTTTAATACCAATATAGCTGCTCTTAGGCAGAGCAGGGGCCCAGTGAAGTTCCACCAGAGGCCAGCCAAATTGGTTCACAGAGGGAAATTGATTGAATAAGGTACAAGTTGTTATTTTGTTTTGTTTTTTTCTTTCTTAAAAACACAATTGTTTAACTTTTCAGAAAACACAGTTATGAAAAATGTATCTACTGTTCCATAAGATGGCCAAAATCATTACTAGACAAAAATTTGGCATTAGAGCCTGTGTCTTTTTTTAATTTAATTTTAGAAGAAACTAATATATCATGTATATATTGTAAATAACTCCATCCTAAGGCTATTACAAGGTAAAGATTTTGTAAACAGTCATTGAAGAGTAAGTTCTGTAAATTAATCAGTATATTTTCTAAAAGGATTGTAGTATTCCTGTGACTGTTTTAAGCCTATTTTTTGTCATCTGAAGGTGAAAATTGGTCCAAATACCACAATCACTGCCGGCCAATTTGCACAAATCAAGTGGGGGGATTCCAAAAAGGCCACAAGGGAGCTGTACGTTGCGGTCTTCGGAAGACTGGCAAAATACATGTGCAAAATACAATGCATTCAGAAAGAGGCAAAGCCACAGCTGGACCCAGATAAAGTTTCTGACATTATTGGTGAGCCAAAATCCAGAGAAAGTTTTGAAGTTTACTTTAATTTACTTTATTTGTTTATTTGTCAGGGGCAAGACATATTGGAATAGATAGAATACATGTGTGTCAAATCAGGTCTGGGAAGTAAAGAAATTGATTGCACAGAGGTGCAGAAGATGAAAGAGTTTGGCGACAATGTAACTTAAAGGTTTGTTTAAAGGTGATGTAGGATTTGAGTTCAGAGTAGCTAAGCAAGCAAATCAAGTATTTATGTGAAGACATAGATGTGTCATCTGTTGTTTTCTTAGCCATGAATGCTAAAGCTTTACTTTTTGTCTGTCCTGCTGTCTTTGCTGTTATACACTGTTTCATATTACTTGTCTCCAGTTAAAAAAAAATAATGGAAGCATAATTGATTACCAACCACAACTGTGAATAGGTGCCGTAGCAGTGCTGTAGTAATGGACTAGAGCAGTCAGTGGATCAATTCAGTTGAGTGGGCATTGTTGGCATAAAAGTTTTAAAGCTATATTGCCAAAGTACAACATAGATAATATTAACAGTAATATAATTAATATGTCCTTGAATCACTAATATGATAAATACACAGACACGTCAGTAGATACGAACTGTACCTTGTATTGATCTTATTAATTGCTTGTCCCCTCTCTGTCTGTCTCTTTCATGACCTCTCCCCAAGTGTCAAGATGGAGTTTAAAATCTTATTTTTTTCTTTGGATGATGAATGTTACTTTTGTAATAATTTCTGTAATGATTTTAAAATATTAAAGTAAGTTAACTGATTAATTGGTTAAGTGTATCCCTGATTATACCATATTAATTTTTAAAATGCTATATCTAGAAATTAAAGGTACGTAAGGTCAATCAAAATTTCTTTAAGAAGCAATAAATTAATTTAAAACCATTTAGGATTTTGAATAAGACAAATAAACCTATAATCCTATAGAATTATAAGATTATAATGATTTTTATACCATGGTCTGGGTGAACACTCTTTTCTGGTTGTAAGCCTCCACGATGTGCCTTAAAACCATTTAACGCTCACCTACTCATTGATTATCCTTTACATAGTCAATCCTATAGGATCATTAATTATCAAAATCCTATAAGAGTATACAATTTTGGAACTATAGGTCCTTTTGTCCTGTAGGACAACCTTATAAGATTTTTGTAGTGTTAATCATATATACTGTAAATCCTATAGGATAAAGTACTATTGGACTTTGTCTGATAGGATTGTTTCCAAAATCCAATAGAATTTTTGGAACTCTATAGGACTTTTTGACTAGGGGTCATCCATCTTTATATGCAGTCTGTGCATGTAGTTAATAGAAGGTTAACATAGCTAGCTTGTGTCATGTAGACTTGATAAAAAAATTGTGTAAGTCTGCAAGACTTAACTACACAACACACACCCCTAACCCTAACCCCTAACGTTAACCCTAACCATCTCACTGCTCATGCCTAAACCTAACCAAGTGGGTGTGTCATGTAGATACTGCAAGTCCACAGATAGACCTACTTGGACCAATGCGGCTTTAGGCTGAGGTTTGGACCATCTACTCAGTTGACATACTGACACAGAAATACAGAGATAAATAAATGAAGAAATGTAGAAATACAGAAATATCCTAAATAAAAGTTGATGTATGGAAATGTAGAAATAAATCCAAGACATTAATTTAATTATGTCCTTCTTCATTGCCAAAATGTTTTTTGTTTTTTTTTTATTTATTCATTTTTTCATTATTTACTTAGTTATGCTTCTGTCATTTTTTGTGCTCCATAGTCAGCAGGGTGATTCTTAAATCTTATTCTCCTGCCATCATCTAGATGATTATGTGATCCAAAGGGCAGAAGTTCTCCCTCACCTTCAGCTTGTGCAGTAATGAAAGAGGCTCAGATTATGAAAATAACCCCCCTCCCGCTGCCACTGACACATATCAGGAGCAAATGGGAGGGCCTTGATTTCTCTGTTCCCTGCTCAGTTTCCCATGCAAACTGTGCGGGTGGCCTGGAGGTCTGGTTAAAGATAGAGATGGGGATGGCAAACACATCGAAATTAGATCAGGATGATTAGATGCTGCATTTGACTTCCACAGTATTATTGAAGAAGTCCTCTGAACGAAACTTTCACTCGCTTCAGTTTGGCAAGAAGACGGAAGCAAATGATTACAGAGATAGAGATTCTAAGAAAGAAAATAGGGAGAGCAGAGAAATCAAGGATAGAGGCTCACTCATTGCTACTGTCAGTAATAAATTCCTTTTACATAAAACCTCCCTTAAAGTTGAATTCAGTTTGATTTTGTCCTGCAACTGTAATTGTTCTTTCACTTGCCAGAACGTCATCCATTTGTCATTAAGGAATGTATGCGGCTTATATACATTCACTGAGCACTTTATTAGGAACACTTGTGCAATCTAATGCAATCCAATACAATGGCTCTGCCATAGATTCTACTTTTACAAAGCTTATACATTTTCAGTTTTTGATGACATTGTCAGTAAGGTGATAATTCAGCTTTATGTTTATTATTGAGGTCGTAGTGGGTGATGGTGGTGTACTGGAGTACATTATATTGAAAAGTGTTCCTAATACAAAAATACAATTTTCATCTTGAATTATAACCTTTCTTACAATGTCAACAAAAACTGAAAATGTATGAGCTTTGTAAAAGTAGAATTTATGTCAGAGCTGTTGGATTGGATCAGGCCACATTCAGACCAAATCCAGCAATGCGTAAAGAATGGCAGCCTATTCATTTGAATGCTGTCAGTGGGTTTACGCTGCAGGCGTGGGGACCACATGGGGCTCAGCAAAAGAACCCAGCGGCCGTCCAGCAAAAATTTGAACCAAACTCAACTTTTGCCGGAACACAACTCGATGTCACGCTATGTTGGCCATTCTCATACCTGCAAGCACACATTCCTGGCAGATTACTTTGTAATGTGAGCGCCGTATTTGACTGGTTACTTTGCAACCGTCGAGATGAAAGATAAATCAGTTGCCGCTGTGAAAACTTTCCAGAATTGTAAAATCCTTCTGTGACTTTTACAAGCAATTTTGCAGTGTTTTGGCTTCTTAAAAGGCCTTAAATGCATTAATCTGCAACTCCAACTAGACCTCCTGGATCTTATTTCTTTGTCTCACCGGTACCTCAAACAACTCGTCTGTGGGGACGAGTTGTTTGAGGTACCGGTGAGACCCCTGCACTGTAGTGCTGGATTGTCGAATTTGGTCTGAATGCAGCCTTAGATTGCACAGGTTTTCCTAAAAAAGTGGCTGGTGTATATTCAGTATATTTCCACAATAAGTAAGGTGTAGGTAACCACAGTGAAAACACACAATAAGTAATAATATTCTTTATTTTATTCTACATTTTATTATATTTTTTGTCTTATTCTAAGTATATTTATTCAGACTCTTGCTCAGCAGCTGTAACACCTGAATTCCTCCCCCAATTTTTAAATCTTGTCATGGTCCTGGGTAGTATTTCCAAAGTTATAGTCAGTGAACATGACCAAAGAGCTCTATCCATGGCACCAAGAAACACTTTCTAATGGATCTGTGTCTGTGGTGCTGAACTGACTCTGTGTTGCGTGACTAAAGAAGCTCTGTACATTCAGTTGATATTTGTGACGCACACCCTGTCAGATGACACACATATGCAATTTTATATAAAGCTGAAGGCTGTTATTAGCGTTGTAACCACTTTGTATCTCAGAGCCATGTATATGCCGCTGATGGCACTCACCCTTATGGACTGCGCACTGCTGGACGGTAACGTCCCAATGACTGACGACCAGAGAGGTAATTGGCTAATGGTGGAGAGAGCATTGCTTAATTACTTCCTTCATTTGATGGGATTGGAAGCAGCACCGAGGTGACATTTGGCTACATCATGTTCGTTCTCTTAGTCAATTAGCCAATCAAGTGAAAGGGAATGAGTAGGAATGGAGGCAGATGCATTAGTCTACCGAGTAATGCCAAACATCTTTTGCCTGACTAGAAGTTTAGTGTAATTCTGCATATTTATGCATGCATGAACACATGTGAATGAGAAACATCCCGGTTTCCTAGTCACTCTTTCTACCTGAAGGTGTCCATTCTTCTCATACACACACACACACACATTTTTATTTATGTAATCATTATAGCCAGTCTTTCCAACAATCATAGAAGAGTCTGGATGACCTCCTGCAGCTAAAATAGAGATGGGAGCCACTCAGTCAGTGAGAAGTTGCCTTCATTATTATTATGGAGCTGTCTAGATAAGTGAGTTGATTTTCAGAGCATATAGAGATAAAACTGAGCTGCATATTTCCCTGCCAGTGACAGACACACACACACACACACACATGCATAAACGCACAGACATATTTTCTTGCTTATACTGTACAAGCACAGCTACACTGACACACACAGATATACACACAGTAACACACACATGGCCTCTGGTTATATATCTCTCTTTGATGTGGACTCAGGGGACATAGATTTATGACTCTTGTCTCCACAATCACTTTTGGATTCAAAACTCTGTTGAGGACTACACAAAAAGACTGCATGTGTGTGGCAGAGCAGGCAGAGAGGCTGTGTGTGTGTGTGTCCTTGTGTCATCATATCAGAATGATAAATGCACATAACATATTGAGCTGCACATAATGCACCCAAATTGAGATAGCTTCAGGAAATACTTCATGAATATTAAGTGATGGATATACTAGTGTCTACCCAGAGATATTTGAACGCTTTCTTCTTTATAGTGTGATTGTACTATTTCACAATCCATAACTGCAGCCCACAGTTCTTTGAGTGTCCATTTGATGTGACTTATTTCTTTGCAATCATGTCATAATTGAACCTTTACCATGTCATCAGCTTAAAAATGAGCTGCCTCCCTTTTGTTAATCACAGACACTGATTCTGGCTTGTATACAGACTCCCATAATACTATTGTAGACACAGCAGCATTAGGAGTTATCCTCAAGAACCACCTCACCAGTCTTACTCCAAGGGCTTAGAAAGAGGAGCCCCCTGGGACAAATCTGGATTTTGTACCAACGAGACTGCCCCAGGAATATTACTGACACACGAAGCACATGCTTGTCTCAATCATATTCATATGCAGGGGGATTTATTTTTTCATTTAAGATTATGAAAGATTGTCTGAGCGTCTCAATAACAGGGTCTCAACATAAGTAATCTCCTTTGAGGAGGGATAAAAAGAGGAGGGGACTGTGTCTATTTATGTCCAAGACGTTTACCGTAAAGCTTTGCATCGTAGACCAGAAGAGTGCGCATTCACTTCTGGCCTTTGTGAACGAGTTCATAGGGTGTGTGGCTCGTTTAAGTGTGCGTGTCACCAGGGCTGCCAACCATGAATTAATGAATCAAGTTGAAAATGTCAAAGCAGGTCCCATATCGCTCTGCTGTGGCTCAGCTGTAGAGCACTGTCAGCACCAGGCAGCTAACTGATGGTAAGAGGCCTCGCACACAAAACAAACACAGTCAAACACACACACACACACACTGGCTGCCAAGTCTTCCATTTCTCTTGTTATAAAAAAGGTCATTCTTGTCTCTTTTCCCCTCTCTCGCTTCAGTGGGTGGTCAAATCTATGCACTCTAGCCCCACTATGTATCCGAGAGTGATTACTGCTTGCGAGTGTTGGTACATCATTATTATGTACAATATGTGTTGATGCTACACACAAAATGTTCTCATCCTCCTGCAGCCAGACATTTTCTTTCCATATTTACTTCCTGCTTAGACCCAACATTTTGCACAATAGTTTTTGTCCAGATTGTCATTATCAGACAGGAGGTGTATGTATTCATGTCTGTCTATTTTGGGGTAAATAAAGCATCACACAGCTGCATGAGAGGCAGAAGGGTGTTAATCTCCTCTTCACACTCTTATTTTTAATCACCACCTCATCTTTCTTTGCCTTTCATCACCCTCTCCTCCTCTGTGCATGCCTGCAGTAACATGTGATTGATAAGGAGAGTATAAACAGCATGACATGTGGACCAGCTGAGTTCATAAAGGAGAAACGTGTAAACATTGCTGTTTACATTATACATATATAACATAATTCTTTCTAATCAATACTTCAGTGTCAATTTTTTTGGCAGATGATGCAGTTTTATATGCCTCCAGGCTCCACCCCAGTCCAGGCTCTGACTTGTCTTCAGTCTGCCTTTGATGCTTTCCAATTATCACTCCTTGATCACAGACTAGTTTTAAATGCACCAAGTACATGGTATTCTCCACCTCCACCAGTGACATTGACCATCCTGCCATTAAAACTTTAAATGGTACCCATATTACTCTTGCTGAGTCATACAAATACTTGGCTTGACAGCAGACTATAATTTCATTTTAAAGATTCATATTCAACATTTGACTCAGAAATAAAAAATCAAACAAGGCTTCTTCTGTAGAATTAAATAATTTCTGTCTTCTTCCAACTTTAAAACTATTGTGCAACCTTCATGTCTGTCCTTGACTATGGAGATGTTCTGTATTGTCATGCTGCCCCGTCAACACTTCAGCAATTAAACCCTGTGTATCATAGTGCATTACATTTTTTCACAAATGACAGATTTCGTACTCATCATTGTTCTCTGTATCACAAGGATGGTTTGACGTCCTTACAGTTAAGAAGAAATAACCATCTCATATTATTCATTTATAAAGCTTCCAAACTACCTCACATCTCTTCTCTCATTTAAATCTAGTAAATACAGTACAGGATCCAGTACCTACTTAACCTTAGATATCCCTCATGTTCGCACTAATTTTGGCAGAACTAGTTTCTGGTATTATGAACCTTTTAAATGGAATGAACTGAAAACTGCCCTCAAATGTGACTCTTACATTCCTCTTGGAGATTTTAAAGCCCTGGAAAGGCAAATTTATGATTGGCTATTAATTATGTAATTTGGGATCTAATGTGCATATAGTAAACACCTAAAAAATATGAGAACATAGCCTTTGACATAGCCTATGTAATTCTTTAGAACGTTTCTCTCCCTTCCCTTGTTACTGGGTTGCAGTTAGGCGGGGCTAAGCTAGGGAATTTATTACATAATAAATACCTGCCCAATCATATTTAAGAGAAAGATGATTGACGTGGCTATTGGCCAAGCTGACTTCACAACACTTACTCTCATCTCCCCCATAAGAAAACAATGCACTGCACTTTTCTTTGCTTTTAGCTAGAATGAGAATTCAAATTAGCCTGACATGGTTTGAAAGTTACTGTGTTAAGCTAACTAGCAGACTTGGGTACACCATCCAAATCTGTATTAATCACTGAGTAGATAAGTAGCTCAACAGTGTAGCAAAGCAGTGCTAATGCTAACCGTTTCATGTAAGTGAATGAAAGATGCTAAAACACTTAGCTTTGTAGTCTGGAAGGTATAGCTCAATAAAAACAGATATGTGTGGTCTACTCTATTCTGCTAGTTAGCCGATTAGTCAATATAACTAGTAGACCACTGGGGTAGTTGATAATAAGCTCAAGAGTTTTGAATAGAAAAGTTAATGCTAACCGTTTCATGTAAGTGAATGGAGAACACAGATTTGGGTGGTCTAACCTGTTTTGCTAGTTAGTCGATTAGTCACACTTTCTAACCAAGTAGGGTCCATTTGATAGATTTGGTATTTTATTCCATATCAGCAAAACGTTTTAGTGAATGAATAGAAAATAAAACGGTACTTGAGCTGAAAGTGAGCTGTCAATCAAATGTGATCTGGACACGCCCACACAGTCCTGAGAAATGGTTTGAGCAGCCAAATGAGCTGTTTTTTAGCTAAGTTTTCTAATAGTTATGAATGTTTATTTTCATTCAGATTTTTGTGGATGCTTAGTGAGACACTCAACTTTGATATTATATATGCATTTTTATGATTTCAAGCCACATTTCTAGAGGCTTTAAAGCTTTATTATCTGATGTTTTTTATGATTCTTGTAACAGTTTTCAATAATTCCTTGTTGATTGAGTAGTTGTGTTGTTTCTGTCTGCTGATTGTGTTCTTGTCTTATGAATGTTTCCTGTTCTCAGGTCTCTCTTGGAAAAGAGATCTTTATCTCAATGAGATTGCCTAATTAAATAAAGGAATAAAAAATGAATTAAATTAAATTAATAAAAAAACGTTATGTACTGAGATTGTTTTGAGGGTTCACAAACAGACACATACACACACTAATACCTACACACAATCAGACTATAATTGCACAATATCATTTTTCTGCTTCCCACATGTTTGCATTGTTCTAATGTTCGAGCATGTGTGCTGTGTGATTCACTGTAAGCATCAAGATCATACAGGAGCAATCTAAATCCAATTAACCCAAACCAAATCAGCTGACTGTTTTTTTTAATCAGCAAGTCAAATAAAGCATAGGACACTTTTCTTCTCTTAGCAACATCATCGTATGTGCAACAGGAACAGCTTTCCACCTCTATAATCAACGCTGTACCACTGTCATAAACACACTGAAGCATGTATACACAAGCCAGTGACTTTCTCGCAGCCTTTAAGTGTGTTTTTCTTTTTTTTTTACACATGCGTAGATACAAATTGCCCCTCTTAAATGTTGTCATATATGTACTGTATATGGATGGATTCTCACTTAGATCTGCAGACACATACATGTGTCAGTAGTGATGCAGCTAATGAAGCTTGCAGCAGTTGGTCATTCAGACAGACAAGCAACACCCAATTATCTCCAAGACATCTTTTAGTACTGATACATGGTGTATACATCACTCTTCACAGTTTCTCCCCTCTCTCTGTGTGTTTGTTTCCTCCTCTTAACCTTACTTCACAGTGTACATTATTACATAAACACATAGTAATGTTACTTTTTTTGTTGTTGTTTTTTTTGTTTTTTGCCGTGGTATTTCTCTGAGAACCACTCTTCGTTCCTGGGGATGGGGCTAATTATTGGTGAGGGTGCAAACACTTGTACATTGCGTGCAACTGAGCTTAATTTAGTTAATGGTATTTCCTGTCTTTTTTTGGAGACAGGCTTTGGATTTAGATTTAAAGTAATTACAAAATCAGACATATCCCAAGTGAAAAAAAATATGTATTTAAGTGTATTAAAAATGCATTGAAATATATGTATGTTTCAAGTACATTTATATAAATGTGTACTTATTTATTATAGATTGAAAGTATATTGATTTATTTATTTTATTTTGTATGCTATCATGAAATACTCAATCATATATTTTTCTATCACACTTAATTTAAAATTGAAATGTAGTGTACTATTAATATACACTTCTGTGAAATATATTTTTAGTAAAATTTGAATTCAATATTTGAAGTGCACTTTTAAGATAATTGCTGCCAAATACTTTTCTACATATATTTTCAGTGAGTGTACTAAAACACTATTAGCAGGATAGTGTAGTTAAAATACATTGATACAGGTTGAAAGTATATTACTTTTATGCTATCATGAAATACTCAAAAGTGTGATGACCGCATCATGTGACCTACATCAGGACGTCTTCTGTCACCTTCCACCTTTAAATTTGAAAAACAGCCACCATACCAATACAAAAAAAAAATCACATTTTTTTTTGTTTTGTTTTTATCAACTTCTCCTTTTACTTTAACCCTGGAGGAACCTTTTTTCAGTGCACTGCATTGTGGGACAATAGTGTGCAGTTGGATGCTGTTTGGGTGGTGAGAGTATTGTTTATTTTATTTACCCTAATTTTCAAAGAAAGAAAAAATACTTGTTTATGAGTATTGACTGTAAAAAATCAGTAGGTCCAGACAATCTTGACCCTTATTTATTGAAAGTTGCTGCAAATTTTATTGCAGAACCAATCACCTCAATTTTCAATGTAAGTCTTAACTCTAACTTCATCCCTAAAAAAATCCTGATACAGAGATGTCCTGTCAAAGAGCAGTGATTTCCTTCCCATCTTGAAATTATCTGTCATGGCTAAAATACTTGAATCATCCTTATGAAATACTTAACTCACTCTGTACCTTTTCATTTTTAAAGCCATCATTGGTAAACTTCTTGGTTACCAATGTGAGATGCTTTCTTCTGTTTCTAACAGGTATCAGTATTTTCATATGATGCAACCTGGGCTTTGTTGTGTTGGATGTGATTATTGTAAATTAATGTGTATTTGTGTAACTTTGTGACCCCCTTTTACATGCTGCCATTTCAGCCAGGTCTCCCTTGTAAAAGAGATAATAAATCTCAAGAGTCTTCCTCTTAAATTTTTTTTTAGCATCATTAACTGTACACATTACTGTTAGCACAGCCCCATTTAAGACTGCCTCACTCCCTTTGTAGCCAAACAAGGCTTTTAAGAGACATTAGCCAAAATATCCACAAAACCAATGTCTTATTAGCTTGTTTACCCACAACAGCTCTTTACATTTAAGGTTGTTGAGCAGTTGCTTCCTTTGTCAACATAAAAAAGATTCCTCTGAGGATTCATCCAACTTTTAATACCAAAACTCAGCCAAACTGACTCAACCAAGCCCGCTGTGCCTGTTTCCTGATAGATAATATTAATTGGTTAGAAACAGCTTTATTTTTGTGTTGAGATTGGTTTATTAGTACATTGTCAAGAAATGTACCCTAACCTATCAACAGTATATTGAAGTTTCTCATTTTCTTATCGAGAAGAAACTCCATTACAATCGGTGTTTATATAGTTTATATCACCCTGCCCTACAACACAGAGCAATCAACAGATGGAGTGACTCTTGATGGATGCGTGGCCAGACTATTTCAGCATCCAACACCATATGATTGGCAACTGATATTCGAGATTGCAGGCTTTCTTCATATGTTTACTGTCAATTAGTCTGAGGTTTTGCTTGTCCTCTTGCTACCTGTGCATTTCCAAGACATTTATGACAGCCCTGACTATTTTTAAAGGGATTCCTCTGTTATTCATCCTTCAGTGTAATTGAATTTTAGACTGTTTTGAAAGCAATTGCTGCAATCGTAGTCCTAGAAATCAGATTTTATATAGATATTGCAGACTCCATAATCCATTATGTCTTTTATTATTATGTCTTTTGTGTGTGTGTGTGTGTGTCTACAGTAGAAGAGTACAGTATAGCCTTTGTCTCGAAATGAACAGATGGAAGAAGCTTTCAAAACTGTTAAAAGAATCAAGTAGATTCTCGCACAGATAACTGATCTTCAGGGCAGGGGAAGAGTACGGTTTTGTCATCTCTCTTTGCCATCAGCCTCAGGGCCAAATGCTGTTAGAATACTTACCATCTAGTGTGTGGTCTATCTGCCACAGACTATGTACATACATATTTTACTTTCTGCTGTACTACATATGTGTCTCAGGGCTGTGACTCAGCAGTGAATAACCCAGTTCCTGACACTGGGGGTGTTCAGTCTGGCTGTAAACACTGCCAGAAGCTTCAGCTCACCATTTACCTCTTTTCCCGTCCCCTGTGGAGTACACATCAAGCCTGAATCCACACTTACAATTTCAGACTGTTGAAAAGATACACACAGCTCTTATACAATCTACAGAGTTAGTCTACTATCGTTGAGGCTTGAGTTACCAAATCTGCTCTGTCTCTTTTTGCATTACGTAGATCAAATTAAGGACAATAGAAAGACACTGTCTTTAAAGAAAACAACAGCATGGGGCTCCCTTCTGGTCTAGAGGTCAATGGTCAAGACCATGAACTACATTGTCCCATGTTCGTGTCATGTCATTCCCGATTCCCCCCCCCCCAACCCCCCCCCCCGTCTTTCCTGTCATGTCTCCACTATCCGCTATCTAACAAAAAAAAATAAGGCAAAAACAAAAAACATCAGCAGACCAAAATAAGAGCTTGATGTGACAGTTTGATTGCATGGAGGCCTGACTGGGTTGGCAGGAGATGGGATCATCAGGTACAGGGACATCCAAACAGATGGTTGACATGCGGAGGAACTATGTCATGCTCATCCGCTCCTGAATCATGTGTTGACATCATCTGTTATTACTAAAATGAATGAAATAGTTTCCATTTCTCTCTGATATCTGTAACCATTAAAAATCATACTTTTCCATGTTTGATTATCATTTCATAAGGGGGATAAATACCCAGATATCAGTAACTGCAGAAACCTGTGTTTAACTTATTCTGTCAGTATTTTATTTCTTTCCATTGAAGATGACATTCACTTTGTTTGTCTCACTAACTAAACGCCTTTTTAGAGGTGCTAGAGTTCAATTTTAAGACATTTCCTTGATTTACCTTTTAACAGAAGGAAGCCTGATGCATTTGTTTGAATAAGTCTTTTTAACAGGGAAATGGACCTTTTAAAATCCTTTCAGGATAGTGGCTGATAAGAGGGTGCTAAAAGGCTGACACAATAAACAGTAAGTTATTTAAGGCCGACAGATGACTTACAGAAACAATCACACACACACACACATACACACATTGGCACACACCAGGATCTAAAGAAAGTACTGTGCTTGCACTCTGGGAAAAAA
The DNA here is from genome assembly GCF_910596095.1 of Thunnus maccoyii. Classification (NCBI taxonomy): domain Eukaryota; kingdom Metazoa; phylum Chordata; class Actinopteri; order Scombriformes; family Scombridae; genus Thunnus; species Thunnus maccoyii. Next base: position 17,816,272 of record NC_056536.1, read on the forward strand.
CGTTTTCAAAATACATTACCATTTTACATTTGAAGCGTTTAGCTGGAGCTGCTATCACGACTCACTAGAGACAAACACAGTCACTAGAAACTGTGTGCTTGTTGAGCTCAGGTCATGTAGCTTGATTTTACACCACCAAAAGTGTGCTTTTCTTCACCTTGTTCTCCAAAACCCTACTGTACCTTTAATGAACTCATAAGTCTTGTGATACATATTTAGTATCTTTGTGTATGTTTGCATGTGTGTGTGTCTTTTTGTCCAGCACCACGCTGATGTCCACTGCTTTTATGAGGCTTTTGAGTTACGCCCTTTAATAAGAAGGCGTTGTGGGAATTTTTCTCCAGAATTACAATCCTCTGAGGTTGTGCAGTGATAAAGTTGTCAGCTGAATATTACCCATCCAGAGAGAATTTACTCTGTTTTAATGTGTGTGTGTGTGTGTCTGTGTGTGTGCGCGTGCTCAGCCTTGTGGCTTGGCCGTGACATTTACGTTGGGTATTATTGCCACACGGAGGCCTGTTGACTGACAGACGTTAATTGCACTTTTTGGGACCATTTTTTTAATTGTTTTTTTTCATGTTTACAGAATTTGAAAGATGTCTGTGTTCTGCTTATACTCAGGAGTGTCTCTCCCCACACAGACAGGCACAGATGCACTAATCCACCCTCTATGACCCACATTCTTACCCCACATTTCCACCATTTTGCCCCAGAGACTTGCTCTCTCACCGGGGAAAGTTCTCGGTTTAACCCTCTTTCTTCTCCCTGGATGTCTGGACCGTGTAATAGCAGTAAAACTGTCAATGATGGATGCTGACTGCATAAAAGCTGTGTATGTGTTTGTGTGTGTGGTCCCCACAGATGTCTTTTATGGGGAGCAGGGAGGGATTGTACATGGAGTTTGTTAACCACAGGCTGAGTCTCTCCACTGTATGTGCATCAGAGTTTATGATAATCATAATAATGTAACAGTTACAGTCATAGCATATGGTAGATTAATTTGTAATAAACAGCTTGGAAGAGTGTGGCTACATTAAGTTATCTTTCATTTATTTTGCCTCCCCTCTCCCCTCCCAACCCTGTCACCTAGAAATTACGTTCATATACTATTAAACTGCAACAGAAAATACGTTTTGCTAGATATGTAATACTGGCTGAATTACGTTTTCTCTAATAATAATGAGAAAATTTGGTTAATTAACATATTTGGCAAGCTGCAAAAATGTTGATACTGAACGTAAGAGTGAAATCTTCAGAGACAACATACCTAGTTGGTGTTTTTCCACCAAAATATCCAATCTTGCAGTACAATATCTGCTAGTAGAAACAACAGCAATATTAAATGTTTTATGTTCCTCCCTGCGACTTCAGAGTGAGAGTATAAATGTAGCATTTCATTCATTCAAAAATGTTACCTGTGAACACAACACAGGCAGTGATTATGTTTGCCATAATTGGGAAAAGAATTTAGTTATATATGAACATCATTTCTAGGAGACAGGGTTGCCTCCTCTCCTCTCCTCTCCTCTCCTTTCCTCTCCTCTCCTCTCCTCTCCTCCTCTCCTCATATATATAAGACAAAATTTCATTAGGAGTTTGTCTGCTCTTCCTTTTTCATCTGCTGAATTGCAACACTGTGTACTGTGACTTTCACTTCACCAGTCAGAAGTAAAAATAGAAATAATCACGTCATTTCAGCTCAACACAGACGTGTTGACTGTGATAGATTTTGCACACTGCCAGTCCATAGCTGTCTGGGGTTGTTGCTATGCTCTATAAACCTGACCCTCCTCTGAATGCAGATCACTAATGAGAGAGAATGAGGCACATGGAAAGAAAGTAAAGGACAGTAGTCTTCCTCATCTTCCACTGAGAAACTTGGTTCATACACTATTCTCCACAGAACGCCTTCAGGGATGCTGGGAGTTGGAGGCACTCGAGTTGCTTGACTGTACTTCTTTAGCTAAATTGAGCTCCAGTTGAATTCCCTGTGGATTAGCCCAAAACAGCAGCCGGCCTGACTGGCAGCTCACAGTCGTCGCCCGCTGTCACTTCAATGCCCAGAGTATAATACAGCAAAGTCCACCACAGCTTTCACTGCAGTAGTTAGACATTATTAATGGGTCATCAGCCTTCTAACACCTAATAGTGTTGACGTGAAGATGGACTTTGACTAAAATTTATTTTGACAGTGTGTCTAAATATGTGAGGGATGGTGAGAGGGAAAGAGAGGAGAGAGTGATGCTATTAACTGTTTTAGAGACTTTTTGAGTGAGAGAAAAGATGGAAGATCAGGCTGTTTTTAGAAGAAGCTCAGAAACTTTCCTTATTTCAGAGGTGTGCAATTTGATGAATCATGCCGAGGATTGATTGGCATTATCTGCATGACTGTATGAGCTTCTTAGCAACCTTAATGTAATGAATTCAAAACACGAATACACACGCATAAACCCTCTTTATCAAATAAATTCTGAGAACCACTCAGAACACAGTTCAGAAGCTGATAAATACATTGATGACTGAAGTTTTAATTGACATCTAGTTTAGGATGAAGTTTCCTCTGTAGTTGATAAGTATAACACATGGAAATCCAACGTGGCACTAACCAGATTTTTGTTTACAACAGTACATGAACACGGCGACCGCTGGAAGACAACAGTGAAATCAAATTACCATGACAACACAATCTGTTCAGTGCCTTGTGCCTTTGCATGTTATAAACTGTTGTTATAAATTAGTAGATAACTGAAGCAAAAATAAACAATTATTCATTGTCACGACTGCAGTATAAGAGGGTGTCAAAAAATACTTGACTTATTGACCTGTTATAATTAAATTCTAATCATGTTTAGGCTTAATATTTAAAATGTCAGTTTGGACTCCTAACATCAGACAACATACATACTGTTGGTCTATCTGCACATAGCTGTCATATCTACCTCCCCCTTCACAAACTTGAGTTCCAGTCCCTCTCTACTCCAAGTTTGCAGCAATCCCTGGTCAAGCCCCTAACCGCATGCTAATGCTAATATATGCTAATCCACTCAGAATTTACATGCTACTTTTAGCCAATGAGCTCAGCTAGAACAAAAGGCTGGAGCTAACCTTTCCCTCCTCACTCAGCCGCTGCAGCTCAGGATAAAACTCTTAGGTAACACTTTCTATGAAGCCTGTGTCTATAATACATTATAAACATACGTACAATGCATTATAATCTGCTTATAGCACTGTATAATTATAGTTATCAGCACTCATAAATATTCATAATATTTTATAACAATAATCATAACACATTATAAAGGATTTTATAATGACTTATAAGTTTTTGGCTTACAATTTTTTCATGATGAACAACTGAAGGATGGAAATTTACATTGGTTTCCCCAAAAAACTCACTCTAAAGACTCAATTGACTCAAATATAGATGATACCTGAAACTATTTCTACTTTACCTGTAGCTGTATATTTTACTTTTATGTAAACATTTGATCAACAAAAGTGATTCCTTAAAATAAAAAAATAAAAAACAGGTATAAACCATTGTGTTAACACTTGGTAAGGGCTTGTGTCCATACAGCATTTCTTTCTGGCAGAAAAGCGCTGCCTCGGTGCAGGGGAGCACTGGGATGAAGCGAATCAAAAAGTTGTGTCAAATTGGAGTACTCAATTTCTGTTATGACCCATTAAACATATAAATTAATTTTGGATTTCTCAAAATTTTTTTAAAAATTCCTTTAGGTTGTTCTTGCATAGTGTCACGGTGCAGGCCCGTGCCCTCGAGAGAGTAATGACCACAGATGACTGATAATTCTTTGGCTGACTGGTTAGCATAGCCATCTATGGTCTGAGAGACTGAGATTTGAGACCTGTTGTGGGAACCCTCCCTCGCTACACATAGCTTTAATGATATTTTTCTCACTTTACTTAAAGCACCCAATGACCACTTAGAGTACATTATAATCACATTATAATGTTTTATAACAGTGATCATAATGCATTATAAAATGATTATAATGTATTATAACTATGATAATTATAATACACTATGATACTTGACCTTATAAGTCATTATAAAATGCTTTACAATGTGTTATGATTATTGTTATAAAGCAATATGAATATGTATAACTATAATTATACAGTGCTATAAGCAGATTATAACGTGTCATAAGTGTGTTTATGATGCGTTATAGACATGGGCTTCATAGAAAGTGTTACCAGCTCTTTTTCAGACAAGACATGCACAGAGACACATCCAGCCTTCCAAACAGCTCCTGCTGTGCACACTTGATTTTTCTACCACACCTTCTCAATGTATAAAAGTGAGAAAATCCCCAGCGAGATTTCAGAGTAGGCAAAGAGTGAGTAATATTCAGGTTTATATCGGTGTGGGTTTCAGTGGCCCTTTCACTAACGAGATAATCCTCAACCTCTCTTCTCTGGAAATCTCCCAGAAAAGGACTTCTTTTGAGTTTGGTCATATTCACCGAAGCATTTGTTCCCTCACCACTAGAGTTTTCTTTTACTCCTTTCTGTGAGTGGAAGGCTGAGTGTGAAAAGTCTGGTTAACCTCAGTCAGGGCCTTGGGGGATACTAGAGTGCTGTATGCTACATGTCAGAGGCTTAATGATGGCTCACAGTCAACTCCAGCTCAACTCAGCCTCCACGGTGTGAGTGTGCATGCACTGTATGTGCACATGGTGAGTGTGTGTGTGTGATTATACATCTGAATGTGCCTCTGTGTGTGTTTCTAAGATCAAGGGTTAACTACATAGGGCATGATGTCAAAGGCAGGTCTTTGGTCGGTGAAAACACTGTCGGCTCCACTCAGCGGTTACCATGGAGACAGCACTACTAATTTTTAGCTCCTCAACAGCTCTGTTACTGTTATCAATGCTATCTACATTGACTTGGTCCCTTTTGTAAATTGCTGTTCAAGTGAGAGGCATTTTAAATGTAAATGAAATGTTTAAATAAATGTTTCAAATGTTCGCTCATCTCAGTTGTTTCATTTTGACAGTTAATCTTCAGCTTTACAGCAAACATGTCAGAGAATCAGTTGCAATTCAGAGTTTCACATGTATTTAAACGTATGTAAAATATTTATAATTGCTTCTAATCACCAGCAGCAGTTGGTTTGAGTTGGGTGCTCTGTTTTACTTTTACTCTTGTTTACTAGATTAACTTCCCACTGGGACTTACCACACTATCACCCGCTGGTTTGGGTTGGAATTACTTCTTCCTTGTTGTTAGGTGTTATTCTTCATTGTCATAAGTACAAAAATAACCAGGTAAGGTTAGGGGATGATTGTGGTCATGCTTTTTTTTTAAAAAAAAAAACAGTGTTGACTCATGGTTGGAAATGGGAAGCAAACTGTCAGAAATCAGGGTGGATTTTTGTTGACACATCCATCCACCATGATTTCCTCCTTTTGCAGACTTTGTCACTATGTATCTACATCATCTGATTTTCTCCTTTACTCTGATCATAATTACTTTACAGAGGGCCTAGTATTGGAGCAATTGCATTTGCAATTGATCTTGTTTTTCTTGGGAGGACAGTCTCAAATTAAGGTTCATATGACCTATCTGAACTATACTATACTAACATACAAATGCACATTTATGTACAAACACACACACACACACACACAAAGAAAGTTTCAAAGATAAGCTATACATGGACATTTGACAGCAGAAATCAAAGACAGCAAAGAGCAGTATGACTCAAATTTGAGATTTTCTCTCCATGTTACCAAAAGTACTGAGATTCTTACAATTACTAGACAAGAAACTCTTTAAAAATGGACAGAGGAAGTGGCAATCTATTAAATTGAACACAGTGGAAAAACTGTCAAAACCACCAAAATATTTTCTTATCTAAATTGAAGCACTCAAAGCTTAGCGAGACATGCTTTTAGATATTAGAGCTGTGAAATGACAAACTTGGGACCTTTCATCAGATATTTAATTTGATTTGTAAGCTGTTTTTTAAAACTCAGATCTTTCATTTCTATCAAAGAAAATGAACTGAATAAAAGTGATAATTCAGATGCTTTGAGGACACAAAGAGGTCTCCTGGTTCTGCAGACATTGTGCTATTTGCACAATTGCCTTGTCAGATCACACTGAATTGCTAATCCTGCAGTAGCATGTATTTTTTATGGTGGAGAGTTGCTCAGTTTCTAGAATGAGATTAGTTAGAGATAGCCAACAACAACCACAATAATAACGACATACAGCACTAATACTACCACTACTACTACTAATGATAATTTAAAATGTAGCCTACCTCACAAGGCCAAAAACAACTATTTTCACATTACTTCACAATAACTTAAACGTTATCTCAGAATACTTTTTACATTCACAGGAACAGTGTGTTGGGCCAGTCCTTGAGAGAGTTATAATACAGATATAGTTTAGGGTAACACTCAGGATGAGAGGAGAGATGATCTGGCACTTAACATTATGTATTTATTATTATGACTCCTTTTGAAATGCTGAACTCTGACAATATAAAGTCACTATCTGCACATGACCACAGCTGTAGCTATGAGCTATGAAGCTGTGGCATTGGACATGGTTATTTCTGGGGCTACAGCTGCAGATGTGGTGACATAGTATGGCTATGCTGCATATTATGGCTATACCGTAACCATGTCCAAAGCTCCGTAGCTTTGGATATCTTAAAGTCCAACACTCTGGATTTGAATGTGTTATCATACACCACAGGAGTTCAGGAATACCTTCACCACAAAGCTCAGCCAGCACAACCATGTCACTTTAGCCCTCACTGTAGTTAGTGTTACACCCAGTTAGTGTTATGATGACGTCTTGGTCATCATAACAATCAAAGCCACGGCCATGGATACAGCCACAATGACGGCAGCAGAAACTGCGTTACTAGCAACACAGAGGATGAGGAAAGGTCCAGAATAGGAAGCAAAAGAAGGCCTGAACACATACAAGGACTGGACCAGAGTGGATGGCACGATGGAGTAAACTTCCAATAGTCTTTATTTTTTGGGAATGAAGACTGTGATATCTAAAAAAAAAACAAGTAATCATCAGAGTATGATGAAGTTCATTAAAAGTGGAGCATTAGCACTGCCTGACTCACATCCAATAAAATTGACTAATGGGCACAAAGAAGTGTTTGAACGTACGTATTTGTGTGTGTGAATGGATGTGTGTATCACGCCTCGCAGTGGTTTTCTACTGTGAGAATCTCCAGAGCCAAATATCAGTAAAACTCTCTGGGGCCACACCATCGCATACACAAACACACAAACATGTGCACAACCATTACACAACAACACAACAAACAGTTCTATTAGCCTCCCCCAGACACAGCTACCCTGGTTGCAGCATTAAAGGAGGAGAGATTATTTCCTCTATTTCCAGGGAAATGGATTTTATATCAGTTGTGTGTTTGTAAATCAGGCCTCCATTTCCAAGAAAGCAGGGGGTATTACCCTTATCTCCTTGACTGTATTTGTTAAAGCACAACAATATAGGTTACAACTTCTCGGATTTCCTACCTGCCTGCCTTGGGAACATGCTTTTCCTGTTGCAGCTGGTGTATCTCCAGTGAAATAAATCAATTAAAGTGCAAAGGCAGAATAAAGAAACATGACCATGGCATGTTTCCTGCTACTTTTGAAAATAGATTTTTTTAAAAACCTCATTCCCAGATCTTGATTGGTTATCGCTCTCCTTGAACCCAGTCTTCCAACAGTAAGTTAAGGAACAGTATATCATTTGCATTTAGACAGATAAGTTACTGCAGGAAATTCAGTTCACTCTATTGACTGCTTGCTGAATTAAGTTCAATTTTGCATGCCTTCAATTCATTGCTTAGAGTTTTGAAATGCTGATCCCAGTTTTCTGATAATATGGGAGCTGTTGGATAAGAGATCCTGGACTCCTTAGACATCGCCCTACCCACGCACGCCCACTGCGGCACAGTAAAGTTGGGCACAGCCACCATCAAAGTTTTTTTTTTTTTTCGGTTCATCATAGACTTGTAAGATACCCCACCGACAAGAGGGGAGATGGAAATGCAGAGAAAGAGCAATCACAGATGGAAATTGATGAAGATGACGAAGACTAAGGTAGTCTGATTGAAATCTGCAGAGCTTAAGTCATTTATGAGATCTGCAAAACCAAATGTGATTACCCATACCTCCCTGGACCTCCCTCCCCATCCCCCCCTACTCCTTCTCTCTTTTCATTCTTCACTGGATCTGTCACTCAGCCCTGAAATATTCATGCCCGGCTCTGAAAAATGAATGCATCTGCCGAAAGGAGCAGAAGTTGAAGAGAGAGAAGTTAGTGGTTTCGATAGATACTCTCTCATGATGAAAGTGACAGAGGGCTTTGAGTTGAGCTGTCGCTGCAGGAGATTTGGATGGCGTGATGCCTTGAGGTGACAGTAACGTGTTTGTGTGTGTTTGTGTATGTGCACATGCGTCACGTTTGCATGTGATCACGTGAGAAAATCGAGGTAACGTTATGCAATTTTAAGTGATGCAGGTTCGAAGAAAATTAAAATTGATACAGGGAATCACAGTCTTCTCCTAAGAGAGTAAATGAATGAATGAATGAGGGAAAGAGATCTGAAGATTTGCTGAGTGTGTATTACTACCACATGAATAATTGAGAGATGAGTTCTGCCATATTTGACCTCTGGATTCTACAGGTTGATGAGACTACACACACACACACACACACATGATAACAACAGGGTGAACATGGTTGTGTCCGGATCAGTGTAAAGAAAATAATGGATCTTCATCAGATGGTCTCAATTAAATATAATTCAGTATGCTTTATTGGCATGAATGTAACAAAGACAATATTGTGAAAGTGACAATGAGATTAAAAAGAAAAAGATACAATTCATGAAATCAAGAAAACAGTGAACACTTGCTCTGTGTGTGTGTTTGTGAAAGACTGTGGAAGTGAGTGTTGAAGTTGTTAGTGTGTGTGCATGCATGCGGATATTGTTGGTATGTGTGTGTGTGTATCAGTACCTGGACAGTGGAGGTCTACATTAGATCCTCCATCACACAGTGAGTATCAGTATCAGTCGTTTTAAGAACACGAATTGTTTAAAATTATCAAATTTTTAAAGTCTTAAGAATTATAATAACACAAATATGTATAGCAACATATATATAACCAGGTTATAATGGCAAAATGTAATCATTAAATTATTTAAAAATCAAATAATGTATACCAGTCAGGTTTTAATAAACCAGATCAATTATAGGTCTATCAACCACGTTGACTGATATATACAAAAGAAAAAAGATGAAATAATTAAAAATTAAACCCTTAAAAAGAAGTCAGTACAGAGTTGTGTTTCTCAGGTTCCTCTGACTGGCTACTTCTCTCTCTCTCTCTCTCTGATCTTTCTATTTAATTGGCTGCAGAGTTTCTCTGCTCTCAGTCTCCACAAAGTACATTTTGTATTGATCCTCTTTCCTTGGCTTCACACACTCTGCTTCCCATAGTTATCCCATCTACTGCTGGTGTCTCTATCAGTTGGTCTCACACACCCACACATACACACACACCCTGGAGAACACAAACACTAAAATAGTGCCTCTTTATGAAGTCTTTGAGCCTTGGGAAATTAAATTGGGCAGAATTTGTCACAGATAATCCTGTAAGTTTCTTTTAGTTTTCAGTTTTTCCTAATCACTCTGCTTTGAAATGAGCACAGGTGTAACTTTACCCTGCAATCAAATGTTAAAACAAGCAAACAATCAAAAATTCATGTTCACTGCTTTCAGAAGAAGAAAAAAAAACATTTCTTCATTTTATACCATGTATAATTTACAAAATTGGTAATATTGTAGCATTTCATCTTTTATACTGTAACTAGTGTCTTCCCTTACTATAGAGTTTAGTGGGTGAGTTAGTGCACAGGCAACTTACCAGCCCAGTAATCGTTGGCATAAATATCGATGGTGCAACCGGGGCCCAGAAGCTGTTAGGGGCCGCATTGACTGTTTCATGCAGTCTTCAAAGTAACCATTCAATGATAACATTAAAATTACTTGTAACACTTACGGTTTTGAGTCATAGCCTATTTTTATGTATTTTTATTCGTCCTTATTGATATGTTCCAAAACTGCATGTTTTATTAAAAATAAATATCATATCTACCCACCACTTATTTAATTTAGTTGCTTTCTTCTCAAAAGTTATGAAGTAAGAAAACTAGCTGGGAAATGCTAATTTATTGGATGACCTTGCTCCCTGTCGTTTGTGATAACTCCCATGGATGTCAATTTTTTTCTCAACCTTTTAGCGAGAAGCAAGTGTTCTTCAGCAAATGGACGTTAAGCTAGCAGCATAATGTTTAGCAAGCCCAAACAAAAAAGCAGCACTCAAAAGAAGAAGGATAAAAGAGAACAGGATGAGTATACTGCTAAACTGACAAAATTAGAATCTTTTACTTATAACCATCTTGCATCGAATACTAGCAATGTTGACATGCAGCTGGAGGCTAACGTTAGCTCACCATTGCCATCTAGCTCCACAAGTGGAACTGTATTGGCCCAGCCGAGACCCCCTTCTCCAGCCAGCCAGAAGGAGATTTCCCTGCCGCTGTGGCCTCAGAGGTCGGACTCGGCTGTGCCTGGCAATGGTCCTACAAAGATTCCCAACACCAAGATCAAGAACTAGGATGAACTAATGTGTGAGTACAGGTTTGTCCTTGTTATGAAGTGGAATCAGGGATTTAAATCTATAGCAATGAAACTGTTACCTCTCGTATGTTGGAAAATGCACAACTACTGTAAGCTGTGTCTGATGAATGAATTATGAATTCTATAAATGCAAGTGATTGTATGATCAGGTGCTGTCATCCATTCATTCATACTGTGTAGGCATATAATAAGTTGCTCTGCTTTTCTTGATCTGTTCCATGCTTATCGACATACCATGTGAACTACCTTTGTGTTGATTTGTTAGTGTCAGCTGGCTAAAGCTATTTCAGATGTTTGATAGTTGGAGAAATCAGGATGTGGAGGTTTGACTCCAGTGACACCTGTTTTAGATTAGTGTTGTCAAATTTGGCGCTTCACCTGCTGTTCATGGTGCTGATTAAAGGGTGGTTTGCTGGGTGGGAGTTGTATGGTGAGCCTCTCCATGGTGACATAGCAACTGTCTGCTTTGCAATAGTCTGGAGCAGTTCTGTGTGTCAGTAGAAAACTAATAAACAAAAGTGATTTGTGATGTAAGTATTTTGTTTTTATTGGAAACATTCTGAATCGCCACACGTGTTGCAATGATTAATTCTTTAGTTGATCGACAGAAAATTAATCAGCAACTATTTTGATAAATAAATATTCACATCAGTCAATTTTTCAAGCAAAAACATTCCCATGGCCTCTAAGAAATTGTGAGTGCAATTTATTCACAATTTTTCAACATTTCACAGAGACTAATTGATAAATTGAGAAAATAATTAGCAGATTAATCGATAATGAAAATAAGCGTTAGTTGCAGCCCTAAACTGAACGTCATGAAGAGGCAGATTCACCCACTTTTGTATAATCCACTCAATCAAATTCATCTATTTTTTCTTCCCTTCACATATCCTCTCTACTGATCCTAAATGGATATTATTAAGAGCTCATAATGTTTATTAGGAAGACTTTGTTCACTTTGTTACAGAGGAGTATGGTCAGCTAGCAAACCTATAGTTGGTGATGTATTGTAGAAAATGGTGCAGTGACCTTAACAGGAAACAAATCAGCTAAAACACAGTGAAAGATCCCTGTTGATGTGGTAACAGTGCTATAAAAAACATTCACTGAGGCCTGTCTCTTGACATCCCCAATCACTTAAATGCCTGCTGATGTCAGAGGTGATCAGCACACCTGTGCAAAGCTTTGATGCTCTCCTGTTTTGGTTTGTCAGGCCTGTCAGAGTCACATAACTGGATGGGGGTACTCATGAATAATACACACCTGAAAGGTTGTACACAACACACTGCTGTACTGACACATAGTGCAACTTGTGTACCACCACGCTTACAACATCAACGCGTCTGGAACAAGATGTTGGGATTGATATTCATGCTGTTTCACGCACATACACCGAAACACACATGCAGTTGTGCGGGGCGTCCCACAGGTAGCTAATGCAGAATAACATTGTTTCCAGCACGCTGGGCTATTAATCATGGATGAACTCCTGCATCACTGACAAATCAGCCTAATCTCACAGGGGAGGGTGTGAGTGTACATACACAGGCATACACACACCTAAACACACACACAGACACATGCATACACACAGAGGAGTGTGTGTGGACACGCACGCGCTTGTACACACATGCATTTTATCAGTCTAATCTCATAGGAAAGAGCATGCTCTGACTGGCAAACAGAGAATTAATGCAGAGCAGGGGGCTCTCCTCCCCTCTCCCTCCTCCTGTCTCAATCTTTACTTATCTGTCTCTCTCATGTCCTTCTCCTCCCCTCTCGTCTTCTCTCTCTCCTTTTCCTCCTTGTTTCTTTTTTTTTGTTGAAAACAACAAAACAACATCTGCACCACAGTCCGCAGACAGGCTGGTGTAACACGGCCAGCAGGCTGATGGTCACAGCGACAACCCTCGCATTTCCCCTGAATTTTTATCAAGTAGCACACATCTACAGCATTTACTTTAATAACAGAATGAATGCCAGAATAAAATTTAAAAAAAAACAAAACAGGGGCTTCTTTATTCAGCAAACACATGAATGCACACATGCACATTTAATGACTAAGCAGACTAATGGCCTGAGCCACGCTGGAAGAGGAAGGCTACGCCGCAGCAGAGAATATCCACTTTGCATGAGGTGTGTGTCAACGTAGGTTTACGTATGCGTGTTTATGAGTGTGTGCATGGTCAAGAGAAAGAGCGCAAATGAGAGCATAATCTGAACACATGTTTTGCTAAATAAATAAAATGTTGTAGGCTGAGCTAATCAGTTCAGAATGAAGGGGGGGAGTGAGTGGAAAAGGATTGATAGGGGTTACTGAAGGGGAAACTTATTTTCGCGTGTGTGTGTGCGCATGTGCTGTTGACACAAATATGTGCACATATTGTATGACAGTGTGGGTGGAAACGCATGTATTCATGAAACAAACCTTTGACTTCTAAATCCTCCTTCAGCTGTGTCTTAAACACTTGCATATCTTAAAGCCCTGTTGGAACACACAATGACATCCTGTCCCCTTAACGCCCACCTCTGTTCCATTCCCTTTTCCCTTGGCCCTCTGACTGGCTGCTTTGTACCCTGACAGATATACAGCTCTTGGCCGCCCTAAAGGGCTCTGGGGAAATGAGATACAAATGCCACAGTATCTGCGGTATCACTGCCCAAAACCGATGCTATAGCCTGTGGCAATAAAACAGCAGCTAGGACACTGACACCACAATGGTCGGGATAAAACAACACAATACATGATAAGATGATTCTAGGCATACTGTAGAATTGGAGATGTCCACCTCGATTCTAACTCTCTCATTTAATCTGGTACAATGTATTTAACTTCCTCTGGCCTCCAGGCTAATCTGTAAGTTTATTTCTTTGATGCAATTAAGGGGTTAAGCTTCAAAGCATTGTATGAGTTATTACGAATGCAGGGCATGTCTTCTATTCACTGCTTCTGATGTAGTGTAAATACGCTCTTAATCTCTGATCCAAACATGGAAGACACACAAAATGTTCTTACATCACTGTATATCTAACACAGTGTATCTATGTGTCCTTTAATTTGCCCGGCTAATGCAGCACTCTAGCATAGTGATAAGAGAGTGTAATCTTCTTAGGTGTGGCGAAAGCTTAATCAATATTAACATATTCCTCAGCTCCCTCTCCATTGAATAATTGATATCCCCACACAGTCTTGCTGAGAATGAAATAAGATGTAGGAGTATTAAAATAACTTCCCCGAGATAAAAGAAAATTGATTAAAAAAAGATGGCTGAAAATTAAAGAGAAGGAAAGGGAGCCTAAGGGATTGGACTTTGCATACAAATGAAGAAAAGGGGTTTGGGGGGGTGGAGAAAAAAGGAACTTTAGGGAAGTTATGAGCCCATTTATCTAACTCCAGTCATTGCACACTCGGTCGGCTGGGTTTTACCGAACCAATCACAGCGCTTAATCTGAAGGATCCACTGTACCCTTACCAATCCCTGACCCCCTTGTAAAACATGTAGTTATTAATCAATGATTGCTCATCTGTAATTTCCGCATGATTACCTCTTCATTAAAACTTACGGCGATGACATCTCAGAGTTCACCTGGCAGGCTACCTCTCTGCTCCCAACTCGAACATCCTAAGTATTCTCCAGGCCTAACAGACCGTGTCTGCAGGCTCCAGCCGACCCGGCCAATAATTTCCCAGCTAGAATGATAATTAGAATTAATTGAAGTTTTTAAAACTTATTTCCACAAGGTCCTCTAGTTCAACCGCTGTGTTTAAAGTTTAAAGTTATGCCAGCTAGCCACAAATTGCTAAATTACTTTGAATTAAATAAAAAAAAAAATCACAGTGCATTTAAGTCTCTGGCCTTGGGATTGTAAGCTCATCCTCCATAGCTGCAGGGACAACACAGGGATGGATTTTCAAGATTGATGCAGTGAGAGGATCAGGGTTAAGAGAAATCATGCATTTGGACCACCTCAGCGCTATCAGATCACTGCTGACACCTCACCTACTGTACCAACCCCTCCTCGGGGCTTTAGCACAGATCACGAGTTGAGAGGGAGAAGGCGGACAGATGCTTGTGAGTTCGCGTTTGTGTGTACGTGTGAGTTTGTCTGCGCAGTTTCAGTATGTGCCTGTTGTGTATGTTTTGCGCGTGAGCGAAAAAGAAGGACAGAAACTTCTTCAGCTGTCAGCAGACGGGGACACATTCATCTCAAGGTTGCTGCACTCACAGAGGCGACACATGAAGGACAAATGTTTGTGAAGTGTTGAGCGGCGCATCTGACAGCTGTGTTCAATCAGCGAGAGAAAAACTGATGGGTGAAAATGAGATGTCAACAAGATGAGGACATGGGCGATATGGAACAAAGATATAGGCGACATCCACACATACATACAGTAAACCTGTATATGATACAAATACACAGGAGGTAAACAGCAGTTGTGTTCTCTGTAGAAAATAATTACATGTGGGAGATGATGGCTTGAATGAAATTAGTCAAGTAGGCGCTTACAGTACGGGCGTTGACTGAAGAAGTGTTCATGGGTGAATATATATATAAGCATGTCTCTCTCATTCATTCAGCACTGTATCAGATACCCTCCATCTCCATTTGACAGGCAGCTGACGTGCAGTGAGGTGAGATAGCAGCTCCAATCAATGCCTTCGATTTACACTCACTGACAGTTACTAACACACTCGCAGACCTATCCTTCATGATTAACTCTTGTTTTTTATTTTCACTTGGAAAAAAAATGTCAATTAAACTCATACTGCCTGTCCTCCTCCCTTTCTCTAAATAGAATCAACCATCTGTCACAATTAATAGTCGGAGGATTCACTATAAACACCTCCTCTAATTCTGGAAAGGCTATGGTAGGTAGCCATAATAATAACTTATGACAGTGCAATTAAAAATGACTAAAATCTTTTTCATAGCCTGTTAAAGTGTTATTCTTTTAATAGCTGGCATTAAGATGTTGAATTCATGGGGAGAAAATGGCAAATTGCAGTCATTCATACCTCCATCTCATACCTCTGACTAATCAAACTGTAGCCCGTTAACTGTCTGTTCTAATTACGCTGCATCAATACACAGAGTGACTTTACTATCTGCCTGTCTGAGGGTCTGGTGGTGCTTTTTTATGAAGGAAAGCCTGAAATGCACTAATGCTACACACTGATTTTTCTTTTTTTAGGTGCACGCTGACACAATTTTCTTTCTACTTTTTCGGTTTCTTTGCATGAATTATGGGTAAATGTGTGAATTTTGTGTTTGATATGAAGTAAAATATTCCCCCTGTCCTTTTCTCACTCCTTCTTTGTCCTCTGTCTTTTCCCCTCCTGTTCTATTTCCTTTCTCTCGTTTTCTCTCTTTGCTGCACTGAGCTCCTGTCAGCTGAGACAAATCGCTGTTTCTCAGACAACCAGAGCACTGGGCAGATGTCAGTCAGGCTGCAGAGCGCAGAAATTGATCACAGTTGGGTACAAAGTCAATAAAAACTAAAATAACATTTTGTCTTACCAGCAATATACATGCATGTAATGTGCATGCAGTACTTAGGTTGTATACTTTTCCATCCGTTATTCCATCTATCTAGTATGACAGGTTCCGCTTTGACATGCTGCAGTAATTTCTAGTTGAAGTATCCAAGCACTATAAACTATATATCACATCTCTCATCCCAATTCAGTAAATTCATAATTTGTTGCTGTCTTCACATTTAATGTTGGCACATATTGACCTACTTCAGATTCAAAGGTGCAAAGCCTCCCTACCACTGATTTTACCAAGAGTTCCTGATCATGCGCAAGTGTTCCCTGTATTTTAAGAGGGTTTTTAGAGGATATTGGTATCTGATATATTGTATTCAGTACAAGTCAAAGGTTTGGCTATACCTACCTATTCATGGTTTTTTGTTTGTTTGTTTGTTTTTTTACTATTTTCTACATTGCAGAACAAAACTAAAGACATCAAAACTATGAAATAACATGGAATTATGTAGTAAACAAAAAAGCAATAACTGGTACTGTATATGATATATGTGTGATATAAAGTAAAGCCTGATTTATAGTCAACTCAAGGGGTTTGATACCTACAGTGTAGCTTCTGACTTTGTTTCAGGGTTATGGCTCAGGAGGTAGAGTGGGTCATCTACTAATCACAGGGTTGGTGGTTTGATCCCTGGCTGCTCCTGTCCATATGTCAATGTGTCCTTGAGCAACACAATGAAGTTGCTCCTGATGGATCTTGCATGGCAGCTCTGCCTCGATTAGTGTCTATATGTGAGAATGAGAGGCAAGCTGTAAAGCACTATATACAGGTAAGTGCAGTCCATTAACTATTTATAGTTCAGCGTTGGATTTCTCCCGTTGACATTGATGGATGTATCATACATGATCGGGCTGTATCATGCGTGAATTATATTCCCCACTCTTGCTCTGTTTACATTCTTACATTTACTTTGTGATATGAACAAAGGTGGGAAGGTTTGTCTTAAGTATTTATATTGTTTCATTCATTCTTTGTGATAGGAAGCCGGCTTGCAGTGAGCAGAGGGTGAGTTATTGAAAGGAGTAGATAACGGAGTCTTTTTTTTCTCCTTCACTATCAACAATCCCAACAAAAAAAAAACAAGCAGCCCATGCTATATGGAGCCAATGCCCATAGAGACTGGAAGTACACCCTAACCCCTCAACACAGAAGTGTAAATAAAGCTGAAGAGTACTGTGATCAGGAGATTAGGAGGTTGTAGTTTTTTTATGAACAGACCAAGAAGAAACAAAAAGGTGATGAAGCATACAAATAAATGTAGACAAACATTTCTAAAACGGACAAACCTCTATCTCTCTCTCCTTGCAAACTGAAGAAAACTTCCCCTTGTGAGAGTCCTATGACTACAGCTGAACAGGCAAGAATGGTGTCAGCTAATGTTGTTCCTGTTAATGTGTGAATCAGACCCCATTTACAGCCTTCTTGGTCTGCCTTCTGGCCTCACAAGTAGAGCTGCATTCGGTCAGCCATCTTTGCTTCACAGTTTCAACTTCTCAGTATCTCGTAGTCCTCTGTATTTTGTGATGCTTGACTGAAGCGTTAAGTGTTGATGATGAAAGACTTTTATCTACTTGATGACATGATTTGATCTGTCTGCAACTGATGATAATTTTCACCGTTAATTAATCTTTTTTTTTAATTTTTCTTAATGAATGAATGAATAAAATTGAATTGTGAAATATGGCCATCAGATCACAAAGTGCAATCTTGAGGTTCATTGTTTTGTGTTATCAACAGTCCCAAACCCAAAAGTTTTGAATTTACAATAATATATATCCAAAAATTTCCAGAATTGTTATAAACACTGTCATTATAAATCTTTGAGAAGTACCTTTCTAATCCCCTTCAAATTACTCTCCTTGTGGTGCGACACACTCATCCCAGCACTTCTCTCATTCCTGGAAACATTTCCTGTGGTCATCTTTTATCAACTGTGCTCAGAGTCTCGTGTGATTTTTTTTGGATTTCTTCCATGGTGGCGAATCTTCTCCCTTTCAGTCCCAATTTTAGTTTCGGGAAACAAAAAGAATCACAGGAAGCAAGATCCGGTGAATATAGGAGTTGCAAAACAACAACCACGTTGTTTTTGATCAAAAAAAGCTTGTTCAAGCATAGTCACCACTTCAGCAGCAGTTTCACCAAGCAAAAAGACAAAATTTCGCACAAACTCTTTGCTCTTTAAAATCTGCCACGGTAGCTTGATGAGAAAAATCACTAAAGTTACGATTATGATCATAGAAAAAAAGCCAGAGATACCACTTCTGCGATCCACTTTAATTGTTTCCCCATTAATCTCATTAAATGTTGAACTGGCTTTCACACAAGTAATTTGACTGCACAAAATGAATCAAAACTAAATAAAACGAGAGATAAAGAAAAAAAGGAAGAGAGCGTCAAATACTTTGTGTACATGAAAAAGACTCATAAGGTGCCATGGCAGGTTAGGTGTACGAACACATCACATCACCCCTCTGCCAGTCTTTTCTCGATTTTCTCTTTTTCTCTCATCTCTTCATCAGAAATATCTGATTGAGGCGAACTAATCCTCACACGAAACAAGAGCATCTCTTTCCGCAGTGTTCTTTTTTACAGTTATTCCCAGCTCGCCAGTACTTCTGTTGTTAACCAGCGAGTCGTTACACACGCACAACAAATCTGCCACTCGCATATGGTGAGTGAAAATGTAAAGAAAACAGCAAAGGGAATGCTGGGTGTCTTGCAGGTCTTTTCACGTCTCACAGATGTCCAACCCACGTTGCAGCTATTTTTGACCGCCTGTTTTCTGCTCTTTTTAGTTGACATGCATTGAAGCTGACTTCTTCCATTTACATTCAGGAAAACATGGAAAGAGAACCTCATCCACCTCATCTAGTCCATCAGAGGGAGAGAGAGAGAGACAGACAGGGGGACAGACAGAACAGGAAATGTTTGAAAGCACAGGAAACACAGCTAAAAACTATTTCCATCGTCAGACCCCACACCACCATCTCAAACGTCACTCACTGCCCTCCCCACGCACACACTAAAACATTTATACACTCATGCCTGTCTGCTGATGGCTCTGCCTGTGAATTATTTACCAGTGGAAATGCAGGAACAATCTAATTGAATAGGAGGGAACTCCATTGGAGATGAAACTCTGCTTTTTTTTCCCCCCCTTATAAGATAAATTCCTTTCGGTTGATGTGGTTCGATTCTGTTGCCGTCGTCTGTGCCGTTTTGTATTCTCAAAGCTCGCTGTCTACAGCTGTCCGCAATTACCGCAACGGTAATGACTTCTCCTCTGCAAGTTACATATCGGAGTGCTATCTTTAAATTTATATTTTCAGGAAGTACGCGTCTACTTCATAGGCTGTTTGTGTCACTTACGCAGTCTGAGGCAGTAGGAGGGAAATGTTGTTCACAGTAAACATCTGGCCAATTAACACTGGTGTGCTGTAAAGGATAGAATAGGAGATGTATTGATTTCAATTTTCACACCTTTGTGGATGACTTCTGAGTCTTGTTATTTGAAGAGAGAGAGAGAGCGAACACAAAGACTTCAAAAATAGCTCCATCTGTATTCTGAGGGATGAATATATCGCCAAACTAGACTTTTCTTGAAGGAAAATCACAATTTGTAATCTGAAAGCAACAATATTTAATCTTAATCAATCAGTTCATGCGACTATATACCAATATATTTCCACCACCACTGTGAATCTTGAATTTAGTGTCATGAGAAAACAGAAATGAATGGTAATGGAAGGGAAAAGACCAATATATTACCAAAAACGACATTTTTACATTTGGCTCTGGTGGAGAAGTTGCTTTATCTGTAAAATATACAAAAAAAGCCATAAATGACATGACATGCAGGAGCTGGTCACCTTGTCCTTTCTGTTTTATTTCTGACATGGATGCTGCTTCACCATACGGCTGCTAGATTCCATTTCTGCTCTATCAGAGAGGTGAAAAAAACTAAAGACACAAAAATAGTGTCGAACAAAAACACCACGTTTTAAGCACATAGAGGGGAAAAATTAATGCAGTGGACATAAATGGCACATTAGGTGAGATGCAGCAGAGGTACAGGAAATCGGCGGTAATGCATTCTTGATGCGCCCTCATGGTCAAACACATTGATGCACACTTTTTACTGGTTGAAATTCACTCAAAATTTGCATTTGGAAAACATTTGAATGGAGAAGTGCCTCCTGCTGCCTACTAACAAACACAAATACAAGCAAACACCCTTGCAAGACATCTCGCTTTTGAGCCAAACCCAAGTTGCTTACAGCACATTCCAGATTAAGAAAAAAAAAGTTTGCACACACTGCAGGATAAATATTGGCTGAGGACATCACTGTTGTGCGCCTGATGATGAGATTCCCTGCACAAAGCAAAACAAATCTCCCACTTACACTGTATTGCACGCGTACACACTCCCACTGCTACACACACGTGCAGCTCCCCCCCCCCCTTTGAAGTGCTGCATCACTAGGCTGTAATGAAATTCTACTAGCTGACTGCTGACTGGAGGCTTTGCAGGGGGATGGATGGAGAAATGGATGGATGGAGAGAGAAATGAAAGGAGTGGTAGGAAAGGTGGGAAAAATTGATTGAAGGAAAAATGGTGGACTGTTCTTGTGTTCGTGCGTTTGAAAAATTGCGCCCCCCTGCTTCGTCTGGGTTTTGCATGCATGTCAGTGTGTGTGTGTGTGTGTGTGTGTGTGTGTGTGTGTGTGTGTGTGTGTGTGTGTGTGTGTGTGTGTGTGTGTGTGTGTGTGTTTGAGCACTCTTAGGGTGATGCCATCGATATTACGTGTGACATGCTGAGGTACAAAGGTTCATTTTCTTCTAATGCCTGATTTAAAAACCCCACCTTGCTCACAACTTCAAAAAGGCTCCCGAGGGTGAGGATGTAAGTGTATGCAACACCTCCCACCCTCCTTCCCTGCCTCCTTTTCAATCTACGTTTTAGCAGGGGACAAGAGGGTACTGTAAATTACCTTTTGATTCATCCCCTTTAATTATGCAAATAGACTTCATTATCTGCAGTGACTCTAAAGTGTTGTGGAATGTTTTCATTAGTCTGCATGTGGAGCTGTGAGAGTGTTCATTGAGAGGTACTCAAGTGTGTACAATTTGGCATGCTCCCTTTTTTTTCATAGGTGCAAGTGTCCAATATATTCAACAAGGTGTGTGTGTGTGGATGTGTGTCTGTGCAACTTTCTTGTTCAGAGTGAACTCTTGAAGTCATGGTGAAACGTTTAAGTGTTTTTAGATTTCGTACTGTGGCATATTGATGAGTAAAGAGGGATATGTGGGTGGGTTGTGATTTACTAAGAGGAATCAAATCAGATTTGATTGTATCGCTCAAAGGTGGGCGTGACTTAGCTAATACGGAGAGATACAGAGCTGTAGAGAGGTATAGAGGTGTAAGATGATACAGAATTTCTTCATCTTGCCTTCACTTTTAACATTTTAACCGTAACCTTCATTACATTTCTGAGGAGGTGCATGTTTTGTCATCGCATATACAGTTTGCCTAGGCTTCATTGCTGCGCCATAACCATCTAACACGAACAGATAAATTAGCCTTAACTGTGTGCATTGGTCTGTGTTATGACTTATTTCCCCCCATAGAACTTGTTCATTCTCCCAGCGACAAACACAGAGACGTTCTTTGGTCGAGGCTATCTTTAGAGCAGGAACTCTCCTGAGTTTTGGCTTCAGCACAAAATGTATGTGACTGTAATTATGCAAAATAGGTCATTAACTTAATAAACAGCATCTGTAAACAACAGCACAAAGACAGATTCCCCACTTCCTCCCTTTCTTTTCTCTCTCTCTCTCACTTTCACTCTCTGTCTCTCTGTCTATTACCTCTTTCCCTTTATCCCTCTCCAAATTTAACACTGGGGTCTTTCAGTCTTGGTGAAGAGAAGCGTCTGAAGTCGAGAGAAGAAAACATCCGCACTATCTCAATAGCTGAATAAACAGCTGATGGCGCAGCATGGGAGCTGAATAGGTTTAATGAGTAGACTATGGCAGTGTGACCTAGATCTAGTTTCTAGACTGTCACTAAGCTGCCTACAAAAAGCGAACTGACAATAACAATCATCAACAACAAGTCTCATTAATTACAGTGGCGACACTCACGGTCTCCATTCTCAAAATCGACCGAAACAAACTCCCTTGTGTCTGCTGTGTGTGTGTGTGTGTGAGAGAGAGAGATATCTCTCAATCGTTCCTCCCCCCTAATCTCTGCTTCTCATCCCCCTATCTCTTCCATGTTCTGTAAAGCTCTTACTCTAACTTGGCATCATCCCTCCCTCACATCCTAACTGCTTCACACTAAATGTCAACAACTGAATATTCATCACAACGCTGACACCCCTCCTCTCTGTCTCTCTAAATCTCATCCCAGACTGACGATTTTTTTTTTGTCTCTCTCCCTCCACAGACTGATTAGCAGCAGATTTGAATATTACCAATTACCAATATTAGAATAGTAATTTCCTGCAATATTCTGCTTCTCCACCCTCCTTGCAATTCAAACAGCTCAGAAGTTTTACTCCTTATTTGCCTAATTTCAAGGCATACAACGGATTTTCTGAAATAGTATTTTATGATTCATTGGTCTCAGTTGTTTCTGAGTTTCCAAATGTAAAACTGGTGCTACATTCTTACTGTATTTTTAAACACAAAATACTCTGCTTACATGCAAAGTGCAAGACTCTGAATTGCAAATTTGCAAAGGAGAGAGAGAAAAGGAGTTTTAGGGAAGTGGTGAGATAAGTAATGGGACAGATATTGTATATACTAATAGATTTAAAAGTAATGAAGAACCCCAAAACAGAACAGAAAACAACGTTTCCCACCTATGGTTCACAGCATGACCAGTAACCCTCCTCTATCAAGCCCACCATGATGGTAACATCATAATTTACTACATAAGCTGACACTGCAAACTAACACCCAGTAGGGAATTCTGCCGTGTACTGCTGAGCTATACTGAGGCATACAGGTGCCTGTCTGCTAGACTCAATCTGGGAAAGCAACGGCAGTCAACAGAAATCAAGTTGACCAAACTATGACCTGCAGCCATCTGTGGCCAGACACCCTCATTGAAACCCCTTGATTTATGGCCTTTGAGTTATTTCAAAACTAAAATTGGATTGAACTGCTTTACCTTACCTGGAAAATTAAGTTATTGAATTAATTTCTAATTGGAGTATAAATATGAACTTTTCTCAACAAAGTCACGAATAATCAAGCTATCAGTGATGCATGATGCAAGATTTTTTTTACAAAAAAACAATAGCCTTTACAATAAAAGGCTTTATAATAAAAAAGACAGATAAATACTGATAGCAAAGCTAATGGCTAGCTGCTCAATAAAGCAGCATGTAATAGCTTAAGGTCAGTCAGCTCCAGTGGTTGTAAATTAAAAACAATGTTCCATGATTTATCATGTGTAATTAAACTTAGGTTCCTATTTTAATCATGCAAGTGCAACAACAAGCGCATAGCCGTAGGTCTTCAGCGCACAGACTGTGTCAGCGTCTCCAAGCACACCTGCTATTTTGGTCCGTGTATGTTCAGCAGTGCAAAGTGCAAAAGGGCTGGGTGAAATGGAATATAGATCAGAAGATGCAGTGATCAATAAATGCTCTCTCAGCCAGTCACATCACTGGTTTCATAGCTCTGACCCAGCTGTGCCAATCACAGTGAAGCATGACAACAGTAGCTCAACAAATGGAAAGACACTTCTTCAGGGAACCATGTTGTTGCCTGGAAGATGCACAGCGTCACAAAATGAACACACATCACCACAATGCTGTAGTCGAAGGCAGATGTGGGTTTTTAACAGTTATGATGTAATGATGATAGAAATATCTTAAGAATGTGGATGAAGCTGTTTATGTGATTTAAATTTTAATTCTATTGTATTTCATGTTGTAAATTAGTGTTTAATAAAGACAGTTTGGTCCAAGTAAGATGCCAGTGAAGTGACATTGAGCCAGAAACAGACATGGTTCTGAGACATCTAATTTCAGCACAAAATCTAGGACCCAATTTCTGCCAAAATACCAACAATTTGCTTTGCACGGCCTCATTTGAATGAACCTCCCACTTTACTGCGTCTCACCTCCCACTTGTGCACTGCGTGTACTGTGGGCAGCACTAAAACACCACACAGACAGGCGTTGACCTTGTTTGTGTTAGCCCAGCAATGTCAGGATCAATGTCATGAGGTCAGTGTTTCTCCAAGATGTTAGTCAAGAAAGGATTAAACCAAACAACCACCTGACAATTGACTTGCCACCTTCAAATCTTATGGTTCAAATACTGGATTTAAAGTAGGCCATGCAGCTGATTTGCCAGCTGCATGGCCTACTTCTCATCTCAAAATTATTCAGTTTTGGTGGATAATTTGGGAGAGATTTACAAAACTGTCACCATTTTTCTCAAGTCTGAAGGTTGGAAGCAAAGACTAATAACATCCTAGTGAGAGGCGCATTTGTCAGGTGTAGGTAGGGTTCATTTTGATGTCTCAGTGAAGTAGAGCACTTGTCAGTCATCTATTGTGCGGCACGGTTGACACTTGCCTGTCCCCGGGTAATGCCTCCTGAGCCTTGCCCGCCCACAATTAATGAAATGTGTGGGTTGGCTTTGCAAGGTTATGCTTGTGTCTCTGTGGACAGAATGTGTCAACAGCCTGCTAGCAAGTCTAGATGTCATGGAAATGAAAACCACAAGCAAAAAACACTCACACACACACACACACACACACACACACACACACACATATATTATGCAGCAAGTATAGATGAGAGGTCATCTTATCTGTGTGAGTCATCAGCACAACCTTAATCATTGCGGTTAGCGCTCATTGAGGAGCGACTCGTAGGGAACAGAAAGGGGAGCATACACCTCCTTCCATTGACATGAATGACACAGTCAGGGTTGGGGTTATCTGCCTTTGTGTGCATGTGTGTGGATATCAGGAAGTGTGTTTGAGGAAAGTGACAGGTTGAGACCGCCATGTGAAGAACCCCTTGGGCCTGTGCTGCTTATCAGTCTCACACACACTCTTTTTTTTCTCACATGCTATCCACCTTGCACACACACACACACACACACACACACACACATGTCCTCTCCCCGATGAATTATATGTCACACTGATCTGTTGAGTTTATTTGTAACCTGCTCAGATCTGCTCTGTTTCTCCTAGTCTGACGACAGAAGCCATATTACTTGTGGGCCATCACTTCCCACTAGCATCACAGGATTCCCCCTCCATTATTTTTGTCTTTCCGCTTCCCTCTGTTTTTCCTCACCATCCTTTCATGTCTTTATTTATCTATGTGTCAGGATCAGAGGAATCAGACAAGAGAAGGGTTATGGCTGCATACCTACATAACACACAAGCTGGATGGTATATTGAATTACAATGAATATGGAAAATCGTACAGGAATTATGCTTTTGTTTGTTGTTTAAGCCATACTCTAACTGCATAGCTCTCAGGATGGTAAAACCAACACAGTGAACATGATAGACGTTATACTTGCTAAAAATCAACATGCTAGCTTTATCATTTTGAGCATGTTAGCATGCTGATGTGAGCATTTAGCTGGAGAGCTGTAGACGAGTCTTGTTAGCATACAAGGCATACAGGCGAGTGGGACACCTTTTCACTTTCTGGTTCTGTTTACACATGGTGTGACATAGCTATTGACTAGATTTGGGTCAGGCATTTAAGTGGTTAAATCGTACATGCATACATCAGACTATGTATGATTTAAAATCCCTGTTGTTCTAGAAAATCCATATATAAGATTGTTCCAGTCCGCCTGTGGTTTCTCAACCACAAACAGAGAAGTACATCAAAAAAGTGCAGCTACCAGTTAACATTTCTGTCTTTGACAAGCATGCTGTAGCATAGAGACTTGCTATGGTAACCATGAAATAATGTTTTTAAAGCATACTTTTTCACCAGGTATTTTTTTTATTGGAAACCCCCAAATCAACCAGACATGTTTAAATTGCTCAGTCTCTTACCTAAAAAATAGCTGATATTAAAATGCCCCCAAAAGACAAATTTAGAAGTGATTACAAGCATTTAACAAAGCTGTTTATTAAAATGCAGTTACAGTAGGCATCTTGTTTCTCCTTATTGTGGTATTAACTAAAGTAATTCTATTTCAGTTATGATGATTTGTGTCAAACCAAAACTGGATTACTTAAAGTCCCCCTCCACTCAAAAATATGTTTTTCTTCTTGTTCCTACAGTTGGATATTTGAGCTTCACTATGCAGAATGATGTATGTGCAGAGTTTGACACTTGAAGGCTGTTTTCACATTAATCTGCTGAAAGTGGAAAGTTTCTCTGTGCTCATTGAAAATCCAAATTTTAAGAGGTGGGCCTACAAGCAGGATTTGTGACATCACAAATAGTTTGGAAGCCAATCCTGGTCCAGTATTAAACTTGCAAAAGCATGATATGGAACGCCTCCAGTGCACCGACACTGAGAATGGACTTTATAGTGAAGTAGGAGACATCTTGTGTCCAACAGTTAAACTTCTGAAATGATAAATGTTTGCATATTTATTGATTCTGGGATTTTAATGAGATAGAAGAGGTACATGACATTTTAAGGATTTTAACAAGATAATTGAACTTTTTTTGTGGAAAAACCATATGAGACACAAATTATTATTCAAAGTAGAGTATTTTATATAAATCTTAAAACATGTCTGGAGGGATCTTTAAATGTTAAATCCAGAAAAGGCTGTGCATGTAAACCTAACCACTAATAATGGCTCTTTTATACCATTTCTTTTATATATTTATATATGTATATATACATATCATACTGTACAATGACTTTGTCAACAATGTGTAGCCAGGTTCAGTCATGATAGCTGGCTCAAACAATAGCTAAATATCAACTCTGATACTTACGTACTTGATTTCTTTCCGAGTTGCCTTGGACACAGCAGGAAAGCAGAGAGGAACATCATTACAGTTTGAGGAAGACTGCTTGATTCACGTTGCGCAAGGGGACAATTAAGACACACAGCTGTTCATTTTCTCATCTGTTTCAACTGCCACTATGCTTTATATTGTAAACTGCAGCACTGCTGGCAAATGATGCATCATCACATTTGAAATAAATCACCGGGCTTAATATTCATACTCGTCAGCCATGTCGCGTTATGGAAATATTTGTATTACTAAATTACATGCCTGTCCTTTTAATTGACTCCTAATTATGCTGATTATTACTAATTATGATATCTGTAATAATTACATATTAATTAATAACATAATTATTGTTAATTATAACATAATTTGTAAAGTAAAAGTTATTTTTCTCATTGAGCCCACACCAGCAAAAGCTTCCTGCTTTCATGATGAGGAAAATCTTCATCAAACCCCTGGCACATGAGAAAAAGACTTTCAAATAGAAATCTTAAGAGATATCCAACCCTACAGTGCAGTGCAAATGGAGCTGTAGGTGGGAAAATGCCAATTAGAAAAACAAAAAAATGTAAAAGTTTTAATAATGGACATTTCTCTCTGAATAACATCATACCAGATAAAGCACAGGTGTAAATAATCACAATAATGAGAGATCTGTTTGTTTGAGTGCCAGTTAACCATGTCAGTAAGATACTGTAGCATGCACAGTACAGGGCTGTTGGCAATGGCTCACCTATGAAACACAGCCACTGTTAATATTATCATAGTAAGTTTACCTGTGTTTGACAAGTCAAAATGTCCACCATGACAAAGTTCAGCAGTAGGATTATAGGATTAAGTCCAATATTGACTTTGTGAGAACAATTTATGAAGTACATAAGATAAGTCCGGTGAATATAAGTCAGAGAAAAAAGAAAATCAGGTCTTATCATCATGAGCAGCCAAGAGCCAATACCTCATGTCAGGGTGGGGTTAGAGTGGGTGGGACTGTGGGTGGACAGGGAAGCATTGAAGGTGCAGGAGGCCGAGCTCTTCCAAACAACCCAGAAGAGATAGATAGTGGAGTCAGGATAGCTTTGCTGTCGCTCTAGCTAACAGAAGCTAATCGGCTAAATGCGGTAGCAGTTGTCGAGCTTGCTTTCTTAAGAGGCAAAGGGTACGTGATTGGCCGAAAGGTTTCCGCTGTCATGAAAAGTGACATTATGAAATAAAAGTTGACATAAAATGAAAGTGTTACTGGGAAGATGCCATTATGAAATATAAGAAAGACTTTTGAAAAAGAGCATTTAAAATTTCAAAAATTCTGTTATGAAATAAAAAATATATACAATCAAACTCTGTCACAAAAATAGGAATGATGATATAAAAGTTCATAAAGATTTGAGTTTTAATTATTTGTTAAGTATGTCACAAATTATTGTTTCATTTAAATGTACCATTTCATTCTTTATGTGATTATTTCCTCACCTGAAATACAGATCACCCTACTAATGTCAAAATAAAGGCAGTGCTTACATCTGTTAATCAGCTGCCTGATTGAAACCCTGATCACACTAGAACCAATCATATTTGTCAGACATGTTGAAGTTTTATCCTTCTACTGCCTCGTTTTGGTGTATCTATTTTTGAAAAGAGAAGCTCTCCAACATTAATCAAGGGTATCTCAGATGCTCAGTCTACTGCACGGCCTGTTGGAAAAATGAAACAATCTCAGTAAACTTGATAATATAGCAGTTAAGAAACATACAGGCTTGGTTACGCATGTGTGCGCATGCCATTTAACCCTCAGTGTGTCATCTCCCTTAATCATCGTCCTGGTGATGTAATCATCATGTAGTGTAGTCCATCTCATCGTTTAGCCTGCCGTAGCACCTGCTCCGGCATCTGTTAGCAGCAACCACTTTATTGCCGCTGCTAACCAGAGAGCATATTGACTAATCTCAGCATCGTCTGGATATTTGGAGCATAGTCACAGATGACGAGATTAATGCTTTGCAATAGAGTTGAAGATGAGAACTGCCAGACAGATATGAGGAGACAGTTAGAGCTACACCTGATAACTTGCTTCAGCACCGGTGTTCAATGTTTCGTGTAACTACGTGAGAGCGAGAGCGGCTTGGTATTACTGGTGTTGTGGAAGAATTTCAACAAGCCTCACATGGTTGACTTGTGATTGGATTCAGACGCAGCTCGAGAAACAACTTGCGAACAGTTAACAAAAGTCCCCCCCGAAAAATGGAAGCTGTCATATTCTGATGTCAAAACCCTTTTACACATTTGTCTCTCTGTAATTATAGCAGTCTGTTCAACGCTCACTTCCTCTCCCTTGCCTCTCGTGTGTGTATGTGTGAGAATCTGTATGTGGGTTTATTCTCTGTAATCTTTTAATGACATGCACTAACGATGCGTTGAAGCTCAGAAAGAGCCCAGGCCATGAAACACACACACACGCACACACACCCACACACACAAAAGGAGTGAGGCTCAGTGGAAGGCCGCAGCCCCTGAGAGGATCCACTGGGAGATTAGCCAAATCAGAAAAGAGTTTTACAGAAAGGCAGCTTTAATGCAACACAACACAGATAGTGTTTTTGTGTGTGTGTGTGTGTGTGTGTGTGTGTGTGTGTGTCATGGTGAGAAAAGATAGATGTCCACAGCCTCAAACCTACCCAAACCTAATTTTGTTTGCAACTTTCTCAGTCTGTACCCTCTGTTTCATCTCCTTCATCATCTGCTTCACAACAGAAGCAATCCTGCCGCTCAGCATCAACATCAATCACGGGCAGTTGCACGCTTACAGTACAGTACATCCCCATGTTTAGATCCCATATTTCCACAACATCCTGTACTGTCATGAAATGGTTCTATATTTAAACCTACATTAACCTCATCTTACTGTAATACTTAATATGACAGCACTTGCTCTCCTGGGTTGTGACTGAGTAGAGTTTCTCGTCTACTTGTCAAACTTGATGACTTGCACGGATAGTAGGAATGAGAAATGGGGACATAAGGGCAGGAAATACCACACGCATGACCTAATTGGAGAACATATAAACAATACAGTATACAGTGGTTTTGACTCAGTACTTTAAAGCAGGCACTAGTGTTGTTCCTGCAAGTATTTGTTGTTGATTCATTGTACTGTTGTCAGTGACTGAGAGCTGTAGTATAGTCATACTGTAGCATTTCCATCAGGTTTCTGTGCTCTGCTACTTGGTCCAGTTGAAGTGGATGTTAGGAGAACCATATTTATTTGATGTGACCAAGTTAAAGAACTCATGAGTACTCTCTGTCTTAAAGCTACAAGAAACTTGGTATATTTTCCAATGTATAAGGCATAAAACAGTCCCTCAAGGAAATTGCGATTGCAATAATTAGCGTAAATTCAATTCTCTGCAATATTTGCGAGAGCTTGCAATTTTGCTAAATTACCTTAACTTTTCACCATGAAATGGCCAAATCAACAGGCCGATTGTGATTTGGACCAATTGTCACATTTTGTGTCATGGTAACTTATGTCATTGCAGCACACATTCAGGTGGAAGATGGACAAATTTCACCTGTAAACAAAAACGATGCCATAGATCGTGCAAAACAATTCCCAAATGAATTGAAATGATTCTCCAATGCATTCAGTTAGTCAGATGAATACAGGTTGATGTTGTTCAGACAGCAAAGATGGATGTAATCTACCTCCAACATAAAAATGGGCACTTTGGAAATTAAACAGTTTTTATGTTAATGGGTTTATTTAATGGCATTATTGACTGATTTTATTTGCGAATGTTGAGGTGAAAGTTTATTTAATAAAGGCTTATGAATGGAACTCAAGTACATAATTTTCTTTCTTATATAACCTTGAGCTCATGGTTCTCATGTTCAGAAAACAAGTTTAAAAATTAGCACTGAAATATAGTTGTTTCTGTGATATGCAGTATGCTTTTTATTGAAGGTAGTGATTATATATGACTCTTTATTTGTAGTAGTTTTTTAAAAATCATATTATTTTCCTTTGCTTGCAACTTTCCCATTACCTGCAATTTTACTGCAATAACAGCAATTGAGACATTGCAAATTGCATCACAATTTTTGAGAAAAGCTACAGCAAAATCAAACGTTTTTGGCAGCAATAATCACCAAAAACCTCTGTGAAATCCTGGAGAGACTGATATGATCCTCAATGATGTTGATACTAATATTAATATTTGAAAGTTTAACAGCATCAATAAAGATATATGGGCAATATTCATTATGTACACTTTGTAGGTAACAGAGGTTTTTTGTACATTCAATTTCAGGCTGATGAGCTTTTAATAACCCAAACTGAAAATACAGCTGAGTAGCCTCGCCATGTCAGCACAACATCAATCACAACAACAGTCCAGACAGCAAGTGTTTGGACAATTACACATTTTTTGTTCTTCAGACTCTCCGCTTCAGCACATTCAATTTGAAGTAAAATAATGGACGCTACAAAGTGTTAAAGTGCCATGTCTCGGCTTTAATTTGAGTAGGTCTATATCAACCCTTCCCCAAATTGCAAGCATTCAAAAGTAATTGGACACTTGGCTTCTAAATGTTAGTTTGTTAGTGCACACATAACCGAGCTCACACATCGCTCGGAGTTGATTGAGAGTTTTTATTCGGATTGAGGTGGAGTTGTCTGTCAATATGAGAAGTAAAGAAGTGAACTGAATGTGCAAAAGCACAAAGTCTGAAGAGCAAAAAATTGTGTAACTGTCCAAATACTTACGGTATGGATTGTATCTAAACAGAAAGTTTGTTTGTGAGGAACACTGACGGAGTATAAGTACACCTGAGATAAGACCAGCTTACACTGCATGTGTCATGTACCAAATCTATTCAACAACGCCATGAAAAGTACATCAAGGTCTGTATTTCAGTGTGTGTGTTTACGTGAGGCAGAGGGAGTAAGATTTTTTTTTTAACGTTTAACAGTTATTTCACGTTACATATCAGACCAAAGCTGCAGTTTTAATAGTAAAACGTGTAGGTAACCAGGAAAAAAAGTATCACTGCCAATTCACAATCAATGTGGAAAAACTCACATATTGATTGAGCTCCAATAATAAATAGCCATGTAATAAATAAAGTAAAGGTAAATGAAGTCAACACATCCTGCACTAAATCTTGTTTACCAGCCCAGTTTGTTTTCTGAGTCAAGGCTGAAATGTGCAGCATACAAATATCCTTTTTCTTCCTACCTGCTTGGAATTTCTGTGGTCAAAAAAAAAAAAATCCAGCCAAATGTACAGATTTCTCCTGTAATGTCCTTGCATTGTTCAATACTATACACACAGACATGAGTAAATGCTATTCTCTTAACTCCAACCAGCTCATTAATCACTTGTCACTCACACAACACAGGCGACGCCCGAGGAAGAACAGTATTCCATATTTGGAGCTTTTTCTTTCCAAAACAGATCAGTCTGCAATGTTCACAGCTGTTTGTCTGAAGCCGGAAATAAAGATAATAAAATTTAAGTTCAAAGATAACAGGAAAAGCAATTACCAGTTATTGACAACATTTCTTGGAGCCAACACAATTAACACCAGTGGTTATTAATTCATGATTTCCTGTAGCTTCAAGGTTTCTTGGGAAGTTAATTCACATTAGTGTTATCAACAATGCATACAGTGCTTTGGTGTTATTTTAATTACAATTGTGTGCACAGTATAGAATGTGTGAAACCTCAACTGATCTTAAATTTAAGTTGAATCTTTGCAAAGAGGCTAAAACATAATGCAGAGATTTCTATGTTCTTTTGAAAGGTTTTTATTCATTTCATATAATACTGACACATGTACTCAATAGCGGTTAACAGGCGTTTAAAAACACAGATATTAAAACCATTAGAGCATCAATTTATTTTTAGCCCCGTTGATTCCATGGACCATTTTTTACACGTTTACATGATTCAATATACCATAACATCTACTTGGTATTAGTCTAACCTCACCCCTGAAAGGATTTTGTCCTTTGTCAAAAAGCAAAAGAAAAAGAAGACTGACAAACTGTCTCCCCATTTTAAAAAATGGCATGTGGTAAGCCACAAAACTATTCAAGGTAAAATATTCTTATGGAGGTGAAATCTGCGAGAAGAAAAAGGTTTCGGTTTCAGAACTGAGGAACATGACGACAGCATCGAGTGTGTCATATGTGGCACAGTTAAATTTAATCGTGTCATCCAGACGACATGAGGCAGCCATTCTGGATCCACTCCCTTTTTTTTTCATAGTGACGTTTGTAATACAGGATCGCTGTCTAAAATCCAGATCACCTTTATTCCCGGTATGCGTACGGAACACAACTAAGCCACAGAAGAGAGATGAAGAATACAGATTGTTGTAAAGAAAGTTGCTTTTTTTATCGTCTAATCCAGTGCTGTTTAGGTCATAGTTCACTTTGTTGAAGTTGTTGTTTTGTAATAGCAGTAAAGGATTGTGGGT
The DNA here is from genome assembly GCF_910596095.1 of Thunnus maccoyii. Taxonomy (NCBI): domain Eukaryota; kingdom Metazoa; phylum Chordata; class Actinopteri; order Scombriformes; family Scombridae; genus Thunnus; species Thunnus maccoyii. Next base: position 17,850,002 of record NC_056536.1, read on the forward strand.
GATGCAGTCCTGTGCAGCAAAGGACCAAAGACACTCAGTTGTGTTTAAAGTGATGGCAGGCAGTGTTAGAGTCCTGTCTCTTCAGCCACCATGTCTTAGATGTCCTCAGAAAAACGAAACAACAATTGGATCCTCATAGAAGTCCGTCTGAGTGCATTTCCTCACTACTGATAGGCCCATTGTGCTGTGTAAGTACCTCCACCGAGAGAAGTACCTCTTCTCTTCTTGAGGCGGGCAGGACTATCGGGTCACCTGAAACAGTGAGAAAAGAAGTGTGTTAAAACTCGCTGACAATAGCCCCCTCAAAAAAAAGTTAGGAAGTACTGTAGCTTGAAACGGTAAAGGTCAAAGAAAAGAGTGTACAACCAGAACTTGTCAACAGAGGTTTTTAAATAATGCAGCACAGCGCAGCACAGTCCACTATTTAGAAGTAATGGGAACTGATTCTTGTTGGTGGAGCACCGACAACATGGCTAGCATGGTCTCTGTCTCTTCTGGCAAGAGACTAAATCAGACACAGCTTGAATCATGGCAGTTGGCCCATAATGCCTCACTCTCAGCGTCTGGCCCACTGCCATGTCATTTTGTCTCTTTGTCGAGACGGTCGCTCTAATCACATGGTCTCTTTATCTCGTCCATCCATCTTTCCATTTTCTTTGCTCATGCAACCACTTTTGGTTTATTTCAAGCTATTAGGAGACATTTTCTAGCAGCCAGCGACCAAACAGACACAAATTGCTGTACAACTGCCAGTGCTTGGGCATGTAATAGACCAGACTCTCCAAGACGGTTCCTCTGTTTTCCTGCATGCCTTTCTTTGTTATTTTATTTCCCAGTGGCTTCCCCTCTTAGCCCCAACACATGCTGCCCCCTCCTGTGTTTCCTCTTGAGGGAGCCGGTCTTTTGTCCGACCCAGGTGCCAGCTAACAAAGTGTGAAGGCCAGCCATCACTGAGAGAGAGCGCAGAACAGCCTTCCCTCCGAGCTGGCAGCTGAGACTGTTCTACTGTATCTGCTCTCAATGGCTCCAGGCCACCCTTCCTGGGCCCGCTCCCGTTGCCTTCAGGCATCTACTCCTGTGCCTGATCAAAGAGTCTGCAGGCGTTTGTTGTCATGCCAGTTCACTACACACGCACACCGCTGCATCTCTGTGCCTGCTATGCTTTTAGGTGCTAAGTCAAAGTCCCTTTAGGTGTTCAGCCGTTTGCCTGTTTAAATATGCCTGTAGGTGACGGTTTCTGTGCCCAATTAGAAAGCGGATTTAGGTGGTTTGATCTCAATTTACAAAACACACAAGCAGTGGTTGAGTGTCATCTCTATGGGCCTTTTTTAGGCCCACGAATGTCACATTTTCCACAAGCTTTAACCATCTACAATAGAGGCTGCTCATATGGCCACAAGGCAAATGTCCCCTTCACTCGTACATTATACAGACTCTTTATGACTCACTTAGTTACAGAAGAGTAAATTATGGAAAGTCATTACCTAAATTGTTTGATCTTGATTTGTTTTGTCTTATACTTTAATATTCTAAAAGCGGCATCAAATTACATCTAAACAAAATGTTTGATTTACTGTTTGTATTGTTTCTAACAAAGGGGAAATGCTTGCAGAACATCTTGCTGAAAGAGATTCATGGCGCTTGCAGAGTGCCACATCTGTTTAGTGCTATTGTAAATTAGTTATATAGGAAGTGAAACGAACATACGCTGCTGACACCTTGTCGTTTGTTAGCTAATTTGTGTATATGACCGCGTGTGCTTCTACACAAATGCACACACACTTCTATGTCTATGACAGCTCAGTGGCTTGGCAGGCCGGCTGTGTCTGTCTGCTCATCCATATGATATTATTTGGCATTGATCGAACTGTCTTCCATCCCCTCCCTCTCTCCTCCCTCTGCCCTCCTCCTCTCCTCCTCTCCTCAGGTCCCAGCCAGGGATGGAGGGAGGGATAGAGGGTGCCAAACCCTCTTTTGTATTCTTGCCTGCTCTGTGTACCCAGGCACAAGCATACGCTCCTTGTCAGCTGATGAGCTTCCATATTCTTGTTTTCAAGTGTTTTCTTTATTCTTTTATCTACCTATCACCTCTGCCTTCAGCCTTTCCTCTCCAGTCTCCAGTTGTTATTTTTTCTTTCTAATCCATCTCACCCTGCCTCTCTCTTCCTTTTTACAGCTCTCCATTTCTCTCTCTCTCTCTCACATCCTCTCTCTCTCTCACTCCATTGTCAATTTCGATTTACGAGTGGGTCTTAATGGGACTATAAGAGATCGTTCGATGCTATTGATCTAGATGCCTGCGCATCTTGACCTCAGCGTAGCACACCAGAGGAAGAAAAAAAACACTCTTTTCATCATCAGGCAAACACATCAGCTAACACGCTCACATAGTGTACACACACACACACACAAACACACACACATGCAAGCACACACACAGATCATTGATCAAAGACCTGAATGCAAGAGACAGCAAATATTTGTGCTCTTTCAAACTATGACAGAGTCAATGATAAAACGATGCCTGGATGAAACTGGTTTGCTTTGATCTTGTTCAGGAAATTGCAAATGCGCACTTTGGGGTTGATAAAAACATGAGATCAGATATATGAAGCTACCTCCTAACAGCACTCACATATTTAAAAATGGCATCATTTTCATATCTGATCAACCCTCATGTGCCTCTCTTCAATTATGCCCATTACATACTCCAAGATAACTTTATCATTTTCTGTTTGTCTCTCTATTTCCCTGTTATTGGGCTGTGAATTGAGTCGAACGCAAATCCAGGCTTGGGCCAGCACAGTAGAAAGGGTGAGAATAAGAAGAGGAATGGTTGAAGAGGAAAGACGGAAAGAGTGCAACTTGAGGAGGCGAGATCCACTTTGCCAGGTGAGAGGTGAGCAGAGGAAAAAGTAGGAAAGGAATTCTTAATCAGCCGGCATACAGGAGACTGTCTGTGAGTGTTTTAGAGAGACAGAAAAAGAGGAGAGCATGTGTGTGTATAAGCTTTTACCCAAGGAGATGCACTCTCCCTCCTCTGACCACACCTTCAATCAATTATTTAGGCAGAAAACAAAGGTCTGCACCCAGCCATGAATAATGGAAGGTGAGAAGGCAGAGAGAAGGATGGAGGTTAGACACAGAAGCATACAGTGACAAGAGGTGAGTCTCGCACAAATTCCTCCCTATGACAGACAGCTAAGAGCCTGCTCAGGTCAAGTCACTGAAGAGAAGGCAACAGGTGCCGACGGGGGCTAAGCAGAGAGATACATTATGTACACCCACACCTACACACACACACACACACACAGAAGACACAGACAAATGGACAGTACATGAAAAGTGTACAGGGAAAAGAGCATGCACACACTGTATTATGGGAGAATCAGAGCATAAAAACTATCCGAGGACAATTACCACTCTGGTGTATCCGATGTAGCGAGCTGTTTTTGCATCGAGTCAGATGGTATGCCAGTCAGATGCAGGGAAGCAGGGCAAGCGGGAGTGAAGGGGATTGTGGTGCTGTGTGTGTGTGTGTGTGTTTTGGCTTGTTCCTGTTGGCTTTGTTTTTCTTCAGAGAATGTTTGATGTTAGATCCAAGAGAGGCGGGAGGAGAAAGAGAGAGAAAATGGGTGAGGAAAAGAATGATATGAGGTGAAAAAGAGAAAAAAAAGTAGGGGATGGAGACATATAAGACAGAAAGGCGAAAGAGAGAAGACAGATATAACACAATGGAGGTGGAAGTGGGTCACACAGTGGTGGGTCTGACTGTGTGTGCATGCATGTATGTATAAAAGAGAGGGAAATACTGTGGAGATATAAGAGAGAGAGAAAGAGAGAGAGTGTGTGCAAACCAACCTTTGTGGTCTTGACTTTGTTGCCTGTGCTGCAGCTCCATCCTGTGAGGTCTGGGAGAACCTTACACTCCTCGCCGTCCATACATGGCTGCATCTGACACCACCACTTCTGGGCTACAATAGAGGCTGGAAAAAGAACGAGAGAGAGGCAGATTTTTTAGTTTGTTAAAGGCACAGCTTGATGTTGATGGGCCTGTTTTCACTCTGTGTTTTCATGCATTTGCAGACTGTGTATTTGTGAATTTCTGCGCCAAGCTTTTCCTGATAGAGTACTCCATATAAATGCAAATTTGTCCATTGGTGGCCCCAAACATTCTGGCACAAACCATAAATGATTTCCAATGTTGAGAAGTTGCACAGTTGGTTACAGAACCAAATGTTGCACAACTCTTCTCCAGTGCATCATGAATTCACCAAACGTTTCCGGCTATGTTGCCTTAATTGGGATTGTGTCTGATGTTGTTTTTGGTTTTCTTATGATCATAGATACAAAAGAATACATACAATATTACAACCGTCTTTTCAAAAATATTATTTAATAAATACAACCTTTCATCTTAACCCATCAATAGGAAAAAAGGGTTTCTGCAGTCTTTCAGCCTAATTTTCATTTCTTCCATCTCTTTTTCCAAAAAAATCCTGCTCTTGTAGATTACACTGCAGGGATCTGGGGTTGTTGTAGACAAACAAAACGTGATAAAGGGGAAAACAGAGCTATGAGTTGATTTTTGGGTGTGCCTTACCCAAAAATGCCTCCAAAACTGTCAGTATGGGGTGATATGAGATGGGAGCCATGTGAAGTGAGGGCAAAAGGTCAACATGCCTCAACTGTGTAATTGGTTAATCAACATTAATATAGACTTACTAAACAAATCTTCTATTGAGATTGTTCAAGTAACTTGACTATATATAGCAATACGTTGCCTCGTAGTGTTAGTTATTTTAAGTCTTTGCTATTTGAAAATTATACAGAAAAATGGTGAGAAGAAATATAGCGAACCAAATTGAGAACATCAAAGACACATTTCCATCACCTTGTAATGGACAATGATATTTTTCTGATACTGATTCTGATGAATATCAAGATGATTATTTAGATGTTGTCCAAATATCTCACCTCTATTATCCCTCAGAGGAATATGAAGCAGAATTTTCCTCTGAATATTTTGACAACATTTCAGCTCAGTAAAAAAAAATGGTCCTGTTCAGTCTGGAGATTCTTTTTTACTTTTTAAATCACGCTATTACTATTCTAATAGTACTACTGTATGCGTGGGTTTCACGGGCGCTAGAGTCATGTGAATTTAATCAGCACATAAGGGATCATTTTATTTTCAATTCAAGTAGAAAGAAGAATCAAAAAAGACAAAACTGAAGGCAAGATATGCATGAGACAGCTGGGATATGTTGTGATCTTTTCGGGTTTAGACTAGATTTGTGCACAACAAATCAAATCAGATAAAAATGAATTGATGAAGTGCCTTTAGCTAACATCACAGAGAAAAAGTCCCCGAAAGACTCAAACACATCAAGAACAAGAAGATGATTAAATATCATCACAAAGAAGAAAGTAACAAAAGAACCCTCGGCACAGTAAAAGCTGACTTACTGACTGAATATGTGACAAAATGTTTTTATGAATATGATTTCCTCAACAGTCAATTATAGGTAATTGCATGTTTAGCATGTAAGTATTCATGTAACTGTCACTCCTGCTCAGTACCTGAACAATTCATCAAAAAAACAGCCTGCATTCAGTGACAGATTTCCCACAGGGATAGTGACACTTTGAGAGAGATTCTTTCTTCTATAGTCCAACTTTTCTATAGCGTCAGAGAAATTTTCAAAGGATTTTTTCTTAGTAATCAGATGTTGCATACATGGTACAGCCATTTTCCACGGAGAAATCCCAGTATACAAAGCTTAAGCAGACTTTCATCCAGTCATCTTCATGTGGTCTGTCAGAATTTCTGTCAGCTCCATTTAGACGTAATGCCCGCAAGCGGTTTAAGAGTTTTATGGTTAATAACCCCTTTGTAAGTGGATAGAGCCATGAGCACGTACAGCGTATTAAAGCACTTTTTTTTTGCCATTAATTATTCCCTTCAATCATACAGTACACAATTAAAGCAGAACTACTACTAACGGTACGCTAAGTGAAAACATTAAGCACCACAATGACTTAAAAGATACTCTCATAAAGTTATGATGATGACGACTGAAGTCAAATTTGTTGTTAATATTTTACAACCAATGGCACTGACACACTCTGTTACTGTGGTTGTTGATCTACTGAGTAAAATTTGTGTGGTGGTTTAAGCAATTCAACTGTGATTTCTAAATATCTACTTAGTTATGGTTGTACTCCCTTATTTGTTCCCTTTATATATGGATTTATGGCTATGTTAAATTTATGGCTATGTCTGATTACGTCCCAAGTGCAGAACAATCCAAACATAAACTTCAAATTCAAAGGCAAATTTAACCCTACTATCCAAATGAGGAAATTTGTTGCATCCAGGGGTGAATACAAAAGGTAACGATACAGAAAATACATAAAATAAGGTAATGAACTAGAGAAAAACTACATACCGTCATGGTATACTCATGGTACTGTGTCCAGTATCTCTCTCTCCCTACCAGCTGGCTTCTCCCTAAATACCCATCATCTCTAAATTAACACTCCTCTCCTATCAGCTCACACATGCTCACATGCACAAATGTCATGTACCTTATTTAAAATAAGGTCATTATACAGCTGTGCTACTGATGTCAGTTTGCTTCTAATAAATCTTGATTGATTTTCTGTCTTTATATGTGCATATTCCCAAACACACAGGTCAAACCAAAAGTTAAAACAAGCTGGACACTTTGGACTTGTTAAAAAGTTGGAGGACCCAATGATCCATTTTAAATCTTTTTAACTGACTCAAGAAAACACATTTGTCGCTGCACTCACACCCAAAGGCGAGAAACAACAGAGCCGCTGAAACTGAAGCCTGTGATTTCATCAAGTGCTACTCTTCATAGCTGCAAGGGGTGTAGGATACTGATTTTGTGAACACAGGAACAGTAGCCAGAGGGATTTTCCATGTATAGGGGTACATCTCCTATCTTAGAATTGTCAGCACTACTACAAAATGAAGCTCATTTATTTGTAAAAGTTAGAGTAAACACTTCGGCCCACAGAATCAACCTTTAATTCACTCTCAACAAAGCAGCTCCAGAAAGATAGAAGTGAACTGAAGACCTGAATCCTTCGTCATGGAGCATTTTCCCTTTTCTGCCCGTCAGTTATGGAGCCATTAAGTTGTATTAGAATTTGTTATTTTCAAATTTTATGTGCATCATTGGAATTATTTGCTTGGTTTTGAATCACAGATTGCTTTTACTGTTCAGAATAGTTCAGATTTCTGTTCCTTAAACCTTTACGGTTCATTTGGGTAATAGGCAGAGTAGGCATTTCATTATTTTTGATTTGCTGATGTGTGCAGTGTAACCTTATGCCATCCATCATCTTTGTGATTCCTCATTAGTTCCTAATTCCCTTCTTCATCACAAAAATATAATGGACAGAGGCTGTTTATAATAAATCAGGCTCCTGAAGTTACCAGCAGAAAACAACATTGGACAGAAGAGCAGGGCAAAGTTTACAAGGACACCTAGTTTTGGCTCCCATATACAAAAATACTGCCAAAAGAATATTGACATATATATCTTCACTGTCATATCAAAGTTTACTTCACTCATACATCAATTTTTATATAAAGTCTCAGCAGAGAGCGGCACGTACAGTACCTGAACACCTATCTAAAATTGACAGATGTATGCATTATAGTGGAAGGATTTATTTCACCTAAGAACTCTGCCTCAAATTACACCTTACTATATTTTAGAGTGCCACATTTGTGAGGATTACTGTGTCAGCACCAGCCTGAGAGTATCAATTATTTTCAGAGACACTTAAGTGAGTGAATTGACCATTTATAGAAAATGGTTCTATCTGGCAGAAAAGGCTCTGCTCTTAGAGAGAGGGAGCTCTCAAATAATCCATGCTAGTCCCCCTCCTCTCCTTTTACAATCAAATACATGAACCTAATGTCTAAATCATGAATATCAAAAATTATAGCATACAAGGAGGAGGTTGGGGTAGTGGAAGGGGCTGCAGCAGCAAACAGCATGAGCGAATCAGCAGAGAAATTGTGAGAAGAGGTCTGGTTATATTGTACCATGGTGTACCACGGCATAATTGGATGTCAGGTGCTAGCCAAACAGCTAAGGAATGAACCAGGGATGAAGCAGCAATCAGCTAATGCATGCGCAAACCTCTATGCTTGGCCTGAACTGACGCTATGCTCCATTATCGTACACAGAAAAAGCATAGTGAGCATGAAATCATCAAAATCCATTAAAGGCATTTTAACACTCTTCTCAAAACAGGTGTGGCTCTGGCAGATGTGTTCAAAATAATACACACAAACATACATACGGTACAATGGTACGTACCATCAACACAGGAGGGCATGGCCCGAGTGGTGCCGGCAACCTGTCCAGGGAAGCAGGAACATTTGACAGTCTGAGATCTCTCCTCGATCTTGTTCTTGTTGCAGCAGCGATGAGCAGCGATCACCTCGCACGTCCCTGCCTTCACATGCACTGCAAAACAGAGAGAGAAAGAGAGAAAAATCACTCATTACACTTCTTGCTCTAATTTTTAATGTGTCTAATATCGAATATAAACAAGTAAGACAGTTTTTAATGTGATCTAATATCAAATAAAAAAGAGTAAGAAAGTAGACAGACAGATATTTTTGTGATGACATTAGCCTGGTTCCAGACTTATGAATAGCTGGCCACAACTCAAGATTGGAAGAACAATCGAGCCAATCACAGCTTTGTTGTTGGGATTAAGAATGAATGCATCATCTTGAGCATCCTGTGCCAGAACCAGAAAAATAGCAGAATAACATAAAAATTACAGATACAAATAACAAAAAAATTGCCACAAAAATGGTGACACGTGACATCAGTGCAGATATACAGCTTGTTGTGAGTGGACTTAAATAAATCGCAATACTTAAATCAACCTTGACAAGCCAAAAGTATGTCAGTCGTCCCCATCCCCAAACAGAAAATGCTAATCTGAACGCAACGATAAGTGAAATGGCAATTGAGTCTGATTATCAGACTCCTTTACTATGAAATGAAGCATTTTATGTATTCTCATGCTTTATTTATGCACTGATGTGTGCAAAAACACAAGCAAAACTATGCACACATGTAAAATGTTGGCTTACAGACACTCACACACAGTGACTCACAACCACAGCTTCTCTGGAAGTCCCAGTTTTTACTACACGGCTGCTGAGCAGCAACTACTCCTTCACTAAGAGGATCTGTGCAGAAAATACATGTTAAGTCGCTTGTAGCCCTTCTTCAATACACAGGGAATAAAATAGTAACTCGGTAATTGAAAGAAGGAAAAACAACCAATGTTTGTATGAGAATATAGTATAGTATAACATTTCAAGTGAGAATTAGTTGCAGTACTAATGAAGCGTAGATGTGGGAAGCCCCTCTACTACTTTCACTATAGCTACCATTTAGGGTGCACATGTATACGCACACTTCAATCAGGCGGCCCTGTGGTTAATTAACAACAAGTCCACCCCAAGCATAGAAGTCCCTTGAGTCAGCTAAGAGAGTGGGAACAAAGAAATCACACTACATTTGAAGATTTGTGATGTAAACACATGCCCCTTTCATACCAGCCTTTCATCAAATACATGAAAATGTCAAGGACAAACAATAAGCCTCGTCAGGAGCGTTGTGTGCAAGAATGCAGTGAGCGTGCGTCTGTGTTACACTCAAAATGCGTGATCACTTTGGTATTTATTTGTGGAATTATTGGTTATATATTAGTACTATTATTTTAAGTATTGTTGAGTACTTTATTTTTGCTGGTTGTAACAAGCAAAACATTTCAGTATTGAGATTGAGACCCAAAGTAATTAATTTCACATCTCTTGTGAGAAGAAGCCTTAGTTTATTAGGAAAGAGAAGAGTGGAACCAATGAGCCCAGGTTTCCTAGGGTGAGGGTTTCCACCCTCTCCCCAGAGGAAAACTTTGAAGAGAAATGCATGTTTCGTGTCTTCATTCCTTTGAACATTTTATCTGTTTTTCAGGTCATTACACTGTGAAAATCACAAAAAAAAAACTACCTAAAAACTACCTACTTCCTAAAGCTAAAGTTTATGTAGCACAAGTGTGATGAGTTTTGTTAATGGATTTGAATATTCAGTATCGGGTTTAAAAAGTGTGAAAGTGTAGAGTTGCGTATTGCAGCATTCTTAGAAAAAAAAAAGAGAAAATGGTGACTGTCACGTTATGAGCTACAGACAGCATTCACATTTCTATGGGTCCCTGAACACATTATTAGCGTGATTGTGTACATTGAATAGCAACATTTTCAATGCTGTGGGCCTAAACACTCGACAGATATATTGAATAAGGTTATTTCTGTTGATTGGATGCTTATAAGATTTGTGAACAAGTTCTTTGCAGAAATGCACTTAAATCCCCAATTTTGTGAGTTTGAATCAAACTGATAATATAAGTTAATTAACATTCCTTATGTGACGTGTTGAATGTTTTGGAATGAGAACCATCTTAAACTACTAAAAGTAGGTTAAAGTGAAAGTATGTTGATTTATGTTGCTCAGTGAATTAATAGTATATGTAATGTGTAACTTCTAGTGGATCTAATTGCATCATGTGATAGTAGCCATGGAACCAGTACAGATGCTGAAAAGATGGACTTGAACAAACAGTAATGTTCATTTGGTTTAAAGAGTGTGGTGGAACTGACAATGAGTTGAAAGAAAAAAAAAAACATACTAATGTACCTTATTGAAACAAGGCAAGGACAGTGAACCAAACAATGGACACTGAAACAAAGAGACACTAATGCACTAGGGAAAGTTTTGAATATTTATTTCATGTTTTCAAAATTTTGAAATAAACAACATTAAAATTGGGAAGAGAAATGCCTTCATTCCTTTGAACATTTCATCTGTGTTTTTCAGGGAAATCATTTGTTACTGGGGTTCTAGCCTTGGGAGCCATAACAAGTATGCGTGTTTGTGTGTATACATGTGCATATGTGTTTAGGGTTGTTTTTGTGAAAGTCAAAGTCTGGTGTATGTGCGTCTTTTCACACTGAAGTTACTGCCATTTCCATTACAAAAGAGTCCGCCCACAATACAACAAAGGGTGCACACTGCATGGCAATGAAAACTAAAGCAGCAAACAATGACTGTGCTCTGTCTAAAGAGTATTTAAAAGTGAGGCACGCTGTACTGAAAGACCCAGTATGAATATGTTAAACAGACTAACAGAGATTTGAAAAGTTCTTAATTTGCTCAGTTAATGAGAAAAAGACAAAGCAGGAATCCTGCAAAGCCCAGTTCAATTAATATCTCGGTGAAAAGCACATTTTAATATCTCACCCGCTGTTTGTGTCTCTCATCGTTCTTTCCTCTGATTTCCCTTTTTCCCCACTAGCAGTGGGACCAAAGGATAGTGATGTTGGTTGATTGATGTGTCCGTCTGTCTGTCCATCTATCCAACGCTTTGGTCCACAGCTAGATATCTCAACAACTACTGGACAGATTGCCACGATATTCGGTGTGTGTATTTATGCTCCATCAGAGAACGATTCCCAGTGATTCTAATGATCCCCTAACGTTTCATTTAGCATCGCTATTAGGCAGAAAGTTCCATTTGAATAGAAGAAATATCCACATGTATTGAGAAGATTGTCAGGAAGTGTATTGTGCAAATTCATTGTTCCCAGAGGATAAGAGCTTTACATTTTGGACACCCTATGAGCTTTACTTTACGACCAGCATCACGTCAAATGGTGAACTACTCACATTACTTTATTTACTGGCTGTAATGCTGTGAAATTAGAGGATGAAGCATATTGACCATGGTGACCCCTTGACCTTTTCTCTATTGAGAAAATTTCATTGCCATGAAATTTGCTCAATATTGACTATATTGACTACTTACTGACAGCATGTGATGATCTAACCTGTTAACTGTTACACTGTTACACCAAAATGACTGTACACTAGATACTGCATAATGTAGTAAAGTGAGTCGACTGACATTTGCTGAGCACATTTACGCTCCCCAGAGGAAGAAGCTTTCAGAATTTGTTCTTTAGTTCATCCTTAGTTCACTCTGACATTTTTATCTCCTTTTGTGGTGAGACTCAAAGATTAGCACTATCAATAGTGTAGTATGTCATTCATTCCAGTCTTGTACCTTGGGTTAAAATGAGCATTGCAGCCTAGAGTTTTAGTTTTGTTTGTTACTCATACCTCTTTATTACTCACATATATCTTTGCACTATTCTAATTGACTTTTTTTTTCTTATAAGCTTTTCTGTGAACCCTTTTGGCAGACACACCACTCAGGAAAATCAACACAAACAGAGTAAACACCTTAACCCAACCCCTCCAGCAGGTACACTATGGCCCTTTTTTTTAGCTTCAGCACCTGCAGTAGTAATTGACTCAATATTAGTAAGACAGGCAGAGCGCTGAGCTGAGCCTAGAAGAGAAATGATGAGGCGAATTGGGGGAATTTTACTGGAGGAATGTAAAAGTTCATTGTGACTTGATTACACGTTAATGTTAATAGATGCCAGTAAATGTCCTCAATGTGGTAAAATAAAGCTCTATGACAGGATGGTTCAGTGATTATTTTGAAAAGCTTTAAATTGTTCTGTTAAGTATTACTTTCACTTTTAAAGGAGAAGTGATACATTGGTTCAATTACATACTTTGTTTGTCTTGCTTTATTTTATGCACACACTCATTTGCTGCTTTTTTTAACCTTTCTTTATTCAGGGAAGTTTCACTGAGAAACTTTTGCCTCTCTTTTGCAGGGATTCCCTGATCACATCCACATAGTTAAACACATTCACACCTCGAAGCTGCCCAGTACAACCACAGTCTGACCTGTTGACCACTGAGCAGCTCCACAGGAGCAGTTTTGGGTTAAGGACCTTGCTCAAGGGCACCTCAGTGGTGGTAATAAGGGAGGGGCAAGCATTGCTTTTTTCACTTTCCCCACCCAGATTTATCTTGCCAGTCAGGGGATTGAACTGACAACCTTCCGGTCACAAGCTAACTTTTCTAACCTTTAGGCCACCACTGCCCAGCTGGATCTGTTTAAGATCTCCACCAGGCAACTCTTAAACCATTACTGGTACAGTAATGGTTTTAAAATCTCTGATTATGCACTTAGTTGCCCAGACAACAAAAATGAAGACACGGGAAAATGAGCTCTGATGCGCTACTGGCTAAAATTGTTTGATTATTGTAATTTCTTTGATAGCTGCTATTTGTGGGATATACAAAATGCAGCCAATGGTAGTCATCATCTGCCTGAGGTCTGGTTTTGGTTTTAATCCTCCAAATCAAAAAAAAACAAAATTGCTAAAACACTATCTGGGCCCAACTTAGTTATTATGGTATTTTTTAAAGGATGCCTCACTCACAGTGCCAAAAAGGTTGTATTAACAATACTGATTTCACATGTGATAAAATGGAAAATGGCAGTATTCGTCCTCATGTAGGTTCATGCTGCTTCAACATTAATCTCAATATGTTCCATTTTTCAACAACGAAAACAATTCTGTTTGTGGTGGATTTGTACTTAATATTTTTAAGGATCATTTTAAGAATTTTTATGATGGTGATATTTGTTCCAGTAAACCTCTCTGGTTTGCAATAACATAATGGAAGTCATAATGGAAGGCTCCTGAGACAGCACATCATTTCAAACAGTAATTTTCTTCCATGGTTTGACCTGTTCCCAAAAGAGGATTTAGGAGTTGGACTTAACATCGGAAGAGATTTGATTTGAGAGTTAATAAATTGACAGGACAAAGACAGAAAACACAAACCGTGTTTGCTTTTCACTCTTTTGTTGAGGGCTGCTCTCTTCTTCCATCACCCTCACTTTCGGAGGAAGAGGTACAAAAGAATAGATATGTTTTTACCGACATCATGCTGTAATCAGTATGTGATACCCTGTATGTCTGAGCTTCTTGCAGTGCAGAGAGCAGCTGCTCATGTTGGCAATGTTGTTGTAAGTTACTGCTGCTATTCCTTCAAGCCCCTACATCTATCATCACCTTCTATTGGATAGCATTTTTATATATGCCTCCAAGATGTATCAGATAAGAGATTTTAACTCTTTTACAGGAAGCAAAAAGCAATTTGGGGATAAAATCCATAAAACAGCATTGTGTGACAAATATCTAACATATAATAACAGAGAGCGGCTCAGTACTCACAGGGAAATGGCACTGACAAGGCATGTGCATATGTGCTTACCATGTTTAGTGTGCTCTCTTACTCTGTAATACAGAGGAAGTTGTCAACACTGTGAGGCTGTGTTGTGCTGAGATGTTAATAATTACCAATCTGCCAGAGTGAAGCAGGGGCCCACAGACTCCAATAAACTCTAATAAATACTCAGCTAAATTAGGCATTATTCACACATGACATACAGAGAGGGATGCACACAAAAATATTCACATTAAATACACACACAAAGAATTTATTTCAACACTATGTAATAATTTGTGTACGCTATATGAACAACGGTAAACACTAAGACAGGTCACAGTCTCTAAAGTTATAAAAATTCACTGTTGTGTGCGTGTGTGTATACTTGTATTACTCATGTTGTGGGGACATTCATCTGTTTACACACTTTTGGGGACAAAAAGCAAGTCCAAATAACAAAAATCATTACATTTTAGGGTGAAGTTAAGGTGAGGGTTAGGGTTAGGATTAGGATGAGTCCCCAGGAAATTGATGTAAGTCAATGCAACGTCCTCTGAAGTGATGTGTGTGTGTGTGTTCAAAAAGAAAAAAAGTGTTTAGTTCAGTCCTACGAGGTGAGCAGGTTTACTGTAAGTTCTCAGCAAAGACAAAACTCATCTTTTTCCACTCGTCACGTCTGTGCTGCCTGCCCATCCTTGCAACCCTCTTCCTATTTCATAAATGGCGCTTACCTTCCCCACAATCTTTTTTCCACCCTTGCACACTATCCATTTCTACTCTCCTCCCTTCTCCTCCTCTTTCTCCCCCTTTCTCCTCCTCATCTTCTTTGTCTGTCTCACCTCGTCCCACTGCTATTTCATAAATGACGCCTCCTTTTCTCAATCTCTCTTAGCCACTCCAGCGCTCAATTTTTCCTCTGCTCTCTCTTGCTCTTAGCTCAGCATGGCAAACTCAGCAGGGTAGTAAACCATTATCCTCAATCACAGACCTTAAATCAGAGAGTTTTTACACTTTCTATAATGTGTTCTCCCTCTCTCTCTGTCTCTTTCTCTGCCTGTTGATGCCTCTCCCTCTCAAAGCCCCCTCCCATCTCTCTCTGTGGCATGAGGACTTGTTATCCCTGCCTCTCTTAACACAGCAGTGGCTGTTAACCCCATTTACTAAGGATGACATGCTACTGACAGACTAACAGATGGACAGATTGCCCAGACTCTGAACAACCATAGTCTGTGTGTGTATGTGTGTGATTTCGTTGACACACACAAAGCAGTGGGATAGCTCTCTAGGTCCCAGTGATGTACTTCTTTCAAATGTCAATCCTACCACTGGGGGCCTCTCTCTCTCACAGACACACATACACATACTGTATATAGGCACACACAAATGCAGTGCATTTAGTATTAGGAACCTGCAGAAATGCTAAATAACACAACAAAAATAGGACTAAATCTTATTTCAGTGTCCAATGTACATACATCCAGTTGTTTCACATCTGTCAAATGTTGACACAGTTGATACAGATGAATCTGGCAGCTGATTTATGTGTTGCACTCTCAAGCGCCCCCCCGCCATTACTGCGGTGGCAGGGTTGAACTGAACACGTTCACACTGACAGTAGAAGCAGAGATGTTTGGGTTAATCATGGCCACCAGTTGCCCCCTCCGACAGATGAAGGGGGAGAGGTATTCAGTCTCCAACTATCAATTAATTATGATGCAGGCTTTGTGAAGAAAATAACATTAACGTGTTTACATACTTTGTACTACATTATAAATTTCTCAAAAGAATTTCAGTACAAAGTCAAGAAATTGCGATACAGAAATGCATTCCTGTGCATGCGCAGTGGCATGTGCCTTACACAGAACTTCTCTCCGGAGACATTTTACATCACATTTTGTCATTTGGCAGACGCTTTTATCCAAAGCAGCTAACAACTGAAAACATGATCACTGTTATTAGTCTTTGGAGCCATTTCTAAACAAACCAACGTGACCATAATCTTTGTGGTGAGGGCACATGTCACCCAGTGCAGCAGTGCGGTTTGGTTTTTGGACAATAACAGGTCTACAGCACAGAGGAATAATATATATCAGGCTTTGGATACACACAATACTTGTAAGTAGAATAAATTCATTGTTGGTTTGGCTCAGCATGATTTCTGTCATTGTAATCAGAAGAAATGCAATATTTAATAAAAACACACACACAATAGCCTATTTTAAAAGTGGGATTTTGGTCAGGAAACATAGTATCAAGCTAGCAAGAGATAAGTGGGATGGTGGCTCATGTGTAGGCAGATAGCTCAGTCTTTAGCAGTCCCTGATTGGTGTTGGAAACATGAGTATTTCATGGAAATTTATGAAAGTAAAATGGATTTCATGGAGCAGAGACTTGTGACTTTTGACTATATATTCAACATATAACCGGTGCTACAGGATCTCCTAGACAGATTTCTTGGCAGAAGTGAAATTCTTCATAAACATTACAGTGATATATGCAGATTTACTAGTGAGGTGCCACCGCAGTAATGGGGACTCTCTTCCACCTGTGACCTCGATTCCTTTTTAGGCCAATAGGCCAATTGAAGTGAGTCCATGTGGTGCTTTTGCATTAAGTTAAACCTTTACAATATAATTGGTGCTGTTGACCAACTTCAAACCGTCTTTATAGTACTAACCTTTGAGGAATAGAAAAATCATACATTATTATGTAGCATATAAAACTCTCCTCTACAGAGTGAGAAACATCACCAGCTTTACTCTTTGTGTCTCTCTTTATTTTGCCACGAACAAAACTAGCCACGACCAAACGCAGGCATTGGACAACCTGCAGGTAGTCACTATGTCACCAAGCCTCCATCATCATCTATTTTGTGATGACATGCGTATGAATTTTGCTTTGCCACTTTCTGATCTGACCTGGTACTAAGCCGATCATCTTTGGCAGCTTAAACTCTGCCAGCAGTCCACTCTCCTCTCTGTTGTGTTTTCTCCAACCAGTTGGATGGGATGTTAAAGCCAACTGACCACCACACACATTTACAAATTACTCTTTGAATTATCTCAATCCATTCATCTGTTAGATCCAATATATATAAAAATATATTTAAAACCCACAAAGAGTCATTTAAAGACACTGTTTTTGTTTCATGTGTGCAGACAGTTAGCCAGGTGCAGCTAGGTGCTAATGTGAATGTGGCACCCAAAGTAGGAAGCTGAAGACACTTTTCCATCATGTTTGCTGGGTTAGCAGCTTTCATTAGAATGAATGAGCCAACATGTTTGGATTCCTCATCAATGTTGTGCAAAGCAGCCAGCCCTTATTAAAGTGATAGTTGCATTGGGTTGTAGATGAATGAATTCTTTACTAGTAGTACAATTTCTTGACAGTTTCTAAGCACCGCAGTTCAAATTGGCTCATTTTTAAAAACACATACAATAAATAGACGCACATTCAGGGCCAAGTGAGTGTGTTGCCAAAGCAGCGACAGAAGCTGACAATCCCTTATCAGGTCTGATTGATGTACTGGCTCATTCATACTTTTACAGTTGATAAATACATTTATTCTGACTACATTTCAAATTAATTTGTATATTAAAAATGCAGTAGTAGAAATATACAATAAACAGGCCTGACCTACTGGCCCAAGTCTAAGTAACTGACAGAAGGAAATGTCTGCTTCAACTTACTAAATGTATCCATGGTGAATGTACATTAAATGCATTATATAAATTACATATTTAGTATGTATAAATATTTAAGCGTTTCCTTAAGGCCCAAGGTCTTCTATTCACAAAGAGCATAGTTTGAAATGGAAAATGAGTTGAGAATGCTTGCCAAGTTAATTAGATTACAATGTACGTTTCTTGGTGCATGTGTGTGTGCCCATCAGTGCATGTACGTTCATGCATTTGTGTTAATAATTAGATTACATTGGCCTCTGAGATGGCACCATTCCTTATGAATCGTAAACACAGAGCAAATTAAAATTCTGTTTAAGAGCCTGCCAAGAAAATTAGCATCGAGAGAAAGGGAGGCACGCACACTCGACCACCACTTTCTTCACTTTCCTCAACCCTGTTTTATATTCTCCCCCATGTCTGAATGACTGCTGCATGTTTACAACTCTTTTCCACCTCTCTTCTCATCTACTGCCACGCCATCTCTACGCAATGCTTATTAAGAGAAGAGGGATAAAAGGGTACACAACAAGTACACGAGACAAATGTTTCTCTAATGTTGTTTGAGATATAGTTAAAGGTACCATAACTAGAAGCTTTTTTCAATCTTCCATGGATTCCTTTTGGATATGAACATAACATTAGCAGTGCACTTCCTGAACTGTATATCTACTGTATGCTCACATTGTATGAGGAGACTCTTCTCACATACTAATGTCCCTCTGTTAATATAACCCTTGAAACAACAGGGGGTAAAAAATGAGGATAAAAGAGCCGAAGGATGAGCATTATGACTAAAAATAGTACCTCTTTAGGTTTTGGAAGATGTTTACATCTCATTATGCCTTTTATCTGTTTTCTTTTTTAAAGATCTTCTAGCTGGAACAATATTTTTTGACTAACCAGCCTTTAATACATGTTTTTTTAGGCAAAAGAGAATCAGAATAAAATACAGTCAAAATAACAGGTCTATTTTCCACTTGGGTAGCTCAGAGAACAAGGCAAAATTACTGTATATAACATAAAACTGACTTAATGCTGTAAAGCACCACAAACAACTGTTAAAAACAACCAACAGCTGAAATCATCAAAGCAAGTTGTCAGTTACCAGAACAGGAGGTGATCTTTTTTTCTTGTAAAATTGTTCTAATGTTTCCTCATTTCCAACACACAACAAACTACAATGACATTAACCATCACGACTGACATTTCAGACAACAGAACAATAATTTGAGCACAGCTTGTTCCCCCTTTCTCTCTCTCTCTCAATTTCTCACTCACAGAAAGAAAACACAACCAGCAGAGTCACAGCAGCACAACAAAGTTTCACCACATGGCTGAATTTCTTCCAGTGAAATAAACCTGAAGACAAAACATGTGCTTGCAACTACTGAAACTGAAAGAAATAGTGGACTAACAGTTCCAAATCCCCAATTTGTTGTAATGCCAGTGCTGGTCATAGTTTAACTAAATGTTTTGGTGGTCAGCAGTACTGGACTGCACAGGCCCCCTTTCACATATAACAACATCAAATTAAATGACAAAATACATCTGTTGCATCCAGAACATCCCATATAAGCATTTTTGGATCTGATACCTCCATCAGCAGGATGACCTCATTTGGAAACAGACTTTCTGATCTCACACTGTTATGGTTAAGGTTTGGTTAGGGGAAACATCTTGGTTTGGGTGAAAACAACTACCCCGTTAGAGGATAGAGGACCTTTATTGTCATGGTTACAAAATTAATCACTTGGTTAAGGTCAAGAAACGATGGTCAAAATGGTTAAAAGACACCAACGTTTGGTTTCCAAGTCACTTAGATGTTTGGTCTCCTGTGTCAGAGTACAAAGTACATTTTGTTGACCCTTCAAACCACCCCGACCTCCTTCTTCTGTGGACTTTGCGGCTCTATAAAAATTTAACACTACTTCCTCCTTGACAGACAGGGCTCTAAATCATAAGGCCGCTCGAGGGCTTGGCAATTAAGCATAAATATATGTCATTATAGGCCATTTGCTGAAGTGACAAAATTATCAAGAATAAAACTAGATATGTAAATCAAAGCTGGACTTGCTGAACTATGTCATAGCTGAACTAGCACTGAAAGAACTGAGGAAGTCAATCAAAATTAAAACATCAGCCACAGAGTCTGCGTAAAAAATAGCAGGTTTAGCACAGACTGCAGACTCTACACGGTATTCTCCCACACTGTCCTAACGCACAGCATCTCAACTCAGCGTCCTCTGAGTGAGTGAACGAGTGAGTGACCACATTTGGAAACTGTTTGGCTCACAGCATCAGTTCCTCCTCACAATGTGACAAAAATAAAGAGTGAAAGAGAGAAAGATTGTGCTCGTCGGAATGTAGATTTAAAAGGAAAAACAAAATACCGTAGGCGTCCACACAGAGGGGGATCATCCCTGTCAGAAAATATGCCTCGCCAAAACTCCCACAACCCATTTAGACAACACTCACTGCACAGAAAACAAAAACAACATTATCAATTACACTCAATCAATTTTTTGTTCAGTTGTGTGAAACTGGCTCTCTTTTACCTTAACAAAGTGATAATTTTGTCATTAAGAATTAAGCTGACCGGGACCATCTGTAACACGCTCCATCCAACACCTATCCACCCACCCCATCGCTGTACTGATCATCCTCGCAGTGTCTGCTACTCCCCCAAACCACACCTCTGGTTCTCCTTCACTTATCTCCAAAGCAGCACAGACAAGGGAATTATCTCCCTACACCAACAACACTTCCCTCCTGCTACATCATACAAGATATTAGCTCATGCGACAGGGCGGGCCTGGTGACACATAGCGTGTCCTGACATATTAGTAACCCCGCCACCACCATCGCTACCACCCCACAGCAGACAATTTGTACTAATTTGCGCTTCAGGCCAGATATTAGGGCGGTGAATTGCGTATAAATTGTTAATATGCTCAGATGTATTAACACAGCATTACCACTCAGGCATTAACCTGTGGCAGCGTGTGTGTGTGTGTGTGTGGACCAGGTATTCCTCATGTTGTGGGGACATAGATCTGTTTACACAGTCATGTTGTGGGGACTTGCCTCCCTTATGGAGACAAAAAGCAAGTCCCCTTGATGTAAATCATTAATTTTAGGGTGAAGACTTGGTTTAAAGTTAAGGTTAGTTTAAGATTATGTTAAGGTTAAGGTAAGGGTTAGTGGTTATGGTTAAGGTTAGGATAAGTCTCCAGGAAATTAATATAAGTCGATGAAATGTCCTCTGAAGTGATGGAAACATCACGTGGGCACACACACCTTTTAAACCCTGTGTTAATTGTTAACTGCTGACTGGAGGTGACTTTTCACGAGCCCTTGGGGAATGTCCAGGTCTCGTTACTCATCTGTCCCACTTTTGCTGCCTCCTTCCCCTCCCACTCTGTCTGAAGTTAGGAACCTGCCCAGTGCACGGGAGTATTTGCATTGTTTTTCTCCTCCTCCAGCGGTTTCTCATGTGCATTGTTGTGAGGGAGCTCAGAGCCATGCCAGTCTCCTTTTATTTCTCTGACTGAAGCTCTCTGTCTTTCTTTCTTTGCCTCTTTCAATCCCTCTTTCTCCTTCTCTGTGTCATTCAGGAAAACCAGTATATAGCCAGAAATGTAAGGATTGTGTTCATTCCAAACCCCCCCACCCCCCCATCATCCTCCGTTCTCTTTGTCAGTGAGTGAACGGAGAGGAGAGATCTATAGCATAGCAGCCATGTTGATGAGGATTTTATTCTGTCTGAATTCTTTCCCCGTCAAAGGAATAATGACGGACACTCGTAAACGTCAAGCCCTGCGTATTTCACTTTAACAGGTGTGTTAGTGTGCACACATACGTTAGTATGTTCGTGTGAGTTATGGTTGTTTATGTCACTCTGTTGTAGAGGTGTCGTTTCACAGATCTAGATAAATGGCTTGCCATCACCCTCTTTGCTCTCTGTGAATGATTGGACAGTCCCATATGTTACACCACAAACACACTACCAGCACACAATGCTCCTGTCATCTGCAAACCTCCAAAGTCCAATGTTTACTTTTTTTGGAACTGAAGGTTTTTTTAGAGAAGGAAAAGAATTCAATTGCAATTTTTTTAATTGGAAATATTTTTTTCCAATAATGACTCCAGAATCAGGTTTACATGACAAACTATAAGTTGAAGACTAACAGTCAGTAAACTCTCTCATTGCCAAATCATTGCAGTTTTGTGGTTATACAATCAACATTCAGGCACAGAGATTTAAGTCTGATTGTTAAGAGCACACCTACATCTGCATCTACAGCTCAGTGTATGCAATCTGATCACTGTAAGGGGTCCCTCTCATCAGTATTTATAACTATGACATTTTGGACCAAAATAAACTTATTTCAACGGAATTGCTGCAATCAATGGATCTGTTTGCGAAGGTGACCTCAGTTGTACTTTCTGCTTTTACTTACGATACAATGTGACGAACTTTGACATGCAAATTTGCACTGTTGACTAAATGCAAACCTTGATAGTGCTGATCTTTGAGGAAACAGAGTAAATAGTAAAGTCCAAAATGGAGGAGGCTATATATATCATATTAGCTGTGTCAAACCATCAAAATTGTTCTGCTGAATGAAAAGTGATGCCACTAGAGCTTTCTTCCTCGTATCCATTTTGCCACCATCGACACCGGCCACAACCAGCAGCAGCCACTGCATGTAGTCACTACGTCAGCAAGCTGGAAGCATTAACATACGGATGCATTTGTGGTGCTACATACTGGTGTGACTGGGTACTAACGCCTTGAAAACAAGTCATGCAGATCAATTTTGCAGGAAATATTATTGCAAAATTGGAACGGGAAAAGAATCAACAGCCATAATGAATTGAAGAGCTGCAGGCTTCAACTAATCAGCTGCTGATGAACAAATACTGTTGCGCATCGTAATTACTATACTTTTATTCAATAATTTCCTTAACAGTAATAGATCAAGACAATGCAGCATCATATTTTGTCCTTTTCTCATGTTTGGATCTTGTCTACAACTTAAACTATTTGAATATGCTTATTGGTTTCCCACAGGAGAAAAATAAATGTCTTTCTCTCCTCCCCTCCTAAATTTAAAATATATTGTTCATAGTTAACGCCGCAGTAGACCTTAAACGAATTAAACAAATTGCAGCTCATGTGGAATCAGCACCTTAAGAATCAACGTACAGCAGTATTGTATCAGGAGGTCCCTGCCAATTTCTGTCTCTAATTGTTTACGCAGTCCTGTATAGATTGAGCACGTTTGATGACTCCGGCGAAAATAAAAACTAATTTCATTTCCCTCATGGCAGATACACACATCATCGTCAGAAGATAAGTTATTACATTTATGTGTATACCTGACAGAAGCAACAGAAGAACACAGCAAACACCCAAATGTTCATTACGTTGGAACATTATTACTCAATGTATTACTTTGATAATGATGCTTAATTCATATTTCAAACACCTTTATTGGTCATTGAACATTGTCATGTGGTCTGATGAGCTTTGTGATTGGTGCATTAAGCCCATCTCTTCTTAAAGCCTCTCTTCCATTGTGTCAGCACTTTCTCTCTAACTGCATTCATCAGGACAGATCATTACATCCTTCCACTCCTCTTCTCTCTTGCCGTCCTCTGTCTCTCATCCCATCCCTCACTACCAAATGAAAGGGAAACCCTGGTGCGTCTGAGGCTGGCTGGCAGCAGAGCCAGAGGTAGAAAGATGAGAAGAGAGAAAGGAGGGGAGATGAAGGCAAAGGGGAGGAATGAGAAAAGAGGGAGAGAAGAGAAAAAGCACAGTCTGCTCTGACTGTAAATGGTGTGAGAGAAGACGAGAGTTTGTGATGAAGGGATGATTAGTCTCTGTTAGGACTCTGTGGGAAGGAAACTGAAGAACCACCATGGTTAGGCTATTAGTACGCAGCATGATAAAACTTCATCTCCAAGTCTGACTGCTGCAACTTTCAAAATCCCACTGATACCAATGTGTCTGAACAATCACCCACTGTATGCTCAGTGCCAATTGGTACATTTCAGTTGACATTTTGCTCCCATTTTCTCCCTGTTCATTTGTTTTTAATGTTGACAAGCACTGATTTTTGTCCATCAGTGGTTATGTTGAAACCAGCACCTCACACAGAGTTTGAACTATGACACACAAAATCATGAGAGAGAGAGAGATTTCTTAAATAGCTGCTCATTTAAGAAATAATGTTTGTTTATATTCTTGGTAATATAACTGCAAGGCGAAATAATACAGGAAGCAGAGAAGGAGGGATTGTCCACTGCTGCTGTTAAAGGCTGCGAGTAAATTTCATCAGGAAAAATCCTGTCTGACTGCACGTTATTACTGTTTTTTGCCCACTAGTGATTATGTTGTAAACACAAGCTAAAAGCATTTGTAAAAGCTTTGCATTTCAATTATTGGTTCGCTTTGTCCACATAGGGCATCTCTTCTTCCTATAGACATTTTGACTTGTCAAAGCAGTAAAAGCTCAGTTGTAAATAATAACAGTAATGATGGAGCCATTATTAATGTTATTAACTCCATTTGTCCTTTTTCTTGCTTTGACAAGTCAAAATGTCTGCTGTGAAAACGGTCTATTGGCTTTAAAGCCCCCTTTACATTGCCTGATTAGACTCTTCTGAGGAATGTGTGCATGTGATTGACATCATCACTCTCCAGTTAGTGTTGTTGCTCATGTTAGGGCAGGACAATTTACACCTTTATCATTCTTAGTACATAGAGTTTGGTGATATGACGTAATTCCCAGCATACTCCTGACACATCTTCCACCTGACTACAAGTCTAATTAGGCAGAGTAATTAAAAACATCTCTGTGGGTGTGCTGAGCCTTTGAAGGCCTAATATGCCCTTTTTAAACCCACACAGGTGTTTTCACTTACTTGACCTGATAACAGTAGATCTCTTCCCAGTACTAAGTAAGCATACATAGAGTATTGTATATCAATTGTGCTTGATTGACATCTCCCTTACTCTCTTGTTGCACCTTTAAGGCAGAACAACTTCCAACATGGCTCCACCCAATTTTAACCTGAGCAGATGTCTCATCAGCAGAATAACTGAAAGTATCTTTGTGGGTGTGCGCAGCCTTCAAAAGAGACAGGACATTGCCCAAATACTGTACCTTTTTGCATATCCCTTTGACTCTCACAGCTCCACATTTTGGAAATATTTCATTTTTTGTTAAAGAAAATAACACGAGAAAAGGTTGCAGCACAGCAGATATTCTGTATTTGCTTCAGGCGGCTTGTATAATTCACTTCAGACTCACCAGGGGAGACATTAAAGAACTCATTGGCAGAGTTTCAGTTTGAGAGAAAGAAAAAAAAACACTTAGGCTATTTATTTCATACACATTTCAAGGTTTCTTCAGTTTTCTTAACAACAGCATTTGTTATTTTTTCAGTAAGGTACAATCTTTAAACATTGCCTCAGGGCTACATTGCTTACATATTTATCTCTGTGTACGCAAATGCCTGTATGTTTATCCTTAGTCCTGTCTCTCTTGCCACATCTTATTTACATAAAAAAGAAGGACGGTGTTGTGAGATCCCCAGATTTTGGTTATTTGTTCGTAACACTTATCAGCAAAAAAACACTTTCCAGACAGGTTTTGCCAAAGGAAAGGGATTTTTTTAAATCTATTGACGACGTATGTGTAATTTAAATTTCAAAAGAGCAATTTCTTAATTAACATTTTGAAGAGGCAAGTTTTTTTCTTAATTATCGAGGAGGCATTTCCCTATTAATTAGGTTACCTTGCACTTCACATGTCCTTGTAATTGCAAATTTTGTTGGCACACAACCCAACCTGAGCCCAAATGTCGCTGAGTGAAGGTGAAATTCGCGCTGCCATTGCATTTTGGTATTTGTTTGGATGGTAAGATAAGATGGTAAGACAAAGAGGTCACTGTACACCATGAAAAATTTCTTTCTTTCTGGATTGTACAGTTTATAGCGGCCCACGCAATCCTCAAATGAATGGCATCTTCAGTATTGTGACCTCCGTGAAAAGCTGTAACCACAGGTCATCTCAGATCCATTCCTATGGCTGCTGTCTATCTCAAGCACACAGAGTCTTGTATTGATTCTCACAGTCAGTACCTCATGTACTGGCTACAGCATACTTCAGTACAAAGATATTGTATATAAAAACACACACACAAACACACAAAAGCCACACAGAAATGGTCCAAATGGAAGCCCAGTTATTTCTGGGACATCTCTGTTGTAGATGAAAAATAGAAGAATTTCTATTAATCTGAACCAAAATAAGCATAAAACACTCAGTGAGGGATTGAGTGATTTTGCTTTAATGCAGCCCACAGAGTATTTACAGTGGTGTTCTGCTAGGATTAGTTGTGTGTGAGAGGATTAGTGAAGCTGCATTACTGCTGTTTTATTTAACTCACAACAGCAAAAGACTAAAAATAAAAGCCTCTTAACCACATTTAGGCAACATGAGAGGCCAGGCCGGACAGTTAGACAAACATGATGTTTGTGTCCTCTTTAAAGACCTGCGCTGAAAAGGGATGTGAAACAAAACACACACACACACCACACACACACACACACACACACTTTCACACACAGCCAACTCAACTGTACTTAATCTATAATCTAGTAATCTGCTGAAAGTTGCCCTGTGCAGCATATGCTCCGCGTGGAAACACTGTGTCATATTAGTTAAGGCGATGATGCTGGTGAGAGTGCAGCATATGCAGATACTGGCAGGATCAACAGAGTGGGAAACTCACAGAGAGAGGAGAGGATTAATGCAAAAAGACGGTGAAAGAGAGAGAATGAAGAGAGAGATTTGCAGAGGCAGCACATTACCTCTCTCGCTCTCTCTCTCTCTCGCTCTATCTCTCTCTCTCTCGCTCTCTCTCTTTCTCTTTCTCTCTCTGTCCATCTCTCTTTCCTTGCATCAGCATTGATCACAGTACATCAGTAAAGTAAAGAGCACCCCATCCATCAGTGCATGGCTCTGGAGCTGCTGTTAAGAATACTAAAGCTGCTCTTCATGGTGCACGCACACACACACACACACACACACACACACACACACACAAAAGCACAATCATACACAGACTGTTTACTATATCAACATTAGCATAAAACCCACCAAAATAGAGGCACTGCTAATCCACTGAAATTCGACTACATTTGAGACTACATGCTGGGATTGTTCACAATGTATCACCAAGAAATGTTCTCCAATCATATTTTTAGTGTTGCAATCACAGTCGGGTGCAATTTTACATCGATAACAGTGGCGGTCAATTATCTCTGCATGAACCAAACAGAGACACCACTGAAGGTCTTCTTCTAATGGATTGTTTTGGAAGATAAAAGTATAAACTTGTACGGCTACATTTTTCACATATGAAGCTCTTATATAGGATAAGCACTGTATGTTCCATTCATTATTCACACAGCTCCAAGCGTG
Organism: Thunnus maccoyii; assembly: GCF_910596095.1. NCBI lineage: Eukaryota > Metazoa > Chordata > Actinopteri > Scombriformes > Scombridae > Thunnus > Thunnus maccoyii. The sequence goes on from NC_056536.1 coordinate 17,877,413, forward strand.
CCAGCTCTACTGGGAGAACTGCTATTCTACTTTAGATCCAGCCAACAGAAGACAAGCAACACTTGGGAATCATTAACATGTACCTACAGAAGCTATGGGTAAAGAATAGTGTTGCTGGTTTATGATACAAAGCACAATATAATGGCAATAATCCCTCCAAATCATTATCAGGTACAAATATACACATGGCCGAGAAAACAAAAGCTTTGGATGGATTCCTGTCTCTCCTTAAAGCCTGTCTCAAATTTCCAAATGGTTCAAAAGGTAACATCCAGCCATTTGTTCCCTTTCCAAACATCTGGTCATTTGCAGAATCTCCTGAGACTGTATATCAGAAAGTGTGTATATGGGGAATGAAAGGGGAGGGAAATGGGGGCAAAAGGACCCCAAGGAGGCAGAGAAAAACACTTTGATGTGCTTAGAGCTTGGCTGTTTGCAAATTATACAACAACATTCAAGGAGTCGTGTTCTTCTATGTTAATTCTTAACTATCCAAATAATGAATTTCAGTGAAATATATGTGCAGTATGCCTCGATAACAAATCTCCTAGTATGGTTTGCATGTTTTCAGTGTGTCCTCCTGGTGCTCTGTTGTTTTTCCCCATTTGAAACAATAAAATTTCCCATAGGTGTGAATCTGAGCATTAATGTTATATTTGTTAGTCATGTTGATAGAAAGACAGTCTGTCTCTCCACAAACCTCGACAGAATAAGTTAGACAGTGAATAAATTTAAGATAAGACCCCTAAAGCAAAAAGCAGGCAAAAACAGATAATATATCAGTTTCTGAGTATTCCAAAATTAGTTCTCTTCATTTTTGACTTTCTTTTTTGTATTACTGCCCTTATTCTTGCTCATGTCTGCACAGTCAACAAAAGAGAGCTCAGATATTTGATGTAATTTAGGGATTAAAGCACATATTTTATTATAGTTATTTATTTCAATGCTGGCAAAAAAAAAACATGGGGATATAATAAAGCACAGGCGACATGATTCAAAAACTCAAGAAAGAACTAATGAACATAATAACCTATGGTACAGTTTTCAGTTCACTCAAATAATACTGATTCCTTTTACTCCAGACTGTCTGAGTTTGCAAAAATGAAACAAAAGAACTTCACCATTAAACTTCTGAACTATGATACAGTAAATTTACAACCTAGCATCATGTATTCAATCAAATTTAAGATTATGATAAGTAATCTAATAATTAGAAAATGCTAGGTTTTTGTGAAACATAAAAGGCATTTGAATATTTACTTTTTTTTAATTTTATTTTAGAACGGCCCCTAATGATCCCTTTCATTTGTATTTTCTTCTGTTAGGGGGTTAAAACCCTTCTAACAATTCAAACCCTGCGGCTGGAAATGTTCTCGTATTTCTTAGTAGATCTTCAATAACACTATTGTGCATCCAAAATCTATGTAATGTATAGTTTTCTGTCTGAGGGCGTGAGATGAATCAACAACCTTCAAGTCTCAAAGTAAGCTCCTCTGGTCATCCTTGACTCTAATAAAAGGAAATGGTATGTATTGGTCATACATATTTCAGAGCATCTCTCCTTGCTTGCCAAGAGCTTACTTGAAAGGGTGATTCCCATCTCAATGTGACTTTCATGTAAAATAAAGCTAAAAGAACTGCAGACACAGAAATTGGAAATTCAAATGCGTGTATTCGTAAGACTGTGGTTCTATGAATACCAAAGGCGAGTATTGTACAAACACATAAGAACAAAACCGCTGCGCCACCCACCAGGCAAATACCTCTGGAGGACAAATTGGAAATTGAATCATAAACTATAAAGAGCCAAGGTTGAGTTCAGCTGTGGAAGAAAAGAGAGACGAGACAGAGGTGGAGAGGAGAAAAGAAAGAATGGCTGCATTAAATAAAAGTTTGCTCTTTCTCTCCTGCCCCTGCAGAAATTCACGCTGTGCTACCTGATTGAAATTTCCTGGTTTAACAGCTGTGAAATAAAGTAAAAGTTGGGAAGAGAGAATATGAAACAGAGGGCAAAAGAGGGGAACTGAGTGGTAGCAAAAAGATGGAGAGGGAGGGAGACTTGGAAACTCAAAGACCAACAGATACATGGACTTAATGGAAAGTGAATTACTTGTAAAGACTGCAATCAAGGCTAATTAGCCATTACTGTTTTAAAAGTATATCCCTGTAGTTCTCTTGCCAAACTGTTAATCCACACCGCTGTTGTAACCCTCCTAGTTCCACACAGTGGCTTAAGAAACCATACAGTTGTACCAGGCTGGGTCTATGCTGGGTTGGCTGGTGAGCTAACAGGTAACGATTAGCACTAATGAATGCAATGAGAAGGCCCAGATGAGGGAATCTCCCTGTGCAGCCAGAGGAAACTCTCATTTACATCAATTAGCTCAAACACATAATCACACAGTGACCATAGCACTGTAAATGCTTTCAATTTTAACTAGGAGGGTTTAACTTTTGAATGCATAATGCTAATGCCTTTGTCAGTTTCTCTACAATTGAGGAAAGTTGAAATCTGTCCATAAAATGTAGTTGCGGGCTTCTGTGTAGGATTCTTTCTTTCTGGCTTTGCCAAAATACCCATACCTCAAGACTTTCATACAAGAGTGCAGAAGGTAATCTTTAGGTTACCAACTATCTATTGAAAAGTGGTATTTAAAAATGTGCTTTTTTTTTTTTTTCTTAAACTGATCGCAGTATGTTTTATATTTTTCTAGGGCTGCCCTCTAAAAGTCAATGAGTCAATGCATCATTCGATAAGCCCCCCGAGTCGACCCGCGCTGCGTCCATCGAATAGCTGCCTTTTCATAGGCCACGGTCATTACACACAGGGATACAGCATAACAGGTACACAGAGCAATTGTTTCCTGCATCTCTACATTTCCTCCTCTATCCGGTGTGATCGACTCTTCGGCTGACAGCGCTGTCAGCAACCAGCAGGAGAGATGCTCAATCTTACAGTCCTATAACTGAACTAATACCAGGATGCACACTTCTTATTTCTCTGACTATGTGGAAATCTGACATTTTCACACAACAAATGATGAACAACAGCAATAAAATGTGAGTCTTACAGGTAAAATATGGGACTCATGTAGGCTGTTATAACAGTTTAGTGTGAGGTAGCTGCTCTGCAGGTGCGCTTGATTGTACTGTAACTGTGGTAACTGGACAGAGACATGAATAATATTTCTCATAAGAGGCTGTATCGAAGAAAGAAACAAAAAGTAATAAAGTTGTTTAGTATGTAGGCCTATAAGAATGAAATATATGTAAGGAGATAAATGTGAGAAATATAGATAATTCCCCTCATGACGCAATTTAATAACTCTGATGATCCTTTAACTTTTCATCTACTGTCATCATCAGGTCAAATTTTTAATTTGTCCAGTACTTTGGTTTATGACCAAATACCTGCAAAGCTATAATGACATTACCATCAGCCTCAGGTGTGTTTAGTACTAATTAGCAAATGTTAGCATGCTAACATGCTAAACTAAGATGGTGAACATGAACCCGCGTTACATGTAGAATCACTTCCGTTACGCTGTGAAACACACACACATAATAGATATTTGGAGAAGACATAAATACATTGTTAGATATGTGCACAGCAGATGGCACTTTTGTTTATCTGTCGACTTGGTTCTTAAGGTATATGCCATGAATCATAGTGCCTCCTAGCTGAGTGCATCTCACTGTCTGTCATCACCTCTCTACTTTCATAGATATTCATTTTCAGCACTTGGTAGAAAATAACCGCTATAAACACACCTCCCCCTGGTAGAAAAACCCATTTTGGCTGCTTTGTGATCTCCCTGTTCAATATTTCAGCAGTCTGCCTGACAGACATTTGAAAATATATTTCTCATCTCCCTGTCCCTTGAATATGTGATGGAATCATGTCTGAGCAGGAATAAACACAGAAGATTATCCTGTGATAGACCACAAAAGGCCAAAGTGCTTGTAGCCAGTTATCAGATGCACTCCTGGCACCTTAATAACTGAATACATCATGGTTAAAACAACACGTGCGTTACCAAGGACACACTGATTGGTGAAGGTGAGCATATGCAAATGTAGTTCCTTGGAATTTGTCGACAACACCGATTGAAGTGGAGCGAGGGAGAAAAAAAGAGCCAGGGGCTATATAACACACATAATGATGAACAAATGGAGAGATTACCATTAACAGATACAGTATCTCAGTTGCTGTAAGGCAATAGGACAAAGATCATGACATCTTCAGGAGGAACAAGTATCACAAATTGTATTTGATAATCCTATGAGCAAGAATATGGTAATTTTTAAACATGCCATGACCTGTTAAGACTGAAAAAGGCATTAAAAGTACCATTTATCTATATTTTTTTACATTTTTTTCCCATCCCACACAGCGGCGTATCCCCTTACTAGCCTCCCTTTTCTCCTCCTCAGCCACAATAATCTCGTCTAATATTACTCTCAATTTTTGACACGGCTCTGTTGCCTTCAAAATTCAAATTCAGCTAGTGCAACAGCAAGTGAGAGGCTTAACCGCTCTATACATAAGAATTTCATCACAGGGTTAAGGTCTGTTTTGAGAGGTATGTGAATAAAACTGTGAAAGATGAATTATTATGAACCTTAAAATATACAACTCATCCTGAAGACAGGAATAAAGATTACTTTTTCCAAGTTTTTATCTTATATCCCTGCGTTAATTCTCCTTTCTTGGAATATGTCAAGTTTATGTCAAAAAATATATACAAGAGTAGAAATCCTCTTGTAAAAATTTGACTTCGTTCGCTCGTGGATTGTATAAGAAACTAGCACAACAACATCATAGGGCCAAAGGTATGTGTTTGAATTAATTGGCGAACACTTTATTTACATCCTGATCTAAGGGAGGTGTGGGTGGAGGTGAACAGTCTTTTATAGCTGTGTAGTCGGTTGTATCCCACTTCTTAGGGGTGAAACTCCATGCTCACTATGTCACATCCACTTTTGAGTGATCAAATCAAATCCCTGTCGAATTAACAACCTGCTCTCATATTCTACTTATTTTTGGAAATGTGTCTGCTGTGTGGGGGGTGTTATGACATCACTCAATGAAGGCAATTTCTGGTCTATTTCTTTATATGCTATTGTCTGTATGACAATCACTATGACAATATTTATATTGTCATAATGCAACATATACTCAATTTTAGTGAAGCACATTTTATATTTTTTTAAAGCAGGAATCAATCACATACTGTATGTATTCAGTGCATTACAGCTTTTATTTTCACAGTTTATATACCTAGTTGACATAGAACAGTGGGTAAAGTGCACACAGTCTGAGCCTTTTTAACAAACACACACACACACACAGCAAGATTAACATATGTGTAATCACTAAAATGTCAAACAGTCATGAACTGGTGAAAGGATGAACTGCCAGAAAGCAGCACGGTTCAAATGTCTGCAAGAAAAGAAGGAAATACCTCTGCAGCAGTACCACAAGAGAGCGGAACACAATTACAGCGCCACTCTATTCCTTACCTATCACCAGACAAGAACAATATTGGAAGATTCTGCAAAACCCTGGATTACATTCAAGGTTTATTTATGGCTAATGCCAACATTTATGCAAATTTCATTTGTCAATATCTGCACATGGCACCTATGGTAATGATTACAGTTAGATTGTGGTTAAAAGTCTGTGATGAGATGATGCATCCGTACGCATCCAACCACCCTGACCTCCACAAACTAAATAAAGGAAACACTACTTTCTACCTCGGCACTGAACATTGGCATTGGACATAAATCATGAGGTGCAGAACTGTCCAATATAAACATAATTCCAAGGAATACTGAGCTCATTTATCCACAAGGTATTGCATGTGGCTGAATCATAAATTGTAATCTTGATTATTTGTCCCACTACTAATAATTTCATTAACTTGGTCTTTCTCTATCTCTCTCTCACAAATATACACATAAACACACTTTTTCTGTCTCTTGACCAGTGAATTTTAAGTGGTACGGAATGCCGGGATGTTTGTCAGCATGAAAAATTTCACATTTGTAATTTGAAGCTTTTGAATTTGAAGCAGCTTGAATTTTTCACAAGCCATATGGAACTGAGTTGTAGACCGAGCATAGAGTGTAGCTTTACTGTGGAGCAGCCTCTACGGAGGGCAGACAGCCTGCCTCCACACATCACATTAGAGAGCCTCAATGAGTGTGCATGCATGTAAGAGTGTATGTGCATGTGTTTGTGTGTGTCTTACCGTGTACTGCGTGCCTGACTGAATGCACATGTCCCTCTGAGCGTGTGTGAGAGAGGTTAAGCACATATATCTTAGCGTCCCTTATATATCTTTGTCCTTATACCTCTATTTCCCCTTGTTGGCAGATAGAATGCTTTTCAGAGTAAGTGAAGTTCTTAGTAGCCTCTAATCAGTGGCGATGTATGGAGATTGCAGCCTATAGACTGAGAATCAATGACTCGACAGTGTGTGGTGAAGTGATCAGCATAATCGCTGTTCCGCTTGACTTCAAAATCCAAGCCAAGCTGTTTCGCCCAGACTATTGGCAAAGCCACTGAGACATTTCACCACGGCCTAGACTTTGTCGACAAATACGATCTCTTCACTGCAGGAGATCCGCAGTCCATTAAAAGTGTTAGAGCTCTGTGGTCTGGGTATAAAGCCTGTAATTTCCACACATTTCTGCAGTGATGTGTATAATAAAGCATGTGAATAACAGAAGAAGACAGGAGGATAGATGGTTTAACAGATGGAGTTGCACCAATAGTAAAGGAGAGGCATGTTTTTTTGTTCTGGCCCTCCACCTCTCTGAGAGATACGAATCTGGACAATAAAAGCTGAATACAAACTAGGCTAACACACACACACGTTGAAACTTTTTATGCCACTTCTCAGCCCCATTGACTTCCCTTCTTAGGTCATTACAGTTGTCTTGTCAGCACATGCCTTTTCAATCAATCAATCAATCAATCAAGATGATTCGTCACATGTAATCATATAAGGTACACTCACAGTGAAATTTAATCCTGCCAGTTCCTTCAATTTGTGCATTAAAAATTGAGGGGCAGTCTCATGCATGACCTCATTTAGGATCCCAGTGGTCCGAGGGTAGAAGCTCTTCCTGAGCCTCTTGATGCTGCTGGCCTGGTGTATCCAGCACTAGAGCTGGGTTTAAAAAAGTAAAAAAAGATTCTGATTCAAATCAATCTCCATTTGAATGATCTGATATTGACATTAAGATTGATTTTTTCATATATTCTGTGGATGCATGAAGCTTTAACCCCATTAGTCTCACCAGTGGCCAGCCTTTGGTTCTTAGCGCAACAAGATCTGGCCACGTGAGAGACTAGTAAACCTCAGTTGAATCAAAAAACATGGCGGGAGCTGCTCCACTGAAGGCACCACCAAGCCTGAAGGCAGATGTCTGTCTGTCTGTCTCTGTCTCTCTCTCTCCCAGGGCCCAGACTATATTACGATTTTTCTGTGTCCTTTTACTACATTTACTCTGTTATAATGTTCATATTGCAGTACTTGACTTTCCACCTGCAACTGTACGGATACAGAAATAAGTAATAACACACTTGTGTCTACATGATGCATACCGTCTCTGCACCACACCCTCTTGTTTCACTATAAGAATTTGATCCATTCAGTCTGATCACATTTCAAAAGTCTAAAAGAGCTGCACGATTGAATTGCTTTACCCCCATTCAAATTAGCCAGAGGGCTAAACCAGATGTTAGCCGTCTCGGCCGGCGGAAGTCTCTAGTGAGCATGTTCTATGGGCACATTGGGCCCACAGAGCATGTGCAGTATGTTCAAAATTTCTTTACAGCAGAAAGTGACTTTTTGGCTTCATGCGCCACTGAGCAACTCTCATAGGAATGAACAGGGCCCCAACTCTGACGCCATATCCAGTTGTCTCTATACATCCATGAGGCAGAGAGGAGAAGAGGATGTAATCGTTGCAACCATCATGCACTGGGGCACCTTCCTCATAAGAGCTGAACTGAAGGACTTCAGTCACTCCCTCCGCCCAATAACATTACAATCAAATTTTCTTTGCAAGCCAGCATGTTTGTGTGTTTGTGTGTGTGTGTGTGTAAGAGAAAGAGACAGTGTATGTGTATTACATGTATGAGAGCGTCAAGCTTGATGTGACCTAAGGGATTCTATTCAGTAATTATCTGATTACCCGTCTGTTTTTTCCCCACTCAGACAACCTGCAACTGGATAACACTGTAACTCCCTGATTACAACTTACTCTACAATCAATCACCCATTAACAGGAACACACAGACACATAACTCCCCCCCCCTCAAACACACAAACACACACACACACAGTGTCAAGCTAAAACACCACCACCACATTATTGCCACTACAAAATAGTAAAGGATAGTCTGACATTTAAAAAAAAAAAAAGACAGAATCCTTAGTGACACAAAGGTACGACTGCTAAACTTTTTTGTATCTTGTGACTTTGCTATCCATCTCTCTCAACCTGTGTTTTCAGTGTTTTCATTGCTTTGTGCAGACCTCAGCACTTCACTGAAAACCTGGTGCTGCACCACAATAAGAGTGCGCCTACGTCCTCTCTCCATGTCTTTTCACCATCCTTCCATTTATGAAAATGTTTGCCCTTGCCTTGTCAAGAATCTCTGTGTGAGAGGAGGAGATAATGCCTAGCAGCAAGAGAACAGCAGAGTCAATCTTACACACAAACAGACTCACACAACCACACACACTCACAAATCCATCGTTATAGGTACTCGCATTCCAGCGAGGACACACATTTTTCTGTACACACACATAATATCACACAAAGAACCTTGTAGTCTCCAAGAAATAATAGCATATGCACAATTTTCCATTTCTGTACAGAAGGCCAAAGGACAAGTACACTATCTGTCTAAGATTTTGCATCCTTTGAAAAGAAAAACACTCGGACTCATCAATCATTTTTCCTTCCAGTTATCTGCTAATGGAACATCTATGTGAGGCAGATATTGAGTCATACAATACACCGACTGCAGCAGCATCAGTGACGTTAGACAGTCACAACAATGACAAACAAAGACAAGCAGTTCAGATGAAGGGCAGCTGGTGCACACCACTTTATCACTACATGAAAGCCAAAGGCAGAGCTTAACATTTTCAAGCCATCACTGTCTTTCATATGCAGCCAAACCAAACTTAAAATCCGCTATCATCACTTCTTGATTTTATCCTGAGGTGATTTTATCATTGCCAATTACTTATTTTGGTCAGATTTGTTTTTTAATGTATTAGTCACATCCCTGCTTTGGTCCTCCTTTTTCTCCACAAGTCTGGAGGAGCAGTGTTGAAATTGAATTTGCTGGCTAAATAATCATGTCTGTAGCACAGGCATGACACTTTAAAACTTTCGGCTTGATATCTTGCAACACCTGACACCAACAATCTGCATCTTTGACACTATCACTGTGTGGACTTGGAGGAGGATCACCTAGTCTCAGGTCCCATTTGTGGCCTATTTTGACTACACAGGCCCCAAATGGCACCTGAGGCTATGTTTGGGATTATTTTTTCATTAATCTATATCAGAGTGATTTTATCCACCCCCATTGACGTTATCTATTTGAAATACATTTCAGTATAATATAATCACACCTCCACTGGCTCACTGTCCCACAACCAATTCATTTCAAACTCCTTCTCTTCACTTCTTAAAGGTCTTCATAACCAGGCCCCCTCCTACCTCACCAGCCTTCTTCCAGCACCAATCTCCCGTCCCCAACATTTATAACTGCTTCAAAGGTTTGGTAAAGTCAGTCGGTTGGTTGGTCGGTCCATCAGTTTGGTCCAGACTTAAACTATTGGATGGATTGCCATGACATTTTGTACAAACATTCATGATCCCTAGAGGATGAATCGAGTTATCACCAACATTTAACTTTCCATCTAGCACCATCACAGTCAGTGGGTGGATGGGAAATACTTTTTCTCTATTGGTGGCAGTCAATGGTAGCTTATTTAAATGTTGCACAACTCCTGATGTTCACATTTAGCTCAAAGAACTGCTGTTCCTTGTTTTAATTGACAATTTTGTCATGTAAAGTATCTTGAGTAACTAAAAGAGTGCTCCATAAATAAAATGTTTTTAAAAAAGTAATCCAAGGCCAACAACTCCCTAAAAGTCTCAGTTTCACAAAGCTAGCATTTATTTTGATTTGTGTATTGGTTAGGTGTAGCTATTAAACTGGCAACTTAGTGTGCATATTAACATTCACAGATACAGGGAGGGAAAATTATTTGGAACATCTCAGTTCCAAATCGGATAACCTAAATCTGTAGTTTTACATTTCTGACCATTGACTGTGTATAAATATGGACGATGCATCCCCACTTCCTGCTACTATGCAAAAGTGAAGCCAAAATATCTCCTTTCCAGGAGCTGCTTTCTTGCTTGTGTGATGTCATTTGGAGCCAGAGTCTGCGTGTCTGTGTCTGCTGTCCCGCTGCCTGACAGAGCTTTGAGAGTGGCTGTCAATCCTGACGTCACACCCCCTTTTTATATCGTCAAATAACTAATTAAAAATAAACTCATCAGAAAAATGAACACTTGGACAAACATCAGCGTTGATGTTGATAAGAAACCATCTTCGGGAAAAAATGAATTTAACATGAGCTTTGATTTTTTTTAGTTTAGCTCATGTCCCATCCGCTAACATGGAGGGGGCGGGACTTATGACCTATACTGCAGCCAGCCACCAGGGGGCGATTGAGATGTTCGAGAGCTGTCATGATGCCCATCTTTATATACAATCAGTATCTCCGACACATTCTCAACAAAATATTAAGAACTTTACAATGATACACAAAGTTGTTCATATTCATATTTCCATCCCTGAGCAGCATGACCTCAGGCACATAAAAAACTCTTATCCATACACAGGTAGCAGGTACAATGTTCTCTCCATTAAGACTTTTTCTCCCAGAGGTAATTTTCAGTCACACACAGGTAATCATTGTGAACCAGAGAGGCGAAGATACCCAACCCTCACACAAGAAATGAACTGTAAAGTAGTAAGAGGCCTCTGGGCTCAATCATGCTAGCGACTCAGCCACTTGGCCCACATGGGAGGGATATCACACAACCAGGGAATTCTAATCCATAAGGCTCCCTGCTCACTGTCTGCGCTGTAACCTACAGGCAATTTCAGGAGTCGCCTCACCCTGATGGGACTGCAAAGACGTGAAAGCCTCTGAACTGCGAAGACCTTTTTTGTTGAGTTACTCGTTTCCCTCTTCCTTTTATTAAAGAACTTTTTTTGTGTGTTCTTCCTGGCAACACGCCTCTGTGGTCTCGTATTTCATTGTGAATCTGACCTCTTCGTCGCCTCGGGTGGCACAGGGGCTTATTCACTCAAACTTTACAACATGTGAAAAGAAATTGGCTGCAGAGTCTGCTGCAGTGATAATCTAGGTTAGATGCAATACATTGCTGTACACAGTAATATGTACTGTACACACACAAATATGTGCATTCACCTACCTGTGTGGCTCCTGTGTGCATGTGTGAGGGAAGCCAGACAGAGGGACAGCAGTAGACTCCACACACCTACTCCGCAAATGCAAGGACCCCGTTCCCGCATTCTGCCAGATAGAAACAAAAACACACATTAGAGAACACACACAAACACAGTGTCTTTTAACGTCTTTTTTTTTTTTTTGCACTAACTGTTGGTAGCAGATATAGTATTCTCCCTTTCTGCCTTTTTAAAGCACACATGCATAAATGTAGGATAACTGTAAAACATATAGACAGAGAAGACATTCACAGAGTGGTACCTTTGCCTTGCCAAAGAAAGAAAGTATTTACACATGGAAAACTATTGTTTACTGCAAACACATTCAAACAGAAGAGTATGGAGTTACTTCTATGTCTTTATTATGCAATCAAACAGAATAGGATTGCCATCAAAAAATAGATTTAAGAGTAAAACTATCAACACTGCAATCCAAAAGTTTTAATGCAAATCAAATAAATTTGTGAAAAATGCGAATCAAAAACTTTTGCTCGTTGTTGAGCTTAATTTCATGAGCGGGACCTACACTGAAAGATGTATTGGCCAGTCGCAGATCTGGAGAGGACAGATAATCAATGCACAGGTATGTTTAAACATAACTTCCATCTTAGTAATGTTATGTTTGAGCTGGTGCATGTAGATTGCTTTTTTTTAACAATCTGTGATGTTGTAATGGGTTAAAAGATATATATTATTGTGATTTTCTGCCTCCACTCCCGCTCTGTCTTCTCCATGGACTTCAAAACTCCGTCTCTCGTTTACTAATGTGGATGTTGCCAAGCTGTCACTCTGTTCGAGACTGGCCAATAGAGGCATGTCTTACATCTTTCAGCATAGGTCCCACCCAGGAAATTCAGCTCAACAGCAAACAAAACTTTTGGATTCGCAAAGAAAAGTTTTAGATTTACATTTTAATCACAAATTTATTTTACTTGCAATGAAACATTTTTTGATTGCAGTGCTCATAGTTTTACTCTCAAATCTATTTTTTGATTGCAACCCTATTCTGTTTGATTGCGTAATAAAGACACAAAAGTAACTCCATACAAGGGGAGATGGTGAGAGGACAGAGAGAGAGAGGGAGAGAAACAAAGGGTTGAAGGACAGAAAAAGATGTTAGGAGACCAACATTACATGTAGATTAGTTCAATTTCCCATGTTGTCATGCAAAAGGCAAACAATGTCAAACAGACATGAGCCAAGTGCTGTTGATACAGACTACATTGTCATGTCTTTGTATGTGATTGTATATTTGGATGGTTGCAAACAGATGGCATCTGCTGAGTGAAGAGTATTTAATCCAAACCAAAGCAGTCCGAAGCTTTTGCAACCTTACGTCTGTTGGGAAAACCTTATAATAATAATGAAAAAAAACATTAAATAAAAAACTACATAAACCAATTGTGTTTTATCAGCAGTGTTGTATTATTAATAATGGATCATCTTTCCTTGTAATAATTATTCCGGGGGAGGATGTAAACAATTATGAGTAAACATGCAGAAACTCTTGTTCTGTGTCTTCCTCTGTGTCCAAATGATGCCAGGTGTTTACATTGAAGTGCTGAGCGGGGATGCATATGATTAAAGCACTTTATATTCTGAGCACTGAGAAGGATGAAAACAGACAAACTCATTTTCTCCACCAGGGAAACTGTGTTTTTTGAGTATGCTTGTGTGTGTGTTTGTGTATGTAGGTCTGTGAATGCATAACGGCAGGAGGCTAGCAAAGCGAAAGCAAATGTATGAGGACAACCCATTTTAGCTTGAACGCAGCCTGTTTACTTTTTTTTTTTTTTTTTTTGGTTCCACAGTAAGTGGATGTATCTGAGTGGTTGAAAAGATGTAGATTTGCCTTGAACACTGTGAACTACTGCTTCTACTCTTGGTTGCACATTTTTGATCTCTTTGCAACTCTAAACTCTCCACACCACCGAGAGTTGCTTTCTGTTTTATAATGTCTTGAAAGGGGAGTCCAGATTGAAGTGAACATGTCGTTTCCTTGTATTTGTACAGTGCATGGAGTGCAAGGCAACATCACACAGACTTTTTCTTTTGGTCTAGAGCACATTATAACTAGTATTATCCAATTTTCTCTGCATAAAGCCAAGAAAAAAGGGGGAAAAAGCCAAGAACTGCAATTTGAACCAGAGCTGTATTAGTCAATTAATCAGTCAACAGAAAATTAATCTGCAACTATTTTGATAATCAAACAATCTTATTAGTGTTTTTAAAAGCAAAAATACCAAACATCTGCTGGTTGCAGCTTCTCAAATGTGAAGATTTGAGACATTTCTGTGTCATACATGATAGTAAACTGAATATCTTCGGATTTTGGACTATTGATCGGACAAAACAAGACATTTGAAGACATGACTGGCAAGGACGGCCAGTGTTAGGCTCAGTGAAGCCAGCTAATGAAAAGATATCCTGCATATGTTGAACTTGCTTCCAGGCTCCAGGTTTGCGTGAGAGTTTGTGCAGATGAGCTCAGTGCAGACACGATTATACACGCACACCTGAGCAGGCCTGGGTATGTGCTGATTGATGTGTTTATTTTGTGCGCATGTATTTGGGCATATGTCTGTGTGCATGTGTGTGAGCACTTTTGCCATGAGGAAGTGTGTGTGTTAAGCCCTGGCTTGAGTCCTGAGCTGGGTGTGTGAGTCATCTGGCTACGTAGCCAGGCATCTCTAAAGCTGGGTGAAGCTGCAAAGCCAGACAGGCTGAGCCAAGGCTTTTTCTGGTTAGAGGGCATCACACACACACACACACACAATCATACACATATATGCTTTATTTTCGCACTTCATCTCTTGTCTCATTCATCACCTCTCATCTCCTTTACAGTACTCTTCCTATATCCTATATCCTCGCCTCTCTACCTCCCCCTCCTCCTCTTTCCCCCCTTCCTCCTGTCCTCACCTGTGCTCTGCAGAGACGCTGCCTGCTTCCTCTCCAGCTCATTTAGACACACAGTGTTTGTGATGATGCAGTGCCACTTCATTACGGCTGGTTGTTTGGTGTGTCTGCTGCAGAATGAGTGGGTGTGTGATGTAGAAATGGATTCAGAAAGGAGCAGGAAAAGAGAGAGTGAGAGAAAAGGGGGGGTGGGTGGGGGTGGGGGGTTGGGGGGGTTTGTGCGTGTGCCTGACTGCTCTTGAACACGGGGTTCTGATCAATAGCATCTAAACAGCTTGACTCTCCATCAGTATCAAGCTCAGCAGCCGACGGTGACTCATGTGCACACACACACACACAGAGATCTGAGCACAGTCACATACACAAACTCACAAACAACAGCAGCTTTTATGCACTGATAAACCCAAAGCTTGCATGGTGCGAGTTAAGGAGTTTTAAATTTTTAAAACTGATTGTATACTAACTGCCTGTAAACGATCATGTTTCCACTTGTTTACATCTCTTTGTTTATTGCTCCAGTGCACAAGCATTAAGAAAATGTTTCCAGCAGTCCCTTGAGGTACTGCAGACGTCAGATAGAAATTCCTAAACTCCTCTGATTATATCAGCCAGCGTGAATAGTGGTAAGATAGCAGCATTGGGTCCTGTAACCCTGGATGATGTAGCTATTATTAACTAAACGCAGAGGAGCAAAAGAGAGAGAAAGAGCGAGAGGAGAAAGAGGTAGAGTTGGAGAAAAGAGTGGTGGTCTCCGATGAGTTCTGCAGTCTGTTCCATCCCTTTAATTAGTCCCATTGGAATGCCCTCCCCGCTCCATGCGGCTGATCAGCTTCCCCTCTATATCCCCAGTCCGTGTTTGTGTGTATGCGCACGTGGGTGTGTGTGTGTGTGTTTGTATGCATCTTAGCTAAAGCCGGACAGACATCTCACGGGCATAGGAGCTCTGGTTGAGCTCCCAACGGTTGAGAAGAAATACATTAATATTCAAAGAGTTTCCATTCCCTGAGATATTCGCCATTTGGAAAATGGGATGCCTTTACTCTCTACATCAGTCACAGCGGCAATTAACAGGAAGTGATTTTGCTATCAGAAGATATAGAGCGCCACTACATTACTCCTTGTCCCGAAAAACTGAATTGGTGGTTTTTAATACTGAGGAATGAGTTTAATCTGTGTCAGTGAAATAAAATTTGCGTGAGAATAAATCGTTTTGAGGCAGCAGGTTACACCACTACACTGTAAAACACTTTAAAATGTCCCCAGTGATATATTGTGTCAAATTGTATTAATATGAGAGAAGATTTCTGCACCGCAAAACTCCAATTAGTGGTGAAATCAGTGATTCCTACAAGCTGTTGCCATGTTTGTGTATGTTCTTCTGTCTTTGTGCAGGAGGTGTGCCTTCATCTCCCCCTCTCCCACACAAAGTTAACTAGCATTTGTATGACTGAATTAGGAGCCATAGATATGGATCTTATTCAACAGAGAACTTAAGAGAGATGACTATCTCAGTCTCCTGTGGAGCTGCACTGCGGTTAAGGTCATCAGGATACTCGCAGTAGCTTGCTGTTCCATTCAAAGTCACTGTGTCAAAAGAAAATGGAAGATATTGTCTGAGATTGTCAAGAGGCAGCAAAGAGGAACGAAAAGGACACAGAGATGATAGAAAGACAGAAAGTTGAAGATGAAAGAAAGGGAAGCGAGTGCATATCGTATAAGGGAAGTGAAGAAGAGAAAGGTACAAGGATGAGGAAGAGGGAAGGAAACATAGATTCCCACTATAGGACATGAAGGAAGAATGATGATGACATATATTGGTGATATTAAAGATTTTGACTTTTTCAATCTATGTACAATTGATCATTCTCTAAAACTTGCAATTCAAATTCAGTTCTTGCAATTCAATTTCAGTTGAATGAGACACACATCCAGTCGTGGAGGAAGAGGAGCAATCGAGTGTAGATTCACAGAACTCCTTTTCAGCCAATCAGCACTTGTGTTTTTCACCATTTCCTTCACTCCCATTGATCCACAGTAAGTGAAAAGGAGTTCTGTGAATCTGCACTCGATTGCTCCTCTTCCTCCGCGACCGGATGCGTGTCTCAGTGAACTGAAATTGAATTGCACGAACTGA
The DNA here is from genome assembly GCF_910596095.1 of Thunnus maccoyii. NCBI lineage: Eukaryota > Metazoa > Chordata > Actinopteri > Scombriformes > Scombridae > Thunnus > Thunnus maccoyii. Next base: position 17,894,053 of record NC_056536.1, read on the forward strand.
ATGTGAAAGTATATAGAGTTGAATTGTCAGTGATATGTATATTACATTCAGTTTCAAGATTAGTGGAATTCAATTTCAAATTATGCCATTCAGATTGAGTTTTTAAATGCAATTATTCAAGTTAAACAATTCAAATTCAAATATAAATGATTCTATAAATGATTCTGCCCATAATGCAAGCTCACAGTGTACACACACACACACACACACACACACACATATAGCACAAAGTTGTGCCAAACAGGAAAGGTTATTCAGGTCAAAGCCTTGGGTAACTTGAACGAGAAGACATTATTGCAATACCAGAAGAAAATAAGCCATGAAAAGTTGCAGGTGTGTGTGTATGTCACCTGTACTTTATTTCTCCAATGGTCTGTAAATGTGTAGCAGCTAAGTTAGCATACAGAAAAAGCTGGTTGTGAATGGATGGAACACAATAGCATGATGATTCGTCAGAGCAGATCTGTGTATTCTTCTGACTTAATGGAAGGGTTTGATTTGTAGCCGGAGTTAGGACTGTGGTTCTCCAAACCTAATTGCAACCTCGGGAGATTTCAGCTTGATTAGGACTTCCTGATCCTGCCAGGAGTGTGTGTGTGTGTGTGTGTGTACATGAGTGTGTGTTTCATGTGCGTTTCATTAATGAAATCCACAGTTTGGCCTTTGTGGATAAATTCACTCCATGTGACCTGTGGAGAAAGCCAGCGGCTCCAAATTAAGCCTCCAATTTAACAAGCATTGCGGTAACTCAATACTGTGTGTGTGTGTGTGTGTGCGTGTGTGTGTGTGTGTGTGTGTGTGTGTGTGTGTGTGTGTGTGTGTGTGTGTGTGTAGGGGGGAAATAGGGAGAAAGATGGGAGAGAAAATGAGGAGTGGGAAGCTTTTGGTCCTTTCCTCCTCCATTCCTCAGCTTCTTATCCCTCTCTCACTAGTTAATAGTGTGACGTCAGCAGAGTGCACATCACAGACTTGACATTCCCATCTTTCAAATCAGCTTTTGCCTACTGCTGCTGCAACATGTGTGTCCCTAACACATCCCTAAAGCTCGATTCGACCCAAGGGTGTCACACTCCATCTATCTCCCTCCTCTCTGTCTCTGTCTCTCTTTTTTTGCTCTGTCTCTGTCTGTCGCTCGCCTGGAGAACTCGTTGCACCGTGAGGTACAATCCTGATGTCACTACAAATCCATCGTCCACACACGACAGAGCCACCCCTAAAACATCCTCAGGTCAAACACACACGAAGATGTGAGCATGCACACACACACACATACAGAAACAACACACCACTGCGGTGAGTCTGCTGACAGTGCAGATCCAGGTGGTAAACGCAGTTATGTTGTCTGAGCCTTTCTATCACCCACAAGTCCAACAGCATCAGACAATAAAAGAAAAAGGGAATTGCCAGCCTTCACCTACAGGCGCAAGCTACACCATAGCTATAAGCTGGCTTAACACTGCAAAAATAACATCAAAGTCCCTCTCTTCATAGAATGCACAGCGCACCACTTTCATATTTATCTATCACATTTTGACTTCACTTCAATTTTCTGCAAGGTTCTTGGGCAATAACAGAAAAAAACCACTTTGAACTAAATAAACAAATGCAAAGTAGGGATCTCTTGAAGCTTTGGAATTTAGGAAATACATTAAAGCGAAATGCAAATGGCCTGCACTGTGTGGTCCCTGACGCGAGGGAGAGAGGAGAGCGTCAGGCATGGGAGAACACGGACGTAAAAAATAATCCAGAGGGAAGAAATGGCTTCTTTAATTCAATTTCTATCCAGGTTTCTTGACTTTTGTAGCCTCTTGGCTGGGATTATTAAAGCACTAGATGAGCAAAGTGAAAATCTATCCAATACTATAAGCCTTTGTTGACAAATGTAGTGCAGAGTAGGAAGAACAGCAGAAGAAGAACAACACTGACTCCAAAGAACTGATGATGTTGCTGAACGAGCAACTTTAAGAAATTGGGCAGTTCAATAAAGGCCAAAATACACTGCCGCCCAACGGTCCACGTCGAAACAGCTACCCCTATTATTTTCTATGTACAACTCCACACTGGTAGTGGCGGCAGCGGCGGCTATGCGCGACACTTCACACCACCTATTTCCAGCCTCACTGATCCTGAAATAACGCATTTTATTTACTAGTTTGTTGCTTGCTTTTCAATGTACTTTCAATTCAGCCTGTATCTTCTAAGGCAAAAATTTAAAAAATAAATAAATAAACTCCACTTACTCTCTGCTTGCACATCCCAGCTCAAGTAGCAGCTTGACTTCCTCTACAACTGGTATATGGTAGCCTACTAACTATGTTGGTTTATCTGCTGCTTTCAAAACATAATCACAATGTTCAGATTATTCATTTTTCAAGTTATTAATCAAAAAATAGACAACTACAATTAGGGGGAAAAATTGATTCTTAGATGCAGCGTGATGCGGATGATTCTGCATCAACTCACAAATGTCAAAAACCAATTTTCTACGCCGTCACTCAGAAACTAACGTTAGCAGAGCAGCAAACTCCAGCAGTAACAAACAAGAACAGCTGACCAACACACACTGCAGCATTAAACAACTTAAACCAACTCTGAGGTGAAGAAAATAACTCGGTGCTCAGTCTGTTTCACCTCAAAAACCGTGCACCCACTCAGCGGGTTGGACAGCAGGAGACTGTAAGATGCTTTCAAATTAATTAATTAATTAATGCAGTTAACTTTTTAAAATAAATCAGCTGCAGACCATTTATCTCATCTGCCAGTTATGTTTCATATTGTATTTCAGTGGACTAAGGACACCAGTGAATGGTTTCGCACACAGTATACTTGAGCAAGAGACCGAAAATTGTGCCTCCTTTTCTATTCATTCAATCGAGAGTCGATTCTGAATCGAATCGGACACCAAAGAATCGGAATCGAATCATGAGATTCCCAAAGATTCACACCCCCACTACAACAGGCAACTCACCCATGGCATTTCGTTGTCCCGCACTGTGTTTGGTCTTCCTGTTGACACCTTGCGGTGCAACGCTTCCTATTGGTGCTCAGGGCGGCACTTGACGCACATCATATGACGCGCCGTGGCACTGCAGCGGCAGTGTGTTTTGCGCTTTTAAGAGTCTCATCCGATAAGGAACCACTGAGCCTCAGATGCTTCAGGATAATTACCACTAGCACTGTGAAGATGCCGGAGGCTGAAAGAGAGTGCAGCTGTGCCCTTGTTTCTGGACTCACTGACAGAGGAAGAATGCAGCTTCTACTTTTCCAACTCATTTAATAGGAGTCTGATTTCATCCGTCCATCTCCCAGACAGACAGGTGAAAGTGAGCTGCAGTAAAAGCCCTCTCTCCCCTCTACTCCTCTCTTGTTCTCTCTATTCTCTCCTCTCACTTGTGCCTCCCAACTTAATTTTTCATCGCACTGTGGTTTTCAGAGGGCCAGTGTATTTTCTTCTCTCCGCCGCCCTCAGCTGGTATATTTAGATTGTGTCTCTCCTTCCTCCTTTACCTCGCTCATCTGCTTCCTTAACACTCATTGATTTCTTTATCATTAACATGAACACTTTTTCAGTCACTTCCACAACATGTATCTTTGCATGCACAGACACCAGTGTTGGGCATGTTGTTGCTTATGTAGTAAGTATTACACCTTAACAATGTTATCACATCACCTTACTAATTACTCAACAGCGAAAGTAATTAGTTACATCACTCATTACTTTACTTTCATTTCTCAGCCGACAGCTCCTTCAAAGGTGCCTACTAAACAGCTTTAAAGCCTCCACATCCACATGTTACATCTTCTGTGCTTAACACAAGTAGACAAAGAAAATGAGACAATGTGGTTTAACAAGCAGCCAGTCTACAGTTTAGAAGTATTTATTTAACATCAGCAGCTAGGTTAATGTTAGCCCAATATCCCACATAACCCGTATAACCGCATCCCCACACCTTCAGAACCCGCACGTAACCAGCATGTACCAGACCAGTCCGTCCATCGAACGCACAGACACCAAACCGACCTTTCACTGTTTATCTAGTCATGATTACTTAATGTTATAGAGAGATACTCAAAGCCAAGGTTTCAGGGGCTTTCAAAATAAGTTAGGCTACACAAAAATACCATCATTAGGAATGTGGATAAAAAGTTGCATAAAGTTTAACAACTGTACAGTATATTTAAAGTTTTTCAACACATGACAAATACATGGATATGAATGGATAAATTAGACTGTCAGTGTTCCTCGAGTACAGGAAACATGTTGATGGGACGTTGTATGTGGTAATGTTTTGTGATATCAAAATTTTCTGTCCAATTATAAATTTTGATAAAGCTAATTTTCATGGATTTTTCTGCTCCCGGTTGTATTTTCTGTTTATCTCTGTTTATCTCTTCATGAATATGTTTTGCTCATGCTGCACAGGAAAAGATGCCACTGAGTTAGTCCTGTTTCTATTTAACTGAGTTATGACTTCAAAAGGATGTGATTTTTTTATGGAAATTGCTTCAATCGGGTGCCAATTGTTAAACACACAAAAACATTATCTTAGCTGTTAAACCACTTTATGTCCTGCTTAGAGGAAGCCTCTTGTGTTTCTCAGTAGAGATTCAAAACTGAAGTGGCCTATAAGGACCACCCACACACATTAAGAGGTTGTCCCTACAGGAAAACAGTCTCAAACACTTTGAAACCAACACCTGCCACTGAGGGACACGCTGCACTGGCAATACTCTGTTTAAAATCAGTCACGTCGAGTTATAAGAAAGCCTGCTGCCATTTGGGAACCTGAAAGAATGTTCAAACCGAGCGTGAAAAACTTCATCTAGAACTGGATTCATCCATGTGTGTCAGCAGAGGAGAACGCTGCCAACGCTGCTGGTTACAGTTTATGTAGGAAAAAAAATGAGAGCGAAAGAGATAGGCAGGATAAAAGTATATTAGAGGAGTCAACAATCTACTTTCCCTGTTGTTTTTTTCCATTTTAGAGAGAAAGTGTGGGCGGGGGAGAGAGAGAGAGAGTCTAATGATCAGTGATGTGAGTAGATGAGAGGCAGGAGGTAATGATTAGTGTCCAAGCTGCCCTTAGAAACTTCTGCCTCAGTTTAATGAATACTTAAAGAGGGGGAAAAGAGCCCAAGAGATGGCGAAAGGGCATTGGTGTATCTTCTGTCTCTCCCTTCCTTACTTTTTTTTCTCCTTTCTTTGTCTCTCTTTCTCTCCCTGACACACAGGGCAGGAGTTTCTTAAGAACAAACGTAAAGATCACAACAGGGGACTTTGCTGATGGCTTCAGTCCATTCTGGTCTCATTTTGTAACTCTCTTAAACTCCCCCAGTTCAGACCTATTTCTCTGCCCTAAATGCATAATTTTGTAAATGAAGCATCTGCTTGGGTGGTCCCTGTAGATCCGTGTGTATCCGGCTGAGGCTGACAGACACACACACTATCACTCAAAAATAGTTTTGCTAACTTTCCCCAAAAATTGCAGCACCTATTCTGTTAGGAGCAAACGACAGAGCTTCATATGTTAATGTTTCAAGTTTGGAGCAATAATAATGAGAAGAGGGATGTTTGCAAAGAAAGTTTGATAATAACATATGCTTGTAACTGTTACAATGATTAATCATAACACTGAGAAGGTGGGTTGCTTTGTGAACTGAAGCAAAGTCTGTATTTAGGTTTTTGCCTAAATTAGGACAGGCCCGTATTAAGAGCACATTTATTCTGTGCAAGTCTGGATGTGGTGCCATACGGATAAATAATACACTGGAAAAACTGCAGAGAAAAGCTAACAAATAGTTGTCATTATTTATCTGTACAAAATCGCTGTCAGTGTTACTTTAATAACATAACTGGTGTATTGACGTGACAGCAAACAAATCTATTTAGGTCTACTAATGGATTATAATTAAGTCGTATAGGGGTGATCAGTGGGTCTCTTGATGACAAAAATCAAGAAAAAGGATAAAAATAGTAAGATAAACTAACTGCACATGCAGCACACAAAGCTTTTGTCTCTCCTCCCCACATCATTCCTCCTTGCATCCCTATTTCAACTCACCGCTTGGTGCACATAACTTATGCATGCTGTTTTCATACAGGTTGCCATGTTTTGGTTTGTGCTTTTGTGTATGTCCATTGTGTGTGTGTGTGTGTGTGTGTGTGTGTATGTTGTGTTTGCAACTAGCAACCGTAGATAGCAGCAGAGCAGTAATGGTGTATAACTCATCCTAATGATGCAACAGTAAAAGCAGCAGGTAAGGTCAATACGAGAGGATGTGACAGAGGGTGAACCGCCAAACACACACACACACACATGAACACACACGGACAGACTTATGAATAAATGAATCCCACACGAACACACACACACACACCTCCAGGCCCACAAACATGTGCCCTGCCCATCTCTATATCACTCCCCATCCACTGTCTCCCATTATTTTTTCTCCTGTTATTTTTCTTCTTCTCTTCCCTCCACCCTTCACCCACCCCTCCTCCCCTCCATCTCTCATGGTAATATTGTTGGAGGTCAGCCGACACCCTGAGGAGAACAGCTGATGAATGGATCTATGATCACTGGCTGTAATTACAGTGTCAAATGAACTGTTGGCTGTCCACTATGTGCAGGTTGGGTGTGCACATGTGTGTGTGTGTTCCTTCCTAATGTGCAAGTCAGCTCCCCACAGATGCAGTTGCAATATCAGCATACACAACAACAGATGGGCTCCGGTTACACACACATGCATGCAAAACCTCTGTCTCATGTATCATTTATCATAGTAGGAAGTAACGAAAAATAACAGCATGTCCCATTAGAATATTTTTAACCGTATGTGCTGTTCGTGTGCAGCAACGGAGCTTCTGTCTTCATCCTAATTATAACATAAGTGTACAGACTCATGACACAAGCAGGTTAGTATCTAAACACGTAACCATAATGCATCTTGTCATAGCAAATTCAACTCAGCAGGAACCGCTTAACAGTGCCAATAAGTCTGGCAGATGTGTAGCTTTTGGCACACACACACACCAGAATTCCCATCACAAGTTATGCCAACAGATCAGGGTGAGCTATTGACTTTTACACACATCCACTGCACCAGACATAATAATGGAGAGCTGAAGCCACTGGGGCAGGCAGATCAGCAGCTGGGCTGGCAAGCATCAGAGGCAGACAGACGGACAAGCAGAGACTTTCGTTTTTCCGGAGGGCGAAGTTGTTTCTCTTTTTGTTCTGTCTCACTCTCGGAGAGAAAGAAAGAAAGAAAGAAAGAAAACAGTCAAACAAGATGCTCTTGAAACTGAGCCAATATACTCTCAGCATTGTTGAATTAACATTTATTTACATAAGTCAAAGCTTAGGTCTCAGACTAATGTATGGCTTTTATCCACTAATAGAGGGTCTTTCTTGAACTTGCTGCTGGTACGTGTGTGGTTTGACTGTTTCTGCATCTGAGTTTGTGAGTGATTCTGTTTTCCACATCCTGTTAATCTGGGCAGACATTTTCCCTCACTGTCAATGTAAATTGAGTAAATAATTTATACTGCTTGGCCTCATGCACCCATGTGCCTGCAAGACACACACACACTCAGATATCCACATGCCAGCATCTGTTTCCATGGATGCATCATATGCACAAGAAGACATTTTCACCATGGCAAGGCACCACCTAATCCAATTCAGAGCTACATCTAGAGGAAGAGTAAACATGGATACACATTCCTGTCACGTGTGTGTACGCGTGAGTATGTGTCTGCATGTGTATGCATCTGTATGTGTGTGTCAGAAAGAGAGACAGACAGAGAGAGAGTGTATGTGTGTGCGTGTCTGGTTGGTATTCCAGGGTGGCTTGTGGTGAGTGTGGTTTCCCACAGTTCTTATCAGAGTTGTGATCACAGAAAACTGGTCTCCTCAAATAGAACACATCCCTCCCTCGCACTATCAGGGACACACACAAAGACACACGTTTGTGATTCCCTTCCTTGAGGTAATTCAATCCTAAACTTATAACCCGACGCCGAAACACTCGTGCAACCAAGAACATGAATGCAATTTGGAACAATCTGAGGTGAGTGTGTCTATCTTATGAATATATAAGAGTTTTTTCCTTTGGAAGACCTGCTCAGAACCGGCAGAGGTGTTCAGCCTGGGGATGGATAAAACAATTGCTGGCTTAGAAAAACTGAAAACAAAGAGAAAAAAAAATGCTGCAGCAAATACAAAGTACCAAGGAAAAGAGGACATGTAATATTCAGTGGGAAAAGTAAAGAGGTCGACATTTTGAGGATTGGTTGCTGGGGTAAAGGTGGGGTGAAAAAAAAAAAGCAAATGGCTGCCAGGTTGTACATGAGTTTGCCTCTTTCACCCTGCAGTTTCATTCCTGAGATGCAAACACTCTTTGTGTGTGCTCCCTTTTTATCAAGAAACGGTCTAATTGACAAGCCAGTGATGTAGTGTAGTAACTCAAAGTACATAAGCTGTGTACTCACATTAAAGCAACTCAGCACTTCAGTAGCAGTGAGGCAGATCTGCATGCTGATATGCTGAGGAATGCATCGCACACAGCAGCAGTTCATGCAGAGGTAAAAAAGTGACTAGAAAAATACTTAGATAAGAAGAATCTTGTTCAAAATCTGGCTTTGCTTCACTCTGGGAAATATGTCCTAGTTAGCACCCTAGTGTACACACACAGACACTGCTAATGAACAGGCAGCTTTCTCACTTGGGATTTCTCTCCTTATATGTTTCTTTCTCTCTACCTTTACCACAACCCTCCCTCCTTCTGCCTTCCCATGACAGCTCCTTCTCTCCAGGGTTTAGATATTTGACGTGTGTCACTCAGACCTGCAAGTTGTGAACCCACACACACACCCTTGTATGTAAATAACACCCAGAATGACAAAGCACCTTTCCCCGAAACAAGAAAACACAAATATAATGAAATAGTAATGACATACTCCTTGTGCTCACTCTCTCTCTCTCTCTCTCTCACACACACACACACACACACACACCTGTGATCTGAGCTAGTCCTCAGTCAGTGAATACAGGAGCACAAGTCACTATGACACCTCTCGTAAGTGGCACCTCTGCATTAGCAAATTGGGCGAACAAATAAATCTATAATTCTCAAACATCACAGGCTATTTGTAATGCGTCAACCCCTCCGATCCGTAATGTATTCATGTTATTCATCTTCACGCTTGCCATACACAACCCCTCTTATTCCAATACTTGTTTTCACATCCTTTTAATCAAATTTGCATGGATTAATTTTCAGAATGTTTAAACCATTGAGTCTCTTGCCTATAGATAGCTCGGCAATCCGTTTGAAGACTGAGAGATACACTTCATAGTTTAACGTTGTATTGTGTGATATGTGTGGTAATTGAAGCAACTAGTTATTTCCCTGCTTTTGTTGCGGGTCACAGTAATGTTTCATCAAAGACTTACAGCTGTGAGCCTCAGTGTCAAACAGCCCCACATTTTGAGGCAGACTTCAAACAGTTCATTTTTAGTCAGTCGTATTAGCCGTTTTACTCGGAGGCGGAAGGCAATGGTTTGTTCAAGCCAGGTCGAAAAACCTTTGAAAATTATCTGGTGCATGCAGTTGTGTCACAGAAATAGAGAAAAGGGAGGAAGAGAAATGGAAGGAGAGAATGGATCATCATTGCTGGTGTCAGTTAACAGGAAACACAAAGTAAAAACATGAGCCAACGTGGCCGTCTGAAACCACTTCTTAAACTGAATCTCTAACATGGAGAATCATGTGATATATAAAAGAGAGAATGATTTTTACCACCCATGGCTCTGCTTGCGGGACTTTGCAGGATCTCGTAGGTCACTGTGGTCATTTTCAAAAAGAGAGCCATGTCGTAAAAATAAGTCACGTTCAATGCATGGCAGAGTATACAACAGAAACCTTAAAAATATGATGTCCCCCTACCTTCAAAGCAGTCTGCCAGTCCAACCATGTAATAAATGCTTTGACACTATCTCCAAATTCACTGCAAGGTAGTGCCAGTAGGTGTTATGTTGCTTCAGTATAGTTACCTTGTGAGACAGCTGGATTCGCAAGATTCAAGGATTCAAGGAAGTTTTATTGTCATTCCAGATCATGTTGGTACATGAAGGGAATGAAATTAGGTACTCAGGTCCCGGATCATGACATCACGAGATCACGCGAGAATCCATCTTGTCAGGCTTCAAGTTATGCGCTTATAGGACCAATCAGCATCCTATGAGATTTCTCGCATGATCGTGTGATCTCGCGAATCCAAGACAGTGACAGACAGATGGTTCATCCAATCACCTGCCAAGTATTTTTTGAAAGTACTTGTCCTTTTCCAAACAGTTTCCATTGACAACTTCTCAGATGGTTCTGTGTAATAAACATTCTGGCGCATCAGGTTATCAGTATAGGTCAAGACCTCTAAAGATATCAAACTTTCAAGTTTTTCAGTTTTTGGAGTGTTAAGATGCGGTCACATTTCATTTCAGGTCAACAAATATTCGCTCCATTTCCCATTCACTGTGCTTGTGTATTATTTTTTCAAGACAATTTGTAACAGTCTGGGAGTTACTTTGGTAATATATAATAAAAACCGAGTGGGTAGCAGAAGTTGAGAGCTTTTCTGAATTTTCTGGCTCAGAGTGCGAGGCACTGGCTATTTCCTGTAAGCAGTACATATAGCTGCAGAACAGGCACATAACAAACTCCCCCCAGAAAAACAGAAGTAGAAAAGACTTGTTTATTTATTTTGTTATCAGCATTATTGCAAGGGTCTAATGATCAAATCCTGCCCATTTGTTTTCATTTACATAGACTTTCACCAAAATAGTGAGTGTGCTCTGCCCATAGAGCATGCATACTATGCATTCAACCAGATTAAAAACTTCGGTATACTGTGAAATACAGAGGGAGTTATCCGGCAGTAATTATTCAGCATTGTGTGAACTCGTTTGGCAAGAGCTTGAATGTAACAGACGTTCATTTATGCATAAAAGTTCTGCACTGCAGGTTTAAATAACACCCTAAGTATTGTGTTTGTGTACTTGTGCCCAAGACCCATGTTAGACACCGAAAGGTATTCCACATGGTTCCAATAAATTATAGTGTTGCATTTGCCCCCTCACTGGTTTTACTATCTAGCAGCTGCAGTTAGCTGTAGGGTGCTATCTCACAGACAAAACTACATCAAACATAATAGCAGACAAACAATTAAGTGATCAAGGAGATATAAAAATTACAAGTTTGGAAAGTCATGCAGCACTAATGCAAACTACTAGATGCAGTTTAGAGGCTTTTTACACAGCTGTCAAGAGTTTTGGGCGCGTGTGTGCGTGGGTGGGTCCATAATTACACCTGATTCCTGTTGAGCTTTTCCAGAACTACACACATACACATACAGCGCAAGCATGCACAACCATACACACCACTTGATTATGCCTGATTACAGACTGCTGTCTTCAGGGTGTGACAGCAATTTAGATGTACAACTCCACGCACACACCATCCCTCCAGCAGCACACCCCCTTCAGCACACACACACACACACACAGCCAGTGTCCCACCGCCGCTGACAACATATTGCCAAAATAAACAGCATCAGCCCTGTCAACACAGAGATCTCTCACCGCGTGCAAGAGAGACTCAGACACACACCTGGTTGTCACACACACATAGACAAACATAAATCCACACATACACACTCTATAAACACATTTGGCAATCAGAGATGTGCAGAGACACACACAGCAGGGAGAAGGGGATCAGCAGGGTATTGATACAAACACACATGAATACACCTGCTCTCTCTCACTTTCGCTCTGTCTCTCTCTCTCTCTCTCACTCACACACACACACACACACTCTACCCCTGACAGAGATACAGACTGTTACTGACAGGCTGGAGGACAAGTGATTTCCTGGCAGCCATCGTCTCCTTGCCTCTTAATCCAAGCTGTGTGAGGTGGGTGGTGTTGACATCTGAGACCAGTGTATGGGATCTTCTCATATCTGACCTTTAACACAGCCAGACCGGAGCAGGTAAAGGTCTACAGCTCCCCAGTGACTTGCATAGGTTTGATACTGCACACACAACAGCAAAAGCAAGAGACAGAGAGAGAGAGAGAGCACACTGGAACAAACGGAGAGTCCTTGCTACAAAGGGAAATATGTTCCTTCCTCTTTCCTTTCAAGATCACTCATTCAGATTCAGATTTTTCTCAATAGAGATTTGTGCCCATGAGACGACATTAGCAAAAGCTTGAAATGGTATGACACTTTCTGAGTATCAGTGTATTCACTGGACTATTCTGTCTACTTCTTCTGGCTTCTCTGAAAATGTAGCTAGTGAAGCTACAAAATACTCATCATAAGAAATAGTTTAGCTACAGAATCTCTACACTTTTGTTGAAAGTATAAAGCTTCACTCACATTGACCAAAGGCATGGTTAAGGTAAGGTCAAGCAAATATTCCATCAATCTTTCCTTAACCATAACTATACATTAACCAAACAGTATTTGCCATTTGTGGATATTGAGTAGAAATGAATCATTTTAAAATCTTTCACACTGAACATTTTAAAACATGACTGAACATTAACCAGGATTTTGCCAAATTCTCCAATATCATCCCATCCTGTCTGGTGACCGGATTGAAATAAGACATCTTCTAGTTTGGGAAAGTTGCTTTGATGTTGCATGGCAACATGATGAGTGTTAATCATCAGGCAGCCCCACCAGAGGATCTCCCACATTCACATTTCTCTCCAGCCAGGAGAGGAGAGATAAGGCCAGGCTTTGACCTGACTCCCATACCCTTGACACCTGCCATGCAGGTCAATCAGCCAGGGGTGCAACGTCTGTCAGGGCCAGGGTGAGCCGGGTAACTGGTTACCAAGCAGTTTAATCTCCAACAGATTCCCACCACCTGGCTTTACTGGCATCATACCAGGCCCTGCAGCCCTCCAATCTGGCAACTCCTACTGTCATATTACAAAGGGTTCAACAGGCACTCAACTGGAAATGGGTGGAGGGACTCATGAATGGGTGTATGCTTGGCCACGCAGCCTATTTTTGAACCTCCAACTCTTAAAGAAAATAGTTTGAACACATCTACTGCATTATCTGATAAGTCCTGCTGTGTGCTGGGTACAGTTGGCGCCATGGGTGGCCTGCAGGCTATACTGCTGCACCAGTGTATGTGAATACATGAATGTTTTGCCTCAGGGGAGGATTTGCTCTTGGGTCTTTGATTACCACTTCGCAGTCAGGCTTTTCAAAATGACACAATTCTTAGATTCCCCTTCAGCAATATAGCATGTAGCTTGTGGTTAAATCCCCCATCTGTTGGATGAGGACTTAGCATTTTGACTTGGCTGTTCTTGTCTTTGTTGTGAGCGTTTGCTGCACAATTGTTTTATGTCTTTGAATGGGGTGTGAGATTAACCATTTATGGCTTTACTGTGAAAGGAGGCTGGTGAAAAGAAAAGAGACGCTTTTCTTGGTTTTGTGGAATAGTAAAGATGATCACATTTAGTATTGCCAGTAATTTAGAAGTGTAACTGGCTGCACTGGGTTGCATAAGAAACTGCAATCTGTGACAAAATTTGGACACAGCAGCTTCATTTCTCTATCCTCCAAATCCTTTGCTCAGCACATTATCAGCCTTTGTACACATATGAAAAAACCAAAGATATGCACACAGACACGCACTCTTCTTCCATTCCCCAACACCCACACAGAGATACAGTACACACGTCACTTTGCAGGAGATTTAACTAAAGGCTGAATCTGTACTCTTTAGAAACTTGTGTGTGTCTATATGCATGTCAACACTTCACATTTCTGCTAACACAAGAAGCAACGCTGCATGCAGTCGAGCAAACAGATAACATGAATTCATCAAATAAGCTGCATCTGTTGAGTTGCTGTAAGAACAAAGAAAAATCAAATCAAGCTCCTGTCAACACACTGAGACACACGCATGCACAAAAGAGCAGGGATATTACATAGGACTGCAATTAATCACCAGTTTCATTATTGATCAACCTACTTATTTTTTAATTAATCAAATAATTATTTACTGTTAAAAACAAAGACAAATGCCCATTACCAGAGTTACCAGTGAACCCAATTTAAAGTTGTAAATTAAATTATCCTAGCCCAACAACCAATACCCCCAAAGGCATTCAACTTATAATGATATGAAACAGAGAAAACGAAACAAATCTTTGCATTTCGGAAGCCAAAACCAAAACAATTTTTGTTTTTTTATGATTTTTTCCTAACATAACTAACTGAAAATATAAATAGATGATTAAATATTCCATTAACATCACACCGAATTGAATTAAACTAAATCGAGTCGATTTAAATTAAGACACAGAGTGTGGTACAGAAACAGGAGAAACACGCTTTCACCTCTCAGACCCTGAAGGAATAACACAAACCGCACCGCCTGATCTAGTCACACTTCTGTTTTCCCACTGTATTATGTATCCCTCATTTGAGGGACTAATAATAGTCCACACTGTTCTATGAAATCACGCTTATAAAGTGCAGTAAGAGAAAATAATTTCACCTACATACATCTCCGCTCTGCTTATATTTCATGATCTTATTAAGCAGAAAAAGTTAAGAGACACAGGCACCAAACACTCACTCACCAACAAAAAAAAAAAGCATCTCTATGACTCAGCATTATTACACAGAGAAGCAAATGAAGAGGTTATATTTGCATGGCACAAGTCCACCACTTGAAAGCAAACGGATAGAGTCAGAGAAACGGAGAACCCAGACTGAAATAGATGAGTGTAAGACAAGAAAAGAAGCCAAGAGGCACGGAGTCGTGTAGAGAGAAAGACAGACAGACAGACAGAGAGACACAGAGGAAGAGAGAGGAATGGTTAGTAGGTGGGGACCTTGAAAAGCTTTTGTTCTCCGAACATGGAGGGTTAGTGAGACAGCAATTGGCAGTTGGTTCAAAGCAACAGACTCTGAATCAATCTTTTACAGCTTGTCCAAACAGACTCACACAGACACATACACACAATAGCAACCACAAATAACCAGACACTTTGTAGTAGACCTGTGTTGTGGAACAAAAGCTTTTCACTTCCTATGCATACAGTCTGAAGGATAGAGAGTCTGTCTTGATACTGAGACTCTGTGTGTATGAAAGTGTGTGCTAGTGTGTGGCCAAAGCTGTGTTTCTTTAATGAGCTCGGTTTACACACTTCGTTAATTGGCTGGCACAGCAAAGGACTGTCCAACATCTACAGACCAGTCTGCCACACACACACACACACACACACACACACACACACACACACACACACACACACACACACACACACACACACACACACACACTCACATCTCCATTTCACTATGCTTATTTATTCATGTATTAGTTAGTTTGTTCCACTAGGTTCACTTGCAGGCTGCTGTAGTAATTGCCACTATATTTTCTGCATTGATTTCCACTCCGACTGCAATGCTCTGTGCCACGCATGCACACACACCTACACGCATGCATGCACAGTCGCCCTGGAAGCGCCACTTCTTTGCAAATCTGCCTTCACAGGAAACAAAGCAAGTGCAAATTGTATTCTCAGTCAATTTATCTATCTATTTATCCATTTACCTGTATCTTCCAAACATGCATTCACTCCTGGTAACAAAGAGACAGGTGAGACAGCAGGGACTGCAAGTGTTCTAATTAAAGTATCTGGGAGTTGAAGAGAGAGCCCAGCTTTCTTTCAGCACACCCCTCATCACACTGGCTGTAAAAATAGCATCAACCCCACAATCCCAGGCAATCTTCTGTCTGCTTTCAGCTCAGGACTTGTTTCTAGTGAGCAATAGGAGGTACAGTGGAGAGATTTTGTGCTGCTGCTGCACAACAAATACAGAACAGCCAGACTCAGTCTGCATAGGCATTCTGTTCTAGCAGGATGTGATAGCCCATTCCGGCTGGACTCTGTGTGTGTGTGTGTGTGTGTGTGTGCGTGTGTGTGTGAGAGAGAGAGAGAGCCATGCTAAACATGATTACAGATGGGAATGGTGTATATTTGTGTGTGTCTGTGTGATGTGTGTGGTGTGTGTGTGCGGATATGTGGGCAGGCAGGACAGGAGGTCTGCAGGGAGAGATAACTGCTCAAATCTGTCCTCTCCTTCTCACTCACACCCTTCTGCTCAGACCTCTAAAAGCTTACCCCTAGGCTTACCCTGCACGCACACACCCACACACACATATACTTACACACAGGAGCCTCACATCAACCCTATCCCCAACTCCCATTTCAAGCCTTCACAGTTCTCCCAAGTCCAAAGTAGTTGCGGTTAATTTGAGAGAGTCGAGGAAAAAGACGGATGGACAACAAGTGCATTAGAACAGCTCTGTCCAGCCACGGTTATAATCTATTAATGAGATGCAAGACACAAGTTCATACATGCATGCGTGTATACAGTATGCACATATGCACTCAGTTGCACTAGCAAGCACACACACATTCAAGAGAAGAAGAGAGAGAGTTGGAGAGGGGTTTAATATTTAAACAGGATGCTTTAAAGTTGAAATTGAATTAGGGTGGCACTGGGAGATGCTAAGAGTTCCCTTTAAAAAAACTAAAACCTTCTGCATTCTGCAGATATTTATACTGCATGAAACTCAGAGGGAAACCACACAATGCTTCCGTCACAAATCTCCATCTTTTGTTTATCCTCTGTCTGCTCGCTTTCGGGCATTCCTTTTTGTTTTTTTTAGGCAGCTGTTCTTCTTTCGCAGCGACCCATTGCCCTCCGCTCACCTCTCTCTCCCCATGAATAAACAACTCTGCGTCAGATGGATTTTCCCTACACCATGCCTCATTGCATTATCTCCTCTTTTACAAACACCTTTGGGGGTCGTGCCATGTCAAGGAGATTCTTAAGATCACCATCCACATGCAGAGAAGTCTCAACTGTGAACAAATCTCTCTCCCACCTCTGCCCTGGAGAGGTAACCAGAGGGCAGCACTGTCATCATCATGTGGGTGGCCAGAACTCTGAGAATGACACATTCACAGCAAGAAATGGTTGTGATCTGATGAACTGCTGTGATGCATACCAAGTGGTTTGCAATGACCACTGGTAAAGTCTTTATTTCCCTTATTTTCCAAATAAGGAGTGCAGGGTGTTGCCTTTCACGCTCTGGAAACACACACCACTACCTTGGACCAAAGCAAACACCAGCTTGCTGGCAACACCAACCGGTGCACACTTGGAATAACATTAGCTACTTCAGCTAAACTGTGCTAACGGAGCAGGTATCGTAGTCAAATAACATTAAAGTTACCGAAATATTGCATGACAGCATCCTGTTAGGGTCTTGTTAGTGTAACACCTTCACCACAAACACAGTAGGACTGTGTGTTTGGAGAGACATCACTGTTTATTCTTTAAACAAAAGCTCCAAAAGTCAGTCAGGAGCCCAGGAGAGCAGCAGGTGAGCGAGTTGTCAATCACGGCAGACATCAAAGCCTACTATAAATTTATTAACAGGGAAATTATTTCCAAAATTACCACCAGTACACTTATGACTTAGTATTTCTAGCAAGAGAAGTTGACACTTTCTGAATTGGAGTCAGTTGGAGCATCTAGCGGCTGTCGGTGGCATTGCACGTCATGGTGTTTCCGCAGGCGCTTCAGCCTCAAGCCATGGTAGTTGCTGCTTGCTTCCTAGCTGCACATCATTCCTGCAGCACCACGGACAGCTCCCTCAGAGGAGAAGTCAGCGAGTTGCGTTGCACTGATCAGCACCACAGACAGCTCCCCAGTCTAGCAGTCCTGACACTGGACAGCAATTCTCAAATAGGGGTCCAAGGACCTTTAGAGGCCTTTTTAGTATAGTCAGGGGTATGCAGATTGTGCAGAGTATTCAACTCAGTCAGACACTAATGCCTCCAGCATACAACATGGATGGCAAATCTTATCTGATGTCTCACCTTATAAAAAATCACTATCACCTCCTCCATTACCACCTTTCCAGTTGAGGAAATTCAAGAAAGATTAATGAGCCTATCCAACAGGATTAAAGTGTAAAACAAGTATACAGGACAGTACATGGCATACTCATGGTGATGAGATTTAAAAACTTTATTGTCATACTCTTAACTCTGACTCTCTCGCTAATCCACTGCTGTAATCTCCTTTATGTAAAATGTATATCACAGTCATCAACTTTTATGTTGCTCAAAAAGTCAAAATGAAATCAGGGATCTTTAATAGATTGTAGATGATGATACATGAAATAAAAATATAACTTTGCTACTGTTTAAATTTACACAATATGACTGACATGCTAAATAAGTCAAATCCAAGGTATTCCTATGTGGCATAAGAGGAGAAAACATGTAGTAAACATATTGACAAAATAATTGTCAATGTAATTCCTTGTGACTGAAGGCCCATAAAGCCAGTGGCATCACAAATTAAGGTCCTCTTTGTGCCCTTCTCTGCCACAGCTGCAGCCTGGGAGAGGACACAAGGCCGACTCAGCCTCATCACATAAAGGCAGGCGGAATGCTAATAAAGTTGGATTCAATCAAATTGAAAGCAGTCTTTTGGTAATTCATGGCTTTAAAATTAGAATTCTTGTTCTGCATTCAGAGCCTCTCTCTGTCTCTCCCACACAGCCCGAGTCTTATCCTACCTCGAACTGAAAGAATGCTGTGTTATCTACTGACAAGAAGGACGTGCGAGGCATTTTTTTTGCCTTTAATCATACAAAAGCGTAAACACTTAAAAACATTTTTTTTCTTTTTTTTTCTTTTTTTTTAACTGTAACACAATCTTTGGTGCTAAATGGACACTGCACTCCCATTGTTCCATTTCCTAGATAGCATCTTTTTGCAGTCACTGCTGCTTTTTCCTCACGCCATTTGTTGATTAAGTCTTGTTTTCTGTAGGCACTGACACGTATCTTTTTTCTCTTCAGCTTTGGGGGCTATCACGAGTCCAGCTCAGCAACATGTTCCTGTAATGAACAACTGCTGCATCGTTATCTGTCCACCACATTTCTTTTTTCTCCAGAAATGACCAAACCAACAGCTAGATCGCTGTTGTGTTGTTTCAGTCAGATACAGAGGGCATTAAAACTGCTGTTTTTATTTATATGAAAATGTTGAGGATTAAAACTTAAAACCTGCCCAAACACCGCTGACGCTCTGTTTGTGTGCGTGCACATGAGTACGGCTATAGTTTTCTCCCTGTATGTGCCCTCAGAGTGCTGTGGCTAATGGCAGTGTCATAATATTAGTCATATTAGGAGGGGATTAGTAACAGAAACCGTCTTAAGGATGTGATCCCTGGGAGGGGGTGCCAGATATTGCTTGTATTACTGTCAGCCCTGTCTCGCACACACACTGGGAGCCTAGCAGCCTCGCCTGCTTTCCTCAATAGGATCTGTAGAGAAACATGACATACTGAAGCGCACCACCTACTGTAGCTCATTCCCCTCTTCCACTGTGTTTTTGTATCTCATCTATTGAAGTGCTGGTGTGAAACATGTCTCGTAGAAAAACAGAAATGCTCTAGCTGTGTTGGAAGGTGAAGCATACGGATTAGGAGAAGCAGTCCTATGCACTCTCAAGCTTCTTAACAAGGTGTTCCCTCTTACCCGGGGAGGCCGTGTCATTTATGGTGTGACAAAGTGACAAATTGGTTGGTGGCTCAAGCAAGCACATATACGATACAGTATGCTCCTGAATATGTGGTGTTGATATGTGGACATAAAAGTATTCATTTCTGATTTTCTGTCATTTTCTACCTTTATAATGTCGGTTCTCTACATTAAACATGGTCAAACTTCCAAAACATGAGGTGAACATATGTAAAAATGCTCCCTGAAAGTCAAAACCCAGGGCTTTAGCCTGCTCTGAACCTTCATTTGCAAGGCTACATGGTTGTTTCATGGGCTGTTCGCATTGTCCAGATCAGGCTTGAATATGTACAGAAGTTGGCATTTTGAGTAAAGAACGAGAAGACTACTATTGTTTGCTTACATAGCCTACAGAGCCAGCGGATGTCTGACAGGGGGCTGCTTCCGGGAGCTGGCCAATCAGAACAGAGTGGGCTCCTCGGTAGGGAGGCCTTAAAGAGACAGTAGCAAAAAGTTTCAGACAGAAGCTGAACTGAGGGCCTGTGTAAAGGGCCAGTATAAGATAAATAAGGAGTTTTTTAAATCATTCAAACATATTTGAGTAGAGCTCAGAAAAAAAAAATATGGACCTGGTAATGTGTGTGATATGTCCCCTTTAAAATATGTGTGTGTTCCTCTATCACCTTTTTCATCTCTAACAACAATGAGCTTCAGCTTCTTGTAAACCTCAAACACACCACAACCACCCGCAAAACTGCACTAATTACTGTTGTGTTTGTGCTCAAACATAAGAATCTACAGTCTATAAAGCTCCATAATGCATAATTGCATAATTAGGTATAATTGTGTGTGCTGTGAGCTTGCCTGACAACCTAATGAGGCAGCCATAAAATAGCTAAGGGTTCCACTTACAAGAACATAATCAAAGACTACAAGATAAAAGGGCATACACAGACAAACACAGGCAGGCGGTAGGACAGGCCCAGAGCTACACACAGGCAAAAAAAAGAAAAGAAATTATTAAAGGAAAGAAAAGACAGAGTGAGTTAGTGAGTTTACTGCTCTCATTATACTCTGTCAACAGTCTGCCATGACTGTGAGTGTGTCTGCGGTTCCTATGTCACAGCCTTTGGGACGTCATTTGCTCCCTACCTTTCCTTACTCTTCATCATTGCCAGAGGAATGACCAAGCCAAGCTCCAATCAGACTCACACAGGCCTCAAGAGAGCAGAGATAGGACACACACCGACAGACACACACAACACACACAAATACACACGAGGCCAGGCCTAATTATGCTGGGCTAATGACCACAGTGATTGCTGTCTAGTTGTTGTTGATGAAGAAAGCTGCCGCAGCCGGAGGGTTGTATGTGTGGTGTAGCTCTGACTTCTGGCTAACAGCTCCTCTTTGCCATCAGCCATAATGAGTCAGCCCTGACACCGCCAAAGCTACAGTGTCTGTGTTGGTCCGTTTGTAACCGCTGCTGAATGTGATACCACCTCCCAGCCCACACAATGGTGGAGAGTCCTGTCACTGCACACTCATTAGCAGAAGCTAAAGCTGAGCTAAAATCAACTAATCAAATTGCTTTCTTAACAAGTTGCAACATGTCACAGCAAGTTGGGTGCTACAGTAGCAGCAACCGTAGTTGCAGCTCACTTACACACCATCAATTTACCTGCCATGGCATCCTCCACAATCTAATGTTTCTGATCAGTGAGCCTGTAGCTTTTACAGTTCTGCAACACAACACTGGTGTCAATCGCACCATTGATTACGAGGCAAATCATTTGCTTTCCATTCAGAGTAAAACATGGCTTCACCTAGTAACACTACACTATGCAATTTATTGATATTTAGGATGGTTTCCAAATATTCTGAGCTCAATCGAGGTAGAAAATAGAATATGTCCAGGCAGGGGGAAAAGGTCAAATCCAGCCTACATCAGGATGTAGTAGTGAGTGAAGAGACAATGGTGTAGAGAAACTACACAGCAAGGCCGTAATGTGACATATAATACATTTAATACAGTTTATGTTATAGTTCTCATTTTGTTACATTAATTACTTACGTTCAACTATTCTTCTTTTATTATAGCATACTTTTCTGAAAAATTCAGAATTGTTATAATCATAAATCTTGTACAAAATGCTCTGGAAATATTTGATTACAGTCGTGCCAGTAAGGTAAGTCTGAACATAGAGGAGTTCAGTACATGCACAAACAAATCTTAGACAGTACTGAATCATCACTGTTACTGACCAGATCACTAGCTTTTAGCAGCTCTTCTTACTGGTTGTCAGCACTGTTGTCAGCTGTGTGATTCACAGTACGTTACTTTGTCGTTAAAAGATTACTGGAAGACCGTGAAAGTCACATAAACAGTCATGATGTGGTAACTGTTGCTAATAGTTGGCTGCTGAACCTTCTTAACAGACTTAGTTTTAAACCAGCAACAGACTGGTCACGTCACGGCAGTGTGAGGAGTGATGAGTTCACTTAATGTTGTAAATACTGAAGTGCATTTACAGTGATGTGTTTGCTTAGCTTAGAAGAAAAGCTAGATCAGTGACTACAAATCTTTGAACTAAACTGGACAACATGAAGAAAAATCAGCAAAGTGATGTTTGATTTGCACCAATATTTCAATTTAAGAGAGAAAAATGTGAGAGAGCACAGGAGAGAGTTTGGTCAAGAGAGAGATGAGATTAACAGTGTAAATGAAGGGAAACATAGAGTCACTGATGAGGGTGATGGATGGCTTTCGACTCAAATACATGGCAGTTCATCACTCACCTCAGACAAAAACACACACACACACACATTTTCTTACACTGCATATTCACACACACACTCACTCATGCTCTCTCACATTATTAACCTTCTGCACATCCACTTACTGTACGGTGTTTTGCACAAGTCATTCAGCATTATACTGCAATCACATCTATAGCCTTGGAAAACACTCATGTATACATGCACACACAAACACACACACACACACACACACACACACACACACACACACACACACACACACATACACACCCCATTGCCCTATCACATACCCTCATTAGTCAAAGAGGGAGAGCACTGCCACATAGTATTCCCTTGTCATCTCTGTCTGTCTCTCTGTTATTGTCATTATTATCTAATAGCTATTGCTTATTATTTTCAGTAAATCGATGAATCTTGTAGAGAATTGCTACAAAATGTCAGAAAATAACAGTCACAGATTAACAGACTTGTATGTGATGTTCTAAAATGTCTTGTTTTTGTGACCAATAGTAAAAAATAATCCCCAAGTAAAGCAACCAGCAAAGGTTTGGTATTTAAACTTGATGAATGACTAATTCATTTAATATAATTTAATGATTATATAATTGTCAATTACTATATACCAGTATATATAAAATGCTATATAGTTATATAAAAGTAGAGTAAACAGAAAAAGCAGCAAATCCTCACATATGAGAAGCTGAATAACCAGAAAATATTTGGCATGTTTGTTTGTTAAATTATTTAAAAGATTAATTGATTATCAAAATTATTGGCATTCATTTTCTTTTGATCTACTAGTTGATTAATCCAGGGCTGCAACTAATGATTATTTTCATTATCATTTAATCTGTTGATTATTTTCTTGATTCATCGATCAGTCTAAAACCTCAAAATATTCATATTTTATATCATGTATGACACCAAAAAGCAGCAAGACACATGGCAGGATTCACCCTCTACGGGGCCCCTGGGCAAAAGTTTGTTGTTGGGCCCCTAGAGCTGAAACTGATAGATGATTTATCAATTAGTCAACTGACAGAAAATTAATTGGCAACAACTTTGATAACTGATTAATCATTCAAGTCATTTTTCATTCATTCATTCATGCTATATTGCAAAAATTGTCAAAATTCACTAAAGCCACCTCCTCAAATGTAAATATTTGATAGTTTTCCCAGTTTGACATGATAGTAAACTCACCATCATTTGGGTTTTCAACTGTTGGTCACAAAACAAGTCATCTGTTAACTTGGGCTTCAGGGAATAATCAATCACTGTTTTCTGACTTTTTATACACTGAATAATCAATTGATTATTAGAGAAAATAATTGTCAGACCCACTGATAATGAAAATAATTGTTGGTTGCTGCCTTACAGTACTGCTATGATGGAATAATAGTACCTTGCCCTCAGTTTGATAAAACACAACAACAACAAATTAATGCAGTATAAACTAAAACAATTAGTCTTAAAACTACATTTTGACAAAATGTAGTTTCAAAATCTAGTCCCTCTTCAAGAACAGGACCACAAGATGAAGGATAGAGGACCTGTCATAGTTGATATTGTACTTCAGTGCTGCAAATTTAAGTTACGTAATTATTGAAACTACGAAGACACAAATAAAATGGAACAAACCTGAAACATGGAAACAATTGAGGTTTGGAATTTTCACTAGAAAAAAGGACAAACCATTAGTCGATTATCACAGTTGTAGTAGTTGACGATTAATTTTCCATCTAATCGACAGGATCAATTATTTTCTCTCATTTGGATTAACCAACTTTTAGTGTTACACTCCTCTGGTAGAGACAAAG
This sequence comes from Thunnus maccoyii, assembly GCF_910596095.1. Classification (NCBI taxonomy): domain Eukaryota; kingdom Metazoa; phylum Chordata; class Actinopteri; order Scombriformes; family Scombridae; genus Thunnus; species Thunnus maccoyii. The sequence continues at coordinate 17,918,308 of NC_056536.1, forward strand.
ACAGTCACGCTTCATGTTTTCCTCCCATGCAACTTTCCCCTTTCTCCTCACCCTTTGGTCTTCACCCCTTCTTTGCTCTGTAGTCATGGGAAACAGTGTGTGGGGCACCGAGGTGCTGGGTAAACAGTGGCTCTGCAAAGTGCTTTTTCCCGGGGTGTGTATACCTGGGTAATAGAGGCAGTAATGGAGTTTGTTCAGGCTAAGGTAATCCTGGAGCTGTGAGCGCAGCATCTGCTGCTGTTTCTCTCTGACGCTGCTCTGTTCCACAGCAGGTACTGATGCTGTTGTAGCTGTCACTGTTACTGTCTCACACAAGCCATTTGGGAGCAAAGAAATGTGTGTGTGTGTGTGTGTGTGTGTGTGTGTTTGTGTAAGAGAATGTGTATTTTCTGAAAAAGAAAAAAAAAGTGTGTATTTCATAAAATATATGCGTGTGTATTGTGTATGTGTCAGATAAATGAGATTCTGCTGAAAGATGTGTGTCTGTGGGGGAGGGTCTGGTGTCTGGATGTGTGCATGTTTGGTGGAACAAGTCTGGGTCTGTGTGTGTGTGTGTGTGTGTGTGTGTGTGTGTATGTGTGTGTAGAAAGAATCTAAAAAATATATGTGTTTGGATGTTATAGTTCACCTTTGGGAGGTGGGATAAGAACGGGGCTGGCGGCTAGGAATGAATTTACAGGGCCCGATCTCCCAGAAACAATTTCTTTATGTGGGTTACACACATTTAGAGTGGCTACTCGTCCCCCCTGGGCCTCAGCACACCACACACAGCTACAGGAGATGGCCAATGAAATACAGAACACCTTTTATAGGACACATGCTTTTTATTTATTTTTATTTATCCCCTGTAGCTTTCTCTTTTTTCCCCTCTCCCTCTCTCTCTCTCTCTCTCTCTCTCTCTCTCTCTCTCTCTCTCTCTCTCTCTCTCTTTCAGTTGAGGTCTTCATCTCTCTCATTCCTTGTCCTTTTTTCACTTCTCTCCTTTTCTCTTCTCATCATACACAGCTACAGGAGGTGGCAAATAAAAAAGAGATCACCTTTTTATAGGACACATACTGTACTTGTCATTTCTGCTGGTTGCTCTCTTTGTCTTTGTCTCTTTCTCTCTCTTTCTTGCTCACTCACTCTCTCTCTCTCTCTCTGGACTTTAACATTAGTCCCATGGCCCAGAGGGCTTATTGCTAGAAGAAGAGGATAAAGGAAGTAAGTGAGAAATGTGCAGGGAGAAGGGAGAGAGTGTGCTAAAAGTGTACTGGGAGACATAAAGAAGTATTTTTGATTGTGTGTGTGTGTGTGTGTGTGTGTGTACTGCTGCTTTATAAAAAGATACCAATAATGTCATTATCTCATGCTGATTCTTATTCCTATTCTTCCCTCTTCATGGCCTAATGTTTCCTCTTTTGTCAGTGTCCCTCTCTCCTCGCTGTTTAATCTATCCATCTATGAAAAATATGTTCCAGGAAGTTAGATACAGCCTAAACATCTGCAGACGCCACGCAAAAGCAAAGATCTGTAGAGTAATCTGTGCAGAAAGTGTTTATTGAATAAACGGGTGATGTTATATTTCACAACGGTATTCATCTGCCTGTGGCCACATTAAAAATACATACATCCACTTCTTGGAGCAACTAATCAGTGACCACATATTTGTTTCTCTCAATCTATTCCCGTATCTGCAACATCCAATCTTCCTGCTTGCTCCACTCTCCACCTCCCTGCATCTCTCTCTCTCTCCTGTCAATCGCATCTCACTGTCAGCTCCCTTCCTCCTTATTTTGTAACTTCCTCACTCTGTTTCTCTGCCCCATCTCCTCTCTGTTCTTCACACAGGCTTGTGAAAACAGAGGGAGGGTGAGAGACAGATGGAGCGGGAGGATATCAAAGATATATTCACAGTTGGAATGACCATCTTTGTTTAAATCAAACCAGCTTGCGGAGCTTTATAAACAGCTCAAGGTCATGATAAAACCATCATGGGCCACAAATGAACATGATCAGGAGATGCAAATGTTACTTGTCACCTTTCTCATTGTCTGTTAACACATCCAGAGCTAAAAAAGCAGCCACTAACACCCCCAACACCTTGCAGCCTCTACTCTGCCACCGAACTAAGTCACCAATAAAGATGATCATATATGAATCGCCATTTACACAAGGTGATCCATGCTGCGCAAATAACGCCCGCAGATGTGCCACTGCTATCAGGGTGATGAGTTTTTCTATATGCTCAACTCACATATTCACAATTTTAATCTTTTCATGTTCCCTTCATCTAAAGAATATAAACCACTGTTGAGTGCAACTATTTCTAAATGGCAGACAAGTAGCAGTGCGTCACAGCGAAGGGAAACATTCGTTATCTGGTCTTTCCCTGTGAAATAAGGTAACAACCAGGGCCCGACTGATACTGAATTTTAGGGCCGATGCCAATACCAATATTAGAAAGTAAAATAATTCTGATATATATCGGCTGATAACCTTATATATACAGAACATATATATATAAACGCCCATTTTTTACAAAGATCCCTTGAATATGGTTATGAAACACTTTTGACAAGGATATATAATGGAGGCATGATATTTTACAGTTTAACAATAAACATTATTGTATAAAATGACATCAGTGCACTGAAACAGTAAACTTCACTGGGAATTTAATTATTATAAATAACTGTAGATAAAAAAACAGAACAAAAAACATATGTAGTATATATTAAGAAAAAGGATCAAATATACATAAAATGCTGCCAATGTAACTTCAAAAAATAAAAAATAGATATCGGCACATATCGGATAACATATACGCTGATACCGATGTATCTGTAATAGGCCAATATCAGCCGATAATATCGGCTGACCGATATATCGGTCGGGATCTAGATACTAAAGCATTTAGCACCTCTGGAGATACCAGAGCTCCCAAAATCAATCAACACGAGGCAAGACAGCTGTTTGCCACCGCTGAACACCAGCTCTGCCTAAAGCGCACTGAACCCTGCGCCATATGCCCATATATACGCACAACTAAGACCTGCGGTGTGTGTGTTTGTGTGTGTGTATGAGAGAGAGAGAGAGAGAGAGAGAGAGAGAGAGAGAGAGAGAGAGGCACATATAGGCTGTGCAACACTTGAAACAACCGCAATCATTTGTCTTTGCTCTAAAACCACAACCGTGATAAATAAAACTAATAGGCTACCATATCAGAGCAGGCTGATGGGATATTCCCATGAGCAATCTTTTTGCATAACTGTCATGCCTTCATAAAACCAAATCCTTGTCTATTCCCTTGAATCAAACAGATGAAGAGTAATCCATTCTGTGCGGAAATGGTTTTCAAAGACGAGATAACCAGCAGCCCGTTATACAATCATTAATTTACTTTTGTCTTTATCACGCACACTTTTCATACAGTTAACAAAAAGCGCATTATACCCATGATGTGCACCAGGATGTTCTGTGCAGGTGTAAAAGCTATCCAGAGATCCATACCTGTTGGTATGTCGGTGTGGTCTTGTTCTGTTAGCCCAGCAGGTAGACTTCTCTCCTCATAGCCGCTCCGTTATCCGAGACGGAGGAGAGGCTCGCATCCCCTTCCTAACACCGTCAAAACGGCTCCTCTCTCACACCGGCCGCTCAGGTTCCACTGGAGCGGAAAAGTTATACCATACCATCCACCTCCGGACCCGGGCAGTAGAGAAACGGAGCCGGTGGCAGATGTGACCTCCTGTGATAAAAACCAGCAAGAAAAAGGTCCTCTGAAAGTTCCGCTCTTCTCCTCCTCTTCTGCACAGGAAACTTAGTTATTTGGCCATACCGACATGGAGGAAACATCCAACTTAACTCCCCCTTATCAGGCTTTTTTGTTGTTGTTGTTGTTGTCCTTTCTTTATCCTCTTTAATGGAGGTGATGAGAAAGTAGCCCTGCGTGGCGGGACAGAGGTGCGATGCTGTCGGGGAGTCAGGCAGACTGTTGTTGCGCTCCTGTCTGTCCGCCTGGAAGACGAAGAGCGCTGCTTGACTGTCAGCTCCGAAGTGGAGCAGCGCTCCCCAGCGGCCCGATGAGGGATCAGCTGACTAGAGAGGCGCATGCAATAAATGTAAATGATACCGTACAGTAATGTGAAGAAGGCTGTATGGACTGTGCCAGGACCTGTTGGATATATGATATTAGTCTTCTCTTGTCAGCCTAGACTGGCAGACAAATAGAGAATAAATGTATCAACACAGACACACAGGCAGGCAGGCACTAACATCACTAACATACACACACACAACTCAAGATGCGTCAGCAATGCCTCTCAAGGGGCTGGATGCTGGACACTGAAAAAGTCTGAAATGTTTGTGTCACTTCAAGAAGGACAAAACAATATTGGCTCTCACACTCTTTCCCCCCCCTCTATCTCTCAACCCCCCCGCTCTATATCTCTCTCTCTGGACTGTGTGAAGTTCAAATTAAATTGAACTCACTTTAGCTGAGCTATGGGCATTTCCCAGTAGACTACACCAACACGGAGGGGTGATCGACACCATGCCCAACCAAACTGACCTGAGTGTGTGTGTGTGTGTGTGTGTGTGGTCGCGGTCTCTCCACTGCATGAAATGACCTGAGCTGCCCAAAGAAGTTTACTCACAACAAATGACTTTGTCCAGACTCAGTCACTCTGGCCAGTGCAGTTCATTTAAGGAAGCAGCCCTGCAGGCTCCAGGGGTGTAACAATGTTTGACTGTGCATGTATATGTGTGTGTGTGTTTGTGTGTGTGTCTGTGTGTGCATGCATGGGCTGTGTGCAGTTTTCTCCTCTGGTGGCAAGAGAAACAGATCGACAGCAGTAGGTATTAAGGGCACAGAAGCCAGGCGGTGGAGAAACTTGGTCTAAAAAACACTACACACACACAAACACACAGCCTAGTCAATGAAACAAAGTACAGCTGAAGTTCCAGCAGTGTGTGTGTATAGTATATATAGGAGTCAGCATACAAGTGTCAGAGTTTTTGTGTGTGTGCTTGTGTGTGTGTGAGATGTAATCGAGGTGATGATGTATGGTTGCACACATGGATGACAGGGTAATTGATCCATAGTGGGGGTGTGATTGTGCGCGTGTGCATGTGAGGAGGCCCAGTGCCAGTCATATATCATTTCACCCAGTGAGCTAATCTGTTACTCTGACAAAGAGTTCAGATTACTGATCTCTCCTCTGCTTTCTGTCCTCCTTCAGCCTTCAACACTCCTCTCCTCTCTTTTTTCACCTTTTACCTACCTCTGTGTTTGCATTTTTCATCTTCTGATCCATTCATATCATCTTCTTAATAAACTAAAGCATACTCCTCTCTCTCTCTCTCTCTCTCTCTCTCTCTCTCTCTCTCTCTCTCTCTCTCTCTCTCTCTCTCTCTCTCTCTCTCCCTCCCTCTTTCTCTCTCTCTCTCTCTCTCTCTCTCTCTCTCTCTCACAGGTGAATCATGGGTAACCTAGCCATGGGATTTGTCTTCTGCATCGCTCTCTTGCAGCACACTTGAACTCAGCATGTGGACAGCAAGATAACAAGTAGACACACACACATGTAAAGGTCCCAGGGCCTTTTGGAAGCCCTCAAAACTAAACCTCATTCCTTTGGGATGTGTGGCTTTTGCACACAAACATCCTCACCCACACATTTGGACACACACATACACATTCCAGTTGGTGGCCTCCCAATGCCACAGCGAGGGATTTAAAATGTGCCAATCAGAGACTCTGGTGCATTTCTGTCACGGAAAAGATAGTCAATTCCCATAGAGAGAAGCTTTTCAGACCACATGACAGCCTCAAAGAGGCATGTTGTGTGTACATTGAGTAGCACACACACACAACCACAGCCACGTGGACTTATGAATAGAGCAGATCAGAATAGTCTAATCACATTCATTTGTCAGACATTTCCTTTAGTCGCTGGACTGAACGATAAATCAGCTCAACAAAATAGCTGAAATGGAGACAAATGCTGCTGGACCATGAGATAATCCTTACGAACATGAGGAGTTTGCCACATGGCTCATATTCATAATAATCAGAGCTATTAATGAGCGTGGACAATGTACCATGTGGCAGCTGTTGCATGAAAACCTCATCATGAAAAGGTTTTAAACGACAAGGCTGCCATTCCATGTCTTTATTGTCCACAAATCCTATGAAAAAACACAATACTCCTCCACAAGACTCCTCCAGCCTGTCTGTGGCACTCCTTCCCACTGAGGACGTACATCTTTAAAAACAAGTATATATACTTTCTTTTTTTTAAAAGTTTAAAGCAGCTATAATCAATATTTTCCATAATAAACTGAATCAAATGACAATATGTAATGTCAGAGGTGTGGCTTGTAGTGATGAACCTACAGAAAATTATCACCTGAATCTGCAGCTTCCCTCAGCTTTACGGAGCTTAATGGTAAATTTCAGCTCATTGTTTAGCTGTCTGGCTGGTTCACTCTTAGTGTCGTTTTCAATCACAGTAGGCAGCTGTTTTTAGAGAAAAATCTCTAAAACCCGACTATACACAACCTGCTCAGCACCAAACTGCAAACAGACACATTTAGCAACTAGCTGGTGAACACAGTGTGACATTTAGCAGCTAAATAGCCAGATGTTCCCTTCAAGAGATGGTAAAACAGCTAAAGGGGAGTTAATATTAGACTTACATTCTGGAAAAGAAATACGGTTCCAAATGAATGATGATGTTGCTCTGTAAGTGCTTGATGTGTAAATAAGCAACAGTTTGCTAACAAGTACAACACATCAACTTAAAAGTTGGTAATAGTCAGTGTTGTGTTCACAAGTGGCCAAAAACAGTTAATGCAGGTTTAAGTAATTTCCCATAACAGCTGGGCACTTTGTTAGAGACTATTTTCAGCCACAGATTTGGTACACTAGTGAGTATTTATTAGGGGTGTGCCCGAGTACAAAAACGTTATTCAGCAAAGCATATAATGGGTTTTTTACAAATATTTGTTCCATGCAAATATTTTTTTAAAATTCTTTCCGGGAAGAAAAAAAAAACATGTCAAATACCATCGCGCCAGTCAGTTACATCGCTATCTCAGTCCCTGTCCTCATTGAGACCCGTCCACCAGCGGGTCTCAATGAGGGGAGTCACATTCACCTGCTACATGACAAACATTTACTTATTTGAACATCACTCCAGGAGTTGGGGGTGTTCCCCAGAGATAAAGCCGAGCTACTGACACACATGAAGTGCCCCCAAGGGACTCTCCATAACCTGTTGTTCCCCTTCTTCTTTCCACAAAGGTAGGTAGAGGTCTGTCTGCCATGAGATGATGAGAAAAGTTTTAGCTCAGTAGTCAGCGTAGTGGTCTATTATCTGGGAGACTCCAGTTCGAGACCCAGTGTGGGGACCTACTTCATAAGGTAGTTTATTCATGAACACTTATTGTAACACTTTAATTTTCTAAAATTAAAAGTGTAATAAAAACAAAAACAGGATTTTTAAGCCTCTTTCCACTTTTATGCGAATACAAATACAAATATTTTTGCTGCCTCAACAAATACAGATACAAATACTGAGCTCTCTGCACATCCCTACTATTTACAGCAGCCGGACGGTGTGTGTGGTATCAAACTAAAATACAGTGCCCATGATCTTCACATTGAAGGAGCATGTTAGTATCGCTTCATCCATACTTTACCATGGCTGCCACCTGTTACAACATATTCTAACTCACACCACAAAACTTTCCCAGTACAATTCTGTGTAACATTTAATTTCATGTAAAACATCAAAGTAAAGATGAAGGCTGCAGCATAACGTGAGCACATGTGCATGTTTCAAAGCCTTTGCCAGATGACTCTTATTATCAATACCATGTGGCACAAGAGTGCTGAGCACATCACTATGGAATACACACACACACACGCACACACATTGTCTTCTGTGTTGCACTGGCAGGCAGTAATACCAGTATTAGCATATGAAAGCAAGCAGCTGGAAGGTGTAGCTGTCACTGTTGTTGTTGTTGTTGCTTGTGTTATCCATTTGGACGGCAGATCCTCTGTTCTTGCTATCCCCTCGTCTTACTAACGTTCACTGTTGCACTACCTCCTATCTGTCTGTGTGTCAGTCATGCTCCTTTTTTTCTGACTATATGACTGATCACATCCCTCGGGGAACGTAAGGGACATACAGTACAGTATGTATAAAGAGTGGACACTCATTACAGACAGATCTGACAAATATGGTGTAAACAGGCTTTGCTTTGTATATTTTGTGTAATCTTTCTGTCACAATACTGACTTTCAGGAAATCCTAAAAGTTATTTCCTAAAAGTTTTTCCCTCTAATCTAGAAATTGGTGTGTTCATTTATTAAATTGAAACTGCTGAAGAAATCATTTTTTACTTGAGCAGCGATTCCTCAGAACCCCCGAATAATGCGAGTTACGGTGTAAAAAAGAAGTTACAGTAGATCACTTATCACAGGCTGTAAGTTGAGTTGAAAGACAGAGCTGCCCTCAGCAAAGAACACTTTATCTCAGATAACAGCAGGGTGCAACCTACCGACTCAACACTCTCTTCTCGTGTCTGTTTCTCTGTCTCTCTCTTTCACTCAAAGATGTAAATGTTCAAACGGACTAATTCCTTCAAAGCAACGATGAGCATGAAAGACCAGTCTCCGCCCTCATTGCTAATTGATGGCCTTGCATCTCAGCATGAAAGCTGGATGAGCCTTGCTTGAGACTCTCATTAGTGGTAACTACACTACAGTTAGCTCCATTAAAATTACATTACAGACATCCTGGACACACCTTATAGTGATCTCCTTTCAGTCTTATTCATTCACTTTAAATGTCATTTACAGCACATGCAAGCAAGCTAAATGATCCTATTGTGCTTAAAATGGAAGGATGTCCCCACTGTTTTTCATATGGTCTCACTAATTTTACATTTACATAACAGTAAAGACACGCTCTTAATAAATAGAAGAAGGTTGTGTGATAAAAGAAATATGCTCTGATCATGAAGGAGGTTTCAAACAAAAAAATATTTACTCTCTTCCACATCTGCATTTTGTCCAACATAAGCATCAAGCACAGCTCTTTACTGTCTCGTGACTGGTCGAATCAAAAGAGCATGCTTCTTCTTTTTCAGATTGTGCCTTTCCCCTGGGAAATCTGGTAGATGCTAGATTTTGGCTCTAGGCAGTTGTTGAACCTCAGACACAACAGCGACATGACAGAGTGACTGACAACATTTCCCAGCTGGTATGGCAGCACCTGGAGATCCTCCAGAGAGAGCTGGAGGATGTCTTTGATGCTGCGCTTGCCCTCTGTTGCCACTGTACCCTTAACCTGAAGGAACCGCTGGAAAATAGACGGATAAACGCAGATGAAGCTGTAAAAGTAAAGAAACTTTCTCTTATGAGGAGTAATTCATTATTTTGCCACTGGGCACAGCAGAACAATACATAAATACAACTTTGACACATGTTGTCAGTGTTGACTGTATAAAGTTATGGCAGATGCTTTAGCAAAGAGTTTATTTTCACAGCCAGCAGATACAGAGCATAATTAACATTCATTTGAAGCTGTGTTTCTGGCCATCTGGTTAATATAAATCCAGTTTTTTCACTCACCTTTAAGCTGCTTAGTCTTGAGCATCTCCTGAGGGAAATTTTGGGTTCTTTTGCTGCTAAATGTTCCATTATGTGCACCAGCTACTTGCTAACTTTGTCTGCCAGCTGTTTGGTGCTGAACAGGTAGCATATAGTGGGTTTATTAGGTGCTGAAAACAGCTGCCTGCTGGGAACTAGGATAATGACAGCAACAATGGACTAAACCAAAAATCAAGACAATGAGCTGAAAGACATTAAAACACTCTGTGGAGATGTGGGTTCATCACTACGAGCCACACTTATCACAATACACAAGGTCTGTTGTCTGTTGCTGCAATAAGAATATTGTTTAGTGCAGCTTTAGACATGCTTTAGAGTTGAAAACAAATCATATTTAACAATATAATAAATGGTATGAGAAACTGTTTTCTTAAGTTCAGTTATCTTAACGTAACCATGAATCCTCTTTTCAACACACACATACACACACATACAGGTTCATCCCAGGCAGCAGCCTGACTTTGATAAACACATCAAATGTGCCATGTATTTTGTCTCTAAGGAGGAAATGAAGAAAATTGTGCTACTACTTTATGATTTCTCTTCTGTTCTCAAAATGTCACATCTTTACGCCATCTTCCCACTCAGCGGGTTGTTCATTAATGTTGTCAGTGACCCTACAGGGGTGCAACAGGGACACCTCTGCAGGAACAAACTGTCCTTTACAGAAAGAAAAAAAGGTTTTTTAGGTCCTTATGTGCTGATTTGGTGCCAAACTTGGAACTAGTGACATTTTCAAAAAGTTTGACCTTTGGCACTTACCTTGTTAATGTTGGTGTCTTTTTACTCAGCCTTAAGCTGGTGTTTTATTTGATCATACATTAACTGATGTGGGTAGTAGATGGGAAATGCTCATATGTGTTGTTTAGGAAAACACAAAGACCTTTTTTTTTTCTTTCATTAATGTAGTTATGAGCTTGTTGAAAGAGTCATCTGCTGTCTCACAACAAAAACAGTGCCCAGAGTGATGATCCTTTAACTTATCAGATATCCATGTGTGGCTGGGAGTCAGTTATCCCATACATGTAGGATGATATGCACACCAGCCGGATAGCTCTCTGAGTGCAACAGGAGAGGGTGCAGAGAGACTTGTTTCCATGGCTTTTTAAAATATTCAGTGGTGAAGGTGAAGATGATGGTACAGGTTTGTGAGGCACTCTGGCTTAGATAGCGCAAATAAAAGTAGTATTTCTTTGTACCGCAGTCTGACAGCCAATTTCTTTTACAGTTATCGGGGACCAATAAAGAGAAAAGGGAAGAGAGAGAATTTTCTTTTTTATTGAAGTCATCTTATCATTTTTAGACCAAATCTTTAGGAACACTCAAAGCTCCTCCTCCTTTCTCCTCTTCATCTCTTCTCCCAGTCTCTTCCCGATTCTTTTGCCTTGACTTCTCAGCTCCACTCATCTGAACAACAGGGCCGTGGGGTCATGTTTATAATCTGCTGAGCACAATGAGATACAGGCGCTATAATGCAACAGCCACTCATAATCCAAAAGCCTTTCAGGAAAAACAACGCCCATAAAAATCCGGGATTATGTTGTTCCGCACTGCTGGTTCGGGGACAGGAATATCTGTCGTTCCTTCTGTCTTTCTTTTTTAAATCCTCTCTCACTCTCAGTTTTTTTTTTTGTCTTTCTCTCTTACAGCTTTTCTCTCCCTCCTTTTCTAAATCTCATAAACGGCTTTAGTTCTTATCAGGATGGGATCAGACAGAAAAGGCTCTATTTGGGGACTGAAGAGAAAAGTTTTCTGTAAATGCATTTGTCAGGTTTATACTGTACTAACAGTACAGTTAGGAGAGACTCACACAGAGAGAGAGAGGCAGAGAGCATATAGTTTCTGAGGGTTTAGAGACTGTTCTTCCTCTTGCATTGAAAAGTATTAGTAGATACTATGCCCTCAACCCATCCCTGCATCCAACACCCTGCCTCACTATGGCTCAGTGTACATAAGCTGGATTAGAAGGTCTGACACAAACACAAGCATGGATGCACGCCTTTAGCTTTACATATTTGAGCAGCACAGCTGGCTATGTGGCCCAAGTGATAAAACTTTTACTGTCTCCTCAATTCTTGTTTTCTTTGTTGTTGTTTTCTTTCATGTCCACGTGGCTCGCTCATCCCTGTAAAGCCTTAAATGAAGGAGGCAATTGTTTTTAAAGTCCTTGTGAACACAGTCCGCCAAACAAAAAGTCTGCTCAGCCTGGATCATACTCACACAGGTTTAAATTGCCTGATACTCAAACAACATCCCGCCCATACAAATGTGTGTCTATAACCCGCAGAGACATCACTGTGCAAAGCACGGCCACTGAAAGCAATTCAGTCCGTTTGTGTACGCTGCCAGTGGGACCACACTGCATTCATTCATCCGCCTCACCCCTCCCTCACCCTTCCTTTTCCACCTGCTTCTCCCTTTCCCCTCGCTGCTCTCCTGCGACCTCCTCATTTCCCCTCTGATGACAACACCTACACATGATTAATGATAATCCATGCTGGCCATTGGCTGCGATTCGGGAGCATTTTATATGAGAGGCAGCAGGGGGAATATTAACTCCCTCTTTCTCTGTTCCCAGTAGTATCTTTTACTCAACTGACTCCAGCGTACTGAGGAAAAAGACAGCAGAGGGAGCCAAGATGAAAGACGCAAACAGTGAGCCCACATTCTCTGCTACTAATAGCACTATTTTGAAGAAAAATCTGCTCCAAGCACGAGTAGGAGGAGGTAGACGAGGGCGGTGGTTATAAATGTCATCTTGTGGAGAAATATCTTATTATTTGGTTTTGGCCTAGTTTAAAAAATCCCAAACTTATCTTCTGCAGGGGTGAACGAGCATATGAAATAATGTGAAAGAAAAAGTTTATGACAGACTCAAAGTTTCAGTCATGGACTTTCATCAGGCATCATATTCACAGTGTGAAACAACACATTTTTATACTAAAGCCAAAGGCTGTAACAACCAATCAAAAAGTGGAGCCATATCTTAAACTCCTGAGACAATTAAGACATCAATAATTGATTTTTTTGTTGTGTTAGAAAGTTATCAATTGAATTATTTATATATTGTCCCTGTCCTAATGAAAAGTATGTATTTAATGTATGATCTGTTTTTCTTCAAGGCTGTGAAGATATTCCCAGTCTGAATATGAGACATGTTGTCTGGTTATCATATCGCCCTTTTAAACTTTTTATGTTGATAAAAGTCATTAATTTACCTTGCCAGTCTAGTCTTATATTTTATCCAAAAAAAAAAAATTCTTATTTTTCTTTTCTTTTGTCTATTTTCATTCACATTCTTTGATATGTATTTTTTTGGCTTCTGTTATTTGTCTCAGGTGTTTGGCTCCCCTCTCTGATTGGTTGTTACAGCCTGTAATTTTAGTATAAACATGTTTTGTTTCACATTTTGAATTCTGATTTGTTTTGTCTTTAATAAACTCACCAGCAATATGGGGGAATTCAACTTTTTCTCATGAAAAGGAGCCCAGATGGCCATCTCTATTCTTTTAACCAGACCACATCAGATGGTTGTCTAATGATTTCATCAACCATCAAACAAAAGACTGAGAGCAGCATCAAACAGAGGTTGATAAGCTGATTTCCTTCTGTTCCTTCAGCATTCCTCAACGTCCACTCTCTTTCTATTCATTGAGCATGCAGAGATAATAATGTTCACGCAGGTTGTACTGACTAAGTAACACCACTAAGTGTCACTGTGTGCTTATATTTCAGCTGTGTTGGTGGCGTAAAGGTGAAGTGAGGACATCTAGTCCACCTCCTCTCTCTTGAGTAAACTTCCACTGGGACATGATGGGTGACTCAGTAGCTCACAACAACTTTAAGCCTGTTCTCTTGTTTTTTCTGTGTTCACTGATCCACAATGATGACCGGCGTGGGGAAAATGATGAGAAATGCCAAGTCTGGGTTTCACAGAGATATTATTGATATTTTGATGTTTTGTCCTGAGGGTGAGTGAGGGTGTACGACCACAACACTGAGTTACATAAACACTGATAAATCGATAAGAGGCTTAGGTCATTGTGTGTTCAACTTTTGATGCACAAGCGGTCCTTTCACAGCGGTACTTGTGGTATGTTAATCTCTCATCTCATTTTGTGTGGGTGTCTTCATACTTTAAAAAAAAAAACTAGTAGCTAACTTCCCTTGAAAAGCACCAATGTTTTAGATTTAGAAGATTTAGAAAGACACACATAAAACACTTGACACTCTGATGATTTACTACCATCTAATCTATAGTGGTTTAATAATCATTTCTATCAATCTGTGCATTGATTCTCACATCAGATTTTCATTGAATTAAAAAAACCACCAACTCACTCTCTTCCTGTGACAAAGTCTAGCTTACTTTTAGCAGTGTGGGTGGTGACAAGTATTCCCCTTGAGGCTTACTGTAGCCGCTGAGACCGTTCATTATTACAGACAAATCTGTGTACTCGACTTTACTCACATGCAGATGTCACTGCGGATACTGATCATTTCAGTACTTCCGCTACATTCTCGGGTGTTGCAACAGTTAAGTATTCCTTAGCCCACACTAGAAAATCAACCACTCACAACACATGCTGGTGATACTGGATATAACAGATGAAGAATTTTGGGTCTTTTTGTTTATTTAATTGATTCAGAATAACAGTGTCAGCTCATCATCAATCATCCATTTCAGATTATAATTTAAGTATAAAGAAATAACAGTGGTTAGATGTGAATAGAGATGTTTTTTAAAGCTATAAGTTTTGTTGTAACAGCTCTTCTGTGTTGTCCAGCAGCACAAAGCATGAAATTAAAGGTGTGTGCTTAACAGTTAAGGTCCATACAACATAACCACAACGTCCGCAGTTTGACTCTTTGCCAGCAGACCCTGTGTTTCCTGTCTCTCTTCAATGTCAAATAAAGGCAAACCCTCCCCCAAAAAATAATCTTAACAGAAAAAAATCCCCACAAATTTAAGGGTTAAGTGCACGGTTACATCAGAAAGTGGCAGTTCCTATGTGAAATAAGTGATACTGGAAGCTTGATGTTGACACAACTTGTGCTCCCAGGTTGCTAATCAGACATCAAGTTACCATAGTTAGTCTAATTCAAAGGAATGTATTGGTACCATCTACTCCTGTCTCATGATTGACTGCAAACTATGCCACATCTCTGTTGTGGAGCAGTTTACACTCTGGCAGAGGAAAGTATTTTAAATTGGAGGATGTGTCACAGTTAATATGATATTTTTCTCTCTATATTCACTGGTTTCTCTGGTCCTTCAAAGGTCAGTACTGTCAAGGTGAACTACAACTGGTTGACATGACACAAATTCACATCTTGCTAAAGTTGAACTCTACCTAAAAGCACTGCACTGATTTCTCTGTAATTAATACAACTGGACTGTCTCTCAAATAAACAGAAATAAGCAGAGGCACCTTGTCTATAGAGGGTTAGAGAGAGTATTGGAGAGTTGTAAATCCATATGCAGGGTTACGTTCCCTCTGAACTCTGGCTCCACTTCAAACACTCATCTTTCTCCAGTCAACACACATCAGCCGGCAGCTCCCGCTTCCCCAGCAGCTTACAGAAATAGCATCAGTATTCTATGGGACTGGGAGGTGCCACTGTGCACCGTTTTATCTCAAACTACAGTATGTGGTTATTACCATGGAAACTGCAGAGAACTGTCCAAATTACTGTCAAAGTGCCAGGATGCAGAGAAGTCAAATACATTCAGTTTGTTGTGAAAGCTTGCGGCTCCAACCTCTCAACAACAAGGTTTTTGTTTTGACCATTTTTTTTTTACTCATGAGAAGCAAAAGCGATTCACTTGAAATTTGCCATTAGGTGTTTTTCTTTGGGTACAATAAAACTTCCTGATTTGACTTTATAAGAGCCGTGTCCTGATATGATTGTGAGTGCATATAATAGGCAACTGTTGGTTTATAATAAGACCACTGTAGGTCACGAAATGCTCGTCTCACCCTGGAGCTGCAGTGTTTTTGTGCTGTACTGAACTCTTGGGTGAATGAACTTGCGACCTCGTGAGAGAATGGCATGTCAAAAAGCTTAAATCCCTGTTGTGTGATTTCCTGTTGCACTGTGGGAGAAAAACACTTGGGTCAAAGTCCATTTCCTTACACAACAAGGAATAAATAAATTAAGGAATAATAATAATAATAGAATATAAATATAAATTTCTAATATAAATATATTATAATATGTGTTCCAGTCAGCATTTATAAAACTCTGAGGAACACTGTCACATTGCTTATAAGATCTTTAAAACACAGACCACCTTTTTATATAAATGATGTCATTATTTTCTAACCGTAAAGGGGCGGGGTCCCTATAACGGTTAAATCCTTTCAGCCAATAGCGTGCAGGCGCTGAACTCTCAAACTGCAAGACGCCGTGATGCATTCAAGTAATATCGGGAATTTTACTGGTCGTGATTTGATCGCTGTGAACCGAGCCAAGAGTATGGCATGCAGCTGACCCTGTGTCCAAAACAGGGCGTCACCAGGATTTAAAAAATGCTCATGCACACGACTTTTATGGGAAAGAGTTTTTGTGTCTGTTTCATTCAACTAGTGACTAACATGTAGGCTTATGGTTGTGCAGTTTCATTATTTCTAGACGCATTTTTATGAAAAGGTCTTTATATTTTTTTTTTGTAAGTTTTACATAAAATGTGTGCATGGAACCAAAGAAACATTATAGTTGATGGCAAAGCAAATTACACACTGTTAAATGCATTTTGATATCTGTGACCGTCTTCTTTAAAGTACACAAAAATAAAAATAAACAGAAAACAATGTAAAACAAACAAACAAACAAACAAACAAACAAAAAACCCAACAACAACAAAAAAATCGTCCAGGAGCCACTCACAGCTGGAGGGAAATGCAAAAAATGTTGATGGTGTTGTTTGGGTTCTGGACACAGCTCGGAAAACTCATAGAGAGCATATAAAGTAATGTAAAAAAATGTAAAATATACATATATATTATATATGTGTGTGTGTATGTATATATATGTATATATGTATATATATGTGTGTGTGTGTGTGTGTGTGTGTGTGTGTGTGTGTGTGTATATATATATATATACACACTCAAGATGGCTTGTAGAGTCATAAAATAGGCATCAACCATCAGTGAGTTTTATTATGGTTACTACAAGAGCTTAAACGTTTAGTTGTGTAATTGATTAATTGTTAATAATTGTATCATAAAAAATAATCATCAATTATTTTGATAATGGATGAAATCTCTCAAATGAATCATTCAAAAATGTCCAGGCTTATGGCTTATTATGCATATGATAAAGTCAGTTCAATATCTTTGGGTTTTGGATTTATAATCATGAATAAATTATGTTGGGCTCTGGAAAATTATAATGACCTGTTTCCAGACATTTCATAGACAAAACGATTAATCTATTAATGGAGACAATAGTAGTCAGATTAATCGATTTTTAAAGTAACGTTTACAGCTCTATTATTACAGGACTTGGCAGTTGGTAACATTGAGTTTCCGAGGGGGCCCTGAACGCAGCATTATGGGAGGGTCTTGTGAGTAGCAGTTTGGCTGCTTCTCGGCCGCACGCCCTGACTTCAGCTGCTTCAAGGAAAGGACGACAGCAGGAGGGAAACAAGGAGGTCCTCAGTCTTTAAAAAGCACACTCTCGGAGAGGTAAGAGAACAAAATTATCCTTTTATCACTTATGTGAATTCTTGGAAAGCGATGGAAATAGCTCCTTGAGTTAATAAAGCGAGTTTGAGGCTTCACGGAAAAGTAGTTAGCTAAAACGACCACCGCTCTCGAAAGACACGTTAACGAGGTGAGCTAACGTACCAGCAGCAGCTCGGATTGAGTTGAGTTGAAACCTGTTAAGTTACTTGTATCGAAGTTTTCAAGCGGACTGTCTGCCGTGTTTCGAGGTTTCGTTGATAGACATGCAAAAGAAAAGTACTATAAACTGAGGACACACCTGTTTGTTCCCTGTAGTCAGTTCCTTGACGGAGATATGGATCATATCAGCATTCCTGCCTCACAAACCCAGCCCTGAATCACCCATAATATACTTTATTACGTAAGTTAAGTATGTGGACTTCAGCTGTGAAGACAGAGCTGATCTTTGCTTGCTGTAAAAAAGTTTCTCTTTGGGGAAACCTGTTTGGCCAGTTAAAGGGAGTTGATATTATCGGATTCCTGTCTTGTTTTTTTTCCTCCGCACAGGAATTCTTGGAAAGCGAAAATATCGAAACTATTTTCAGCCTATCTAGTGATCGAGCTTTTTTATTTGCGTATGTGATCAAGGTTAAGTATATCCTCATAGCCTGTTTTAAAACAATAGTTAAAAACATTTGTCTCCTCCGAGGAAATTCCTTTCTCCGAGCCACCACACCCTTGTTGTGCTGCTCGGCTACTGTAGCGCAGACCCTCATAATCTCACAGCTGCTTGTTCCCTTGTCTTGGCATGTTCCCCACAACAAAAATGCTCTGCCGGTATTTGGCGTGAATCAAAGCGAAACCTGCAAAAACTCTGCCTACTCCCATTTAAACCTTTACACTGTTCTCACACACACACACACACACAGGATGTAGCAGGGCAGACAGACACATGTACATCAGGAGAAAGCATCAAATGTTATTCTACATCCTCCTGGTTTGTGTGTTTGTGTGCATGCTTGCATGGGAAATGTTTGTGTTTGTGTGGATACTATAGAAGAAAGTATGATGTCATTGTAGCTTGAACAGCTGACTGCTGACCAAGCTGTTTGCGCAGGTAGTTGGGCTGAAGTGGAAGTGATATACCCAGTGGTACACACACAAACATACACACAAATCAGTGCCAGTGCAGTGGAGGGAGATGTAGTGGAAATCTCCTATCTAGAGTGCATTTATGTAAAAGGAGTCATGATGTTGTTGCTGTTGTCTTCATATTATGGTTGTGATTGTCACTGTACACATGATGTAATCCAGAGGCAACTAGTGAGAAGTGGGCTGAAGTAGAAGGGATGTGCCCGGTGGTACACACACACACATACAAATCAGATCATGGACCTTTGGGGACATTACATAGACTTAGATTCATTTCCTGCAGACTTACCCTAACCACTACCACTACTTGCTTAACCCTAACCCTTATCCTAACCTTAACCACTGACCCAAAAACCAGCTTTTTCACAATTGGGTAAACAGTTTTTGTCCCCAGTTGGACAAGCTATCTCCAGTTAACTGGTCCTAAGTCTGGAATTTGTCCCCAAAAGTAGCCTATGACAGACCACACACACACACACACATCAGTGCCAGTGCAGTGGAGGGAAATGTAGTGGAATTCCCCACTCTAGGGGGCATTTATTTAAAAGCAGAAGTCATGATGTTGTTGCTTTTGTCATCACATTGTGCTTTAGTTTGTCACTGTACACAGTGATGTAATCCAGAGGCAACTGTTGAGAAGTGGGCTGAATAAGGGTTGTTAAAGTTGTAGTATTTATGATATTAGTTACACATTCAAATAAGTGGCAGGTATATTAGTATGCGGAAAAGAACAAATAACCTCCACACAGAGGAATACTTGCTAAAGTTTAATTAGAGAAATGATTAAGTAGAATATCTCTGATCAAAACATTGACTAATTAAATGTCTTCAGAGCAAGTATGTCGTAAATAATACTCACATTAAATATTTGTGACTGACTATCACTGTCAGTAAAGGAACAATATGTAGGAGTATTTAAGCTTATTGGTCAATAATTAGTAATTAGTCAATTAACCAATTACTGGTCAACAGAAAATTAATCTGCAACTATATTGATAATCTAATCTTTGTAGTTGTTTTTTTAAGCAAAATCCTACATATTTTCTAGTTCCAGTTTGTCAAACATGAGGATTTGATGCTTTTCTTTGTCATACACAATAGTAGACAAGAATATCTTTTGGTTTTGGACTGTTGATCAGACAAAACAAGGCATTTGAGGACGTCACTTTGGGCTGAGGGGAATTAAAATGAACATTTTTCACTACTGTTTGACATTTTATAGGTAAAACTTAGAAAATCATCAGCTGAATAATCAATAATGAAAATCATAGTTACTTGCAGCACAACAAAATATAAAGAAAGAAGTGTTTAGTAACGTTAATATAATGACCAACAATGTCACTCAGCTGTATGATAAACTGTATGATAAAATTTGATCCATAACTGTAATGCAGCCTTGACGAGTACGACATCAGGGTTTACAAGCGTTTTTATATTTTATAATAGAGGTGGATCACCTCACCTGAAATAAAGAACAGCTCCACTAACCTAGAAACAGTTTTATAAAATACAGCATTAACCTTCAGGGAGACTAGAAGTCCTATTTCACACAGCCAAAGAAGTTATATTTAGTGTCACTATTGTTTAGGCTGTCATCTAAAAACTAAAGTTATGTCAACAAGACAACATGTGTCAGGATCTGAATGGCTCACCGTCTAAACAATTTCCTGGGAGGGACCCTGAACATAACATTTAAGATACCCCAAGATAACCACAAACAACCTAAATTTCAAATGAACACAACAGATTGACCATATTGATATCATTCTCCAATCTCTTGCATGTGAGCTCTCATTCTTATCTTGTTGTATTGAGGTCATCTCAGAAGATGCCTGAATGGCTCAGTGTGAAAGCCTTCATGGAAAACTATAATGGATGAGAAGCTCCATTTATGCCATGCTAGCCAGAGGCTATTTCACCCCTGCGTTGCGCCTCATTTTGCTCCTCTTGGCATGCTCTCTACCACTGACCTACTGTGTTTTATTGTGTGCCTGTTGTACGTGCCAGCCCGAGCTTTAGGGATGGCGAATGCAGGAAGTACATGTATAGTAGTTCTCGATACAGACCTCCCCAAGCAAATATTTAGGAAGTCCTGCATGGACAGACGGGGATTGCTTAGTTTTTCCATCCCTCCAGCTCCAGAGTCATACTCCATGTAGAGCTGTTGGTTTGTACAATGTTAATCTATAGGTGCTTATCAGCTGAGGTGTTCCTACACAAGGCTCCTCAGTATTCTGTGTCAGACTAGTCTGGGCAACTTTCCATCACATAACAGTGTTTTCCAAGCTGGCCAGTGTCATACTGAAAACTAATTTGACTACAGTTTCTTTTATACAAACCGCCTCAAGAAAATGCTGAGCCTTTTTAACTGTTTCTAGTCATCTGACGGTGACTGACAAACATGGAAAATTGTGTGTGTAGGCTGTAGAGTGTATCACGCACAGGCAGCATACAGACGATAAAATCCTCTGGGAGTGTTTCCTGTTTGGGTCTCTGTGCTTGCAGTTTCAGGAAGTCCCTAAAAGGACAATTTAGAAAGCTAAACATTTCTTGTGAGTTACATTAGCAGCAGCACCTGAACGCCTCACATGGCTTTAAGGCACAGATGGAGTGGACGAATGAGAAGGCAGCAGCAGTGGTGGTGGCGGCAGCTCCATCCAGGCTGCCTACATTTGTGTCAGTTTTGCTTTCATTTGTGCTGTGTATGTCAGTCGGAAAGGAGGAATGCAGCACCCTAAGGATACGGAACATTAGCTCCCTGATGGTGACATCACACTGCAACACAGAGAGAGAGAGAGAGAGGAGGAGGAGTGAGCGAAGGAAGGGAGACAGAGTGAGAACAAGAGCCTGGAGGAGGGTAGGTAATAGAGAGGGAGCTAAAGGAGCAAATAATGAGAAAGAAAGGATAACAAACACGGTACAATCAAGTCAGCTCGAGCAGTGTGGGTGTGTGTGTGTGTCAGCCTATGCTAAAGACGTGAAAGCATAAATACATTCATTATCCTGATCAACTCCCTCCCCGAGCCACCCCGTGACCCATTTATTTATTTTGTACTCATGTTTCATTCATTAAACGCATACTTACTACACTTTGCTGTGCTTTAAGTTTCTTCATATCTGTTGCTCGAGCTCCTTCCTTCCTTCCTTCCATCTGTCCGACTTTTCTGTCTGTTTGAACTGCAGGCGAAGGCTCAGGGATGGATGAAGGGATAATTCTGTGTGATATTCCTCTCTTTCGTCCTCTGCTCTGAGTCGAGCTGTATGCAGTGTGATAAATTGGGCCGGGGGAGTCTCAATGGCTCTGTCCTATTTTGGGCTCCAGCTAGGTTCTCTTGACTTCAGCCGCTTCCCTGGCCTGGATCCTGAGCAGCTAGTTCTGGTCTCAAAGTTGGATTTCAACCTTGAAAATCTGAGCTTGGCTTCAACTGCTCCTCAAGAATTTCTCTAATCCTACCGCAGGCCAAAGGTTCTTTTATTTGGTAACGAGAGAGAGAAAAAAAGTCTGATCGAAGGTGATGTATATCTAGACGTTATCAACACCAGAGAACAGTGAAAAACGTCCATCACAATTTCACAGGTCCAAGGTGATGTCATCAAATGTCTTATTTTGTCGGATCATCAGTCCAAACCCCAAAGAGAATCTGTTTACAGTAATGTATATCACATTTAAGAAGCTGGAACCATCACATTTTTTCTCAGAAGGTCCCCTCCAGACATATTTTAAGACATATAAAATACTCTGCTAGGACTAATGATTTCTGTTAAATGTTTTTTTCCACAAAAATCTTCAGTTAAGCAGTCCAAAAGTTAAATTGCTCCTCATCACCCTAAATTATTTCCATTAATGGATAAAGGATTATTTTCATTATTTATAAATCTGCTGTTTATTTTTCTGTTTAATCAATTGTTTGGTTTATAAAATGTCAGAACCCAACAGACCAAAATCCAAACATGTTCAGTATAATATCATAGAAGAAGAAAGAAGAAAACTAGCAAATATTAGATATTCTTTAGGCAAAAATGTTCTAGTTTCTCAAATGCGTGAAATTTTGGCATTTTTGCTTTAAAATTGTTGCAGAATTGTTGAGTAATCATATCAGCTCCAATCTTAATATCAATATTTATTCTATAGTATTTTGTGTAATATCTGTGGAGAGGAGTGTCAGTGTGGATCTGTTTTGGTAAGAAGGTTTGAACAGCCTCTCCACCCCCAGTATAAACCAAAACTCTGAAGCTGAAATGCAGTTTTTAACCAGCAGCAGCAGAGCGGTGGATGTGGCTAAAATAGATGCAAAGCAACCTTTATGTAACCCTATGCAGCTCCACCCCCATAATATCATTAGTTAAAACTGCTGACTGGAGTTTTGCTTCATGTCTGTTAACCATGCCATTTCTGAATTTAGACTCACTTTTCTCACTTGAATAGGAGATGTGTGGAAGGGAGCAAGAATTACACTTGTGTGAAATCAGAATACCGCATCAACAGAGCAGCCTCAGTCCTCAACATATATATACCACGAGAGAGAGAGAGAGAGAGAGAGACACTGGTGGGGGCAGGGATGTTGTGTGTTTAGAAGAAAAGGGTGAGGGGTGTTGAAAGTGGGTGAGACATTCCTCATAGCTTATGTCCTCCCACATTTTTACACAGTCAGACAGCGTTGTGTGTGTGTGTGTGTGAGCATTCAGTGATCCATTATTAATCATCATGTGGAATGCATGTCGCCGCTTCAACCAATCAGCGTGTCAATACCTGAACCACAGACACTCTCAATAGTTAACATTCGTCTTCGGAGTCAGACTTACTGGGCTTCATGCACGAATGTTTTCTTATTTTTCTCTTTTATTTGTTTTTGCACCAAGCAATAAGAGGAAAATAAGAAAATCCTACGTCGGATTCAACAGACTCTCTTAACTGCCTGAACTTGTTGTAAATTGCTCGTTTCAGCCTGATGAATGTCACCTGTTCGTGAGGAAGTGTGTGTTTGTGAGATGTGATGATCAGACAATCCACTCCGCTAAATTTACCATATAGGGCTCCATGTTCTGCTCCGTTTGTGGGCGGGTGTCATTCACTAAAAGTTCCCAAAGCGTAAAAACACAGCGCAACTTCATGTCCTGCTTTCAGAAGTCAGAAGACAAACACAACAAATTTAGGAGTGACAGCAGATGAACTAAAACAATTAGAAAATAAGAATCAAGCTAACATGTCCTCAAAGCAGTTCAGCACTGTGACAGAAATAAAGAGGGGATGATTTGATGTGAAGTTAGATGCTAAAAAAAAACCCCATCTTTCTAAAGCAAAGCTCTCCGTGATGAAAGGCGGTCATGTGACAGTCAGAGAGATATCAGAGGAGAATATTATAGTCTACAGGTGATGTGACGCTGTCAGCTGCAACACAAGATGATACTGGACTGAGAGCTGCAGAGAGACACAGTCAGCTGTCAGAGTGAGAGAAGTTTCTGAGCAACTACTGAAATGTAGAAGTTGCTGCTGCCAAAATATGTCAATAAAAATCTAAAAAAAACACTGTAGTAAATGGCAGCCATGATGATGAAAATATGGTAAACAGAATATAAATTTTGCATTAAGTTTGTTTTACTTCTTGGTTTCATATTTAAACTCAAAATGAATGCAGATTAGTTAGTTATTATAATTGTCAAGTCAAATAAGTTTCTCTCCAGTGAAGAAAGGCAGAGATGATCTGTTCATGACAGGTACAACAGGTTTGGATCACTCGTCAATTTCGTTCATACCTAAGAGAATATTCTAAGTAGGAGAAAAATCGATGAATGCCACAGATCTTTTTAAATCACTTGTACGTACATCTTAAGAAGGAATCTGTTTGTTCGAGTGCTTCTTGCATGAGGCCCATTGTTCCTACATCCCCCGCATTTGAAGTACAAGTGTGCAGTTAGTTTATATTATAACGGGGGGGGGTATTCCGGTAGAGTTCTTTGTCTTTTTCCCAGGAAAAGGTCAGCAGTGAGGACTTATTTATTCTTTTGCGGTCAGATGCAAGTCTGCTGAGCAGCTGAAATCCTTTTTAGTTTACCTTTTTCTAATTCTATATTTAGCTTTTCCTGTCCTTATCCAGTAACTTCAGGCAGTGACTTTAGCCAAGTTTTCTTCTTGGAAAAATTTGCTCCTGTCACTTTTTCCACATTCATTATGTTAGACTTAAATGAACAAGTTCAAGGAAACTGAAATCCACTTTGAATCCACACAGAAGTACGCCATGCTCTGATAGTTTTGGCTTCTTTTTGCAGACCTACATTAGAGCCATTTCCCCCCACTCACTCATGTACAGACTTGTCCTGAAGGCACCCCAGTGTCCGCTAGTCCATGTTCTTCAGGTCGTTGTACTGAGAGGTCCTCACCCCAGTCTGAAGTTATATGCATCACAGAGCAGATTTTCTGCCTGTATTTCACTCATTCATTGTCCCCTCTGATGTTATTCAATTAATTTGGCTAACAAGCATCTACATAGCAAGACAAAGCCTCCTCCAGGTTTCACTACAGGGAAAGTGTAAGCCAGGTGAATAGTTTTACGAGGATATAACTACATGTAGGTCAAAATGTCAATTTTTGTGCTTCACAGTAAACACATATCCTAAAGTAAGCCTGCTTTAAATGTTTCACAGCTGAGTGGGCCTGCACAACACTAAAATGGTTCTTGCACATGAGCTTTCTGTGTGTCATGGCTTGGTATGGAGGTAATAGTGAGGCGCTGGCTGATGACACACTCGGGCTCAGAGACCACAAGACATCAAACACTGAACATTCTTTCAGATTGACGCTGTGCTGCCTTAAATGTTTGGTCAAATTTGATGTGCAGCCTGACTTACAGCTAACTAGCTTCCCACATGCATTGCTCTTTGCCTTGTTTTCTTTAATAAAGTGAAGCTGCACTTTTGAATGTTTACTGCGGTCCATCTTTCACTACTGTTGTGACGTTAGCCATGCACGCTCATATTTAAACAAATCGGCACGCTGACGTAGACGAGTCCTGGAAGATGGCCACATCCTTGCAGATGTGTAGCCTTTGTTTTCAATAACAATGGGCTATGACGTTTAGGAACCGATAAACAGAACCAAAATTCCAATTTTTTTTAACCTGGTTCTTGGATTTAGAACCGGTTTTCGGTTCCTGACCCTAGTGAAGAAAGAGGTGTCTGTCTGTCATGATGGCAGGAAGTTTGAACAGCTTCCCACGCATCAACAAAATACTGAAGTTCAAATACAGATGTCAACAGTCAGCAGCATTTAAAGGTGTGGTTCTCATGCAGAATGCTACTGAAATGGAGGGAAAGGGCTTTTAAAAATTGCATCAATAGCTGCCGCACATATTATTTGCACCATGAGGCTACTGTTTGTACAAAACAAACAGCAGCTCCACATTTGCATCAGCCACTCAGGACTCTGCTGCTCCACTATTTTAATGGATCGATGATAAAAAAAATATCTTGATCAGCAACTGTGTTGGTGCCTGTTTGACCTTTCGACCACTTCATTACCTTCATTAGATTAGACCTAAACTATACGGTTCCCCACTTTGAGCTCTTTCTGTCGAGTCAGATCTTATGTTAAAGACGTTGTATTATTTTGGCCAGTAATGCTCTGTTACTGACAGGAAAACACAGATATACCCAGAAATGTTATTTTTTGCTTGAGTTGGACTTATACAAGCTTACCTAACATTCAATAATAGGAGCTTTATGGTTTGTACATACTTGTAATCAAATGGGTCACTAAGCACAGGGTTAGTGTAAATACCTTAAGTTTGCTGAACCGTGTGATTAGTAGCAGGTTGATACTTCAGGAGAAAGAAGTTTCTATCTTCCTGCCTTGAGGGAATTTTGTGCTATTGTTACCCCCCCCCCCCCCCCCATTCTGACACTCGTGAACAAGACTGGCTAATGTGTTACTACTCCGGGGGTGACTCACAACCTGCTGGCGTCCGTGCTGCATGCGCTAGGACTGAGAACTTTGTCCTCTGCTATGCCACAAAGGAACAAACATTATGCAAGACAGGATCATTTATCCCGAGACACGTGTGAACACACAGTCTCCAGCTCAGTTATACGACCTGTCTGTTCGAGGTCAGTGTGTGTGTGCACGTACTATATGTCTGTGGCTCACTACTCAGAATATGACTTTAGGGCATTTTTGGTTTCCCATTGTAACACTGAGATTTATGCAGCTGTACTGTCATGTGACTGGCTTGGTCTACAGCCCTGGTCTACAGTCTTTACATCCCTGCTGTCTACAACTTTTTAGCAATCTTCATTTCAATTATTTATGAATATATTTTTTAACACTTTTTTTCTCCTAAAATGATTTTTTCCTCCAACGTTGACAGAGGCCTACTTACGGCAAGATAAAATCCAGGGCACATTTAATAATTGATTGTTGAATATAACACAAAGTAGTGTCATAATACAAAAGCAAATGGCAAAACAATGACTAGCTGCGGGGAAAGACCCATTTTATTAACTGTAAGATGATATTCTTAGGTGCATTTCATCAGTTTTAAATGAGGTTAATGTAGTATTTGTAATATAACTAATAGCTTTTAGGCATAGGACGACGAGTGTCCTAGTATTGACTTGATATCCATAATATTCATATATCATGCATGTGTCTACCCTCCATGAATCATCACACACTGTAACTGCAACTTATTAGAGAAAACATGGAAATCCCAGAGCTGTCTGTCTCCAGGAAAAAGAACAAGATAGACTGGTTGTGTAGGACCCCTCCTTGTGTTAATAAAGCTCATTTAAACTGACCTGTGCTGAGAAACTTCAGGAAGGAGACAGAAAATGACAAAATGGGTGATTTCCATTTGTGCTCATTTACTCCTCCGTCACTACCATTTATGTCCAAACAGGAAGTCACTTACAGGAAGCGAGGAAGGCGGACAAGGGCAGCAATGACATGGAAAAATCCCACAAGCACATTAAACACCTGCAGCTCTTTATTTTACAAATCCTCTGTTGGGTGACGCTGAGCTACCAGCAATTTTAGAACTGAAGACTTCCTGCAGCTTCTTGTTCTTTGCTAAAAGGCTTTTAAAGTGAGCCACCTGCAGCAAGGGTTAAACTGTGAATTAAGAGAATACAGAAGCATAGTTTATGAGTCAATAATAAATGCTATGAAACCTCAACACTTTTATTTCAAATCATTTCACTGGTCTACACCTGCCAGCTAAATAGACAGCTATTAGATGTGTCTGGCACATTTTTCGTACACCTAAAAGTGACTAAGTGTAGTTAAAGTCTTACAAGGCCATTGACTAATTGATGGAATGAACAGGAGGGATTTGCTTTTTGCTTTTTTTATGTTTTTAATAACCTGAATACTGTGAAACAGTACCTACTTTTTTACTTTACCCAATGTCCTAAAAGTTTTTATCTTTTCAGGTTTGTTGATTTCTTCACCTCCTATTTCATGTATTAACACACACACACACACACACACACACACACACATATATATATATATATATATATATATGTATATATATATATATTTATTTATTATTTTTTTTTCACCTACTTTCTTATCTTTGGGCCCCAAACTAATGATAATTTTCATTATTAATCATATGTAATCGTTTGTGTGTGAAAAATGCTCATCACAACTTCCCGAAGCCTAAAACAACATCCTCAAATGTCTTGTTTTGTCCAACCAACAGTCCCAAACTATATTCCATTTCCGATCAGACAAAGAAAAACAGCAAGTCCTCACATTTGGAAAGCTAAAACTAAGTAACATTTGGCATTTTTGCTTGAAAAATGACTTAAAATGGCAATTAATTGATTTGGGGAACCCCTTTGGTCAAGAAGTAAACAAATCATTGTCACTGTAAGAGAAAAGTTTGCAAACTTTTGCCTTTTTGTTTGATGTATAAACAGCAATGGCTTGATTTTTTAATATTGCATAATAAATTCACTTAAAATGCTGATAATATTATTAGTTGTATTTTGAATGAATATTAAACCATATACAGTAACTATGAATAACACATCATGGTCTAAGTGAATTGACTTTTTTCACATTTTAAAGGTAGCAGAAAACATCCAGTGAGTAGTTGTCTTATTTAGGGAAGAAGTCCTTGGAGTCCCTGTGCCGTCCTTGTACTGGCACAGTGTTCTCACACATTAATGCAAAGGGAATGAACCATTATGCCCGCTAAGCACCATGTGCTGTCAGTCACAGTAGGCATCCTGCTCTGAGGGCTATCGCCGTCAGTAAGCTGCATTATTTTATCACAGCACAAGATCTGCAAGACTAGACCCATTTACTGAAGCTTTCTGGGGCTGCACTGTAGCAACCAGTCACGTGTGTGTGTGTGTGTGTGTGTGTGTGTGTGTTTCGGTATGTGTGTGTGCGTCTTCCCTCTGGCAGTGACAGTATGATGTATGGAGTAGCAGCAGCCTGCTATCACAGAGAACAGGTGGCTCTCTCCAGAGACAAACTGACAACACACTGGTCTGATTTAATGTGTGGGAGAGAAAAGCAAACAGAACAATTGTCTTTTTATTCTTGTGGTGAAAATGGTAGCTGCTGCTACAGTGAGTGAAGGTGAAGGACTGAGACCAGCACAAGCTGAGGGAATCAATAGAAGGATCATGTAGCGATTATAGCTGCAAAGATTAGATGATTAATTGATTAGTCTGTCAAAACAAATTACATTTCATGACCCCATTTTCTCAAATGTGAGAATTTGCTGCTTTTCTTGATCTTACATTATAGTATATGAATATTTCGGAAGTTTGCACTGGAAAAAGAAAAATATTATATGACGTCACATTGTGTTCTAGGATATTGTAAATGGGAATGGCGTTTCCTGGTGTTCTATTAAACCAAACAACTGATTAATAGAGAAAATAAGCAGCAGATTAATCAGTACTGAAAATAGTTGTTATAGTTGCAGCCCTCATAGTGATGTCTTTAACGCACACAAACAATTTTTAACATAGCTGTAGAAAGTGTTTTTCTGTCACTCTGTGTGGAGGAGCCACTATGCTGCCTCTACCAGTTTAATTGGTTTCAGTTCCTTTTAAGATTTTGTGTCAACAAGGCCTTTCAGACCACCCACAGACCATTTCAGAGGAAACAGCTGTTAATACACATAATAAGTGCAGCCAGGGTCCAACATAACCGATGGAAAAGTTTATGCAGGGTAAGTTGATTGGCCAGTGACTGGGTGCGGCCAGTGACTGGCCAATCAACTTGCCCAATCAGTGTCATGGGTATACAGTTTAGGTTGAGGGGAGGACATTTCTGTTGGTTTGACAACGTTAAAAGTGAAGTAAGACTTTGCTGTCGGGTTCCCGACTCATTTTAAAAAAGAGCGAGAGAGCATGAGTGAGCTGAGAGCGCATGCAAGAGAATGAGAGAGAGATTGAACGTTACTTTGTGAAGTTCTGTTTACCACCCTAGAGCACAAAATTATTGTTAGAGATATTACTGATAGGTCTTTTGGTCCATGCTGATCACTTTTCACTTCAGGTGCTCAGATTTTTTGATTTCTCTGGTCACTTTTGGCTTTTTCCTGCCGTCACACTCCTCAGTGTCTTCATAAATAATTCTGCTGTATTTCTCGGTTCTTCATCAGCTCTGATTTGGCCGCTGTGTGTGTGATGGCAGAGGTTTAGGTCTTTGGGAGTAAAAGGCCTGTGCTGGTTCAGGTAGTCTGAGATTTGTGGAAGCTGATGCTGCTGGCAGGCAGCCAGTATGTTGTCTCATCACCTACTGCCTTCTCTCCATTATTGTCAGCTTGTGGGAGATGGCTATTGATTCGTGTGTGTTTGTGTGTGTGGCCCGTATCTTTCTCTGGCATACACACTGCTTTCAGGGATACAAGCAAAGAGAATGGGAGAGAATTGTGTGCAGTATAGAGGTGTCAACCAAACCCAGTAAGGGCTGTAAATCACCTGGCCACAGGGATGCATAAGTGGCACATTAAGGATCGTTTTTAATGTGATTGTTACAGAGGCCATGCATGTGCAGCTGTGTGTGGAGCTGCAACATTCCTACGACTGGCTCTCCTCCTGTTCCCGTCCCTCCCACTGCTTTTCCAGACCAGTCGCTGAACCCTCAAGCCCAACTCTGTTTTTCACCTCACACACAGGACACGGCCCAGGAAAGGGAAGAGGGTGCGGCTCTAAAGCAGACTTTGATGATCTTTTCCCTCGCTTTCACTCTGACTATTTCTGTTTTCTGTCTCTCACCTCACTCCCCCACTTGAAAAGACTTCCTTCTCACCAGTTTACTGATCTCAAAACTTAACTAATTGAAGTGTGTTCTGTTTGTAGATGGCTGCTATCAGGAAGAAACTGGTGATAGTTGGGGATGGTGCATGTGGGAAGACCTGTCTGCTCATCGTCTTCAGTAAGGACCAGTTCCCAGAGGTCTACGTCCCAACTGTGTTTGAGAACTACATCGCTGACATTGAAGTTGATGGCAAACAGGTACATTATATTTTCACTTTCTGTTCGTTTTCTGTTGAATAATCTGAGACATTGTTCAGAGCAGACATGTTTATGTGACACACTGCTTTGTCAGTTTGGGAAATCTGACCCTTTTGGCCACAGTGGTTAAGAACCACGTGCAGGCAGGGCTGATGGGAGTAAGTGTAAGCAAATCCTCAGGTCTTTTTCATTGTTATGAAGCA
The DNA here is from genome assembly GCF_910596095.1 of Thunnus maccoyii. Taxonomy (NCBI): domain Eukaryota; kingdom Metazoa; phylum Chordata; class Actinopteri; order Scombriformes; family Scombridae; genus Thunnus; species Thunnus maccoyii. Next base: position 17,949,477 of record NC_056536.1, read on the forward strand.
GCAGACCTCCAGCCAACAACAGGAAATGGATCGGTGCCACCTTCCTGTGCAGAATTGGAACAACCCCCCCCCCCCATACATCATGACTAATGTCCTTTTTCCGGTTCCTGTTTCCTGCGCTGCAAAATCTGGGATCAGCCCGCTGGGGTTTTGGCTGGATAATACAATGTTGATTCTCAAGTGTGGTATACAGATTTATACAACTGTTCAACTTATCATTGCCCCTCCAGATGTGGCTACAACAACTAAGAGCAGAGAGCTGAACAGAAGAGCTCATACAGGCAGCATGATGCTAAAATAATCTACAGATGGTACTGACTCCTGAGAGACACCTAGTGGTAAAAGTATTTAAAAGCAGCAGGCAGCTTAAGAATGGACATCAAGGTTTGTCATGGTGCTTGTTGCTCAGACAGCAGATGTGGTACCTCATATACACAGAACATGCCTCGTCTGTGCTAGACTATAAGTCAGAAGTCCCTGCAACTCTTGGCAAGACGAGTGTAGTGAGACGTCAGAAGTCAAAAGAGCTGCCAAACATACTATTGTTACTCTCTGGGGGACAATTACGACCATTTTTAACCAATTCTCAGCAGTTTGCCAGCTGTAATTGTAATGTGGGTGAGCCTACTGTAGAATTAGATTAGCAGGGTGCAGGAGAATAAACTAAAGCTAAGAGACCACAGTCTTTTTGCGGAGAAACAAAAGCCACGTGACGTATGCGTGGATGTGCATAAGACATTCCTACATGGAGTGTTTGGGTTGCGCTGTAGCATGTGTTGCAGCTCAGCTGAGCTCTAGCAAATTATTTTTTGTTGGGCGTTTGTTTTATCTAGAGCAGGTCAGGCTCTCGGAGACTGCTCACAGTGTGATTAACAGCCTAAGAAGAGCCTGTGGGAGCCATCTCCACCTCTGGAGAGATGCTTTACAAGCTGATCAGGGAGGAATGAATTGTTCATTTGGCCTTTATCCTCTCCATCTCTGTGCAGCTCTGCCCTCTCCTCCTGCTGTAAGTGATGTTTGACTCTCATGTCTTATTTTAATGTGACTGACTCACTTGTTGTCCTCTTTTTTTTACCCCTCTATCACAGGTGGAACTAGCGCTGTGGGATACAGCAGGTCAGGAAGACTATGACCGACTGAGGCCGCTCTCCTACCCTGACACAGACGTTATCCTCATGTGCTTCTCCATAGATAGCCCAGACAGTTTAGGTAAGGTCAGATACACTGTTGTTTTGTTCCAATGATGTCATTTTTTCCTGGCATTAAGAAGCAAAACTCAAATGTATTGTTGATGTCACAAAGCAGCGTTTCAGTGATCCTAGTCTCATGAGACTTGATATAAATCTTGTTTTTGACCTTTTGTAGTGGTTCCACAGTGAATGGAAGCAACTGTTGATGTTTTTTTCACAGTTTAGACAGAACTGAATATTTTCCAGCGAGTTGAAATGTGCAGTTAGACGAGGCTCGTGTAAATAAAATGCAAAGAAAAAGCAGAACCCGCCTGCAGAAATTATCCGGGGTGTCAGAAATCAGGGAGTGACCTCTGAGTGCAGAGAAATGTATTTTTGTACTGATGCAGGAGGGCAGTTTTCACCACAAGGAGGGCTGCTCTGTCAGTGCAGTAAACTCTAAAATTATCATATCCAGAGGCTGTTCCATTTTGGCCATTTAGTTTTGTTTCAGTTTGTTGCTGGTCTGCAGACTTCATGTGAGAAACAATTCACTTTATGAAAACTTCATGATAATTCAAGTTATTTTTCTTCATGTGTATGATTATATTATTTGCATTGAATTAACTCTGCTGCTGCCACCCAAACACACATTAGTTACCTGCGTGTTATCTTTCCTGTCTTTCCTGCTCTGGTTTAGTAATTTAAGCCAGATACTTAATTCCACACATCAGACATGACTGTAACCCAACTACAGCAATTTGTGTAAATGCATGGCAAGTTTAAGATAAAATACAATAAAAAAAAGTACATTTTGAAATCAATTTGAAGTGGACTGACGCATAAATCTTAAGAATGTCATAAAATTTACCTGCTGTAGATTGACTCTGATACTCGATCAATGCTTCCTTAAGAGAGAGCTTTTTGGGCTTTAATTCATTTGTTTTTACTGTGATTAAAACCTAACTACAGTTGTCATGTAGGACTTGAGATTATGACAGAACTTCCTGGAAGCACATGCAGAACATCTCCCATGTGTATGTCAGTAGAGGATCTGAGTGTTCTCAGACCCCAAATGACTAAATCAAGCAGATAAAGAAATATGTCTTGTTGCTGTTTTCTCCCAGTGTTGACAGGGGCAGTGCCACAGATGGTATTCCTACTGTATCGCAGCATGGCATCTCCCTCCAGAGAAAACAGAGCCAATTTTGGCTAGCATACTCGACCATGTATCAGCCAGGGGTCAATGACCTTTAAATGTTTATGTCTGTACAGTCACAAGGGAAAAGATGAGGGTCTCCCACCTCTCCATATAGGGAAAAAGTCTGGAACTTGCTGTGCAGCGACTCTGTGTGTTTTTAAAAAAAGACTTTATTTGGATTTTTTTTTATTCTTGCAGAGAACATTCCTGAGAAATGGACACCCGAAGTGAAACACTTTTGTCCCAATGTCCCGATCATTCTCGTGGGTAACAAGAAGGACCTGAGGAACGATGAACACACACGCAGGGAGCTGGCCAAGATGAAACAGGTGTGTGTGTGTGTTTATTTCTGTGTCCATTTGTGTTAACTGGCAATAAATTATCCCAAAACTGACCAATTTACCTCTTCAATGTGAACACCCACCACTTAATTTTAACCCTTTGTACATGAAACCTGCAGGAGCCAGTAAAGTCTGAGGAGGGCAGAGACATGGCCAACCGCATCAGTGCCTTTGGCTACCTGGAGTGCTCCGCCAAGACTAAGGATGGTGTGCGGGAGGTGTTTGAGATGGCCACCAGAGCAGCGCTGCAGGTCCGCAAGCGCAAGAAGAGGGGTGGCTGCCAGCTACTGTGAATGGGCGGGGCTTGTTTTGCCAAACCACCAATCAGCACCTGAGGGAGGAGCCCCCTCCTACAGACAGAGCAAACTTAGAGAAACCTTAAATCAATGGCTTCCGTGGACTTTGCTTACTTCACAGATGCAGATATGCCACAGGCGAATACGAGACTGACACACCTGTTTAAAAGCAAAACAAATCAGCCTTTTTTTTTTTTTAAACTCTCTCTTTCCTCTGCTACTCACATCTGTCGGGTTTTGTTTCTGTTTTTTTGCTGTTCTGTTTTCCTCCACAGGCACACCAGCCTTCCTCCCTCTATATGTATGAATGTATGTTTGTATTTATATGTGCATATACTTTACAAATATATCCCGCGTCTGCCTCTGTGTTATGATTGTTTACAGAGAAGCGTCTGTCTTGCTCTCACAGCTGCAAGTTGCAGCCGGTTTTAGATTTGCGTTAATAGTATGGAACCCCCCCCCCCCCCCCCCCCCCCCCCCGCTTGTCTTGAAACTGCATGTACTACTCAGTCTTCTTTGTGTACATCAGCTTCAGCCACAATCCTTCATCCATTTTCATACCACTATTAATTTTACACCCTGAAAGTCCTATTTCACCAAGTGCTGAGTCAGCAGGAGGTCTGTTTTCCTCAGCGTTCTCCTCTAACATAAAGGACTAAATTTAGAATATGTTTACACCGCATTCATCCACTGAAACCTGCACGTAGTGAAGCATCAGCGACTATTTGTGGAGAGAGATTTTGGACTGCACCTTGCTCTGTCCCTTCCATGGCGACAGCTTGGACTGGCACCGGAGACAGTGGTCTATTGTCACGGACACAATACTCCCAGTCACGCTCACACTGGCTCTAACAGTCTTGCCTCCTGTCTGAATTCTGTACTGTTCATTCACATCCAGTATACAGTCATGACGTGAGGATGAGTGCACACTGTAATCTGCAGGTTTTCTGGGCTCAACACATTATGGATGCACACTGTATACAGCTATATTAATATTCAGACAGATTACAGGCCCATTCTGGGTAGGAAAGTTTTAATAAAATACCCAACTGACAACTTGATTGGTAGTGACAACACAATGTGCCATCCCCTTCAGTTTGGCTCACCAGATCAGTAGCTCTCTTGTCTATTTTAATTTGGGGCTTTATTGGTGTGTAATAGCCCTTTACTTGACACAACAGGGACATTCCTTGAATTTGATTGGAAAATAAGGATATGAGTGCGTAGCCAGTGAATGTTTTTTTTCTCTTGAGAAGCCCTTAAAGATCATTGAAATGGGTCCAAATAGTGTTATGGAGCCAGCTGTATAAATAGAGGGTGTCTTTGGGCTTAAAGCTGCCACTCACAGGAGATTTGAACAAGAAATTGCAACAGAATTTAGATGAAAGCCTTAGGGCCAACTTTGTCAGTGGCAAATTGTCACGATTTAAACCACAGTAATTTTCTCCAGAAATGCATTTTCATCACTAAGTGACAAAATCATTAAAGAATTCATCTCCCTACAGGCAGCCCTCTGACGCAGATAAAGTAAACTTAGTTGAGGCAGTACGCTTGTGTATGATGGCTGAAGCAGAGAAGTGCAGTGCATATTCCATAACAAGTCTTGTCATGAAAGAGCCCCGAACACAAGTGTATGAAATGGTCCCAACATTAATCTTACCACCATCATAAGCTACAACTGTGGTGATGTTTCTTTTATCCAGCACGTTCAGATCTATCGAGATAAGAACTTCACAGGGCTTGGCTAATTCCTGGACTGTGCCTCTATGTCTGTAATGTCAAAAACCATCGTTCAAGAGAAAATGTTGATTGTGATGATGCTTTACAAACAGGAGTGGGATGTGTTGAAGACATGAGACAAACATGGTAATAAAGTATTTTTGAAATACTAAGTAATCTTGACTAGTTTGGTTTTGCTTACATTCTATGTTTTTTCCCCCTAAAAACAAATGGTAACTTTTTGTTTTTGCAACAGTGTAAGTCTTGCAAATGCATTTGATGCATTTAAATTCATAATCTGACACAATAATCTAACTTTTCCATTAGCAAACGGGGATGAAGGACCTTATAAGTGATGCTTCATTTATTATAAATCTTATACATGTATACTTAACATTACTGGCATTTCCAAAGTATATCACTATGTCTTACATTTGTGTTTTTCCAGGCAAGAATTACATATATTTCCATTTGATATTAAAATCAAAATTGAATTTTTGCCATTTAACAGAAAACCAAAGCCCAGAGCCCACTGAAGGCTAACACTAACAAGTACTAAATGATCTTAGACTTTTCCATTTCTTGTTTTCAAAACAGAATTTATTTTTCATTCAGAAAATACCACTTAACACTTAAATATAGACCATAAATATTTTTAATTTGGTAAATATGATTAAAAAGTGCAATTTAAAAATAGATTTGACACTAAACATAGATGGACCCTGCTGTGTAGCTGGTTCAATACATTATCATAAACCTACATGATTCAAATTGTAAAAGAACAGTCAAGATTTTGCCAACTCAAAATGTGTCGATTAGATAACCCTGAGACTGGATGTTAAATCCATATTAAAGAACAATATAAATAAGTTTAAAACTGGAGGTTCAGGTTGATGTCTGAGTGATCTGAGCTGGATAACAGTAGCGTTTGCAGCTATGTCAAGTAAAACAGTTTGAAAAGTGCAGCTCGCTGAGGTAGCCCAAGACAAACTGTCTGAACATGAATCAACTCCCTGTCCTTCATGGTCTTTGGTAAAGTTTTAAAAAGATAAACTGACATTAACAAGATATTTTCATGTGTAATTGGTTATTGTTGTTTTCTGAATAAAGGCTGTGTTCCAGATGGAAAGGTGCCGTTGAGCCCTTTTAGGAGAATTTGAGTACAAATGTGAATGAAACCGTTTCATGAACCTCTGCTTCAAGTATCAAGTGGTGACATACACCAAATGTAGAGCATAATCAGTTCCTTCAAGTGTTCAGGACAGGAGTTCTCCTTTTCCTCACAGGTCATTCCTCCACTCGGGGTCCAGGTGCTGCTGGACGACGCTCTCGGCAGTCTCCACTGGGGAGAAAAGAGTCACAGGGAGGAAAGCAAGGTGGACAAACTTTAACATCTGTTCAAAAAGCTCATTGTGAGGGGGATACTAATGAAAATAAAGATATGCATGTGTCACCTTCAGCCTCGATCTGGATGTAGAGGGCAGCAAGTCTCGCCACCATGTCTTCTTCTTCCTCTGCATGTATAAATCCAGTGTAGCCTCCCTCATTTCTACAGTACTGGATGAACCTGCAAATGAGCAAGAAGGGGGGAAATGTGAGTGAGAGAAAGATACATTATGGCATTAAAATAACAGGGACTTTATTTTAAAATGCTAATTAATATATGTATGCAGTGATTGCAGAAAGTAGCAATGAGGCGCATACCGGGCCCAGACAGGATCTGCGTTCAGCACTATAGGGTTTCCCACCACAATCAGAAGGGCTTTAGCTCGAGTCACAGCCACGTTGAACCTCTGTTCAAGGAAATAAGAGTGTCAGAATAATACTTTGTGTGTATGTACAGTGTATGTGTTTTGCAATGTATACCTTCTCATTCTTGACAAAGCCGAGGTTGAACTGTTTGTCTATCTCTGTGTAGTCACGGCTGCTCCGAACTGTAGACACCAATATCACTCTCCTCTCCTGACCTTGGAACTCCTCCACCGAACCAACCTGACAAACACATGAATACACACTTAGGACACAGCTTCTATTGTGTGTTTCACAGTACTTCAGTGTGAAATATTTAGTCACCTTCAGGTCATCCATGTCCGTACGTTTGAGGTCTTTCCCAACTTTTTCCAGGGCCTTACGGATTTTCTGCACCTATGTGACACCAGAAAAAAACAGCTCCAACTTTTAATCTAGATATAAATATATTTTTCCACTTCAAGTGCTTTCAATTGTAAAACAAGAAGCTGAATTGTTGTATTCTGCGGATGGAAGTTCATTCTGACCTGTTTCCGGTAGGGGGCGATGATGCCTATGTCTCGGGGATTGATGGTAGCCAGGCCCTTCTTTGCTTGTGTCTCCAGCAGTTTCTTCACATAGTCCATCAGCACCTCCGCCTCTGCTCTGTTGAAGAATGAAGGGCTGCTGGCCTCACGCTCATCGATGCCTGTCACCCCATGGAAAATCACTGGGAAGTCCTGAGAGACATGTGAGATGTATTTTGTATTTGAAAGAAAATGTTTTTGGCTTCCTATATACAGTTGTGCTCATAAGTTTACATACCCTAGTAGTATTTGTGAAATATTGGTCGTGTTTTGGAAAATACAACTGATCATGCTGAAAACCTTTGTTTTATTCAAGGATAGTGGTCAGGTGAAGCCATTCATTTTCACATAATTGTGTTTGCCCTTTTTAAATCATAATGATGACTGAAATCACCCAAATGGCCCTGATCAAAAGTTTAAATACCCTTGAATGTTTGACTTGATAATATACACACAAGTTGACACACAGGTTTAAATGGCTATGAAGGGTAACTTTCCACACCTGTGACTTGTTTGATCGTAATTAGTGTCTGTGTATAAATAGTCAACAATTATCTTAGCTCTTTAAAGACCCATGCACATTTCATCCAGGGCTGCTATGACTTTACTGGATACTGAGCCATGGGGAAAGCAAAAGAACTGTCAAAGGTCCTGCAAGAAAAGGGAGTTGAACTTTATAAATCAGGCAAAGGATATAAAAAAGATATCCAAAGATTTGAAAATGCCGATCAGTAGTGTTCAAGCTCTGATAAAGAAGTGGAAAATTAAGGGTTCTGTTGATACCAAGCCACAGTCAGGTAGACTAACAAAGATTTCAGCCACAACTGCCAGGAAAATTGTTTGGGTTGCAAAGAAAAACCCACAAACCGCTGTTTCAAGATGCACAATAAGGAGGTACTTGAACAAAAATAGGCTGCGCGGTCAAGTTGCCAGAAAAAAGACATTACTGTACCAATGCCACAAAACACCCTGCTTACAATATGCCAAACAGCACCTAGACAAGCCTCAAAACTTCTGGAACAAAGTTATTTGGAGTGATGAGACCAAAATGGAACTTTATGGTCACAACTAAAGACACTATGAATGGTACACATTTTACAAATTCTGCCAGGGTATGTAAACTTATGAGCACAACTGTATTCTTCAGAGAAATTATTTTGAACGCTTTATTTATTAGAGACATGCAGAGCTCTAACATCAGGTCATATGTGGCTATTATAACAACAAAACAATCAAGTTATGTGGTTGAGAGGAAAGGTTTTCATAAGATTGCTGCTGTGAAGAGGAATTTAAAAAAACATGAAAATTTTGTAATTTTTTCATCAGATAAAATCATTCAATTCATCTTTATCAAAAAGGAGAAAACTGCACCTAAAAGTAGTAGTTTGAATCTTGATATGGCTTCATTATATTTTGAATAATACAGATATACAGTAATAAAGTCTTGTAGGTGTAGGGAATATTAAAAATTACTTTTCATGTTGTGATTTCTACATGATCAGTTTCTGCGCATGCAATGCACTGTATGTGTGTGCTAAAAGAAGAATCCTTACCTTCTTCGGGAGGTATTCCCATCTACAGTAGGAGTTGCGTAAAAATTCATCTGCACAGACCTGGAGCTCTCCGTCATAGAAGAGCTCGTTGGGAATCTTCAAAATGGCAGGATGGGACCTGACGAGGCCAAACAGAAATGATGTGTCCAGGAAAATCAATCGCATCATTCATGTTAAGGATTGACCTATAACCGTATCTACCACACCTGTAGTTGCGCAGCAGTTTGGTGACAAAGCGCTTGTTGAGCACACCCTCTTCCTTCTGGTACAGAGTGAAGTCATTCATCATTCGCTCCAAGAGGGACACTCCTGCAGACAGCAGAGCTTTTTTAACCTCTAAAAACTAGTCAAACAACATCATATACTGCAAACACAAGTGGGGCGAGGCTATGTTTTTAAGTTTTTTTTTAAGTCTAAACAAGAACTGAATTGCAGAATTACGTATCTTCATTCATCAAAACTACAGCGAAGTTGAGTTGAGTTGAGTGTGTCTGTACCTACCCATGCCGAATTTCAGCGCAAAAGGTGATCTGAGAATAGGTCCGAGCTGCTTGGGGTCCCCAGCTAGAACAACCTGACCAGACTCTGCATGAAGCAGCCCTTTGTTGCACAAATAACAAAGAAAAAAATCAACCAACACACAAAGCAGGTTCAATACAATTACAGAAAAAACATTGTTGTTTGTGTTCTTCACCTGCCAGCGGGATTAAACATTCAGGCTCCACAGCGTGTCCTGCCTCATCCACAAACACGTGAGTGAAATGTCCTGTGGGAATGTTTCCTGTGACCAGCCTGCAGAGATCAGAGAGAACATACATGTCAGCAAACTTAGTCCCACAGAAATTCATTTGTAGAGTTGTATAAACAAGATACAAATACTGTAGTATGCAAAAGTGAAAGTGCAGGTGTCATGCATGTGAGCACTGTGAGGGTCATTCACTACCTTCCAGCAGTTAACAGGGTCGTAACCAGGATCTTGTACTCCATCAGCTCCTCTTTAGCAGGATAAACGTAACACTCCCCTACCAGGTTAGAGCATGCCTGTGAAAGTACCACAATATCAGTGTAAAAAAACCTAAATGAGGCTAGAAAAGACTTAGTAGTGTCACACAGTATAAAGTGCCAGGAAGTGCAGCAGTATGACAGAAAGAAAGCAGATGAATGGTCCTGATTCATGTGTTATCTACAGACACTGCTATGCACCCTAATGTCCACTAGGGGGAGATAATGTAACGGTAAATGTGAAAGAATGGTTAAGCAGTTTGTGGGTTAAAGAAATGCTTCACATCTAAACATCAATCAATCACAATCACTTGGAATACATGAGTGCACAGCACTGACCTTTAATTGTTCAGGGACACATTTTGGGTCCCGGCTGCTGGCGTACATGCGGTATACTTTACGCTTGTCCACGTGGACCACAATCTTCTCACAGAGCAGATCAGCAGCACTATTGGAGGGAGCGCAGGCCAGGATGTGGCAGGAGGTCTGAGTCTTCTCTATCTGCTTGATGGCCTCCACCAGAGTCACCGTTTTGCCTGAACAGATCAGAGTAATGTCAAGTGATTGAATTGCTGGTTTTGAGCAGCTGAAACAATAAAAGGTCAAACCTAAATCGCTTAAACAGTGCATCTAATAAAGACAAAAAGAAAGTAGCATGCTGGTACATGATGTACCTGTGCCAGGAGGGCCAAACACCAGATAAGGAGCAGGTTTGGATGAGCCAGCTACAATATGTTGCACAGCTTGAAACTGCTCCGGGTTTCTCTCGAGCTGAGAGTCAAACAGCCTATAGACAAAGGAACAGAGGTATGATGTCGGAGCTGAGGCAGCAGGTATGTTTATATGCACAGAGAATCATATACTCATCAGTTAACTCAAGCTTGGACCACTGCTGTTACAATAACACAGTTTATCTTATATTGAGATTAGTTTGATTGAACATAACCACTGGTAGGGATTTTGAGTATAATGTTTATATATTTTTCTTTTCTATTTCAAATTTGGCCAATCAGCTTGCTTCACGGTCAGGTCAACATGACGTGTTGTTGGGATTGTGTGTTGTAGCATGTCTAACCTCAGTTTGGGAAGTTCAGATGGCTGAGAGGAGGATGTGGGTGCAGCAGGGAACAACACCTCTCCCAGTCTGTATGTAGCTGCCAGCTCCGCTGCTCTGTGCTGAAGACGCAGAGTCAGGCGGTTGACAGTGAACTCAACATTGAACTTCATCCCATCTACAAAGCGATCCAGCAATCTGCAAACAAATTCACACAACATGATATGAATCGCTGATACTAAGAATGACCATTTATGTCGTCAAAAAGTGTCACTTTGTTGTCTTGATCTTACTTTGAGCTGAAGCCCAGTTTGATGCTGTCCAGCTGCACACTGTGGACGTAGCCGCGGTACTTCACCCCTGTCTCTCCTGCGGGATACACAAGCAGCTGATCGCCTCGCAGCACAGACGGACGGTTCTCAGACACACCAGGTACCTGACAGGTGAACAAGATCTACGTCAGTGACAATCCAGGTGAATATATCGGCAGTGTTAGTCTAAATAATTTTAATACAGTGTATATCAGACTTCAGTTGTTGGACAAGTACTGTAATGTTATAAACTTTTTAACAATTGTCCTTTGATTGATATTAATGTGTAATGGACTCTGACAGCCCTTATAAATGATGTCTGGCCTTCTCTAAAACTGACCAGGTTAACAGAACCAGTTGTGGATATCAGAATGGCCTTTAAAGAGGACGTATCATGCACATTTCCAGGTCTATATTTTTATTCTGGGTCTCTACAGGAATATCTTTGCATGATTTACAGGTCAAACATTTCTTATTAATCTTATATTGGCCCTTTATGGAGCCCTTCAGTTCAGCCTCTGTCTGAAACAGGCTGTTTTAGCTCCTGTCTCTTTAAGGCCCCCCTCCCGATGAGCCCACTCTGTTCTGATTCACCAGCTTCCAGAAGCTGCCCCTCGGCCGACTTCCGGCAGGTTCAGAGGCTTCATTAACAAACAATAGTAGTCAGGTTTCATGTCTTTTCCTTGTTCCTTTCTTGAAATGTAAACTCCTCAAACACATCTGTACATGTTTGAGCTGAAATCCAATCTGAAATATGGGAGTGGACAACGCGAACAACCAATGGAACAGCCTTAGCAACAACCTTAGCAACAAAAGCTAGGGAACGGGCGGCTGTTTGTGGGCATGTGAAAACAATCTGATGTCATCACAAGGAGGAAGTAGAAATAACATTGCAAACAGAGCAGGCTTTTGACTTTCAGGGAGCATTTTTACATACGTTCACCTCAAGTTTTGGAGCTTTGACCATGTTTAACATAAATATCTAACATCATGACAGTAGAAAAATAACAGAAAATTACAAAAAGCATAATATATCCCCTTTAAATTAATCCTAAAGCTCTGGTTTAAATCAACACAATCATATAATCATCAATGTTTTCCTCACAGGAAGTTATGTGGGACATTTTAAAATTGTGCAAGATGAAGGAAAGACTGATTATGTGAGTAAGTGAATGAGCATTGTAGGAGAGTGAGAGCCAGGTCACTATGACCTAGACCGATGCCGGTCAGCCCACCAAACAAACGGGAAACATCTGGAATATTGGCAAAGGGGCGAAGTACCCCCCACATACACATGGTGCAGACACGCCCACTCACATTTGGTCAAAGTCCAAGATAAGTGAAATTGAGAAATGTCCCACCCTTCTTTAGGATTTGAGATAGCCAAAGAGTCTGGTAAACAGGATGAAACCTATCCGCCCAACACGCATACACACACACAGCCTGTCTTCAGTATAAAAAGGCATGTCACGTTCTGTAACGTTGGAAGATATCTCTGACTGTGTTGTTAGTAGGGCCGCTGTGAATAAAGAGATTCCCCATCTGACACCTGTGTCTCGACCAACTGATTCCCCTTTTATCCAGCGTCACACATATTAACCTCCAGAATGAGAAGTTTCTTGTTGATCCGATCTCTGACCATGCAGGCGTGTTCTCTGTCATTGTTGGGGATGTTGTATCTCCCGATGTCCACCTCCATCTGAAGCTCCTCCAGATAAAGCAGCAGCTGGAACTTCTCTGAGTAGTTCTCCCAGCTCAAGGGACATCGTAACTTGGCAATTCTAAGCAGAGAAAATGAGAAGAAACAAATTGTATGGCAGCGTACGTGTGAAGGAATTTTCATATATGTGCCATGTATGAATGCTCCTTAGACAACCGGTTGGGCCAACCTGGTTTTATAATTGTTGCCATAGAGACAGTGCTAGAGTAAACAATCTTATAGCAATGTTTTGACTAGGGACAAGGTCGCCTGCGCACTGCCTGAATAACTTAGAGTGGTTCAACTCTTTTCCTTCAGATTTGCTGAGCATTTCACTGGGTCTGCACTGGCACTTTGAAGTGTAACTGCTATTTCCTTGGTCAATCAAATTTGTGTTTGTCAATAAAACATCCATACATCCTGGAGTTTCTGAATTGACGAGCTCAAGATATCTACAACAGTATGTATCGTAGAACAGAAACTGGACTGTTATATATCACTACTGACCTACAGTGTAGCTGGAAAAGACGTAAAAAACCGAACTGAATTTACCTTCTATCAGAGTAAGGAGTACACTTCTTCAGTGACTGGATGAGCTCGTACATATATGGTAGTATTTTGTACGCTTTTAGCATAACTTCATTTTTTAGGTGCATCTCAGAGAGCCTGGTAAGAGGAGACAAAATGAAAAAAAGTTGGATGCATCACAATGAGACAACATTCATTTTACAAACCTTTTATATTCAACAGTGTATTGAGTAAACTTTGATACCTTTCAGGTGGCTGCCCATCCTCAATCGTGAAACAAGTTTCAGGGATAAAGACAGGAAGGGAGCGGGGTTTGTAAGGGGCTACAGGTGCCAGCTCCAGTCCTAAGGAGGTCATACATTGAGCCTCAATAAAGCGCACAATGTGGAATGGAGTGGAGTGCAGGTCTGGTTGAAACTCAAAGGCCAGTGTGGCTGGATAGACACCAACCAAACTGCAGTGGAATCGAACCTGGATTTCATAGCCATCACCTGAGAATAGAACATAACAATGTTTTGTATATTCATAGAGCTTTATTGTACCCATTATTATCTCTCAGTGGAGCAAAATATCACACACACATTCAAATAATAGAAAACTTAATTTGATATTCGCATCACCTGGGTTTAGAGTGAGAGGGTTTGTCTTGGTCACCTTGCGCTCATCGTTTAGAGTGAAGTATTTGAGCCAGCGCAGCGGGGTGTAGTAGGTGAAATACACAGGTTCTGTTCCCGTGTTTTCCACAGTCAGATTTACCACGTACTGTTAAAAAAAAAAATCAAAAACAGATCAATGCAGTGGAGCTTCACATTTGTACCACAACCATAAATACCTCTATAAATAACATCAATACCTCATATGTGTTTACCACACACAAGCAAAGTGTCCCATCCTCAAACTGACGGTCAGATGTGATGCTGACACCATGTTTGTCAGAGATGAACTGAGCCCTGCGGGTGCAAAGGTAGTTATACTCTGTGTTACAGACATTAAATCACAGATTCAAGTCTAATCCTTTCAATTATATTCTTGTTTTATGTGTGCAGAGAAATACAGGCAACAGAGTGAATGCAAGGCCAGTGACACAGGTTAATGAAAAGTAAATGTTTGAAAAGAAGCTGTATAATTCACAACATTGAGGACTGCTGCTGTTAACCTGTTAGCCATGCTTCTGCAGTTTATGCTTACAACACTACCAACACAACCTCATACCTGTTTGTCTTGAGCTTGTTCACCAATAGACTGGCCAGTTTCCTCCTGGCTCGAACCCCCGTCGTTGCTTCTTCTGATGAGGTGACAGTCTGTACTGGCCCGGGACTGGCCGCTCCATTCTGGGTCCGCTGCGGCTGGCGGTCCCTGGATGAGTCCCACTGGTCCAGATACAGATCTCTTACCTGTGCAGAAGATCACTTCAAGTAAGTCTTGTCTTGGGATGGAAAATACATCTATCAAGTTACTGAATATCCTGTAGAGAAAATGGTAGCCTCCCCTGTTTTTAAAGGTACCTAATCTGCACCCATCTATCTGTCTGATATATGTATATACAGTAAATTTAACAGCCAGGTTTGTCTTAGGACATTAAAAAGGGCTTTTTCTCCGAGCGGAAGTTTTGTGGGTGAGAAAGCGAAACCACCCGCTCTTTACAAAAACAGTGACTCTGCAAGTCAGTGAGGCTTGATGAAAAACTTTGCTTTCAAAATGACACATTGCTGTTGTCGACTGAGAATATTTAATCCCTGAAAAGAGATAATTAATTATTTTTAGCAACATCCAAAAGATTGAAAAAAACAATAACAACAGAACATTCTCAACCAACTGTGGAGCATTTAATTCACCAAAGTTGAAAGTTGTTTTTTTGTTGTTGTTGTTTTTAATGAGAAAACAACAATATATTTCAAGTCTTTTAAAACATGTCTGATGTTTCTATTTGCATGTAATCACAAGTCCAACAGGTTCCTGACCACACCCACCAGCAATTTATGATGTGGTCAGATGTGTAATAGACTTTAACCTTAAAATAAAATTAGTCAATGACAGTTATTAATAAACAGATATGCAGGTTACACCCATCCTACAGCAATTGTTTGTTTTAAGTTTCATCTGACTCACCACTAACTTCACCAGCACGAGCTCAGATGCTACTGAAATATTGTATAGATGACATTTTTGCCAATTAAAGCAAATCACTTAAACCATTTTATGTCAAATTCAGATCTGAAAATAACAATAAGTTAGTATTTCCACTTAATCAACAGCTATTGCTAGAGATAAGTTACTGTAAGTAAAGTGATAATACTTAAGTTTGTTAAATCATATTTTTTTTCATTATTACATGTTTTTTTTTTTGTCTTTAAAAGACAATGACAGCCAAAGATTTACATTAGCTCTGCTTTATCACATGTCAAACACTACAAATTACTGATGCATAAACTTGAACAACTGAAACAAGCTTATGTGGCTGAAATATGATGTAAAGTGCACATACCGAAGAAGTGAAGCGAATAGTGTCTCCTCTTCTTATTATTTTGTTAGAGACTTTCAGGGCATGAAGGACTGAACCAAAGTTTGGATCTTTGATCCCTGCATTCCTAAAACACACATAAACACACAAACACACGCGAAAAGACATATATAATTTCGGACACATTTATAAAACTGTTATACATACAGATGTCTGTCGCTATATGATCAGCTTACCTGTCCCTGAACTCTTTGTTGTAAATGTCTCTGAGTTCAAGTCTGTTAGTGATGGAAGTTCGTTCATTTTCCTTCAAAAACTCAAAGAAGTCGAGTCCAATTTGGCAGAGTACAGATAATGGCTTCTTAATCATGTTTAAAAATCTGAACGTTCAAAGTTATTCAAACACGACAATGTCCGGGATAATATGGCTATGTCGCTCATCGAAACACAGGTTGTTGCGTCCGCATATTTGAGGTAATCTCACAAACGGCTCGATTTATATTCCAGGACAGTCCGCGTGGGCGGTGTGTCACGCTGTGTCCGATGATGCGGAGCTGCGCCACTTGAAGCTGTGATGCTCGGTCATCCTCGGAGATTAAAGCAAGTGCACACACACAGACAGCCAGCCGGAGAAACGAAACCTAACGCGTTGAAAGCCAAGTAAGCGAAACCGAGGACAAATATGGACCAAATAATTTATCTGTCCGAGCAGCTCTGTGTAACCTTCGTGCTCATATAATTTCTGATGTAGAGATTATTGTAAATTTGCCGTTAAAGCGCGCTCCATCCTTCTGTCCATACATTGTGGTCTGTATCTGCTAAATAGTATAAATATTTTTTTCAAACGTACAATGTGACAATATATTAATATATTACCTGTTTGGAAATAGGTTTTCCTTTCTTTTTCTTTCTTTCTTTCTTTTTTTTTTTTTTTACACAAACCCATACAATGTGAGCTCTGCAGATGAACCTTGTGATTTAGAGGAATAAACTATTGTGATTTGAAGAATCAAAACGTGCCTGCTCTAAACTTCCCTAAACGCCTCAACACTACAGACTATCTAGAATTTGCTCCCTAAACGCCTCACACGCAGAATATTTCGAGACTACAGTTTTGAGTTGAACTGAAGTTGATCAGATGAACTGTAGTGCCCGTTCAAAACATGTCTGAGACATCCTGCACTATGTTTTGAAAATGCATACGAAGTTTCCGCGCGTGAGGAATGGGAATAGAGCTTAACTCTGTAAACTTTTTCAATTCACCCTACATGGGTAATTTTTATCACCACGGATGTAATTCCACCTCCGACCACAATGTGGGTTGCAATGGCGCTGTCCATATTTCCGCTCGTTGAATACACGTGCAGAAGAAGCACAAGCAACATTGTTTGAGGTGTTTTTTGTATATATTTCTGAACGTGCCTGAGACATTCAGCACTGAGCCTTGAACATGCCAAGTTTCGTTCACAGCACACAGTTCTGAAATTCATTAATACTATGGATGTAATCCCGCCTCCGACCACAGTGTGGGTTGCAATGGCAGATGGTGCTGTCCTAGTTTCTGCTGTTGACTCCACGTGCAGAAGAAGAAGCAAATCACAGGTGTTAATGAGGTATTTTTATATGTTTCCCGAGAAATGCTCATCCAAACAACTTCACACATTGACATTGCACTTTCTTGATTCTGCAACAATCCACCTGCCAGGTATGAAGTAGATCTGATGAACAGTTCTCGAGATATGTGAAGGACAAACATGTATACATACATACAGACATACATACATACAGACAGACAGACAGACAGAGATTCCTTGCTTTATATAGAGAGATAAGTCATGTCAACAAGTTTGCAAATTAGTTCCATAGTTTACATATAATAAGAATTCAATAGTGAAATATGATCTGTACATGAATGGCAGTAGGAGACTCCTGAAAACACACTTCCCTTCTTACAACATATTATACAACTAACATTTACTAAAAAAAAAAAATCCCTAATTATTCCCACTCCAGTCAAAAAACATCAAATATTGATTGACATATGACAAGACACAGAGGGGGAGGGGGGCCTGATAGATACACACACACACACACACACACACACACACACACACACGCACGCACACACACACACACACACACACACACACACACACACACACACACACGCACACACACACACCTAGTTGTCCTAGGTCACTTTTGGGGACATTACTTTCATTCATATCCTGGAGATTTACCCTTACCCTAACCTTAACCACTGACTGAAAAATCATCTTTTTCCCAATTGGAGACACACCTTTTGTCACCAAATTAGACAAGCCGTCCCCAATTAACTGGCATTAAGTCTGAAATTTGTCCCCAAAAGTAGCCTATGACAGAACACACAAACGTACAGGGGGAGACAATAATAGTAATAATAATAATAAACTATATTTATATAGCACCTTTAAAAAACACAGTTACAAAGTGCTTTACAATAAAAACAAAACACATTTAAAACAGAGAGATTAAAACAAACTAAAAGCCATAAAAAATAAACACATTATAAAAAAAACCCCAACAATAAACATGAAGTGAAACAAATAAAATCAAGTAAAAGAAGCAGGCAGCTCAGGTAAAAATCAGGAAACGCTTTCCAATAAAAGTATGTTTTAAACGGACAACGACACTGACTCAGACAGCCTTATTTCCTCAGGCAGGTCGCTCCAGAGTTTCAGGGCCCTGATGGCAAAGGCTCTGTCCCCTTTAGTTTTCAGCCTAGAATCTGGAAGAGACAGAAGACCTCTGCCCAAGGATCCAACTACACAAAGGTTCACAAGGGATTAAAAGGTATAATCTGGGGCCAGGTCAAGAACCTTAAAGGTAATCAATAAGATCTTAAAATCAATCCTAAAACAAACAGGGAGCCAATGTAAAGAGGCTAAAACAGGTGTGACCGTTAACTGGTTCTGATGAACTCCAAAATCTAACGCAAGTGTCTATTTGGCCACTGCTTGGGGCCGTGATCCAGTGCAGTACTGTTCCTATTGGTTTGGTGCTATTTAACCGTTCGTAAGTACAGCCATGCAGCTCGAGCATGGATGTATAATAAGAGCTGGATAGGGCTCCACTACTCAGCCTTGCAGCCAATTTTTCCCAGTGGTCACTTGCAGTATTGCAGCGGAAAATCCCCCTGCAGCCCAAAAAGCATTTTCTCCATAGACCACCGTTGTAAAAGAGATGTCTGTAAAACTGTTTACAGGACACCTCAAACTGTAAACAACATCAATTATGTCTCTTTCTATTATGAACGTTTGGTCCATGGAGATTTTATATTTGTAAAACTTTCCTCAAGCCGAGAAAAGTGATTTAAAAATCCATGACGTCATCACAATGTAAAGTCTATGGTCCGAGCAGGAACTCGCAGGCAGGGTCAGTGGAGGAAACACTACTGTGCATATTCGGTGGGCCGCACAACGTGGAAGCAAACCTGGAAGCCAGAAGCTTTTTTTGATGTATGTGCCAGCTGAGCAATTTTTATAGGAATGAATGGGCGCCATTTTTAGTCCGGTATCCAGCTCTTATAATACATCCATGAGCTCAAGTTATTAAGACTGCTACGCCACCTCCTGCCTTTCAGCTAGGTTGTCAGGTTTTGTCAAGGATTTACGCAAATGTAGTAGCGCACTGGGGGTGAGCGAGAATGACTACCATCTTCCAGTGTCTCTAATCACTGATAATAACAATAACTTGGTAAATTATTATCAGTGAAATCAGTATGTGTTGAAGAGGTCTCTCCTCCTAGAAGTCTGTTCTGACAGAGAGCCCCTGTACCGTGGGCAGGTACGCCCCTTGTTCTAGGCTTTACCCTGATACGGTGGCTCCTGTCCTAACCCTTCTTAACACTGGGTCCTCTCTTGAGATCCAAATTGGCACTATTAACACATTAGAGAATAGTCAGTATGCAAGGGGCCTTACCGAAATGTAGTTGAAGAAGCCTTGGATGAGAAAAGTTTAGAAATTCAAAAGATGAGAAGTTTCTGTCTTTCAGAAGATCAAGATGATCCACTTGGATTTATTCAGTACAAAAGCAAAGTACAAAATACAAAAAAACAGCAAGCAAAAATATAAAAAAATCCACCAAAGAGCTCCACTGGAAACTCAAAACCTGTCTACCACCTTTTTTTCAAGGGATACAGGTCTTTAATACACGGGACAAAGGAGAGGTCTTACTATGATTGTCCTATCAGCTATCTGCACATATCATGCATATATTGTTTAAAAGCATTTCATTGGTTATGTGGCACATGCATACATTTTCATATTCAAAGATATATGTAAGGATGATATCATAAGAAGCTAATGTTGAAAAGGGTTAAAAGGCCATCTTTACAATAGTGGCTGTTCACGCAAAGAGCATATGACCTAATATGAGAAAAAAAAAATCAAAAAGCCACCTTGACAATAGTGGCTGTTCACATGAAGATGATACAACATATTTAAAGCAAAAATCGCCTTCTTGTTCAGTTAATTGACACAGACATATATTATCCCCCGGAAAGCCCTGAACCCATCTTTAGCAGAGACTCTCATTGATGAAGGTTGAACATGGTTCAGGATAGCACCATGATGAATTATCAGTGTCAGAAAAATACATTAACATACAAAAGATGTTTCACAGTAGTCCTTTAACTGCTTAGTCCAGAGAGCCTTAATATATTATAGTGTGGAGCGGTCTATGTAAGAAGAGAGTCAGAGAGTGGTCGGTCACTAGACAATAGATCCATACATTGGCTGCAATTAACAGAGGCAGATGCAGCCCCTCACAGACAGTATGCTAATATCCTGTTGTCTGAAGTGGGGTTTCCACAGGAATAACATCTTGTCCTGGGCAAAATGCACACACAGGCTCCTGCAACTCTCACCTTACATCGTGCCTCTTAATTCATGTTAAAAGTCTGGCAGCTGAGTTCTGTACAGTCTGTAGTCGTTTCAAAGTTTTTTTATTAAGACAAGCGAAAAGGCTGTTGCAATAATCAAGGCACAAGGAGACAAAAGCATGTACAACAGTTTCTGCATGACAAGGTCAAGTGCAGGGAAAACAGGGCACAAAAATGTTTTGAAATGAGATGCCTGTTCTTGTGAATGTTGACTCCTGAGAGAGAACAGACAGTTCAGTAGGTGACAACAAATATTCACTCTCTACAAAGCTGCAAATATCTGGCGGAAAGCAGCAGGCTGCCTTCCTCAAACTCATCTGACACATAAGGGAGCATATGCTCAAAATAAAAGATTCTAAGTCTAGCTACAGTGTCGGCACAGAATTGCTTATCGTATGGTACTGGTAGCAAAACTTGCTGTGATGGAGTCCAGATGAGCAGCTGACAGGACCTCAGGCCTGTGCAGAACATGCCAAGCTGCACTTGCATGTAGAAGCCCCGCTTACCATTTTTCTGCAACTGATACTTCCCCTCCACCATCTTCACATCGTACCTCTGGCTTCTGATCAGGTCCTCCAGAGACTCATTACCAGTAAGGAAAGGACATTTGATCTCCAGCAGTTCCTCTGAGTTCAAAACTCCATCAGGGCTTGCTGACAGCCAGGGCTCCCCTGCACACACGACTGTGCCTCTGCGGGTAACAACATACCCGCAATTCTGTAGCCACTGAAAGGCCAATGCCTCGCTTTCTATACCATGGTGAGTTGCCGCATTCCCATGGAAACTGGGGTAGAGATGCTGTCTGATGTAGTTTTGAGGGTTGCCTCTGGTGGGGACCCTCTTTGCTGTGCTCGCAGTGAGCCTTAACTTACGAGCATCATACCACAGGTGAGAGGCTCTCTGCTCAACGGTTCTGTGGTCCAATGTTTCACGTTTGTTGGGAGCAATGTCCACAAAAGTGTCGTAAAACAACATACACCTCAGGCAAATGTTGATGCCATCGTGGTGAGCATGTGGTGGGGATCTTAAAAAAAAGGTGGTGGTCATACATTGAGCCTCAATAAAGCGCACGATGTGGAATGGAGTGGAGTGCAGGTCTGGTTGAAACTCAAAGGCCAGTATGGCTGGATAGAAACCAACCAAACTGCAGTGGAATCGAACCTGGATTTCATAGCCATCACCTGAGAACAGAACATAACAATGTTTTGTATATTCATAGTGCTTTATTATTATGTCTCAGTGGAGCAAGATATCACATCAGGCATTCAAATAATAGAAAACCGAATTTGATTTTTGCATCACCTGGGTTTAGAGTGAGAGGGTTTGTCTTGGTCACCTTGCGCTCATCATTTAGAGTGAAGAATCTGAGCCAGCGCAGCGGGGTGTAGTAGGTGAAATACACAGGTTTTCTTCCCATGTTTTCCACAGTCAGATTTACCACGTACTGTTAAAAAAGTAATCAAAAACAGATCAATGCAGTGGAGCTTCACATTTATACCACAACCATAAATACGTCCATAAATTACACCAATACCTCAGATGCACTTTCCACTCGCAGGTAAAGTGTCCCATCTTTAAACACATGGTCAGACGTGATCCTGATACCACGTTTGTCAGAGATGAGTTGATCCCTGTGAGTGCTGTGTTACAGACATTAAATCACAGATTCAAGTGTATCCTTTCAATTATATTCTTGTTTTATAGGTGCAGAGAAATACAGCCAACAGAGTGAATGCAAGGCCAGTTACACAGGTTAATGAAAAGTAAATGTTTGATAAGAAGCTGTATAATTCACAACATTGAGGACTGCTGCTATTAACCTGTTAGCCATGCTTCTGCAGTTTATGCTTACAATCCTACCAATGCTTCCCTCTGTCCCGTCTGCTTTTTGCCACATCACATGAGTAAATTAACCCTGTTGTTGTGTGCCTTGCTCCAAAGAGGAACTTTGTTTTTCAATGTGACTTTTTACATTACTTATTATCTATAAAGTAAAAACATATTCCAGTTGCCTAGAAAAACTATTAGTTTTTTTTTTAATTTGAGGGGCGGATTGCATTGCAATAGGAAATAACAGAACTTCATATTTGTCAAAAATGTTAAAAAAAACAACAAAACAGAACAAACTGCTCTTGCAGCACTCAAAACAAACACTCTGACAAAAAATGACACTCATTATTTGATCCTCTTACCTGTCTGTCCTGAGCCTGTTCATCAATTGACTGGCCAGTTCCCTCCTGGCTCGAACCCCCGACACTGCTTCTTCTGGCTGGAGAATAGCCACTCCATTACAGTTCTGCTCTGGCTGATGGTCCCACTGGTCCAGATACAGAGATGTGATCTGTGCAGAAGATCACTTCAAGTCAGTCTTGTCTTGGGATGGAAAATACATCTATCAAGTTACTGATTGTCCTGTAGACATAATGGTAGCCTCACCTGTTTTTAAAGGTACCTAATCTGCACCCATCTATCTGTCTGATGTATGCATATACAGTAAATGTAACAGCTAGGTTTGTCTTAAGACATTAAAAAGGGTTTTTTCTCAGAGCGGAGGTTTTGTGTGTGAGAAAATGAAACCACCTACTCCTTACAAAAACAGTGACTCTGCAAGTCAGTGAGGCTTGATGAAAACTTTGCTTTCAAAATGAGACATTGCTGTTGTTGACTGAAAACATTCAATTTTTGAAAATGCTTAATTTTTTAGCAACGTCAGAAAGCTTGAAAAAAAAAAACAGAACATTCTTCAATATAATGCTTCAAAGAGATAATAAAAAGGGAAGAAGGGTTTTTTGTGGTTCATACAGCATTTGTTCTTCCAAGTGACCAAAAAAAAAAGACAAAGGCAAAACTAGGTGTCATTTTAGTGCCTATTGCAGTACCAGAGGTCTGGAGGTATGGTATGTTGTTAAAAAAGAAGTAATTTCTCTGAAGAACAAAGGAGGCCAAATTAACTAGGAAAGTGGTAGAGGGTGTTCCCACTGGTCTGGTGGTGAAAATGTTCCAGTGTGTCAAGGCCTTGCCCTTTTATTATCTCTTAGAAGTGTAATATTGATGTGTTGTTGTTGTTTCTAGACGGTAACTTTGCAGGTCTGAGCTTCACTTAACTAGCGAAAGAAATTAATTTTCATGATATACATGTACCAAGAAAAGATGATGTCCTCTCTTCCTCTCTTTACACCAAACCTACAGATCGGAATACACTTCCTAATGCTGAAAGCTTTCATCCCATTCCTCTTAAGAAAAGTCTACCTGTAAATTAAATCACTAGACTGAAAAGAACATGCGATGTTCCAGAACAGTATGATAAAAGTAAAGAAGAGATGTTATCCAAATTTAGAGACAGAAATTACCAAGAATATTGGCTTGTATGTGCAAAAAACATGGATTCAAAGAGCAGAGAGGCTTATCTGCAAGCTAAAAAATCCTCCAAATCTAAGCCACACCTTATTTCCTGCCCTACATTCACCCCTAAAACTCAGATCATCAAGGACATAATTTTAAAACATTGGCATATTTTTCAAAACCCATCCTTGCAAGAAACGTTTAAAGATCTACCCATGGTAACATTTTGAGAGGAAGAAACTTAAGGGACAGGGTTGTTTGAACATGTCAGCAAGTCCCAAACAGTAAGCTCACAACTAAACCTCTTCAAGGCAACTTTAAGTGTGGAGCCTGCATAAATTGCAAATATACTATTGGCTGGTTCTGATGGAGTCCAAAATCTAACACAAGTGTCAATATGGGCGCTACTCAGGAGCATAGGCCATAGTCCAGTGAAGTACCGTTCCTATTGGTTTGGTGCGATTTAATTGTCACAAGTACTGCTGTGCAGCTCGAGTTACTAAGACTTAAAGAGGTCTCTTCTCCTAGAAGTCTGTTAGCATCTGACAGAGAGCCCCTGCACTGTGGGCAGATACGCCCCTCGTTCTAGGCTTTACCCCGATACGGTGGCTCCTGTCCTAACTCTTCTTAATGCTGGTTCCTCTCTTGAGAGAAAATTAGCACTATTAACACATTAGAGAATACTTAGTATGCAAGGGACCTTACCGAAATGTAGTTGAAGAAGGCTGGGATGAGTTAAGTTTAGAAGTTCGAAAGATGAGACGTTTCTGTTTTTCAGGGGATCAAAATGATCTGCTTTAACTTATTCAGCACAAAAGCAAAGTTCAAAGTGCAAAAGACACCAAGCAAAAATAACAGAAAATCCACCAAAGAGCTCCGCTGGAAACTCAAAACCTGTCTCCTAACTCCTCTCCCCAAAGGATGCACATCATTTAATACTCAGGTTAAAGGGGAGGTCTTACTATGATTGTCCTATCAGCTATCTGCACATATCATGCATATATATAAAAGCATTTCATTGGCTATGTGGCACATGCATACATTATAATATTCAAAGATATACATAAGGATGATTTCATAAGAAGTTAATGTGGAAAAAAGACTTTCAATCAGTTCTGTTAAGCCCAGAGATCATTAAACATGTTAAAGTGTGGAGCTGTCCCTCATTAAGAAGGTCAGAGATCGTTCACCAGATAATAGATCCAAGCATTGGCTGTGGTCAACAGAGACAGAAACGGCCCCTCACAGACAGTGTGTTAAATCCTGATTTTATGGTCTGAAGTGGGGTTTCCACAAGAATAACACATCCTTGTTCTCAGCCCTGCTCTGACACTCTGCTCTTTTGACCTCTCTGGGCAGAAAGCACACAGTCTCCTGCCACTCTCACCTTAAAATACCAAAAACCTTAAGTCTTTTAATCACCCTATCAAAGGAAAGACCATTAACATTAAGGACTTTATTACCTGTAAAATAACAAATGCTATCTATATGATACAGTGTCCATGTGGTAAGATATCTATAGGTGAGACATCCCGTTCCCTTAAAGAGCGTATCACGGTACATAGGAGCTCCATCAAGAGGAATGATGTAACCAGTCCTGTTGCAAGACATTTCAATGAGAAGCATGTTTCATCTCACGTATTTTTATCGGCATAGAAGTGATAAAGTCCAGCCAAAGAGGTAGTAATGTCAATTTTCTCAGGAAAAAGAGAGAAGCATTTTTGATTTTATATTGCAAAAGTTTATTTCCAGGGGGCATGAATGATGGGAAGGATTTCTCAATTAAAGGCAAAGTCAGCGATTCTAATGTAATACGCTTTTTGTCAAATCCAGCGAATATCTCCTCATGGTCCACTAGCTGTCCCTTCTGTGTGTTCGCCGAAAAAAAATTCGGTGTCCATACACAGCCCTGGCTCTGTAAATGGGCATGTAAACACAACGGCTCGGAGCGAGCCACACATCATTACTTCAGCCAATCAGCAGTAGGGGGTTTTCATGCTCATAAACAGGACAGGAGGAAGTAATGGGAGCAGCTGTCTGAGTGAGGACATGACTGTCTCCTGCCTCCAGCACCCATTGAATGGTGAGGGAGAGAGAGGCTGTGGCTAATTCACATAGGAAATGTTTTCTCATGGAACAGATAGGCTTCTGTTTTTATTAAATGTATCAATCCACACTGAATCTGAGACAGTCTCAGAGAGACCCCCTAATTTTTTAACGCGTCGAGTCTGTTTCTGTCACCTTTTAGTGAAGCATAATCTGAGCAGGCGGCTGTTTAGATCACACAAATATCCCGCTGTATATGTGCTTTGAACTTATTAATTGTATCAATGAATCAATAAATATAAACACTGTCTATTTCTGCCCGTGGAGCCGACATGCAAACTATTTTGGTGCAATAAATTTCTACTATCAGTCAGCCTGGTGAGGGCAGTTTGAGTGAGATGTGGGGAGGCCGTGGAGAGTGTAGATGGACTGTTGTGCTCAGAAGATGCAATTTTTTTTTCCCGCTTGTGATAAAGTGTAAATGGAAGTGACTCTACAGCTGACGCATCGCTCTGGATTCTACCATATTTCTCTTTTGGTCGTTGCCTTGGCAATGCGCGTCCATGAACTTGGAGGACGAAGCTTCTAAAGGAGCATGAAGGGAGGGGTGTATTTTTTTGGGTGTTTAGTTCTGATAGATATATCCATGTATTAGATAAGTAGGTATGATCATATGTATTTGGCGGCAGGGCCTTGAGGGTAACAATATAATAGTCATATGGACATCATGTTTATCATGTGGAAGGGAGAGCTCTGTAAAGCTTTGTCTAGGTCTGTTAGAAAGAATCTATAAACAACCAAAGGGCCTCCCAAGGCCGTCAATATATACCGGTGACCTTCCTTTGTTTCTTCAGAATTCTCCACGGAGACTCTGCATACTCTCTGTGTCTGTTGCTTGTCTTTGAATTAAAGAGATGCTTGACTTCAACCGACCTCAGTCTATTTGATAATTTTATCTATCAAGTTCAAATATCAACTCTACCTTTAATGAGTTTTTCATAATGGTTCTTAAATATCTCTCATTTATTTAATTTTGTAGTGGTTTTTATGATGTGCCTTGTTGCTCTTCCTACTTTCTATATATAGCACATTATTAAAAGTTTTTTTTTGATTAAAGTTTTTTTTTTAAGTATACCACATCAAATAGGCACATATTGAGGTTAAGGCCTCTTCTAAACATCTTACCACAAAGTACCACCCCTGAGTTGCACTTCTCCTTTTTATGAACCAAATATGGTATAATCCATGTCCCTTATTGGACACTTCCCTTGCCTCTCTGACAGTCTGAGATAACGATTGGCCACATGACCATATACCCAACCCATATTTTGTATGTGCCGCATTGGCTGAAGTCTGTGTGGATGTAAATGATTGGTTGTGTTTTAAATTTGTTTTTTTACCTTTTTGAATTTTTTTCTGCTTCATACCTACTTCAAAATATGATGTAAAAGACAATGCTGACTTTGACTTTCATTTCAGGGATAAGGGGAAAATTGAGGGGAATATCAATAATGATATTTAGTGGCAGATTCTCTGTTTTTTTTTTACCATTTACATTTATGAAAAAGTGTTAGACTTCGTAGCAAAAGCCTTAAAGCTGTTTAAACCCGTTTTCAGATTTGTGAAACCTTTATTTTGCTTATGAAAACTAAAAAAAGGGCAATTAACCTGATATTTCTCCATCTGGACCACATTAGACCAGGTTTAGATCAAAAACCACTATACTTAGACTTGTCAAATCTGGACTAGATGAACAAAGAGACAGTTTCAGATTTGTGAAATCTTTTTTCTATTTGTGAAAACTGAATAAAGGGCAATTTCACCATACAGACCAACAGGTCTAGATCAAAAACCACTATAATATTTAAACTTGTCAATTAAGATTTGACAAGTCTAAATATAGTGTTTTTTTTTATCTAGACCTGATCTAATGTGATGTGGATGGAGATATATCAGTGAAATCACCCTCTTTTGTATTTTCATAAGCAAATAAAGATTTCACAAATCTGACAGTGACTGACTGACTTTTTCATAAGTGTAAGTCGTAAAAAAAAAAACAAAGAAACAAAAACCACAACGGAGAATCAGCCGTTAAATAGTCTATTATTAATGTTTCCCTAAATTTTCCCCTTAATCCAGAATAGGAAGCTGACCTCAGCGTAGTGTGTAAAAGTGCACTTACCGAAGAGTTGAAGTAAAATTTGACTCCACTTCTTGTTACTTTCTTATTGTCTCTCAGGGCATAAAGGACTGAACTAAAGTCTGGATCTCTGGTGCATTCATTCCTAACACACACACACACACACACACACACACACACACACACACAGAAACATGTAATTTCGGACATATGTATAAAACTATCATACATACAGATGTCGGCATCTACATGATCAACTCACCTGGCCCTGAACTCGTTGTCGTAAATGTCTTTGAGATCTTCTCTGTCAGTGATGGATAATCGATCAGTTTCCTTCAAAAACTCAAAGAAGTCGCGTCCAACATAGCGGCGCAAATATAACTTAATCTTAACCATGGTCAAAAATCCGTTATTCAAACACGACAAGGATGTGTAGTTTATCGAAGCCCGCGGGTTGTGGAGAGTCTAGCACATCATCCCCCCTCGCGCCTGAATTTAAGGGGGTGTGTATAAGCTCGTGCTAAAGCTGCACTTGGATGTATCTGCGGTCATGTCTGCATCATCTCGCAGGAAATCCTCTTCCTATTCTTCTTTTGTTTTACTGGCGGACTATAAACCAACGTTAAAGGTGCTTGCCGCCTTTTACTGTATCTGAGAGTGTGACATCACAAAAAACAAACAAAACGGGCCAAAAAAGCCGTTTTCCTTTTCTACCAGCTGCCCCCCAGTCTACTTCTCTATCTACACTGAACTTCCTACAACCTATCAGCACATGTTCAACAGTTACAAGTCTCACATTTATCTATTTATCTGACACTGTCTTTTTCATGGTATATAAAGTAACATTGAGACCTGTATGTCCTAATCTTAACCTAAAATAATAACGTCTTTCCTACATTAACCTCCATTACTTTCAGAGGAAACCCCCGAAACGGCTCGATTTATATTCCCGGGCAATCCACGAGAGCGGTGGATCTCTCTCTCTCTCTCTCTCTCTCTCTCTCTCACACACACACACACACACACACACACACACACACACACACACACACACACACACACACACACACACACACACACACACACAGCCAGCTAGTGCGGAGAAACGAAACCTAACCTGAGAGCTATAAAAACATTTTATTTAGATGAGTCAGTCAGTGACTAGATCAGCAAATTAATTAAAGACGAATTGCCTGTATAATGCATATAATCTGTTAAAACTGCAGCTGAGCAAAACATCACAATAGTGAGTAAGCAACGCTTTTGTACTGGTGATAACAATGACAATAATGGACTAATTATAAATACAATATTGTGAAAATTATTTTAAGGTCTACAACATTATGTTTAAATAATAAATGAAAGGTCAAAATTTTTAGACCATAAAGGAAAGTTGTAATTCTTATAAATTAATAGCATTTTCTGTTGTCTGTTGACCTGGACACATTCATATACAACATGTGTGTTTTTTTTCTTATTTTTAGAACTTATGTTTTATTTTATTTTTACTTCAATTGTGGTGGAAATTCATAACGTAATACATATATATTCTTCTACTCTATTGCCTTATTCATGTCTTTTAATTCTTACGTAGCCTTAGTATGAATTGAATATTATGTAACCACTTGCTACATAATATTGAGAGTATAATCTGATCCTTCCCAGGTCATGAACACCCAGTTAGTTCAGAGCAGGACAAAGATCAATAACCTGTTAAACATAAGTAAATAGTGGCTGCTAATGTAGCCACTATCCAAATGTGGCTGCAGCCACATTTGGATAGTGGCTAATACCAAGGCAGGGAGACACCGTGACAACAACTAAAGACCAATAAAGCTGATGGGAATGGTCAGGTGATGTATTCTCATCTATTGTATACATGACACTGTACTGTCAGTCACTTTCCAGTTGCTCTGCGCAGAATAACTCAGGTCTTTGCCACTTTGTTAATTCTATAAAAACCTCATATTCCTTTGAAGTTTATTTCAAAGTTTATTTCCATTACACAGCATTCCTACATACAGTACAGTTATGACCCCCCCAACACATACACACACACACACACACACACACACACACAAATGCTTTGGCATTATGTTGTTATCCACATCTGATCTGTCTGAATGAGCCCCTCAATCATATAACATGGGCCTGCAGACCAATCTACAACTGCATGGCCATACAATAGATTTTTTGCAGGGCAGGACAGGATATTTGAGGTGCTGAGAGTGCTGCCTGTTGAAAAATGCTATTTTTATTTTTTTGTGGTGTATCACTTGGCTGCATACTCTGCCATAGTGTTAGGCCTTAACTGGGACAAGTGAGATTCCTTACATGAACATAAAAAAACCCTATTTTGAATAATTATAGGGGCCCACCTCTTGCAAAAATTAGGGGATGCCTTATTTATTGCAGATATCATATTGTTAAGCCTATTATCGTCATTTTTCACAAAAGAGAAGCTTGTGTGGACTACAAATGTCCATTACCATTAGATGAATGAGTATAGAAAAATGACTGTCATTGCAGCTGAAAAGTCAGCCTGTCTAGTTATTCTTTACACATTGAACTCACAACACATTAAACGCAAATAAATTTTTCACATGTGGCCCTAATCCTCTTCCGTAGGTTTCTCACATTGGTTTGGGAAATTGTATTTTTAATAAAGCCTGTTTGATCTGGTTTTATCAGTGAAGGTAAAAACACCTCTAACCTCTTTGATAAAAGCTTGGAGAGAATTTGACTATCAACATTTGGTAGGATAATTGGACAGTGGGAGCTTCAGACATAAGGAGCCTTACCTTATCAGTGATATGTGTGCTGACTATAGTGATGGGGGGAGTGTACTTTTTTCGAGTGAGTGGAAATACATATTGGTGAGTGGAGTTTTCAGAGGATCTTGTAGAACTCAGGGCCATAATTATCCAACCCCTGGGCTTTCCCACTCTTTAGGGAGTTTATGCCATCTACCACCTCATCACTGGCATCATCAGCGAAACCCCTGACTGTTGTTTTAAGACAGACATGGAAAGTTGTGAACCTATCCTTTAAATGACTGAATGTGCAGCAGAAGATGGTCTCAGACACATTAAGTTGTAAAAAAAGGCCAATGACATAAACTGGCAAATTCTTAAATAACTGAGTTGTAACTATGTTTCTCATCATGCAGAAGATTCATAATTACAGAGTCATCATCACACTTCAGATCATTGCTTACTGTCGTGCCACAAATACAATTGCGGAAATTACCCAGCCCTCCGGAAGTAAAATGTCGACTCAAAATGAAACTTGAAACTTGATATATTTCTATATTCATTGCTTGTTCCACCACACTGACTATAAAGTGAGTCATTGTTTTTACATCCTTGTCAGTGGTCAGCAGCTGTCACTGATAGTCATTATGGAAATATGCTGTTCTCTTTGAGATTGTCTTGGTTTAGGTAAACTTGATAATCAGGCTGAATTGCCATTTTGTTTTCACTATTCATTTGAATTCATGGGTAAGCAATTCAGAGAAACAGTCAGTAGGTCAAAAATAAAGAAAGAAAGAAAATAAAACCGAGAGTGGCCCAACTATAGCCCAGTTTTACATAACTTACTGCTGTGATCAGGTTTGGGGTGTGCCATCAAAACAAGTGAGTGAGTATGTTGAAAAAAAAAACTGTATTCAACTGTATTCTATGATGGTAAATGTGTGTCTGTTAAATATGAGGCTTTTCCTTACAGAGTCTGGTTAACGGGAAACCTATTCAGCTAATATCCATCAGCTACTACATCCATATTTAAAAAAAGCCAAAAAAAACCCATATTGTGGAACACATATATTTTGGATGCATAATATACAAATACAGGCAGTACTGTCTTACATCTGTGTCCTGAATGAAAATGACATATGTTACCTCACACTTCAGGTTCAGTTTCTCATCTGGTTTTTTATTCTTACTCTTTTTGATGCCAAATACCGGAACTAAAGATGAGAGTGCCCCACATGTTGGTTACTACAACGGTGATTGCCGTGTTGTTGAATCACTCTTCGCTGTGGAGAGCAGTTCAGAGGACGAGGGAGGAAGAGGAAAGAACCCAGAGACCTGTTAGTCTTCAAGGTAATTTCTGACAAAGGAAAGACATACAGTACAGTGTGAGTGTATGTATGAATGTGCTTATTACCAGAGGCTTGGTGACTCTCTTCCTCTGCAGAGACTGTAATGCCACGGTAACCCCCTTCTTTGGCGCAGTAATGGATAAACCTAAAAAGAGAGTTCAGCATAGGAGGCTGTCCAACCCATTCTTCTCCACTGAAAGACTGTTAACACTGAAGACACTGAATTAGGACTAGTGGCCTTACTTGTTCCAAAGTTGGTCAGCTTTCAAGACTCTGGGGTCTCCCACCACAATCAGCAGAGCTCGGGCTCGGGTGATTGCCACGTTGAACCTCTGAGAAGATAATTTCAGTTTGTGCTCTACTGATGCTACCATAGTAGTTTAATAGAAATCATTAATATGCATCTGCTTTACTGTAAGAAATATATGTTTGTCTTGAGTTATTGTGTAATGTTTAATACCTTCTCATTATTAACAAAGCCCAGAGTGAATCGCTGCTTGTGCGCTGTCAGTTTAGGATTGCTGCGGACTGTAGACACCAGAATAACGTTGAACTCTTTACCCTGAAACTTTTCCACGGAACCAACCTATGAAAAACACGAATGCAAGGTTTGTTTAGTGTAAATCCAAAATCTCTCTTACACGTGTTTCACAACAAACATACAATTACTTTGTATCTCCATACTGTGGTGGAAGTAGACCGAATAAAGGAGACCAAGAAAGAGAAATTGGTCTTTTGTATATTTATTTATCTTTTGAGCAAAAGGACTGAAACCTACAAGGTGACAGTCAGCATCTGCCGAGGAAATGATCCAGAGTACCTTGTCATCAGAGTTTTTATACACATAGGAACAAAGACTCAATAGTTACACTCAACAAGAAAAACACATTGATGATTGATTAAGGCATTTCTCAATTGAAGGCTCACCCTTTGTCTCAAATTTGTGTGGGGGACAGTTAATGTTCAAGCTATGCTATATTTCAACCTTGCATCATTTTGCATGTAAAAGTGGTACAAGTCAGGCATTGTATGAGGGAAAGTCAGTTCATGTGCAGTATTAGAAGTTCGAGCAAAGTTCAGCAGAAGGGAGAGATTCAAAGGTCATGTATTAAATGATAATTGTATATTCAAGGGTTATACATTAAATGACAGGTTATGTATTATATGATACTTTAATTTTTCCTCTACACATACCAATATGTTTTCTAAGTTTTCCTTCCTGAGATCTTTGTCCATCTGAAGGGCGATCTGGATTTTCTCCACCTGTTAGCACACAAAAATTGGACGATGTGAACAAGATTGCCCTTATCGAAACCCTAATTTCCCGTTACCCGTGGTCACCATGGTAGGCACAGAAAGTACCACCAAAGGTTCAGTATTTGAACAAGATGTCGTTGCTACAAGGATAATTGCAAAGATTATTATTTTTTGTATGGCACTTGGCCTGTGGGAGGAAATGACAGCAAGCCTGACTAACAGATCCATGAACATATCCATAGATTATTTTAAGACAGTACACTCACTTGTTTTCTGTATGGTGCAATGATGCCAATTTCTCCTGGTCCAATTTGTGTGACACCCTTTTTGTGAAGATAGTCAATAAGGGCTTTTAAGTATTCCTTCAATACCTCCATCTCTGCTGTGTTGTAAACAGAGGGACAGTTGGCGGCACGTTCGTCAGTACCTGCCACGCCATGGAAGATCAAAGGGAAACCCTGAGACATAGAAAAAGAAATTAGACTAGGGGTGGACAGAGAGGGAGAGCATTGCATGTATGTTTGTGTGTGTGTGTGTCTATATTACTTTCTTGGGCAAGCGTTTCCATTTGCAGTATTGACTGCAATTCTCTTTAGGAGCATAAGGCTGAAGTTGTCCTTTATAAAAGAGCTCATTTGGAATTTTCAGAATTGCAGGATGTGACCTGAGACAGAGTGAAGAAGAAAAGAAGACCACTGAAAAAATGTGAACCAGGGACACGTTTAGAAAAAGCTTGGGCAAGTGGAGGGAGATCAATAAGTGGTTTAAAAGTAACGTTGAGGGAAAATATAGAAATAAAGTAAAGCATCACCACTACCACACCTGTAGTTCCTCAATAATTTTGTGACAAAACAGCTGTTGAACCCGTGTGTCTCATGTGACTTATACAGGTCGATGTCCCCCATCAGACGCTCCAACAGGGACACATCTGCACAGAGTAAATAGCTTCAAACTTCCACAGGTCCAAGCAATAATAAACAGCGTTCAGCAGTTAAGAGCAAATTAGTGATCATTTGAAAACTTCACACACCATATAGTGTTTAGCTGTATATTTTTAAGTTATCCACAGTGCTCACCCATGCCATGTTTCTCTGCCAACTTGGACGTGACGATGGGGCCTGACTGTTTAGGGTCTCCAGCCAGCACTACCTGGCATTTGTTTGGTTTTACTAAACCTTTGGAGCAAACACAGAAACAGTAAAAGGGAAAGCTTATATAGAATATCATATACGGTATGTTAAACAAGCTGAACTTGTTTGTCACCTGCTAACGGGATGATACACTCTGTTTCTGCAGCCTGGCCTGCCTCATCCACAAAGATATAAGTGTAATGACCTGGAGGAACCCCACCTGTCACTAGCCTGGAGAGAGAGAGAGAGAGAGAGAGAGAGAGAGAGAGAGAGAGAGAGAGAGAGAGAGAGAGAGAGAGAGAGAGAGAATGCAGCCATTAATAATAATATTAATTACTTCTGCACTACTTGTTACTGGGCAAAACTAAATTGTGATGTGTTACCACCAAACACAATAGCATAGTGCATTAACTACTGTACCGTGCCGCAGTCAGCAGTGTGGTGACCATGATATTATACTTCATCAGCTCCTCTTTAGGGGGCATCATAAGTGTTTTTGTCTTCTTGTTCAGGTTGCAGTTATGCTACAAAAATGAAAAAGCACATATGTACATATATAAACACACTTTAATGTGCAGCTGCCAGAATTAAGTTTGATAGCATAGATGATATTTAATGGAGGTGAATCTGCAGATTTCTTCATAAATCTGGTATGTGCTGGGTGAATTTGCATTTATATGTTCTGGTACAAATGTGCAACTGCAATGATGTCATTCAAGAGTTCATTCAGTTGTAAAATGTTTTAAACAATCCAGCAGAATTGAATGCCTTTGTGGAGCTACATAAATTAACCGTCTTAGAAACTATGGCATATGTGACATCTTGTCATATATTCATGTTGTCTTAATGCTGCTTCTTTAGGTTTGTTTATTTTTGAGGGAAATTACTCAAAAAATGAAAAAAGTATGCAGACCTTTATAATCTGGGGAATATTTCTCACGGAGCAATTTAGGGCGTACAAGCGATACAACTTGCGCTTGCCTATATTTCCACTCAGTATCTTTTCACAGAGGTGATCAGTTGCACTGTTGGAGGGAGCGCAGGCCAGGATATTGCAGGACATCTGAGTTTTCATTATCTGCTTGATGGCTTCCACCAAAGTCACTGTTTTGCCTGATGACCAATATATGTAAAAAATATATTATTCTAGATGTTAAGACAAATCATTAAACATCATTCACAAACATGCATGTACGCTACCTGTGCCAGGTGGACCAAATACCAGGTAAGGGGCAGGTTTTGCAGAAGCGGCTACAATGTGTTGAATGGCTATGCACTGCTCCGGGTTGTTCTCCGACTCCAACGGCCTGCTGACAGAGAAACAGAGGTGCAGAGGAGTAACATCAGAGCTGAGTCATCCTTAAGAGAGAGTCAGTGTTGACATGCACAGAGTGAACCAAATATTAGAGATATGATTAAAAGCACATGACTGTATCACATGGATTCTTGACCTTGAAGTATTCTGACCTGTGTACACATGAATGGTGCGAAGAAAAGTTTCCAGTAGGGAACAGCACCTCCTTCAATTTGTGCCTATGCACCAGCGCTGCTGCTCTATGCTGGATACGCAGAGGCAGACGGTTGACAATGAAGTTCACCTTGAACCTCATGCCCTCCTTGAAATGCCTCAAGAACCTGCATTCAAATTCAGTTAGTCATGTGTGGTGATAAGGACAGCATAACTTAACAAATACAATGGGTGAGCATTGTATAAAAAAAGAGTGATGTTCAAATAACACTGAAACCAAGAGGCCTTTCTAGATTGACAAGATCAGAAAAAAACTACTACTCCCCCTCCACCCCCTTTCCTATAATGCCTTTGAAAAGATTAAATGATCATTACTGTATCAGTCACTTTCCACTTTGAGAAAAATGTGAACATATTTAATTCCAGCCTTAAACTTGTAGCAGGTAAGTAGCTTCAAACTTGTAGTGCAGTGGTGAAACAAGTTTTTTTCCCATTTAATAAAAGTTCAGAGCCATATCTCACATTCAAAACATCTGTCTACTGTAAGTGTCAGTATTATTGTATATTTTCAGACAACTGACTGTGGAGAAACTGGTATTTCTGCCTCTTTTATGTTGGATTTCTTGCTGTTTAATTATTTAATGCTTATAGATCATATATTTAATTGAAATGGACAAATATACCACCAAACAACAAAATAAGGTCAGTGTCAGGGTCTTAGGGGATTCTTTCCTGTAAGAATTTCATCATTTAATCCCATTTGATCCCTCCTTGTTTTCACACAATGGGCTGTTCTTACTTTTCGCACAACTGCAGGTAGACCTGCTCTGCATCCTCATGTTGGATCCAGCCTTTGTAAACTGCATTTTCAAAACCTCCTGACTTGTCTAAAGGAGTCACCAGCACTTGGTTTCCAGGCAACAAGGATGAAGAGCTTCCAGTGACACCTGCAATCTGATGATACAAAAGGTTTGTGTGTAATTTATACAGTCATTGAGGTGAAAGTTCCAGCCAAAGCAATGACAGTACAGCATTTGTCTTTTGGTCTCTCACCCGCAGAATAAGAAGATTCTTGGTGTTTTTGTCTCTGAACATGGTCACATCATCCTGGTTGTACTTCTCAACCTCTGTCTTCAGCTGGAGCTCCTCGAGATGCAACAGCAGGTGGAATCTCCTGAAGTAGTTTTTCCAGTTCAGAAGTGTCTCCTGAAGGTCCCTGAAGAGATCCCAGTGACATGAAAAGGTGGATCAGGTTCGTGATCAGATTAGGGCATCATGTTTCCTGCCCTGATAGCGTATAGCGTATATTTTTCAAATCACAGCATTAGTGTGCCATGTTAGTTAAGACAGCATGTCCACTTAGCTTAAGATACAGTATTTTCTCCCAGTGTTTATGCAATGTTATGTTATGCAAACAGCTCCTTGCATAAGGTGGAGTAAGACTATTGCAAACATGAGTCATTATGCAATCACATACCATTGTATGTAATATATTGTCCTGACACGTGATTGGTTGACATGATGTCGAGTCAAAACCTGATTGACTCATAAGTAATTAAATCTGGTGCAGAGTAAACTCACATTCTCATTCAAAGTGTGTGCACATGAAAATACATACGTGTCTGCTTTTATCAAGTCTTTTGTGCTTTGGGGCATCGGATAGTCGTTCAAAGGCACTACAGACTTCAGCCACATCGATACAACACTGGAGTGGATAAACAAAGACAAAAGATGACTCGTAAAACCAGTGACTGATACATGTGGCAATCTGCAGAATTTAAATTGAGATGGGTGACAGAGTCCTCTATGTGAATGGAGACTATCAGAGGTATAAAGATACAGTAATTTAAGCCTTCGGTAATTCAGCCTTTTGTGGTAATGTATGTCTGAAAAAGCTAAGAGAGGATCATTGGATTATCTCATGAGCGATGCTGTACAGCATAATCTGCACATTAACAGATATGACATGAATATTACAAGATATTAACTTGTTATACCCTTTAGTAGACGTCGACTTCTCAGTTTGGAACTCGCACAGTGAGTTTGTGGCTGTGGATGGGAGCTCTTTATTAGAAGACGTATGATGTGTGACTTCCAAGAGGCGCATAATCTCAAATTTATCTGACGACTGCTTGCGCGTTTCAAACTTAAAGACCAGCAACTGTTCATAGAAGCCTGCGTGGACAGCGTGGAAGTGGACCTTGATTTTATAGGTCTCTCCTAAGAACAACATGAGAGTGGAGATGGTAAAGAGATTAGGCACATATGGATGGATTAATATGGAATAAAACTCAGCCTTTATGTCATTTATTAAAAAATAATACATTTATTTAACACCACATGAACTCACAATAACAGTAATATTTTCTCTCTCACATGTTGGATTAAAGCCACCTATTGTGTTGTAACAGTATCTGTGCAGAGTCTAACCCTGACACATGAACAACTTTATTCAAATGTATTGAACATGACAAATATTTTAATTATACAAAATGGCAAAAAGTACTTTATTATGACGAGTCAGTGAACCCTACTGTTTCTATTATGGCTACAGCTCAAAGTTTTTGTCTCTCTTTCTATAATAGTTATTACTTTTTTTACATTATTGTTTTATTATGTACCTTCAGCCTTTATTTTAGTCTTACAAAAATCCTCAAGTCAAAGTAAACAGTACACAGTCACTACCTATGCTGTTTATGTTCTTTTTCCTTGTGAATCAACAATTAAAAGTGGTGTGTATTGTACTCTTAAAAGGAATAGTTCAACATTTTGGTAAATATGCTTATTCACTTCCAGGCAGAGAGTTAGATTTGAAGATCAATACTGCTCTCATATCTGTCTGCTAACTATAAAGCTACAGCCAGCAGCCGGTTATGCAGCTTAGCTTACTATAATGAATGTAAACAAGGGGAAGCAGCTAGCTTGGCTCTGTTCAACAGTTACAAAATCTGTCTACCAGCAACAAAAGATCACTATATGCTGTTTGAGACCAGTTACTTCCTGAAGTCTCTGCTGGTTTCCTGGCAACTGCTCAGATTAATTTATACAGCATATTTATATTTTTCATATTTAAGAGTGGTATAATTCTTCTAATCTAACTCTCTGTAAACTGTAAAGTTTAGTTGTCTCAACAAGGAAGGACATGAGCTTGTAGCAATTTCCGGTAAACATGACAGAATGCCATGCTCGTCTCCAACATTGATGCGTGTGTTGACCATATGTTTAGAAAAATACATCCAACACATGTACTTTAATTTGCTCATTTGTCACTGGTGTCGATATCCAACAAGAACTGACAACGGTACAGACCCTCTTGCAGGTGTGGTTTATGATTGTGTGTGTCTTCTTCATACCTGGTCTAAGAGTGTGTCGCTTGATAGTCTTGACTCTTTTTCCATGAGAATCTCTGACAGTGAAAATGTTCCTTACGAAGTCAGAAGCCCGAAAACTCAAATAAACAGTTTTGACACCAGAGTTCTTCACAGTCAATGGCACAACTATCTGTTGGACAGGAAACATGTCATATTATTATCTCATACAAGCTCACACAATAAATGGGGATATTGATGTAAGCTCTTGTCTTTGCATTGATGAGACCTAAATGTTGAGCGACAAAATTTTTATTAATGTAAACTATCTGCTTCTACTCAGACTTAATGCACATGTTTAAGATAAAGGTGTTACTAAATTTATACTGATTTGCTAGTACAGATAGCACATCTTACCGTGTTTTCATATAGAGTGAGGCAGATCTTTTCCTCTGTTGAAGCAGGCTCTGAAGTTACGGTGACATTGTATTTATTGGGGATTAGCTGAGCCCTGTGTTGTTGGACAACATGGAATACATCAAGGCTTGTTTGAATTAAATCATACATAAAGTGGACTGCCACACACATACAGTAATTCTGCACACAGTCACAGAGATTTAATTACACTGAGTGAAGGGTGTTGGGCCATTACCCTTCCTGCCTTTGGTGCTAAACCAAAGTCAGCTAAAGAAATGTATGCTGCAGAGGTAGAATCAGTGTAAACGCCAGCAAGTAATGAAGACAAGTGGATGCACAATGAAGTTTGAGAGAGCAACCATTATGAAAGGAAACACTGTGACACTAGTCTTAACCACTGCAGAGGAACTTTGGTCTGGCTGGTAAGGTTTGAGGGCTTGGCAGTACAGTCATAGTTGATAAAAACCAAGGCTGAGAGAAATTACTTACTTGCAGTTTCCACAGGATACTGTTCATCTGCATAAAGATGTTACTGAGAATTTCCTACATCATGTGGGAAATTACTAATCTTGCTTTATAAAAATAATAACTTAGAAGGGGAAGTTATAAAGAAGAAATGGGACAAAGGAGCAGGGTACTTACCATTGATTTGTATTTGTTGTGCTTACTGGGTTGAAGTTTACATCATATTACTCATCTTTTGAACAGAAATGTTTCATGTGATTTTTGGGACTCATGTGATTCATGGGACATGGGACTTTTCCTTCATCAGGGTTTAACATTTCACTCTAACCAATCTGTGATGTTCTGCCTATGAGGACTTCAAATTAATAAAGATTGTGTGACTGCATAATAAATGAGTGTAATAAGCCATAGAATGTTTTGAAAGTCATGAAACCTGAATAATACGGTACCTTGTAATGTGAGTGATTCTAACTTTTAATCTGTCTGAGTTTTAGGTTCTAACTGAAGGCTTTCTTACCTGTATTTCTGGAACAACTTAGCCTTTTTCAGACGTGCTTGAATCTTTTTGCGGGCCTGCTGAGCCATCTGTGCTTCAACATCAAATGCATTTTGTGGCTCATTCAGGTGACCCGATGTACCTGGTTCCGTATTTTGGACAGACTTTGCTGCAGGCAACATCTGCAGCTGCTGCCGCTGCTTCTGGTGTTGGCTCATTTGCTCTTGATGGAACTGGTGAAGAACCAGACAGGATCATGAATCCATTGTCTTTCAATTTCACTCTCTGAATTTGCTGGAAAGTTTTTCATATCCCATAGACAGAGATTAAAGTAAAAGTACATTATCTACAGTACTGTGGAAGTACAATGGTTGTAGTCTATAATTATAGGAAAATCCCCCAGTTCTATTTGCTCATCATTCATGTGATTCCTAACACTGTGGCTTTTGATAGACTTGTTTGATGTGACATCAACCCTCCATCAAAGCTAAATCTCACCTGAATCCCAAAAATGTTATGGCCTGAGCTTACAAATTAAGTACTACAAGCAAATCCACTCCAGCATAGATATATCTGACCCTGTTGTCAGTACACTTGTTCCCTGGACAGTTAGATAACATGATTTATAGTATAAATAGTATAATAGTATTGAGTAAGTAAAGCATTAACCTTAGCTGTACTTAAATTAATCTAATTTTATTTTATAACATTAATTTAATTTAAAATCTAATGACAGAAGAGTTATGCAGTTTTTGCACATTGTGATATAAGTTATATAACTATAAATATAGGGCTAAAAATATCTTTAATAATAAAATTATGAATATCCTAATTTCAGTTAGATAATTGTTGCTACATGTATCCGCTAGGTGGCAGTGAAAGAAAAAAAAAAGACCCAGAGGGAAATTTATGGAGCACAAAAAATGACGTAAGCATAAATAAATAAATAATAGATACATTTTGGAAATGAAAAAGGATATAATTGAATTAATGTCTTGGATTTATTTGCTACCTTTCCACAAATAATCTTTTATTAAGGCTATTTCTGTATTTCTACATGTATTTATTTACTTATGTATTTCTACATTTATTTATTTATGCACTTATTTATTTATTTATTTATGCTAATGTCATTTTTTGTGCGCCATAGTAATTTGTCTTGGACACACGATGCTGCTGCTGAGTGTCAACAGAAACCACAGGCAGCTAGGTTAGCTTAAATGGAGCTGCAATTGAACCTGGAGGCAGAAATGAGGCAGCAAAGAGTGAAACTAATTTAAGTAATGTAGCTGTACACCTTAAGCGCAAAAACAACATAAGATAACAGAGTGTCTTGGTAAGTATAAGTTACCTGCTTGGTGTAGCCTGTGATTTCATTTCAACAGTATAAATGTAGCATTTAATTAATATTTGCAGTTAAATAAGTAGCATGCTAACTTTGCTAACTAACAGTAACATCGATCTTAAACAGTACACAATTTAGAAAATATAGTAGCTAACTTACTTTTACAGACGGACAGCAGGCAACAGTAACCTGTTTGAAACTAGCTCGACAAAGTGAATTTAAGTAAAGTTTTGATTTAAAGATAAACAGATGCTCAGTTTAAGTGTATCCTAGCAACCACAGCTTTACCTGTCTGTATGGAGACATGTAAAGATGAGTAAACATGAAGTGGTGGAAAGAAACTAAGTACATTTACTCAAGTACTGTACTTTAGCACAATTTTGAGGTACTTGTACTTTACTTGAGTATTTCCATTTGATGCTACTTTATACTTCCACTCTGCTACATTTCAGAGGGAAATATTTTACTTTCTACTCCACTCTGTTTATTTGACAGCTTTAGTTACTTTTTAGATGAAGATTTAACACAATGATTA
Source organism: Thunnus maccoyii (assembly GCF_910596095.1). Classification (NCBI taxonomy): domain Eukaryota; kingdom Metazoa; phylum Chordata; class Actinopteri; order Scombriformes; family Scombridae; genus Thunnus; species Thunnus maccoyii. Next base: position 17,992,099 of record NC_056536.1, read on the forward strand.
ATATAACAAGCTTTTAAATACAACACAGTGTTAAAGATGAAACCAGTGGTTTCCAACCTTTTTGGCTTTTGACGTCTTACAAAAAGCAGTGTGTAGTTGTGGTCACATTTCAGATGTCTATGAGTTGGTAACAGCTCCACCAAATAGTGGTTTTCCCTCAAAACTTTTCACATGGTCTCATTTCAATAAATG